>NC_086194.1:61204280-61804280 GCF_035770615.1 Melospiza melodia melodia
CCAGGGAAACGGTCCGAGGTTTGTGTCTGGGGGCCTATGGCTGGGAGTGACCGGCTGGCTCCTGAAATGCTACAATAGGCAGGATGGTTCCCAGACCCATAGTGGCACCAGTGCCAAGTTGGGATGATTTGATAGTACCAAGTGGCTCCTGCAATCTGCCATCAAAATGCTGGCAGGCGAATTTTGTTTTCCAGGGAAAAGCGCCGTTGTTTTTGTTTGGGGGCCTATGGCAGGGAGTGGCCGGCTGGCTCCTTAGAATCCACGATATGCAGGATTGTTCCCAGACCCAAGGTGGCACCAGTGCCAAGTCGGGCTGGTTTGATGGTGCAAAGTGGCTCCTGCAATCTGCCATCCAGACGCGGGGCAGCGGATTTTTGTTTCCAAGAGAAATGGTCCGTGGTTTGTTTTTGGGGGTATATGGCTGGGCGTGGCCGGCTGGCTCCTTAAAAAGCTCGATATGCAGGATGGTTCCCTGACACAAGGTGGCACCAGTGCCACGTCGGGCGGTTTTCGTAGTACAAAGTGCGTCCTAAAATTTGCCATCCAGAAGAGGGGCAGTTGAGTTTTGTTTGCCAGAGAAAAGGGCCGTGGTTTGTTTTTGGGGCATATGGCTGAGAGTGGCCGGCTGGCCCCTGAAAATCCACGATAGGCAGGATGGTTCCCAGACCAGAGGTGTCACCAGTGCCAAGTCGGGCTGGTTTGATAGTACTAAGTAGCTCCTGCAATCTGCCATCCAGAAGCGGGGCAGCTTACTTTTGTTTGCCAGGGAAACGGGCCGAGGTTTGTGTCTGGGGGCCTATGGCTGGGAGTGACCGGCTGGCTCCTGAAAAGCTACGATAGGCAGGATGGTGACCAGACCCATGGTGGCACCAGTGCCAAGTTGGGCTGGTTTGATAGTACCAAGTGGCTCCTGCAATCTGCCATCAAATAGTTGGCAGGCGAGTTTTGTTTTCCAGGGAAAAGCGCCGTTGTTTGTGTTTGGGGGCCTGTGGCTGGGAGTGGCCAGCTGGCTCCTTAGAACCCACGATAGGCAGGATGGTTCCCAGACCTGAGTTGGCACCAGTGCCAAGTTGGGCTGGTTTGATGGTACCAAGTGGCTCCTGCAATCTGCCATCCAGAAGCGGGGCAGCTTACTTTTGTTTGCCAGGGAAACGGGCCGAAATATTTGTCTGGGGGCCTCTGGCTGGGGGTGGCTGGCTGGCTCCTGAAAAGCTACGATAGGCAGGATGGTGACCAGACCCATGGTGGCACCAGTGCCAAGTTGGGCTGGTTTGATAATACCAAGTGGCTCCTGCAATCTGCCATCAAAAGTTTGGCAGGCGAGTTTTGTTTTCCAGGGAAAAGCACCGTTGTGTGTGTTTTGGGGCCTGTGGCTGGGAGTGGCCAGCTGGCTCCTTAGAATCCACGATACGCAGGATGGTTCCCAGACCCAAGGTGGCATCAGTGCCAAGTCGGGCTGGTTTGTTAGTACCAAGTGGTTCCTGCAATCTGCCATCCAGAAGCGGGGCAGCTGAATTTTGTTTGCCAGACAAAAAGGCTGTTGTTTGTGTTTCGGGGCCTGTGGCTGGCAGTGGCCGGCTGGCTCCTGAAAATCCATGATACGCAGCATGGTTCCCAGATGCAATGTGGCACCAGTGCCAAGTAGGGCTGGTTTCATAGTACCCAGTGGCTCCTGCAATCTCCCATCCAGAAGCGGGGCAGCTGAGTTTTGTTTGCCTGTGAAACGGGCCGTTGTTTTTAATTGGGGTCTGTGGCCGAGAGTGTTCGGCTGGCTCCTGACAACCCACAATACGCAGGATGGTTCCCAGACCCAAGGTGGCACCAGTGCCAAGTCGGGCTGGTTTGATAGTACCAAGTGGCTCCTGCAATCTGCCATCCAGAAGCGGTGCAGTTGAGTTTTGTTTGCCAGAGAAAAGGGCCGTGGGTTGTGTTTGGGGGCATATGGCTGGGAGTGGCCGGCTGTCTCATTAAAAAGATCGATACGCAGGATGGTTCCCAGACCCAAGGGGGCACCAGTGCCAAGTCGGGCTGTTTTTATAGTACCAAGTGCGTCCTGCAATTTGCCATCCAGAAGAGGGGCAGTTGAGTTTTGTTTGCCAGAGAATAGCGCCGTTGTTTGTGTTTGGGGGCTTGTGGCTCGTAGTGGCCGACTGGCGCCTTAGAATCTGTGTTACGCAGCATGGTTCCCAGACCCAAGGTGGCACCAGTGCCAAGTTGGGCTGGTTTGATAGTACCAAGTGGCTCCTGCAATCTGCCATCCAGAAGCGGGGTAGCTTACTTTTGTTTGCCAGGGAAACGGGCCGAGGTTTGTGACTGGGGACCTATGGCTGGGAGTGAGCGGCTGGCTCCTGGAAAAGCTACGATAGGCAGGATGGTTACCAGACCCATGGTGGCACCAGTGCCAAGTTGGGCTGGTTTGATAGTACCAAGTGGCTCCTGCAATCTGCCATCAAAAAGTTGGCAGGCGAGTTTTGTTTTCCAGGGAAAAGCGACATTGTTTGTATTTGGGGGCCTGTGGCTGGGAGTGACCGGCTGGCTCCTTTGAACCCACGATACGCAGGATGGTGCCCAGACCCAAGGTGGCACCAGTGCCAAGTTTTGCTGGTTTGATACTACCAAGTGCGTCCTGCAATCTGCCATCCAGAAGCGGGGCAGCTTAATTTTGTTTGCCAGGGAAACGGGCCGTGGGTTTTGTTTGGGGGCATATAGCTGAGAGTGGCCGGCTGGCTCCTGAAAATCCACGCTAGGCAGCATGGTTCCCAGATGCAATGTGGCACCAGTGCCAAGTCGGGCTGGTTTGATGGTGCAAAGTGGCTCCTGCAATCTGCCATCCAGAAGCGAGGCAGCTGATTTTTGTTTGCCAGAGGAAAATTCCGTGGATTGTTTTTGGGGGCATATTGCTGGGAGTGGCCGGCTGGCTCCTTAAAATGCTCGATACGCATGATGGTTCCCAGGCCCAAGGTGTCACCACTACCAAGTCGGCCTGCGGTTTTAGTATCAAGTTCATCCTGCAATTTGCCATCCAGAAGAGGGGCAGTTGAGTTTTGTTTGCCAGAGAAACGGGCCGAGGTTTCTGTTTGGGGACATATGGCTGAGAGCGGCCGGCTGGCCCCTGAATATCCACGATACAGAGCATGGTTCCCAGATCCAAGGTGGCACCAGTGCCAAGTTGGGCTGGTTTGATAGTACCAAGTGTCTCCTGCAATCTGCCATCCAGAAGCAGGGCAGCTTACTTTTGTTTGCCAGAGAAATAGGCCTAGGTTTTTGTTTGGGGGCCTGTGGCTAGGAGTGGCCGGCTGGCTCCTTAGAATCCACGATACGCAGGATGGTTCCCAGACCCAAGGTGGCACCAGTGCCAAGTTGGGCTGGTTTGATAGTACCAAGTGGCTCCTGCAAACTCCATCAAAAAGTTGGCAGGCGTGTTTTGTTTTCCAGGGAACAGCGCCGTTGATTTTGTTTGGGGGCCTGTGGCTAGGAGTGGCCGGCTGGCTCCTTAGAATCCACGATACGCAGGATGGTTCCCAGACCCAAGGTGGCACCAGTGCCAAGTCGGGCTGGTTTGATTACACCAAGTGGCTCCTGCAATCTGCCATCCAGAAGTGAGGCAGCTAAGTTTTGTTTGCGAGAAAAAAGGGCCGTGGTTTTTGTTGGGGGCCTGTGGCTGGGAGTAGCCGGCTGGCTCCTTAAAATCCACGATAGGCAGGATGGTTCCCAGACCCAAGTTGGCACCAGTGCCAAGTCGGGCTGGTTTGATAGTACCAAGTGGCTCCTGCAATCTGCCATCCAGAAGCGGGGCAGCTGAGTTTTGTTTGCCAGAGAAAAAGGCTGTGGTTTGTGTTTGGGGGCCTATGGCTGGCAGTGGCCGGCTGGCTCCTGAAAATCCACGATACGCAGCATGGTTCCCAGACCCAAGGTGGCACCAGTGCCAAGTGGGGCTCGTTTGACAGTGTCAAGTGCCTCCTGCAATCTCCCATCCAGAAGCGGGGCAGCTGAGTTTTTTTTGCCAGGGAAACGGACCTTTGTTTTTGATTGGGCTCTGTGGCCGAGAGTGGTTGGCTGTCTCCTGACAATCCACAATACGCAGGATGGTTCCCAGACCCAAGGTGGCACCAGTGCCAAGTCGGGCTGGTTTGATAGTACCAAGTGTCTCCTGCAATCTGCCATCCAGAAGCGGGGCAGCTGAGTTTTGTTTGCCAGAGAAAAGGGCCGTGGGTTGTGTTTGGGGGCATATGGCTGGGAGTGGCCACCTGGCTCCTTAAAATGCACGATACGCCGCATGGTAACCAGACGCAAGGTGGCACCAGTGCCAAGTCAGGCTGTTTTTGTAGTACCCAGTGGCTCCTGCAATTTGCCATCCAGAAGCGGGGCAGTTGAATTTTGTTTGCTAGAGAAAAGGGCTGTGGTTTGTGTTTGGGGGCCTATGGCTGAGAGTGGCCGGCTGGCCCCTGAAAATCAACGATAGGCAGGATGGTTCCCAGATCCAAGGTGGCACCAGTGCCAAGTAAGGCTGGTTGTATGGTTCAAAGTAACTCCTGCAATCTGCCATCCAGAAGCGGGACAGCTGAGTTTTTTTTGCCAGAGAAAAGGTCCATGGTTTCTTTTTGGGGCATACGGCTGGGAATTGCCGGCTGGCTCCTTAAAATGCTCGATACGCAGGATGGTTCCCAGAGCCAAGGTGGCACCACTGCCAAGTCGGGCTCTTTTTGTAGTACCAAGTGCGTCCTGCAATTTGCCATCCAGAAGAGGGGCAGTTGAGTTTTGTTTGCCAGAGAAAAGGGCCGTTGTTTGTGTTTGGGGGCCTGTGGCTGGGAGTGTTCGGCTGGTTCCTGAATATGTACGATACGCAGGATTGTTCCCAGATCCAAGGTGGCAGCAGTGCCATGTTGTGCTGGTGTGATAGTCCCAAGTGGCTCCTGCAATCTGCCATCCAGAAGTGGGGCAGCTGATTTTTGTTTGCCAGAGAAAAGGTCCGTGGTTTGTTTTTGGGGGCATATGGCTGAGAGTGGCCGGCTGGCCCCTGAAAATCCACGATACACAGGATGGTTCCCAGATCCAAGGTGGCACCTGTGCCAAGTCGGGCTGATTTGATAGTACTAAGTAGCTCCTGCAATCTGCCATGCAGAAGCGGGGCAGCTTACTTTTGTTTGCCAGGGAAACGGGCCGAGGTTTGTGTTTGGGGGCCTATGGCTGAGAGTGACCGGCTGGCTCCTGAAAAGCTACAATAGGCAGGATGGTGACCAGACCCATGGTGGCACCAGTGCCAAGTTGGGCTGGTTTGATAGTACCAAGTGGTTCCTGCAATCTGCCATCCAGAAGCAGGGCAGCTGAGTTTTGTTTGCCAGAGAAAAGGGCCTTGGTTTGTGTTTGGGGGCATATGGCTGGGTGTGGCCAGCTGGCTCCTTAAAATGCACGATATGCAACATGGCTCCCAGACCCAAGGTGGCACAAGTGCCAAGTTGGGCTGGTTTGATAGTACCAAGTGGCTCCTGCAATCTTCCATGATCACGTGGAGAAATACTTTCTGGTTTCAGCCTCATGCTCTTTCTTCTCTCCCTCAACTTCTCTATCACCTCTCATCTGGTTCACATGCGCTGTCTTCAAGGTCCACAGGCTACTTTTCACAGAATCTTCTGGCCTGATGAAGTAAGGATGATGAATAGAACAGAGCTGGGATCTATTTTCCAGTTTGGATAAAATGCATTCTGCACACAAATCCAAGGAGAACGGGCTGCCCCGATGCCCAGAAAATCTTTCACTCCTGCTAGTGTTCTACGTCAACCGCAACTTAGTCTGAAAGAAAAGCTTTTTCTCTGAGAGCATCTGAGAGGTTTGCATGAAGCACTGATATCTGACATATGCAATTTTGAATAGGAGAGGAAAAAGAAAATGGCAAGGAGTTTTTAATTTTAGTGGTTTCAATTTTAATTTCCGTGCACTTTTTCAAAACTTGTCAGCTCAAATGCCCATCAACATCTTTTAGTCATCTGTAAGTCAGTATTCATATAAAATGTGCTTCAAATCCAAAGAATTTCAAATTTGCACTCCAAGCTTCTATGCCTAGATTTATGATTTCCTACACATATTAGATGAAAGGAAGGCCTTTTTTACTGTGGGAGTGCTGGAACACTGGAACAGGTTGCCCAGAGAAGTTGTGGGTGTCCCATCCCTGAAAGTATTCAAGGTCACCTTGGACGGGGCTTGGAGCAGCAACAAAGGAGAAGCTTGATGGTAGAGAAACAAAGTTGGACTATAGAAGAAACTCGGATTGAAGTATAGGATCAAGTTTTCTCTCAGCTCTTGGGGTAAATTCAAAGTTGTACAAAATGACATTTATCTGTGCTATTCACTACTGTAACAGAAAGTTTCATGAAAACTGTACAGAAGATAGTAAATTTTAAAAGAGATAAGAATTACAGCATAAAATCCATGGGATAGGTTACAACATGAGACACTCTCTAAGAGAAAATCTCTGTGTTTCAGCACTTCATCGGGGTAAGATTTCATGAAGTGCCAAAGAAGGCGGCAAAATATCATTCGGGACATTATTTACTGGAATTCAGCCTGGCCATTAGTAGGAACTGCCTTTGAACATATCATGTAGATATACCACACACACTTTCCCTTCACTGAAAAATTACTGTTTACAACAAATAAGCAATTGACGATCAAAATTGATTGAAAGCATCTTAAACATGTCAAGTATTTCATTGTAGATGATCTGTGATCCAAATGCTTCTTCCACCTTCGAGAGGGACAGAAGAATTCTTCCATATCATGATGGTTTAAAATTGTATCAACCAATGTTTTCTGCTGAAAAGATATCATCTATTTTTTTCTATTTTTGGAAGAAAATATTCCTAGACATACAACAGGTGAGAACTAAGTAATTTTAAAGAAACAAATGAAATGAAAATATTCTGTAAATAGAATGAAATGAAAAGCTGTGTTTTAAATAGGAGCTAAATATTAAACAGAATTTTTGTACCAGGCATTTGAATTACTGCACCAGCTCTTTTGCCCATCAAGAGAGGCATTTAGCATTTCAGTCTTTTCCAAGGTGTTCATGATCTGCTATGCTGATCTCTGTGTGTGCCTAGGTGTGTGTGGAGGGGGGGGCATATGAAGGGGAGTGTGTATGTTTGCTTTACAATTGTTGTGGCAGATTCATGCCTCAGCTCCACATTTTGTTTTAAAAAGGTCACACCGAGTGGATATGAAGTTTACTATCAACAAGAGATCGATTCCCAAATCATCCATTTGACTCTCCCTTATAAATCATGTGCTTTGTTGCATATTTTATCAAATATACTTTCAAGCCAGATGGAGGAAGGAGGATGTGGGAATCCCTCCACCATCTTGCAACTTTTATGTAAGTAGGTTTTCAAGAAAATCATCATTTCTCTTTTAAATATGTCTGGAACAGGCATGATGGTAGTGTCAACCTGTTGGAGTTTTTGTTGCTGGAAGAAGTTGTACAAAAGGATTGGTTTTTACATTGACCAGTTACTGAATCAAGCGCAGGAATACATTGGAAATTTAGCTGGGGGTTCCTTTTCCCAGCAGACTACTTCTAGAACGAGCTTGTACACTGAAGCTGACTCTTTTGCTCTCTTTTTGTTTCTTTCCTATTTTCTTGGCTTCTTTGCCACTATCTAGACAATTTTGGAACTTTGTTCCCAACTAAAATGGTTTCAATAGTCTGATTGTGATCATACATTTTTACAAGGAATTTTTAAAATCTTTCCTCGAGTCCAGAAAGTCAAGGACTTAGATCTTTTTCTTCCCTTATCAATATTGCCATGAAATTGATAAATAAAGACCAACTCTTTATTTTTGTTTTTAACCCACGTAGATAATTCCCATCCATTAATCCATTTTGTGGACCAATAGCTGCCATTCTGATGGAAGCTGTCACTTCTTAACAATAGGCATTCTGTGACTATGTTGACAGCACTTTGGGTGAAGATCCTAACTGGTCTTAGATATACATAGGGAGAAATTTGCTCAGCCAGTGTCAGTCTTAAGCATGCGTATCAGAAGATCTTTCTAGAGCTGGGAATTTTCCCATGAAAGGGATTCAGTTAGGGAAGAGACACTTGTGCCAGAGTTTTACATTCTTCTTGAACACTGCTTAAGGAACTTAGATGCCATGTCCATTTGGATCTCTGTCTGCACAGAACTTTGTCATGCCAGTGCTTTGAAATGCATCTTGAAGAGAATTCACTAGCACAGAATGAAAGAGAGTGGAAGGGGTTGGTGGGGCTAACCAGGCCCAACCCCCCTGCCTAAACCAGGATACCTAGAGCCTCTTGCCCAGGATTCTATCTGGGTGTACTTTTAATGTCTTCAAAGATCCAGGCTCCACAATCTTTCTGGGCAGTCTGTGCCGTGGTTCAGTCACCCTGACAGTAAAGAAACATTTACTGATGTTCAAAGGCAATCTCCTGTATTTCAGTGTGTGCCCACTGCCTCTTGTCTTTTCCCTCAGCATCACTGAAAAGACACTGATTCCCTCCCCTTTGCACTATTGCTTCCATATGTATGTGTGATGCCATGTAGAGGTATGTCAAAAACCTCCCTGAAGCCCAGGCAGATAATATTCCCTTCATCTACCAGTCAAGTTGATTCATCAGAGGAGTTTAAAGTGATGTTCAGCATGAAATTCCCCTGAAAAATCATGCTAACTACATTATTTGGTCATCTGTCATGTGCCTGGCAAGGATTTCCAGGAAGAGCTGCTTCATCAACTTCCTGGGATAAAAAAGAGGCTGGCTGGTTTGTACTATGGCGAGTCCTCTTAATTGCCTTTTTTGAAGATGGGTGTCATTTGCTAACATCCACTCTTTAGCCTCTCTTGTCGTCTACATCTTAGCAAAACGCTTTTCCACTATGTCTGGCTAGGAAAAACTGTGCCAGCACAGAAAACATCTCCCATCGTGTTCTAGAAGTTGCACGGATGTCTGCCAAGTGTTTGGCAGGAAGAAAAGAAAAGTTGTCCAAAACAGCTTCCAATCGAATGTTCCTGTGATTGGAAAAGTCAGGAGAGTGCAAAGGTACTGTTTTCTATCAGTTGGCAAGGTGCGCACACAATCCCAGTGTTGTACAGCTTGCTTCTTCACCTTCCCGAAGCTGCCGCTCTCGCCGGCTGCCGGAGCCCAAGAAGCGGCTTCTTCGCGCAAAGACGATTGTGCCGCTCACAGGGCTCTCCTTAGCGCGGCTTCTGCCGAAAGACGCCCGGCAGCGGCTCTTACCTCCGGAGAGCATCCTACCTTCGTCTTTAGCTCCTCTTCTCATCTACACCTCGGCAAAACGCTTTTCCACTATGTCTGGCTAGGAAAAACTGTGCCAGCACAGAAAACATCTCCCATCGTGTTCTAGAAGTTGCACGGATGTCTGCCAAGTGTTTGGCAGGAAGAAAAGAAAAGTTGTCCAAAACAGCTTCCAATCGAATGTTCCTGTGATTGGAAAAGTCAGGAGAGTGCAAAGGTACTGTTTTCTATCAGTTGGCAAGGTGCGCACACAATCCCAGTGTTGTACAGCTTGCTTCTTCACCTTCCCGAAGCTGCCGCTCTCGCCGGCTGCCGGAGCCCAAGAAGCGGCTTCTTCGCGCAAAGACGATTGTGCCGCTCACAGTGCTCTCCTTAGCGCGGCTTCTGCCGAAAGACGCCCGGCAGCGGCTCTTACCTCCGGAGAGCATCCTACCTTCGTCTTTCGCGTCTTTTGTAGTCTACATCTTAGCAAAACGCTTTTCCACTATGTCTGGCTAGGAAAAACTGTGCCAGCACAGAAAACATCTCCCATCGTGTTCTAGAAGTTGCACGGATGTCTGCCAAGTGTTTGGCAGGAAGAAAAGAAAAGTTGTCCAAAACAGCTTCCAATCGAATGTTCCTGTGATTGGAAAAGTCAGGAGAGTGCAAAGGTACTGTTTTCTATCAGTTGGCAAGGTGCGCACACAATCCCAGTGTTGTACAGCTTGCTTCTTCACCTTCCCGAAGCTGCCGCTCTCGCCGGCTGCCGGAGCCCAAGAAGCGGCTTCTTCGCGCAAAGACGATTGTGCCGCTCACAGTGCTCTCCTTAGCGCGGCTTCTGCCGAAAGACGCCCGGCAGCGGCTCTTACCTCCGGAGAGCATCCTACCTTCGTCTTTCGCGTCTTTTGTAGTCTACATCTTAGCAAAACGCTTTTCCACTATGTCTGGCTAGGAAAAACTGTGCCAGCACAGAAAACATCTCCCATCGTGTTCTAGAAGTTGCACGGATGTCTGCCAAGTGTTTGGCAGGAAGAAAAGAAAAGTTGTCCAAAACAGCTTCCAATCGAATGTTCCTGTGATTGGAAAAGTCAGGAGAGTGCAAAGGTACTGTTTTCTATCAGTTGGCAAGGTGCGCACACAATCCCAGTGTTGTACAGCTTGCTTCTTCACCTTCCCGAAGCTGCCGCTCTCGCCGGCTGCCGGAGCCCAAGAAGCGGCTTCTTCGCGCAAAGACGATTGTGCCGCTCACAGTGCTCTCCTTAGCGCGGCTTCTGCCGAAAGACGCCCGGCAGCGGCTCTTACCTCCGGAGAGCATCCTACCTTCGTCTTTCGCGTCTTTTGTAGTCTACATCTTAGCAAAACGCTTTTCCACTATGTCTGGCTAGGAAAACCCGTGCCAGCACAGAAAACATCTCCCATCGTTTTCTAGAAGTTGCACGGATGTCTGCCAAGTGTTTGGCAGGAAGAAAAGAAAAGTTGTCCAAAACAGCTTCCAATCGAATGTTCCTGTGATTGGAAAAGTCAGGAGAGTGCAAAGGTACTGTTTTCTATCAGTTGGCAAGGTGCGCACACAATCCCAGTGTTGTACAGCTTGCTTCTTCACCTTCCCGAAGCTGCCACTCTCAGGAGGTAAGAGCCGCTGCCGGGCGTCTTTCGGCAGAAGCCGCGCTAAGGAGAGCACTGTGAGCGGCACAATCGTCTTTGCGCGAAGAAGCCGCTTCTTGGGCTCCGGCAGCCGGCGAGAGCGGCAGCTTCGGGAAGGTGAAGAAGCAAGCTGTACAACACTGGGATTGTGTGCGCACCTTGCCAACTGATAGAAAACAGTACCTTTGCACTCTCCTGACTTTTCCAATCACAGGAACATTCGATTGGAAGCTGTTTTGGACAACTTTTCTTTTCTTCCTGCCAAACACTTGGCAGACATCCGTGCAACTTCTAGAACACGATGGGAGATGTTTTCTGTGCTGGCACAGTTTTTCCTAGCCAGACATAGTGGAAAAGCGTTTTGCTAAGATGTAGACTACAAAAGACGCGAAAGACGAAGGTAGGATGCTCTCCGGAGGTAAGAGCCGCTGCCGGGCGTCTTTCGGCAGAAGCCGCGCTAAGGAGAGCACTGTGAGCGGCACAATCGTCTTTGCGCGAAGAAGCCGCTTCTTGGGCTCCGGCAGCCGGCGAGAGCGGCAGCTTCGGGAAGGTGAAGAAGCAAGCTGTACAACACTGGGATTGTGTGCGCACCTTGCCAACTGATAGAAAACAGTACCTTTGCACTCTCCTGACTTTTCCAATCACAGGAACATTCGATTGGAAGCTGTTTTGGACAACTTTTCTTTTCTTCCTGCCAAACACTTGGCAGACATCCGTGCAACTTCTAGAACACGATGGGAGATGTTTTCTGTGCTGGCACAGTTTTTCCTAGCCAGACATAGTGGAAAAGCGTTTTGCTAAGATGTAGACGACAAGAGAGGCTAAAGAGTGGATGTTAGCAAATGACACCCATCTTCAAAAAAGGCAATTAAGAGGACTCGCCATAGTACAAACCAGCCAGCCTCTTTTTTATCCCCAGGAAGTTGATGAAGCAGCTCTTCCTGGAAATCCTTGCCAGGCACATGACAGATGACCAAATAATGTAGTTAGCATGATTTTTCAGGGGAATTTCATGCTGAACATCACTTTAAACTCCTCTGATGAATCAACTTGACTGGTAGATGAAGGGAATATTATCTGCCTGGGCTTCAGGGAGGTTTTTGACATACCTCTACATGGCATCACACATACATATGGAAGCAATAGTGCAAAGGGGAGGGAATCAGTGTCTTTTCAGTGATGCTGAGGGAAAAGACAAGAGGCAGTGGGCACACACTGAAATACAGGAGATTGCCTTTGAACATCAGTAAATGTTTCTTTACTGTCAGGGTGACTGAACCACGGCACAGACTGCCCAGAAAGATTGTGGAGCCTGGATCTTTGAAGACATTAAAAGTACACCCAGATAGAATCCTGGGCAAGAGGCTCTAGGTATCCTGGTTTAGGCAGGGGGGTTGGGCCTGGTTAGCCCCACCAACCCCTTCCACTCTCTTTCATTCTGTGCTAGTGAATTCTCTTCAAGATGCATTTCAAAGCACTGGCATGACAAAGTTCTGTGCAGACAGAGATCCAAATGGACATGGCATCTAAGTTCCTTAAGCAGTGTTCAAGAAGAATGTAAAACTCTGGCACAAGTGTCTCTTCCCTAACTGAATCCCTTTCATGGGAAAATTCCCAGCTCTAGAAAGATCTTCTGATACGCATGCTTAAGACTGACACTGGCTGAGCAAATTTCTCCCTATGTATATCTAAGACCAGTTAGGATCTTCACCCAAAGTGCTGTCAACATAGTCACAGAATGCCTATTGTTAAGAAGTGACAGCTTCCATCAGAATGGCAGCTATTGGTCCACAAAATGGATTAATGGATGGGAATTATCTACGTGGGTTAAAAACAAAAATAAAGAGTTGGTCTTTATTTATCAATTTCATGGCAATATTGATAAGGGAAGAAAAAGATCTAAGTCCTTGACTTTCTGGACTCGAGGAAAGATTTTAAAAATTCCTTGTAAAAATGTATGATCACAATCAGACTATTGAAACCATTTTAGTTGGGAACAAAGTTCCAAAATTGTCTAGATAGTGGCAAAGAAGCCAAGAAAATAGGAAAGAAACAAAAAGAGAGCAAAAGAGTCAGCTTCAGTGTACAAGCTCGTTCTAGAAGTAGTCTGCTGGGAAAAGGAACCCCCAGCTAAATTTCCAATGTATTCCTGCGCTTGATTCAGTAACTGGTCAATGTAAAAACCAATCCTTTTGTACAACTTCTTCCAGCAACAAAAACTCCAACAGGTTGACACTACCATCATGCCTGTTCCAGACATATTTAAAAGAGAAATGATGATTTTCTTGAAAACCTACTTACATAAAAGTTGCAAGATGGTGGAGGGATTCCCACATCCTCCTTCCTCCATCTGGCTTGAAAGTATATTTGATAAAATATGCAACAAAGCACATGATTTATAAGGGAGAGTCAAATGGATGATTTGGGAATCGATCTCTTGTTGATAGTAAACTTCATATCCACTCGGTGTGACCTTTTTAAAACAAAATGTGGAGCTGAGGCATGAATCTGCCACAACAATTGTAAAGCAAACATACACACTCCCCTTCATATGCCCCCCCCTCCACACACACCTAGGCACACACAGAGATCAGCATAGCAGATCATGAACACCTTGGAAAAGACTGAAATGCTAAATGCCTCTCTTGATGGGCAAAAGAGCTGGTGCAGTAATTCAAATGCCTGGTACAAAAATTCTGTTTAATATTTAGCTCCTATTTAAAACACAGCTTTTCATTTCATTCTATTTACAGAATATTTTCATTTCATTTGTTTCTTTAAAATTACTTAGTTCTCACCTGTTGTATGTCTAGGAATATTTTCTTCCAAAAATAGAAAAAAATAGATGATATCTTTTCAGCAGAAAACATTGGTTGATACAATTTTAAACCATCATGATATGGAAGAATTCTTCTGTCCCTCTCGAAGGTGGAAGAAGCATTTGGATCACAGATCATCTACAATGAAATACTTGACATGTTTAAGATGCTTTCAATCAATTTTGATTGTCAATTGCTTATTTGTTGTAAACAGTAATTTTTCAGTGAAGGGAAAGTGTGTGTGGTATATCTACATGATATGTTCAAAGGCAGTTCCTACTAATGGCCAGGCTGAATTCCAGTAAATAATGTCCCGAATGATATTTTGCCGCCTTCTTTGGCACTTCATGAAATCTTACCCCGATGAAGTGCTGAAACACAGAGATTTTCTCTTAGAGAGTGTCTCATGTTGTAACCTATCCCATGGATTTTATGCTGTAATTCTTATCTCTTTTAAAATTTACTATCTTCTGTACAGTTTTCATGAAACTTTCTGTTACAGTAGTGAATAGCACAGATAAATGTCATTTTGTACAACTTTGAATTTACCCCAAGAGCTGAGAGAAAACTTGATCCTATACTTCAATCCGAGTTTCTTCTATAGTCCAACTTTGTTTCTCTACCATCAAGCTTCTCCTTTGTTGCTGCTCCAAGCCCCGTCCAGGGTGACCTTGAATACTTTCAGGGATGGGACACCCACAACTTCTCTGGGCAACCTGTTCCAGTGTTCCAGCACTCCCACAGTAAAAAAGGCCTTCCTTTCATCTAATATGTGTAGGAAATCATAAATCTAGGCATAGAAGCTTGGAGTGCAAATTTGAAATTCTTTGGATTTGAAGCACATTTTATATGAATACTGACTTACAGATGACTAAAAGATGTTGATGGGCATTTGAGCTGACAAGTTTTGAAAAAGTGCACGGAAATTAAAATTGAAACCACTAAAATTAAAAACTCCTTGCCATTTTCTTTTTCCTCTCCTATTCAAAATTGCATATGTCAGATATCAGTGCTTCATGCAAACCTCTCAGATGCTCTCAGAGAAAAAGCTTTTCTTTCAGACTAAGTTGCGGTTGACATAGAACACTAGCAGGAGTGAAAGATTTTCTGGGCATCGGGGCAGCCCGTTCTCCTTGGATTTGTGTGCAGAATGCATTTTATCCAAACTGGAAAATAGATCCCAGCTCTGTTCTATTCATCATCCTTACTTCATCAGGCCAGAAGATTCTGTGAAAAGTAGTCTGTGGACCTTGAAGACAGCGCATGTGAACCAGATGAGAGGTGATAGAGAAGTTGAGGGAGAGAAGAAAGAGCATGAGGCTGAAACCAGAAAGTATTTCTCCACGTGATCATGGAAGATTGCAGGAGCCACTTGGTACTATCAAACCAGCCCAACTTGGCACTTGTGCCACCTTGGGTCTGGGAGCCATGTTGCATATCGTGCATTTTAAGGAGCCAGCTGGCCACACCCAGCCATATGCCCCCAAACACAAACCAAGGCCCTTTTCTCTGGCAAACAAAACTCAGCTGCCCTGCTTCTGGATGGCAGATTGCAGGAACCACTTGGTACTATCAAACCAGCCCAACTTGGCACTGGTGCCACCATGGGTCTGGTCACCATCCTGCCTATCGTAGCTTTTCAGGAGCCAGCCGGTCACTCTCAGCCATAGGCCCCCAAACACAAACCTCGGCCCGTTTCCCTGGCAAACAAAAGTAAGCTGCCCCGCTTCTGGATGGCAGATTGCAGGAGCTACTTAGTACTATCAAATCAGCCCGACTTGGCACAGGTGCCACCTTGGATCTGGGAACCATCCTGTGTATCGTGGATTTTCAGGGGCCAGCCGGCCACTCTCAGCCATATGCCCCCAAAAACAAACCACGGACCTTTTCTCTGGCAAACAAAAATCAGCTGCCCCACTTCTGGATGGCAGATTGCAGGAGCCACTTGGGACTATCACACCAGCACAACATGGCACTGCTGCCACCTTGGATCTGGGAACAATCCTGCGTATCGTACATATTCAGGAACCAGCCGAACACTCCCAGCCACAGGCCCCCAAACACAAACAACGGCCCTTTTCTCTGGCAAACAAAACTCAACTGCCCCTCTTCTGGATGGCAAATTGCAGGACGCACTTGGTACTACAAAAAGAGCCCGACTTGGCAGTGGTGCCACCTTGGCTCTGGGAACCATCCTGCGTATCGAGCATTTTAAGGAGCCAGCCGGCAATTCCCAGCCGTATGCCCCAAAAAGAAACCATGGACCTTTTCTCTGGCAAAAAAAACTCAGCTGTCCCGCTTCTGGATGGCAGATTGCAGGAGTTACTTTGAACCATACAACCAGCCTTACTTGGCACTGGTGCCACCTTGGATCTGGGAACCATCCTGCCTATCGTTGATTTTCAGGGGCCAGCCGGCCACTCTCAGCCATAGGCCCCCAAACACAAACCACAGCCCTTTTCTCTAGCAAACAAAATTCAACTGCCCCGCTTCTGGATGGCAAATTGCAGGAGCCACTGGGTACTACAAAAACAGCCTGACTTGGCACTGGTGCCACCTTGCGTCTGGTTACCATGCGGCGTATCGTGCATTTTAAGGAGCCAGGTGGCCACTCCCAGCCATATGCCCCCAAACACAACCCACGGCCCTTTTCTCTGGCAAACAAAACTCAGCTGCCCCGCTTCTGGATGGCAGATTGCAGGAGACACTTGGTACTATCAAACCAGCCCGACTTGGCACTGGTGCCACCTTGGGTCTGGGAACCATCCTGCGTATTGTGGATTGTCAGGAGACAGCCAACCACTCTCGGCCACAGAGCCCAATCAAAAACAAAGGTCCGTTTCCCTGGCAAAAAAAACTCAGCTGCCCCGCTTCTGGATGGGAGATTGCAGGAGGCACTTGACACTGTCAAACGAGCCCCACTTGGCACTGGTGCCACCTTGGGTCTGGGAACCATGCTGCGTATCGTGGATTTTCAGGAGCCAGCCGGCCACTGCCAGCCACAGGCCCCCAAACACAAACCACAGCCTTTTTCTCTGGCAAACAAAACTCAGCTGCCCCGCTTCTGGATGGCAGATTGCAGGAGCCACTTGGTACTATCAAACCAGCCCGACTTGGCACTGGTGCCACCTTGGGTCTGGGAACCATCCTGCCTATCGTGGATTTTAAGGAGCCAGCCGGCTACTCCCAGCCACAGGCCCCCAACAAAAACCACGGCCCTTTTTTCTCGCAAACAAAAATTAGCTGCCTCACTTCTGGATGGCAGATTGCAGGAGCCACTTGGTGTAATCAAACCAGCCCGACTTGGCACTGGTGCCACCTTGGGTCTGGGAACCATCCTGCGTATCGTGGATTCTAAGGAGCCACCCGGCCACTCTGAGCCACAGGCCCCCAAACAAAATCAACGGCGCTGTTCCCTGGAAAACAAAACACGCCTGCCAACTTTTTGATGGAGTTTGCAGGAGCCACTTGGTACTATCAAACCAGCCCGACTTGGCACTGGTGCCACCTTGGGTCTGGGAAACATCCTGCGTATCGTGGATTCTTAGGAGCCAGCCGGCCACTCCTAGCCACAGGCCCCCAAACAAAAACCTAGGCCTATTTCTCTGGCAAACAAAAGTAAGCTGCCCTGCTTCTGGATGGCAGATTGCAGGAGACACTTGGTACTATCAAACCAGCCCAACTTGGCACTGGTGCCACCTTGGGTCTGGGAACCATCCTGCGTATCGTGGATTCTAAGGAGCCAGCTGGCCACTCCCAGCCACAGGCCCCCAAACACAAACAACGGCGCTTTCCCCTGGAAAACAAAACTCGCCTGCCAACTTTTTGATGGCAGATTGCAGGAGCCACTTGGTACTATCAAATCAGCCCAACTTGGCACTGGTGCCACCATGGGTCTGGTCACCATCCTGCCTATCGTAGCTTTTCAGGAGCCAGCCGGTCACTCCCAGCCATAGGCCCCCAGACAAAAACCTCGGCCCGTTTCCCTGGCAAACAAAAGTAAGCTGCCCCGCTTCTGGATGGCAGATTGCAGTACGCACTTGGTACTATCAAACCAGCCCAACTTGGAAATGGTGCCACCTTGGGTCTGGGAACCATCCTGCGTATCGTGGATTCTAAGGAGCCAGCCGGCCACTCCCAGCCACAGGCCCCCAAATACAAACAACGGCGCTTTTCCCTGGAAAACAAAACTCGCCTGCCAAATTTTTGATGGCAGATTGCAGGAGCCACTTGGTACTATCAAACCAGCCCAACTTGGCACTGGTGCCACCATGGATCTGGTCACCATCCTGCCTATCGTAGCTTTTCAGGTGCCAGCCGGTCACTCCCAGCCATAGGAACCCAGACACAAACCTCGGCCCGTTTCCCTGGCAAACAAAAGTAAGCTGCCCCGCTTCTGGATGGCAGATTGCAGGAGCCACTTTGCACCATCAAACTGGCCCGACTTGTCACTGGTGCCACCTCAGGTCTGGGAACCCTCCTGCGTATCGTGGATTCCAATTAGCAAGACGGCCACTCCCAGCCACAGGCCCCCAAACACAAACAACGGCGCTTTTCCCTGGAAAACAAAACTCGCCTGCCAACTTTTTGATGGCAGATTGCAGGAGCCACTTGGTACTATCAAACCAGCCCAACTTGGCACTGATGACACCATGGGTCTGGTCACCTTCCTGCCTATCGTAGCTTTTCAGGAGCCAGCCGGTCACTCCCAGCCATAGGCCCCCAGACACAAAGCTCTGCCCGTTTCCCTGGCAAACAAAAGTAAGCTGCCCCGCTTCTGGATGGCAGATTTCAGGATCCACTTGTTATTATCAAACCAGCCCGACTTGGTACTGGTGCCACCTCTGGTCTGGGAACCATCCTGCGTATCTTGGATTCTAAGGAGCCAGCCGGCCACTCCCAGCCACAGGCCCCCAAAAAAAATCATCGGCGCTTTTCCCTGGAAAACAAAACTCGCCTGCCTACATTTTGATTGCAGATTGCAGGAACCACTTGGTACTATCAAACCAGCCCAACTTGGCACTGGTGCCACCTTGGGTCTGGGAACCATCCGGCGTATCGTGTGTTTAAAGGAGCCAGCCGGCCACTCCAGCCACAGGCCCGCAGACACAAACAACGGCGCTTTTCCCTGGAAAACAAAGCTTGCCTGCTGACTTTTGATGGCAGATTGCAGGAGCCACTTTGTACTTTGAAATCAGCCGAACATGGCTCTGGTGCCACCATGGGTCTGGTCACCATCCTGCCTATCGTAGCTTTTCAGGAGCCAGCCGGTCACTCCCAGCCATAGGCCCCCAGTCACAAACCTCGGCCCGTTTCCCTGGCAAACAAAAGTAAGCTACCCCGCTTCTGGATGGCAGATTGCAGGACGCACTTGGTACTATCAAACCAGCCCAACTTATCACTGGTGCCACCTCAGGTCAGGGAACCATCCTGCGTATTGTGGATTCTAAGGAGCCAGCCGGCCACTCCCAGCCACAGGCCCCCAAACACAAACAACGGCGCTTTTCCCTGGAAAACAAAACTCGCCTGCCAACTTTTGATGGCAGATTGCAGGAGCCACTTGGTACTATCAAACCAGCCCAACTTGGCACTGGTGCCACCATGGGTCTGGTCACCATCCTGCCTATCGTAGCTTTTCAGGAGCCAGCCGGTCACTCCCTGCCATAGGCCCCCAGACACAAACCTCGGCCCGTTTCCCTGGCAAACAAAAGTAAGCTGCCCCGCTTCTGGATGGCAGATTGCAGGACGCACTTGGTACTATCAAACCAGCCCGACTTGGCACTGGTGCTACCTCAGGTCTGGGAACCATCCTGCGTATCGTGGATTCTAAGGAGCCAGCCGGCCACTCCCAGCCACAGGCCCCCAAACACAAACATCGGCGCTTTTCCCTGGAAAACAAAACTCGCCTGCCAAGTTTTTGATGGCAGATTGCAGGAGCCACTTGGTACTATCAAACCAGCCCAACTTGGCACTGGTGCCACCATGGGTCTGGTCACCATCCTGCCTATCGTAGCTTTTCAGGAGCCAGCCGGTCACTCCCAGCCATAGACCCCAGACACAAACCTCGGCCCGTTTCCCTGGCAAAAAAAAGTAAGCTGCCCCGCTTCTGGATGGCAGATTGCAGGAGCCACTTTGCACCATCAAACTAGCCCGACTTGGCACTGGTGCCACCTCAGGTCTGGGAACCATCCTGCGTATCGTGGATTCTAAGGAGCCAGCCGGACACTCCCAGCCACAGGCCCTCAAACAAAAACAGCGGCGCTTTTCCCTGGAAAACAAAACTCGCCTGCCAAATTTTGATGGCAGATTGCCGGAGCAACTTGGTACTATCAAACCAGCCCAACTTGGCACTGGTGCCACCATGGGTCTGGTCACCATCCTGCCTATCGTAGATTTTCAGGACCTAGCCGGTCACTCCCAGCCATAGGCCCCCAGACACAAACCTCGGCCCGTTTCCGAGGCAAACAAAACTAAGCGGCGCCGCTTGTGGATGGCAGATTGCAGGACGCACTTGGTACTATCAAACCAGCCCGACTTGGCACTGGTGCCACCTCTGGTCTGGGAACCATCCTGCGTATCGTGGATTCCAATTAGCAAGCTGGCCACTCCCAGCCACAGGCCCCCAAACACAAACAACGGCGCTTTTCCCTGGAAAACAAAACTCGCCTGCCAACATTTTGATGGCAGATTGCAGCAGCCACTTGGTACTATCAAATCAGCCGAACATGGCACTGGTGCCACCATGGGTCTTGGAACCATCCTGCCTATCGTAGCTGTTCAGGCGCCAGCCGGTCACTCCCAGCCATAGGCCCCCAGAGAAAAACCTCGGCCCTTTTCCCTGGAAAACAAAAGTAAGCTGCCCCGCTTCTGGATGGCAGATTGCAGGAATAACATGGTACTATCAAACCAGCCCAACTTGGCACTGGTGCCACCTTGGGTCTGGGAACCATCCGGCGTATCGTGGATTCTAAGGAGCCAGCCGGTCACTCCCAGCCACAGGCCCCCAAACACAAACAACGGCGCTTTTCCCTGGAAAACAAAACTCGCCTGCCAACATTTTGATGGCAGATTGCAGGAGCCACTTGCTACTATCAAATCAGCCCAACTTGGCACTGGTGCCACCATGGGTCTGGTCACCATCCTGCCTATCGTAGCTTTTCAGGAGCCAGCCGGTCACTCCCAGCCATAGGCCCCCAGACACAAAGCTCGGCCCGTTTCCCTGGCAAACAAAAGTAAGCTGCCCCGCTTCTGGATGGCAGATGGCAGGACGCGCTTGGTAGTATCAAACCAGCCCGACTTGTCACTGGTGCCAACTCTGGTCTGGGAACCATCCTGCGTATCGTTGATTCTAATTAGCCAGCCGGCCACTCCCAGCCACAGGCCCCCAAACACAAACAAGGGCGCTTTTCCCTGGAAAACAAAACTCGCCTGCCAAATTTTTGATGGCAGATTGCAGGAGCCACTTGGTACTATCAAATCAGCCCAACTCGGCACTGGTGCCACCATGGGTCTGGTCACCATCCTGCCTATCGTAGCTTTTCAGGAGCCAGCCGGTCACCCCCAGCCACAGGCCCCGAGACAAAAACCTCGGCCCGTTTCCCTGGCAAAAAAAAGTAAGCTACCCCGCTTCTGGATGGCAGATTGCAGGACGCACTTCGTAGTATCAAACCAGCCCAACTTGGCACTGGTGCCACCTTGGGTCTGGGAACCATCCTGCGTATCGTGGATTCTAAGCAGCCAGCCGGCCACTCCCTGCCACAGGCACTCAAACACAAACAACGGCGCTTTTCCCTGGAAAACAAAACTCGCCTGCCAACTTTTTGATGGCGGATTGCAGGAGCCACTTGATACTATCAAACCAGCCCAACTTGGCACTGGTGCCACCATGGGTCTGGTCACCATCCTGCCTATCGTAGCTTTTCAGGAGCCAGCCGGTCACCCCCAGCCACAGGCGCCGAGACAAACACCTCGGCCCGTTTCCCTGGCAAACAATAGTAAGCTACCCCGCTTCTGGATGGCAGATTGCAGGACGCACTTGGTAGTATCAAACCAGCCCGACTTGTCACTGGGGTCACCTCTGGTCTGGGAACCATCCTGCGTATCGTGGATTCTAATTAGCCAGCCGGCCACTCCCAGCCACAGGCCCCCAAACACAAACAACGGCGCTTTTCCCTGGAAAACAAAACTCGCCTGCCAAATTTTTGATGGCAGATTGCAGGAGCCACTTGGTACTATCAAACCAGCCCAACTTGGCACTGGTGCCACCATGGGTCTGGTCACCATCCTGCCTATCGTAGCTTTTCAGGAGCCAGCCGGTCACCCCCAGCCTTATACCCCGAGACAAAAACCTCGGCCCGTTTCCCTGGCAAAAAAAAGTAAGCTACCCCGCTTCTGGATGGCAGATTGCAGGACGCACTTGGTAGTATCAAACCAGCCCAACTTGGCACTGGTGCCACCTTGGGTCTGGGAACCATCCTGCGTATCGTGGATTCTAAGGAGCCAGCCGGCCACTCCCTGCCACAGGCACCCAAACACAAACAACGGCGCTTTTCCCTGGAAAACAATACTCGCCTGCCAACTTTTTGATGGCGGATTGCAGGAGCCACTTGGTACTATCAAACCAGCCCAACTTGGCACTGGTGCCACCATGGATGTGGTCACCATCCTGCCTATCGTAGCTTTTCAGTACCTAGCAGGTCACTCCCAGCCATAGGCGCCCAGACACAAATCTCGGCCCGTTTCCCTGGCAAACAAAATTAAGCTGCCCCGCTTCTGGATGGCAGATTGCATGAACCACTTGGTACTATAAAACCAGCCCGACTTGGCACTGGTGCCACCTCAAGTCTGGGAACCATCCTGCGTATCGTGGATTCTAAGGAGCCAGCCGGTCACTCCCACCCACAGGCCCCCAGTCACAAACAACGGCGCTTTTCCCTGGAAAACAAAACTCGCCTGCCGACTATTTGATGGCAGATTGCAGGAGCCACTTGGTACTATCAAATCAGCCCAACTTGGCTCTGGTGCCACCATGGGTCTGGTCACCATCCTGCCTATCGTAGCTTTTCAGGAGCCAGCCGGTCACTCCCAGCCATAGGCCCCCAGACACAAACCTCGGCCCGTTTCCCTGGAAAACAAAAGTAAGCTGCCCCGCTTCTGGATGGCAGATGGCAGGAGCCACTTTGCACCATCCAACTAGCCCGACTTGGCACTGGTGCCACCTCAGGTCTGGGAACCATGCTGCGTATCGTGGATTCTAATTAGCCATCCGGCCACTCCCACCCACAGGCCCCTAAACACAAACAACGGCGCTTTTCCCTGGAAAACAAAACTCGCCTGCCAATTTTTGATGGCAGATTGCAGGAGCCACTTGGTACTATCAAACCAGCCCAACTTGGCACTGGTGCCACCATGGGTCTGGTCACCATCCTGCCTATCGTAGCTTTTCAGGAGCCAGCCGGTCACTCCCAGCCATAGGCGCCCAGACCCAAAGCTCGGCCCGTTTCCCTGGCAAGCAAAAGTAAGCTGTCCCGCTTCTGGATGGCAGATTGCAGGACGCACTTGGTAGTATCAAACCAGCCCGACTTGGCACTGGCGCCGCCTCACGTCTGGGAACCATCCTGCGTATCGTGGATTCTAAGCAACCAGCCGGCCACTCCCAGCCACAGGCCCCCAAACACAAACAACGGCGCTTTTCCCTGGAAAACAAAACTCGCCTGCCAAGTTTTTGATGGCAGATTGCAGGAGCCACTTGGTACTATCAAACCAGCCCAACTTGGCACTGGTGCCACCTTGGGTCTGGTCACCATCCTGCCTATCATAGCTTTTCAGGAGCCAGCCGGTCACTCCCAGCCATAGGCCCCCAGACACAAACCTCGGCCCGTTTCCCTGGCAAACAAAAGCAAGCTGCCCCGCTTCTGGATGGCAGATTGCAGGAGCCACTTTGCACCATCAAACTAGCCCGACTTGGCACTGGTGCCACCTCAGGTCTGGGAACCATGCTGCGTATCGTGGATTCTAATTAGCCATCCGGCCACTCCCACCCACAGGCCCCCAAACAAAAACAACGGCGCTTTTCCCTGGAAAACAAAACTCGCCTGCCAAATTTTGATGGCAGACTGCCGGAGCCACTTGGTACTATCAAACCAGCCCACCTTGACACTGGTGCCACCATGGGTCTGGTCACCATCCTGCCTATCGTAGCTTTTCAGGAGCCAGCCGGTCACTCCCAGCCATAAACCCCCAGACACAAACCTCGGCCCGTTTCCCTGGCAAACAAAAGTAAGCTGCCCCGCTTCTGGATGGCAGATTGCAGGAGCCACTTTTCACCATCAAACCAGCCCGACTTGGCACTGGTGCCACCTCTGGTTTGGGAACCATCCTGCGTATCATGGATTCTAAGGAGCCAGCCGGCCACTCCCAGCCACAGGCCCCCAAACAAAAACAACGGCGCTTTTCCCTGGATAACAAACTCGCCTGCCAAGTTTTTGATGGCAGATTGCAGGAGCCACTTGGTACTATCAAACCAGCCCAACTTGGCACTGGTGCCACCATGGGTCTGGTCACCATCCTGCCTATCGTAGCTTTTCAGGAGCCAGCCGGTCACTCCCAGCCATAGGCCCCGAGACACAAACCTCGGCCCGTTTCCCTGGCAAACAAAAGTAAGCTACCCCGCTTCTGGATGGCAGATTGCAGGACGCACTTGGTACTATCAAACCAGCCCAACTTGGCACTGGTGCCACCTCAGGTCTGGGAACCATCCTGCGTATCGTGGATTCTAAGGAGCCAGCCGGCCACTCCCAGCCATAGGCCCCCAAACAAAACAACGGCACTTTTCCCTGGAAAACAAAACTTGCCTGCCAAATTTTTGATGGCAGATTGCAGGAGCCACTTGGTACTATCAAACCAGCCCAACTTGGCACTGGTTCCACCATGGGTCTGGTCACCATCCTGCCTATCGTAGCTTTTCAGGAGCCAGCCGGTCACTCCCAGCCGTAGGCCCACAGACACAAAGCTCGGCCCGTTTCCCTGACAAACAATAGTAAGCTACCCCGCTTCTGGATGGCAGATTGCAGGACGCACTTGGTACTATCAAACCAGCCCGACTTGGCACTGGTGCCACCTCTGGTCTGGGAACCATCCTGCGTATGGTAGATTCTAAGCAGCCAGCCGGCCACTCCCAGCCACAGGCCCCCAAACACAAACAACGGCGCTTTTCCCTTGAAAACAAAACTCGTCTGCCAACTTTTTGATGGCAGATTGCCGGAGCCACTTGGTACTATCAAACCAACCCAACTTGGCACTGGTGCCACCATGGGTCTCGTCACCATCCTGCCTATCGTAGCTTTTCAGGAGCCAGCCGGCCACTCCCTGCCACAGGCCCCCAAACACAAACAACGGCGCTTTTCCCTGGAAAACAAAATTCGCCTGCCAACTTTTTGATGGCAGATTGCAGGAGCCACTTGGTACAATCAAATCAGCCCAACTTGCCACTGGTGCCACCATGGGTCTGGTCACCATCCTGCCTATCGTAGCTTTTCAGGAGCCAGCCGGTCACTCCCAGCCATAGGCCCCCAGACACAAACCTCGGCCCGTTTCCCTGGCCAACAAAAGTAAGCTGCCCCGCTTCTGGATGGCAGATTGCAGGAACCACTTGGTACTATCCAACCAGCCCAACTTGGCACTGGTGCCACCTTTGGTCTGGGAACCATGCTGAGTATCGTGGATTCTAAGGAGCCAGCCGGCCACTCCCAGCCACAGGCCCCCAAACACAAACAACGGCGCTTTTCCCTGGAAAACAAAACTCGCCTGCCAACTTCTTGATGGCAGATTGCAGGAGCCACTTGGTACTATCAAACCAGATCAACTTGGCACTGGTGCCGTCATGGGTCTGGTCACCATCCTGCCTATCGTAGCTTTTCACGAGCCAGCCGGTCACTCCCAGCCATAGGCCCCCAGACACAATCCTCGGACCGTTTCCCTGGCAAACAAAAGTAAGCTGCCCCGCTTCTGGATGGCAGATTGCAGGAACCACTTGGTACTATCAAACCAGCCCAACTTGGCACTGGTGCCACCATGGGTCTGGGAACCATCCTGTGTATCGTGGATTCTAATTAGCCATCCGTCCACTCCAGGCGATAGGGCCCCAGGCACAAACAACGGCGCTTTTCCCTGGATAACAAACTCGCCTGCCAACTTTTTGATGGCAGATTGCAGGAGCCACTTGGTACTATCAAACCAGCCCAACTTGGCACTGGTGCCACCATGGGTCTGGTCACCATCCTGCCTATCGTAGCTTTTCAGGAGCCAGCCGGTCACTCCCAGCCATAGGCCCCGAGACACAAACCTCGGCCCGTTTCCCTGGCAAACAAAAGTAAGCTACCCCGCTTCTGGATGGCAGATTGCAGGACGCACTTGGTACTATCAAACCAGCCCAACTTGGCACTGGTGCCACCTCAGGTCTGGGAACCATCCTGCGTATCGTGGATTCTAAGGAGCCAGCCGGCCACTCCCAGCCATAGGCCCCCAAACAAAAACAACGGCGCTTTTCCCTGGTAAAGAAAACTTCCCTGCCAACTTTTTGATGGCAGATTGCAGGAGCCACTTGGTACTATCAAACCAGCCCAACTTGGCACTGGTGCCACCATGGGTCTGGTCACCATCCTGCCTATCGTAGCTTTTCAGGAGCCAGCCGGTCACTCCCAGCCATAGGCCCCCAGACACAAAGCTCGGCCCGTTTCCCTGGAAAACAAAAGTAAGCTGCCCCGCTTCTGGATGGCAGATTGCAGGAGCCACTTGGTACTATCAAACCAGCCCGACTTGGCACTGGTGCCACCTCTGGTCTGGGAACCATCCTGCGTATCGTGGATTCTAAAGAGCCAGCCGGCCACTCCCAGCCACAGGCACCCAAACACAAACAACGGCGCTTTTCCCTGGAAAACAAAACTCGCCTGCCAACTTTTTGATGGCAGATTGCAGGAGCCACTTGGTACTATCAAACCAGCCCAACTTGGCACTGCTGCCACCATGGGTCTGGTCACCATCCTGCCTATTGTAGCTTTTCAGGAGCCAGCCGGTCACTCCCAGCCATAGGCCCCCAGACAAAAACCTCGGCCCGTTTCCCTGGCAAACAAAAGTAAGCTGCCCCGCTTCTGGATGGCAGATTGCAGGATCCACTTGGTACTATCAAACCAGCCGGACTTGGCACTGGTGCCACGACAAGTCTGGGAACCATCCTGCGTATCGTGGATTCTAAGGAGCCAGCCGGCCACTCACAGCCACAGGCCCCCAAACACAAACAACGGCGCTTTTCCCTGGAAAACAAAACTCGCCTACCAACGTTTTGATGGCAGATTGCAGGAGCCACTTGGTACTATCAAATCAGCCCAACTTGGCACTCGTGCCACCTTGGGTCTGGTCACCATCCTGCCTATCGTAACTTTTCAGGAGCCAGCCGGTCACTCCCAGCCATAGGCCCCCAGACACAAATCTCGGCCCGTTTCCCTGGCAAAGAAAATTAAGCTGCCCCGCTTCTGGATGGCAGATTGCAGGAGCCACTTGGTACTATCAAACCAGCCCGACTTGGCACTGGTGCCACCTCTGGTCTGGGAACCATCCTGCGTATCGTGGATTCTAAGGAGCCAGTCGGCCACTCCCAGCCACAGGCCCCCAAACACAAACAACGGCCCGTTTCCGTGGCAAACAAAAGTAAGCTGCCCCGCTTCTGGATGGCAGATTGCAGGAGCCACTTGGTACTATCAAACCAGCCCGACTTGGCACTGGTGCCACCTCTGGTCTGGGAACCATCCTGCGTATCGTGGTTTCTAAGGAGCCAGCCGGCCACTCCCAACCACAGGCCCCCAAACACAAACAACGGCGCTTTTCCCTGGAAAACAAAACTCGCCTGCCAACTTCTTGATGGCAGATTGCAGGAGCCACTTGGTACTATCAAACCAGCCCAACTTGGCACTGGTGCCACCTTGGGTCTGGTCACCATCCTGCCTATCGTAGCTTTTCAGGAGCCAGCCGGTCACTCCCAGCCATAGGCCCCCAGACACAAAGCTCGGCCCGTTTCCCTGGCAAACAAAAGTAAGCTGCCCCGCTTCTGGATGGCAGATTGCAGGAGCCACTTGGTACTATCAAACCAGCCCGACTTGGCACTGGTGCCACCTCTGGTCTGGGAACCATCCTGCGTATCGTGGATTCTAAGGAGCCAGCCGGCCACTCCCAGCCACAGGCCCCCAAACACAAACAACGGCGCTTTTCCCTGGAAAACAAAACTCGCCTGCCAACTTTTTGATGGCAGATTGCAGGAGCCACTTGGTACTATCAAACCAGCCCAACTTGGCACTGGTGCCGCCATGGGTCTGGTCACCATCCTGCCTATCGTAGCTTTTCACGAGCCAGCCGGTCACTCCCAGCCATAGGCCCCCAGACACAAAGCTCGGCCCGTTTCCCTGGAAAACAAAAGTAAGCTGCCCCGCTTCTGGATGGCAGATTGTAGGACGCACTTGTTACTATCAAACCCGCCCGACTTGGCACTGGTGCCACCACTGGTCTGGGAACCATCCTGCGTATCGTGGATTCTAAAGAGCCAGCCGGCCACTCCCACCACAGGCACCCAAACACAAACAACGGCGCATTTCCCTGGAAAACAAAACTCGCCTGCCAACTTTTTGATGGCAGATTGCAGGAGCCACTTGGTACTATCAAACCAGCCCAAATTGGCACTGCTGCCACCATGGGTCTGGTCACCATCCTGCCTATCGTAGCTTTTCAGGAGCCAGCCGGTCACTCCCAGCCATAGGCCCCCAGACACAAACCTCGGCCCGTTTCCCTGGCAAGCATAAGTAAGCTGCCCCGCTTCTGGATGGCAGATTGCAGGATCCACTTGGTACTATCAAACCAGCCGGACTTGGCACTGGTGCCACCTTGGGTCTGGGAACCATCCTGCGTATCGTGGATTCTAAGGAGCCAGCCGGCCACTCACAGCCACAGGCCCCCAAACACAAACAACGGCGCTTTTCCCTGGAAAACAAAACTCGCCTACCAACGCTTTGATGGCAGATTGCAGGAGCCACTTGGTACTATCAAATCAGCCCAACTTGGCACTGGTGCCACCATGGGTCTGGTCACCATCCTGCCTATCGTAACTTTTCAGGAGCCAGCCGGTCACTCCCAGCCATAGGCCCCCAGACACAAAGCTCGGCCCGTTTCCCTGGCAAAGAAAATTAAGCTGCCCCGCTTCTGGATGGCAGATTTCAGGAGCCACTTGGTACTATCAAACCAGCCCGACTTGGCACTGGTGCCACCTCTGGTCTGGGAACCATCCTGCGTATCGTGGATTCTAAGGAGCCAGTCGGCCACTCCCAGCCACAGGCCCCCAAACACAAACAACGGCCCGTTTCCGTGGCAAACAAAAGTAAGCTGCCCCGCTTCTGGCTGGCAGATTGCAGGAGCCACTTGGTACTATCAAACCAGCCCGACTTGGCACTGGTGCCACGACAAGTCTGGGAACCATCCTGCGTATCGTGGTTTCTAAGGAGCCAGCCGGCCACTCCCAACCACAGGCCCCCAAACACAAACAACGGCGCTTTTCCCTGGAAAACAAAACTCGCCTGCCAACTTTTTGATGGCAGATTGCAGGAGCCACTTGGTACTATCAAACCAGCCCAACTTGGCACTGGTGCCACCATGGGTCTGGTCACCATCCTGCCTATCGTAGCTTTTCAGGAGCCAGCCGGTCACTGCCTGCCATAGGCCCCGAGACACAAACCTCGGCCCGTTTCCCTGGCAAACAAAAGTAAGCTGCCCCGCTTCTGGATGGCAGATTGCAGGAGCCACTTGGTACTCTCAAACCAGCCCGACTTGGCACTGGTGCCACCTCTGGTCTGGGAACCATCCTGCGTATCGTGGATTTTATGGAGCCAGCCGGTCAGTCCCAGCCATAGGCCCCCAAACACAAACAACGATCCGTTTCCCTGGCAAACAAAAGTAAGCTGCCCCGCTTCTGGATGGCAGATTGCAGGAACCACTTGGTAGTATCAAACCAGCCCAACTTGGCACTGGTGGCACCTCTTGTCTGGGAACCATGCTGCGTATCGTGGTTTCTAAGGAGCCAGCCGGCCACTCCCAACCATAGACCCCCAGACACAAACCTCGGCCCGTTTCCCTGGAAAACAAAAGTAAGCTACCCCGATTCTGGATGGCAGATTGCAGGAGCCACTTGGTACTATCAAATCAGCCCAACTTGGCACTGGTGCCACCATGGGTCTGGTAAACATCCTGCCTATCGTAGCTTTTCAGGAGCCAGCCGGCCACTCTCAGCCATATGCCCCCAAAAACAAACCACGGCCCTTTTCTCTGGCAAACAAAACTCAACTGCCCCTCTTCTGGATGGCAAATTTTAGGACGCACTTTGTACTACGAAAACCGCCCGACGTGGCACTGGTGCCACCCTGTGTCAGGGAACCATCCTGCATATCGAGCTTTTTAAGGAGCCAGCCGGCCACGCCCAGCCATAAACCCCCAAGAACAAACCACGGACCATTTCTCTTGGAAACAAAAATCCGCTGCCCCGCGTCTGTATGGCATATTGCACGAGCCACTTTGCACCATCAAACCAGCCCGACTTGGCACTGGTGCCACCTTGGGTCTGGGAACAATCCTGCATATCGTGGATTCTAAGGAGCCAGCCGGCCACTCCCAGCCACAGGCCCCCAAACACAAACAACGGCGCTTTTCCCTGGAAAACAAAACTCGCCTGCCAACTTTTTGATGGCGGATTGCAGGAGCCACTTGGTACTATCAAATCATCCCAACTTGGCACTGGTGCCACTCTGGGTCTGGGAACCATCCTGCCTATTGTAGCATTTCAGGAGCCAGCCGGTCACTCCCAGCCATAGGCCCCCAGACACAAACCTCGGACCGTTTCCCTGGCAAACAAAATTAAGCTGCCCCGATTCTGGATGGCAGATTGCAGGAGCCACTTGGTTGTGTCAAACCAGCCCGACTTGGCACTGGTGCCACCTTGGGTCTGGGAACCATCCTGCGTATCGTGGATTCTAAGCAGCCACCCGGCCACTCCCAGCCATAGACCCCCAGACACAAACCTCGGCCCGTTTCCCTGGCAAACAAAAGTAAGCTGCCCCGCTTTTGGATGGCAGATTGCAGGAGCCACGTTGCACCATCAAACCAGCCCCACTTGGCACTGGTGCCACCTTGGGTCTGGGAACAAGTTGGGCTGGTTTGATAGTACCAAGTGGCTCCTGCAATCTGCCATCCAGAAGCGGGACAGCTTACTTTTGTTTCCCAGGGAAACGGGCCGAGGTATTTGTCTGGGGGCCTATGGCTGGGAGTGACCGGCTGACTACTGAAAAGCTACGATAGGCAGGATGGTTACCAGACTCATGGTGCCACCAGTGCCAAGTCGGGCTGGTTTGATAATACTAAATAGCTCCTGCAATCTGCCATCCAGACGCGGGGCAGCGGATTTTTGTTTGCTGGAGAAAAGTTCCGTGGTTTTTTTTTTGGGGGTATATGACTGGACGTGGCCGGCTGGCTCCTTAAAAAGCTCTATACACAGGATTGTTCCCTGACCCAAGGTGGCATCAGTGCCAAGTCGGGCTGTTTTCGTAGTACCAAGTGCGTCCTGCAATTTGCCATCCAGAAGCGGGGCAGCCTACTTTTGTTTGCCAGGGAAACGTGCCGAGGTATTTGTCTGGGGGCCTATGGCTGGGAGTGAGCGGCTGGCTCCTGAAAAGCTACGATAGGCAGGATGGTGACCAGACCCATGGTGGCACCAGTGCCAAGTTGGGCTGGTTTGATAGTACCAAGTGGCTCCTGCAATCTGCCATCAAGAAGTTGGCAGGCGAGTTTTGTTTTCCAGGGAAAAGCGCCGTTGTTTTTGTTTAGAGGCCTGTGGCTGGGAGTGGCCGCCTGTCCTCGTAGAATCTACGTTACGCAGCATGGTTCCCAGAGCCAAGGTGGCACCAGGGCCAAGTCGGGCTGGTTTGTAAGTACCAAGTGCATCCTGCAATCTGCCATCCAAAAGCGGGGCAGCTTACTTTTGTTTGCCAGGGAAACGGGCCGAGGTTTGTGTCCGGGGGCCTATGGCAGGGAGTGACCGGCTGGCTCCTGAAAAGCTACGATAGGCAGGATGTTTACCAGACCCATGGTGGCACCAGTGCCAAGTTGGGCTGATTTGATAGTACCAAGTGGCTCCTGCAATCTGCCATCCAGAATCGGGGTAACTTACTTTTGTTTTCCAGGGAAACGGGCCGAGGTTTGTGTCTGGGTGTCTACGGCTGGGAGTGACCGGCTGGCTCCTGAAAAGCTACGATAGGCAGGATGGTTCCCAGACCAGAGGTGGCACCAGTGCCAAGTTGGGCTGGTTTGATAGTACCAAGTGGCTCCTGCAATCTGCCATCAAAAAGTTGGCAGGCGAGTTTTGTTTTCCAGGGAAAAGCGCCGTTGTTTGTGTTTGGGGGCCTGTGGCAGGGAGTGGCCGGCTGGCTCCTTAGAATCCACGATATGCAGGATTGTTCCCAGACCCAAGGTGGCACCAGTGCCACGTCGGGCTGGTTTGATGGTGCCAAGTGGTTCCTGCAATCTGCCATCCAGACGCGGGGCAGCGGATTTTTGTTTCCAAGAGTAATGGTCCGTGGTTTTTTTTTGGGGGTATATGGCTGGGCGTGGCCGGCTGGCTCCTTAAAAAGCTCGATATGCAGGATGGTTCCCTGACACAAGCTGGCACCAGTGCCACGTCGGGCGGTTTTCGTAGTACAAAGTGCGTCCTAAAATTTGCCATCCAGAAGAGGGGCAGTTGAGTTTTGTTTGCCAGAGAAAAGGGCCGTGGTTTGTTTTTGGGGCATATGGCTGAGAGTGGCCGGCTGGCCCCTGAAAATCCACGATAGGCAGGATGGTTCCCAGACCAGAGGTGTCACCAGTGCCAAGTCGGGCTGGTTTGATAGTACTAAGTAGCTCCTGCAATCTGCCATGCAGAAGCGGGGCAGCTTACTTTTGTTTGCCAGGGAAACGGGCCGAGGTTTGTGTCTGGGGGCCTATGGCTGGGAGTGACCGGCTGGCTCCTGAAAAGCTACGATAGGCAGGATGGTGACCAGACCCATGGTGGCACCAGCTCCAAGTTGGGCTGGTTTGATAGTACCAAGTGGCTCCTGCAATCTGCCATCAAAAAGTTGGCAGGCGAGTTTTGTTTTCCAGGGAAAAGCGCCGTTGTTTGTGTTTGGGTGCCTGTGGCTGGGAGTGGCCAGCTGGCTCCTTAGAACCCACGATACGCAGGATGGTGACCAGACCTGAGTTGGCACCAGTGCCAAGTTGGGCTGGTTTGATGGTACCAAGTGGCTCCTGCAATCTGCCATCCAGAAGCGGGGCAGCTTACTTTTGTTTGCCAGGGAAACGGGCCGAAATATTTGTCTGGGGGCCTCTGGCTGGGGGTGGCTGGCTGGCTCCTGAAAAGCTACGATAGGCAGGATGGTGACCAGACCCATGGTGGCACCAGTGCCAAGTTGGGCTGGTTTGATAATACCAAGTGGCTCCTGCAATCTGCCATCAAAAGTTTGGCAGGCGAGTTTTGTTTTCCAGGGAAAAGCACCGTTGTGTGTGTTTTGGGGCCTGTGGCTGGGAGTGGCCAGCTGGCTCCTTAGAATCCACGATACGCAGGATGGTTCCCAGACCCAAGGTGGCATCAGTGCCAAGTCGGGCTGGTTTGTTAGTACCAAGTGGTTCCTGCAATCTGCCATCCAGAAGCGGGGCAGCTGAATTTTGTTTGCCAGAGAAAAAGGCTGTTTTTTGTGTTTCGGGGCCTGTGGCTGGCAGTGGCCGGCTGGCTCCTGAAAATCCATGATACGCAGCATGGTTCCCAGACCCAAGGTGGCATCAGTGCCAAGTAGGGCTGGTTTCATAGTACCCAGTGGCTCCTGCAATCTCCCATCCAGAAGCGGGGCAGCTGAGTTTTGTTTGCCTGTGAAACGGGCCGTTGTTTTTAATTGGGGTCTGTGGCCGAGAGTGTTCGGCTGGCTCCTGACAACCCACAATACGCAGGATGGTTCCCAGACCCAAGGTGGCACCAGTGCCAAGTTGGGCTGGTTTGATAGTACCAAGTGGCTCCTGCAATCTGCCATCCAGAAGCGGTGCAGTTGAGTTTTGTTTGCCAGAGAAAAGGGCCGTGGGTTGTGTTTGGGGGCATATGGCTGGGAGTGGCCGGCTGTCTCATTAAAATTTCGATACGCAGGATGGTTCCCAGACCCAAGAGGGCACCAGTGCCAAGTCGGGCTGTTTTTATAGTACCAAGTGCGTCCTGCAATTTGCCATCCAGAAGAGGGGCAGTTGAGTTTTGTTTGCCAGAGAATAGCGCCGTTGTTTGTGTTTGGGGGCTTGTGGCTCGTAGTGGCCGACTGGCGCCTTAGAATCTGTGTTACGCAGCATGGTTCCCAGACCCAAGGTGGCACCAGTGCCAAGTTGGGCTGGTTTGATAGTACCAAGTGGCTCCTGCAATCTGCCATCCAGAAGCGGGGTAGCTTACTTTTGTTTGCCAGGGAAACGGGCCGAGGTTTGTGACTGGGGACCTATGGCTGGGAGTGACCGGCTGGCTCCTGGAAAGCTACGATAGGCAGGATGGTTACCAGACCCATGGTGGCACCAGTGCCAAGTTGGGCTGGTTTGATAGTACCAAGTGGCTCCTGCAATCTGCCATCAAAAAGTTGGCAGGCGAGTTTTGTTTTCCAGGGAAAAGCGACATTGTTTGTATTTGGGGGCCTGTGGCTGGGAGTGACCGGCTGGCTCCTTTGAACCCACGATACGCAGGATGGTTCCCAGACCCAAGGTGGCACCAGTGCCAAGTTTTGCTGGTTTGATACTACCAAGTGCGTCCTGCAATCTGCCATCCAGAAGCGGGGCAGCTTAATTTTGTTTGCCAGGGAAACGGGCCGTGGGTTTTGTTTGGGGGCATATAGCTGAGAGTGGCCGGCTGGCTCCTGAAAATCCACGCTAGGCAGCATGGTTCCCAGATGCAATGTGGCACCAGTGCCAAGTCGGGCTGGTTTGATGGTGCAAAGTGGCTCCTGCAATCTGCCATCCAGAAGCGAGGCAGCTGATTTTTGTTTGCCAGAGGAAAATTCCGTGGATTGTTTTTGGGGGCATATTGCTGGGAGTGGCCGGCTGGCTCCTTAAAATGCTCGATACGCATGATGGTTCCCAGGCCCAAGGTGTCACCACTACCAAGTCGGCCTGCGGTTTTAGTATCAAGTGGCTCCTGCAATTTGCCATCCAGAAGAGGGGCAGTTGAGTTTTGTTTGCCAGAGAAACGGGCCGAGGTTTCTGTTTGGGGACATATGGCTGAGAGTGGCCGGCTGGCCCCTGAATATCCACGATACAGAGCATGGTTCCCAGATCCAAGGTGGCACCAGTGCCAAGTCGGGCTGGTTTGATAGTACCAAGTGTCTCCTGCAATCTGCCATCCAGAAGCAGGGCAGCTTACTTTTGTTTGCCAGAGAAATAGGCCTAGGTTTTTGTTTGGGGGCCTGTGGCTAGGAGTGGCCGGCTGGCTCCTTAGAATCCACGATACGCAGGATGGTTCCCAGACCCAAGGTGGCACCAGTGCCAAGTCGGGCTGGTTTGATTACACCAAGTGCCTCCTGCAATCTCCCATCCAGAAGCGGGGCAGCTGAGTTTTGTTTGCCTGTGAAACGGGCCGTTGTTTTTAATTGGGGTCTGTGGCCGAGAGTGTTCGGCTGGCTCCTGACAACCCACAATACGCAGGATGGTTCCCAGACCCAAGGTGGCACCAGTGCCAAGTCGGGCTGGTTTGATAGTACCAAGTGGCTCCTGCAATCTGCCATCCAGAAGCGGTGCAGTTGAGTTTTGTTTGCCAGAGAAAAGGGCCGTGGGTTGTGTTTGGGGGCATATGGCTGGGAGTGGCCGGCTGTCTCATTAAAAAGATCGATACGCAGGATGGTTCCCAGACCCAAGGGGGCACCAGTGCCTAGTCGGGCTGTTTTTATAGTACCAAGTGCGTCCTGCAATTTGCCATCCAGAAGAGGGGCAGTTGAGTTTTGTTTGCCAGAGAATAGCGCCGTTGTTTGTGTTTGGGGGCTTGTGGCTCGTAGTGGCCGACTGGCGCCTTAGAATCTGTGTTACGCAGCATGGTTCCCAGACCCAAGGTGGCACCAGTGCCAAGTTGGGCTGGTTTGATAGTACCAAGTGGCTCCTGCAATCTGCCATCCAGAAGCGGGGTAGCTTACTTTTGTTTGCCAGGGAAACGGGCCGAGGTTTGTGACTGGGGACCTATGGCTGGGAGTGACCGGCTGGCTCCTGGAAAGCTACGATAGGCAGGATGGTTACCAGACCCATGGTGGCACCAGTGCCAAGTTGGGCTGGTTTGATAGTACCAAGTGGCTCCTGCAATCTGCCATCAAAAAGTTGGCAGGCGAGTTTTGTTTTCCAGGGAAAAGCGACATTGTTTGTATTTGGGGGCCTGTGGCTGGGAGTGACCGGCTGGCTCCTTTGAACCCACGATACGCAGGATGGTTCCCAGACCCAAGGTGGCACCAGTGCCAAGTTTTGCTGGTTTGATACTACCAAGTGCGTCCTGCAATCTGCCATCCAGAAGCGGGGCAGCTTAATTTTGTTTGCCAGGGAAACGGGCCGTGGGTTTTGTTTGGGGGCATATAGCTGAGAGTGGCCGGCTGGCTCCTGAAAATCCACGCTAGGCAGCATGGTTCCCAGATGCAATGTGGCACCAGTGCCAAGTCGGGCTGGTTTGATGGTGCAAAGTGGCTCCTGCAATCTGCCATCCAGAAGCGAGGCAGCTGATTTTTGTTTGCCAGAGGAAAATTCCGTGGATTGTTTTTGGGGGCATATTGCTGGGAGTGGCCGGCTGGCTCCTTAAAATGCTCGATACGCATGATGGTTCCCAGGCCCAAGGTGTCACCACTACCAAGTCGGCCTGCGGTTTTAGTATCAAGTTCATCCTGCAATTTGCCATCCAGAAGAGGGGCAGTTGAGTTTTGTTTGCCAGAGAAACGGGCCGAGGTTTCTGTTTGGGGACATATGGCTGAGAGTGGCCGGCTGGCCCCTGAATATCCACGATACAGAGCATGGTTCCCAGATCCAAGGTGGCACCAGTGCCAAGTTGGGCTGGTTTGATAGTACCAAGTGTCTCCTGCAATCTGCCATCCAGAAGCAGGGCAGCTTACTTTTGTTTGCCAGAGAAATAGGCCTAGGTTTTTGTTTGGGGGCCTGTGGCTAGGAGTGGCCGGCTGGCTCCTTAGAATCCACGATACGCAGGATGGTTCCCAGACCCAAGGTGGCACCAGTGCCAAGTCGGGCTGGTTTGATAGTACCAAGTGGCTCCTGCAAACTCCATCAAAAAGTTGGCAGGCGTGTTTTGTTTTCCAGGGAACAGCGCCGTTGATTTTGTTTGGGGGCCTGTGGCTGGGAGTGGCCGGCTGGCTCCTTAGAATCCACGATACGCAGGATGGTTCCCAGACCCAAGGTGGCACCAGTGCCAAGTCGGGCTGGTTTGATTACACCAAGTGGCTCCTGCAATCTGCCATCCAGAAGTGAGGCAGCTAAGTTTTGTTTGCGAGAAAAAAGGGCCGTGGTTTTTGTTGGGGGCCTGTGGCTGGGAGTAGCCGGCTGGCTCCTTAAAATCCACGATAGGCAGGATGGTTCCCAGACCCAAGGTGGCACCAGTGCCAAGTCGGGCTGGTTTGATAGTACCAAGTGGCTCCTGCAATCTGCCATCCAGAAGCGGGGCAGCTGAGTTTTGTTTGCCAGAGAAAAAGGCTGTGGTTTGTGTTTGGGGGCCTGTGGCTGGCAGTGGCCGGCTGGCTCCTGAAAATCCACGATACGCAGCATGGTTCCCAGACCCAAGGTGGCACCAGTGCCAAGTGGGGCTCGTTTGACAGTGTCAAGTGCCTCCTGCAATCTCCCATCCAGAAGCGGGGCAGCTGAGTTTTTTTTGCCAGGGAAACGGACCTTTGTTTTTGATTGGGCTCTGTGGCCGAGAGTGGTTGGCTGTCTCCTGACAATCCACAATACGCAGGATGGTTCCCAGACCCAAGGTGGCACCAGTGCCAAGTCGGGCTGGTTTGATAGTACCAAGTGTCTCCTGCAATCTGCCATCCAGAAGCGGGGCAGCTGAGTTTTGTTTGCCAGAGAAAAGGGCCGTGGGTTGTGTTTGGGGGCATATGGCTGGGAGTGGCCACCTGGCTCCTTAAAATGCACGATACGCCGCATGGTAACCAGACGCAAGGTGGCACCAGTGCCAAGTCAGGCTGTTTTTGTAGTACCCAGTGGCTCCTGCAATTTGCCATCCAGAAGCGGGGCAGTTGAATTTTTTTTGCTAGAGAAAAGGGCTGTGGTTTGTGTTTGGGGGCCTATGGCTGAGAGTGGCCGGCTGGCCCCTGAAAATCAACGATAGGCAGGATGGTTCCCAGATCCAAGGTGGCACCAGTGCCAAGTAAGGCTGGTTGTATGGTTCAAAGTAACTCCTGCAATCTGCCATCCAGAAGCGGGACAGCTGAGTTTTTTTTGCCAGAGAAAAGGTCCATGGTTTCTTTTTGGGGCATACGGCTGGGAATTGCCGGCTGGCTCCTTAAAATGCTCGATACGCAGGATGGTTCCCAGAGCCAAGGTGGCACCACTGCCAAGTCGGGCTCTTTTTGTAGTACCAAGTGCGTCCTGCAATTTGCCATCCAGAAGAGGGGCAGTTGAGTTTTGTTTGCCAGAGAAAAGGGCCGTTGTTTGTGTTTGGGGGCCTGTGGCTGGGAGTGTTCGGCTGGTTCCTGAATATGTACGATACGCAGGATTGTTCCCAGACCCAAGGGGGCACCAGTGCCATGTTGTGCTGGTGTGATAGTCCCAAGTGGCTCCTGCAATCTGCCATCCAGAAGTGGGGCAGCTGATTTTTGTTTGCCAGAGAAAAGGTCCGTGGTTTGTTTTTGGGGGCATATGGCTGAGAGTGGCCGGCTGGCCCCTGAAAATCCACGATACACAGGATGGTTCCCAGATCCAAAGTGGCACCTGTGCCAAGTCGGGCTGATTTGATAGTACTAAGTAGCTCCTGCAATCTGCCATGCAGAAGCAGGGCAGCTTACTTTTGTTTGCCAGGGAAACGGGCCGAGGTTTGTGTTTGGGGGCCTATGGCTGAGAGTGACCGGCTGGCTCCTGAAAAGCTACAATAGGCAGGATGGTGACCAGACCCATGGTGGCACCAGTGCCAAGTTGGGCTGGTTTGATAGTACCAAGTGGTTCCTGCAATCTGCCATCCAGAAGAGGGGCAGTTGAGTTTTGTTTGCCAGAGAAAAGGGCCTTGGTTTGTGTTTGGGGGCATATGGCTGGGTGTGGCCAGCTGGCTCCCTAAAATGCACGATATGCAACATGGCTCCCAGACCCAAGGTGGCACAAGTGCCAAGTTGGGCTGGTTTGATAGTACCAAGTGGCTCCTGCAATCTTCCATGATCACGTGGAGAAATACTTTCTGGTTTCAGCCTCATGCTCTTTCTTCTCTCCCTCAACTTCTCTATCACCTCTCATCTGGTTCACATGCGCTGTCTTCAAGGTCCACAGACTACTTTTCACAGAATCTTCTGGCCTGATGAAGTAAGGATGATGAATAGAACAGAGCTGGGATCTATTTTCCAGTTTGGATAAAATGCATTCTGCACACAAATCCAAGGAGAACGGGCTGCCCCGATGCCCAGAAAATCTTTCACTCCTGCTAGTGTTCTACGTCAACCGCAACTTAGTCTGAAAGAAAAGCTTTTTCTCTGAGAGCATCTGAGAGGTTTGCATGAAGCACTGATATCTGACATATGCAATTTTGAATAGGAGAGGAAAAAGAAAATGGCAAGGAGTTTTTAATTTTAGTGGTTTCAATTTTAATTTCCGTGCACTTTTTCAAAACTTGTCAGCTCAAATGCCCATCAACATCTTTTAGTCATCTGTAAGTCAGTATTCATATAAAATGTGCTTCAAATCCAAAGAATTTCAAATTTGCACTCCAAGCTTCTATGCCTAGATTTATGATTTCCTACACATATTAGATGAAAGGAAGGCCTTTTTTACTGTGGGAGTGCTGGAACACTGGAACAGGTTGCCCAGAGAAGTTGTGGGTGTCCCATCCCTGAAAGTATTCAAGGTCACCTTGGACGGGGCTTGGAGCAGCAACAAAGGAGAAGCTTGATGGTAGAGAAACAAAGTTGGACTATAGAAGAAACTCGGATTGAAGTATAGGATCAAGTTTTCTCTCAGCTCTTGGGGTAAATTCAAAGTTGTACAAAATGACATTTATCTGTGCTATTCACTACTGTAACAGAAAGTTTCATGAAAACTGTACAGAAGATAGTAAATTTTAAAAGAGATAAGAATTACAGCATAAAATCCATGGGATAGGTTACAACATGAGACACTCTCTAAGAGAAAATCTCTGTGTTTCAGCACTTCATCGGGGTAAGATTTCATGAAGTGCCAAAGAAGGCGGCAAAATATCATTCGGGACATTATTTACTGGAATTCAGCCTGGCCATTAGTAGGAACTGCCTTTGAACATATCATGTAGATATACCACACACACTTTCCCTTCACTGAAAAATTACTGTTTACAACAAATAAGCAATTGACGATCAAAATTGATTGAAAGCATCTTAAACATGTCAAGTATTTCATTGTAGATGATCTGTGATCCAAATGCTTCTTCCACCTTCGAGAGGGACAGAAGAATTCTTCCATATCATGATGGTTTAAAATTGTATCAACCAATGTTTTCTGCTGAAAAGATATCATCTATTTTTTTCTATTTTTGGAAGAAAATATTCCTAGACATACAACAGGTGAGAACTAAGTAATTTTAAAGAAACAAATGAAATGAAAATATTCTGTAAATAGAATGAAATGAAAAGCTGTGTTTTAAATAGGAGCTAAATATTAAACAGAATTTTTGTACCAGGCATTTGAATTACTGCACCAGCTCTTTTGCCCATCAAGAGAGGCATTTAGCATTTCAGTCTTTTCCAAGGTGTTCATGATCTGCTATGCTGATCTCTGTGTGTGCCTAGGTGTGTGTGGAGGGGGGGGCATATGAAGGGGAGTGTGTATGTTTGCTTTACAATTGTTGTGGCAGATTCATGCCTCAGCTCCACATTTTGTTTTAAAAAGGTCACACCGAGTGGATATGAAGTTTACTATCAACAAGAGATCGATTCCCAAATCATCCATTTGACTCTCCCTTATAAATCATGTGCTTTGTTGCATATTTTATCAAATATACTTTCAAGCCAGATGGAGGAAGGAGGATGTGGGAATCCCTCCACCATCTTGCAACTTTTATGTAAGTAGGTTTTCAAGAAAATCATCATTTCTCTTTTAAATATGTCTGGAACAGGCATGATGGTAGTGTCAACCTGTTGGAGTTTTTGTTGCTGGAAGAAGTTGTACAAAAGGATTGGTTTTTACATTGACCAGTTACTGAATCAAGCGCAGGAATACATTGGAAATTTAGCTGGGGGTTCCTTTTCCCAGCAGACTACTTCTAGAACGAGCTTGTACACTGAAGCTGACTCTTTTGCTCTCTTTTTGTTTCTTTCCTATTTTCTTGGCTTCTTTGCCACTATCTAGACAATTTTGGAACTTTGTTCCCAACTAAAATGGTTTCAATAGTCTGATTGTGATCATACATTTTTACAAGGAATTTTTAAAATCTTTCCTCGAGTCCAGAAAGTCAAGGACTTAGATCTTTTTCTTCCCTTATCAATATTGCCATGAAATTGATAAATAAAGACCAACTCTTTATTTTTGTTTTTAACCCACGTAGATAATTCCCATCCATTAATCCATTTTGTGGACCAATAGCTGCCATTCTGATGGAAGCTGTCACTTCTTAACAATAGGCATTCTGTGACTATGTTGACAGCACTTTGGGTGAAGATCCTAACTGGTCTTAGATATACATAGGGAGAAATTTGCTCAGCCAGTGTCAGTCTTAAGCATGCGTATCAGAAGATCTTTCTAGAGCTGGGAATTTTCCCATGAAAGGGATTCAGTTAGGGAAGAGACACTTGTGCCAGAGTTTTACATTCTTCTTGAACACTGCTTAAGGAACTTAGATGCCATGTCCATTTGGATCTCTGTCTGCACAGAACTTTGTCATGCCAGTGCTTTGAAATGCATCTTGAAGAGAATTCACTAGCACAGAATGAAAGAGAGTGGAAGGGGTTGGTGGGGCTAACCAGGCCCAACCCCCCTGCCTAAACCAGGATACCTAGAGCCTCTTGCCCAGGATTCTATCTGGGTGTACTTTTAATGTCTTCAAAGATCCAGGCTCCACAATCTTTCTGGGCAGTCTGTGCCGTGGTTCAGTCACCCTGACAGTAAAGAAACATTTACTGATGTTCAAAGGCAATCTCCTGTATTTCAGTGTGTGCCCACTGCCTCTTGTCTTTTCCCTCAGCATCACTGAAAAGACACTGATTCCCTCCCCTTTGCACTATTGCTTCCATATGTATGTGTGATGCCATGTAGAGGTATGTCAAAAACCTCCCTGAAGCCCAGGCAGATAATATTCCCTTCATCTACCAGTCAAGTTGATTCATCAGAGGAGTTTAAAGTGATGTTCAGCATGAAATTCCCCTGAAAAATCATGCTAACTACATTATTTGGTCATCTGTCATGTGCCTGGCAAGGATTTCCAGGAAGAGCTGCTTCATCAACTTCCTGGGGATAAAAAAGAGGCTGGCTGGTTTGTACTATGGCGAGTCCTCTTAATTGCCTTTTTTGAAGATGGGTGTCATTTGCTAACATCCACTCTTTAGCCTCTCTTGTCGTCTACATCTTAGCAAAACGCTTTTCCACTATGTCTGGCTAGGAAAAACTGTGCCAGCACAGAAAACATCTCCCATCGTGTTCTAGAAGTTGCACGGATGTCTGCCAAGTGTTTGGCAGGAAGAAAAGAAAAGTTGTCCAAAACAGCTTCCAATCGAATGTTCCTGTGATTGGAAAAGTCAGGAGAGTGCAAAGGTACTGTTTTCTATCAGTTGGCAAGGTGCGCACACAATCCCAGTGTTGTACAGCTTGCTTCTTCACCTTCCCGAAGCTGCCGCTCTCGCCGGCTGCCGGAGCCCAAGAAGCGGCTTCTTCGCGCAAAGACGATTGTGCCGCTCACAGGGCTCTCCTTAGCGCGGCTTCTGCCGAAAGACGCCCGGCAGCGGCTCTTACCTCCGGAGAGCATCCTACCTTCGTCTTTAGCTCCTCTTCTCATCTACACCTCGGCAACAAGCTTCTCCACTATGTCTGGCTAGGAAAAACTGTGCCAGCACAGAAAACATCTCCCATCGTGTTCTAGAAGTTGCACGGATGTCTGCCAAGTGTTTGGCAGGAAGAAAAGAAAAGTTGTCCAAAACAGCTTCCAATCGAATGTTCCTGTGATTGGAAAAGTCAGGAGAGTGCAAAGGTACTGTTTTCTATCAGTTGGCAAGGTGCGCACACAATCCCAGTGTTGTACAGCTTGCTTCTTCACCTTCCCGAAGCTGCCGCTCTCGCCGGCTGCCGGAGCCCAAGAAGCGGCTTCTTCGCGCAAAGACGATTGTGCCGCTCACAGTGCTCTCCTTAGCGCAGCTTCTGCCGAAAGACGCCCGGCAGCGGCTCTTACCTCCGGAGAGCATCCTACCTTCGTCTTTCGCGTCTTTTGTAGTCTACATCTTAGCAAAACGCTTTTCCACTATGTCTGGCTAGGAAAAACTGTGCCAGCACAGAAAACATCTCCCATCGTGTTCTAGAAGTTGCACGGATGTCTGCCAAGTGTTTGGCAGGAAGAAAAGAAAAGTTGTCCAAAACAGCTTCCAATCGAATGTTCCTGTGATTGGAAAAGTCAGGAGAGTGCAAAGGTACTGTTTTCTATCAGTTGGCAAGGTGCGCACACAATCCCAGTGTTGTACAGCTTGCTTCTTCACCTTCCCGAAGCTGCCGCTCTCGCCGGCTGCCGGAGCCCAAGAAGCGGCTTCTTCGCGCAAAGACGATTGTGCCGCTCACAGTGCTCTCCTTAGCGCGGCTTCTGCCGAAAGACGCCCGGCAGCGGCTCTTACCTCCGGAGAGCATCCTACCTTCGTCTTTCGCGTCTTTTGTAGTCTACATCTTAGCAAAACGCTTTTCCACTATGTCTGGCTAGGAAAAACTGTGCCAGCACAGAAAACATCTCCATCGTGTTCTAGAAGTTGCACGGATGTCTGCCAAGTGTTTGGCAGGAAGAAAAGAAAAGTTGTCCAAAACAGCTTCCAATCGAATGTTCCTGTGATTGGAAAAGTCAGGAGAGTGCAAAGGTACTGTTTTCTATCAGTTGGCAAGGTGCGCACACAATCCCAGTGTTGTACAGCTTGCTTCTTCACCTTCCCGAAGCTGCCGCTCTCGCCGGCTGCCGGAGCCCAAGAAGCGGCTTCTTCGCGCAAAGACGATTGTGCCGCTCACAGTGCTCTCCTTAGCGCGGCTTCTGCCGAAAGACGCCCGGCAGCGGCTCTTACCTCCGGAGAGCATCCTACCTTCGTCTTTCGCGTCTTTTGTAGTCTACATCTTAGCAAAACGCTTTTCCACTATGTCTGGCTAGGAAAAACTGTGCCAGCACAGAAAACATCTCCCATCGTGTTCTAGAAGTTGCACGGATGTCTGCCAAGTGTTTGGCAGGAAGAAAAGAAAAGTTGTCCAAAACAGCTTCCAATCGAATGTTCCTGTGATTGGAAAAGTCAGGAGAGTGCAAAGGTACTGTTTTCTATCAGTTGGCAAGGTGCGCACACAATCCCAGTGTTGTACAGCTTGCTTCTTCACCTTCCCGAAGCTGCCGCTCTCGCCGGCTGCCGGAGCCCAAGAAGCGGCTTCTTCGCGCAAAGACGATTGTGCCGCTCACAGTGCTCTCCTTAGCGCGGCTTCTGCCGAAAGACGCCCGGCAGCGGCTCTTACCTCCGGAGAGCATCCTACCTTCGTCTTTCGCGTCTTTTGTAGTCTACATCTTAGCAAAACGCTTTTCCACTATGTCTGGCTAGGAAAACCCGTGCCAGCACAGAAAACATCTCCCATCGTTTTCTAGAAGTTGCACGGATGTCTGCCAAGTGTTTGGGAGGAAGAAAAGAAAAGTTGTCCAAAACAGCTTCCAATCGAATGTTCATGTGATTGGAAAAGTCAGGAGAGTGCAAAGGTACTGTTTTCTATCAGTTGGCAAGGTGCGCACACAATCCCAGTGTTGTACAGCTTGCTTCTTCACCTTCCCGAAGCTGCCACTCTCAGGAGGTAAGAGCCGCTGCCGGGCGTCTTTCGGCAGAAGCTGCGCTAAGGAGAGCACTGTGAGCGGCACAATCGTCTTTGCGCGAAGAAGCCGCTTCTTGGGCTCCGGCAGCCGGCGAGAGCGGCAGCTTCGGGAAGGTGAAGAAGAAGCTGTACAACACTGGGATTGTGTGCGCACCTTGCCAACTGATAGAAAACAGTACCTTTGCACTCTCCTGACTTTTCCAATCACAGGAACATTCGATTGGAAGCTGTTTTGGACAACTTTTCTTTTCTTCCTGCCAAACACTTGGCAGACATCCGTGCAACTTCTAGAACACGATGGGAGATGTTTTCTGTGCTGGCACAGTTTTTCCTAGCCAGACATAGTGGAAAAGCGTTTTGCTAAGATGTAGACTACAAAAGACGCGAAAGACGAAGGTAGGATGCTCTCCGGAGGTAAGAGCCGCTGCCGGGCGTCTTTCGGCAGAAGCCGCGCTAAGGAGAGCCCTGTGAGCGGCACAATCGTCTTTGCGCGAAGAAGCCGCCTCTTGGGCTCCGGCAGCCGGCGAGAGCGGCAGCTTCGGGAAGGTGAAGAAGCAAGCTGTACAACACTGGGATTGTGTGCGCACCTTGCCAACTGATAGAAAACAGTACCTTTGCACTCTCCTGACTTTTCCAATCACAGGAACATTCGATTGGAAGCTGTTTTGGACAACTTTTCTTTTCTTCCTGCCAAACACTTGGCAGACATCCGTGCAACTTCTAGAACACGATGGGAGATGTTTTCTGTGCTGGCACAGTTTTTCCTAGCCAGACATAGTGGAAAAGCGTTTTGCTAAGATGTAGACTACAAAAGACGCGAAAGACGAAGGTAGGATGCTCTCCGGAGGTAAGAGCCGCTGCCGGGCGTCTTTCGGCAGAAGCCGCGCTAAGGAGAGCACTGTGAGCGGCACAATCGTCTTTGCGCGAAGAAGCCGCTTCTTGGGCTCCGGCAGCCGGCGAGAGCGGCAGCTTCGGGAAGGTGAAGAAGCAAGCTGTACAACACTGGGATTGTGTGCGCACCTTGCCAACTGATAGAAAACAGTACCTTTGCACTCTCCTGACTTTTCCAATCACAGGAACATTCGATTGGAAGCTGTTTTGGACAACTTTTCTTTTCTTCCTGCCAAACACTTGGCAGACATCCGTGCAACTTCTAGAACACGATGGGAGATGTTTTCTGTGCTGGCACAGTTTTTCCTAGCCAGACATAGTGGAAAAGCGTTTTGCTAAGATGTAGACTACAAAAGACGCGAAAGACGAAGGTAGGATGCTCTCCGGAGGTAAGAGCCGCTGCCGGGCGTCTTTCGGCAGAAGCCGCGCTAAGGAGAGCACTGTGAGCGGCACAATCGTCTTTGCGCGAAGAAGCCGCTTCTTGGGCTCCGGCAGCCGGCGAGAGCGGCAGCTTCGGGAAGGTGAAGAAGCAAGCTGTACAACACTGGGATTGTGTGCGCACCTTGCCAACTGATAGAAAACAGTACCTTTGCACTCTCCTGACTTTTCCAATCACAGGAACATTCGATTGGAAGCTGTTTTGGACAACTTTTCTTTTCTTCCTGCCAAACACTTGGCAGACATCCGTGCAACTTCTAGAACACGATGGGAGATGTTTTCTGTGCTGGCACAGTTTTTCCTAGCCAGACATAGTGGAAAAGCGTTTTGCTAAGATGTAGACTACAAAAGACGCGAAAGACGAAGGTAGGATGCTCTCCGGAGGTAAGAGCCGCTGCCGGGCGTCTTTCGGCAGAAGCCGCGCTAAGGAGAGCACTGTGAGCGGCACAATCGTCTTTGCGCGAAGAAGCCGCTTCTTGGGCTCCGGCAGCCGGCGAGAGCGGCAGCTTCGGGAAGGTGAAGAAGCAAGCTGTACAACACTGGGATTGTGTGCGCACCTTGCCAACTGATAGAAAACAGTACCTTTGCACTCTCCTGACTTTTCCAATCACAGGAACATTCGATTGGAAGCTGTTTTGGACAACTTTTCTTTTCTTCCTGCCAAACACTTGGCAGACATCCGTGCAACTTCTAGAACACGATGGGAGATGTTTTCTGTGCTGGCACAGTTTTTCCTAGCCAGACATAGTGGAAAAGCGTTTTGCTAAGATGTAGACTACAAAAGACGCGAAAGACGAAGGTAGGATGCTCTCCGGAGGTAAGAGCCGCTGCCGGGCGTCTTTCGGCAGAAGCCGCGCTAAGGAGAGCACTGTGAGCGGCACAATCGTCTTTGCGCGAAGAAGCCGCTTCTTGGGCTCCGGCAGCCGGCGAGAGCGGCAGCTTCGGGAAGGTGAAGAAGCAAGCTGTACAACACTGGGATTGTGTGCGCACCTTGCCAACTGATAGAAAATAGTATCTTTGCACTCTCCTGACTTTTCCAATCACAGGAACATTCGATTGGAAGCTGTTTTGGACAACTTTTCTTTTCTTCCTGCCAAACACTTGGCAGACATCCGTGCAACTTCTAGAACACGATGGGAGATGTTTTCTGTGCTGGCACAGTTTTTCCTAGCCAGACATAGTGGAAAAGCGTTTTGCTAAGATGTAGACTACAAAAGACGCGAAAGACGAAGGTAGGATGCTCTCCGGAGGTAAGAGCCGCTGCCGGGCGTCTTTCGGCAGAAGCCGCGCTAAGGAGAGCACTGTGAGCGGCACAATCGTCTTTGCGCGAAGAAGCCGCTTCTTGGGCTCCGGCAGCCGGCGAGAGCGGCAGCTTCGGGAAGGTGAAGAAGCAAGCTGTACAACACTGGGATTGTGTGCGCACCTTGCCAACTGATAGAAAACAGTACCTTTGCACTCTCCTGACTTTTCCAATCACAGGAACATTCGATTGGAAGCTGTTTTGGACAACTTTTCTTTTCTTCCTGCCAAACACTTGGCAGACATCCGTGCAACTTCTAGAACACGATGGGAGATGTTTTCTGTGCTGGCACAGTTTTTCCTAGCCAGACATAGTGGAAAAGCGTTTTGCTAAGATGTAGACTACAAAAGACGCGAAAGACGAAGGTAGGATGCTCTCCGGAGGTAAGAGCCGCTGCCGGGCGTCTTTCGGCAGAAGCCGCGCTAAGGAGAGCACTGTGAGCGGCACAATCGTCTTTGCGCGAAGAAGCCGCTTCTTGGGCTCCGGCAGCCGGCGAGAGCGGCAGCTTCGGGAAGGTGAAGAAGCAAGCTGTACAACACTGGGATTGTGTGCGCACCTTGCCAACTGATAGAAAACAGTACCTTTGCACTCTCCTGACGTTTCCAATCACAGGAACATTCGATTGGAAGCTGTTTTGGACAACTTTTCTTTTCTTCCTGCCAAACACTTGGCAGACATCCGTGCAACTTCTAGAACACGATGGGAGATGTTTTCTGTGCTGGCACAGTTTTTCCTAGCCAGACATAGTGGAAAAGCTTTTTGCCGAGGTGTAGATGAGAAGAGGAGCTAAAGACGAAGGTAGGATGCTCTCCGGAGGTAAGAGCCGCTGCCGGGCGTCTTTCGGCAGAAGCCGCGCTAAGGAGAGCCCTGTGAGCGGCACAATCGTCTTTGCGCGAAGAAGCCGCTTCTTGGGCTCCGGCAGCCGGCGAGAGCGGCAGCTTCGGGAAGGTGAAGAAGCAAGCTGTACAACACTGGGATTGTGTGCGCACCTTGCCAACTGATAGAAAACAGTACTTTGCACTCTCCTGACTTTTCCAATCACAGGAACATTCGATTGGAAGCTGTTTTGGACAACTTTTCTTTTCTTCCTGCCAAACACTTGGCAGACATCCGTGCAACTTCTAGAACACGATGGGAGATGTTTTCTGTGCTGGCACAGTTTTTCCTAGCCAGACATAGTGGAAAAGCGTTTTGCTAAGATGTAGACGACAAGAGAGGCTAAAGAGTGGATGTTAGCAAATGACACCCATCTTCAAAAAAGGCAATTAAGAGGACTCGCCATAGTACAAACCAGCCAGCCTCTTTTTTATCCCCAGGAAGTTGATGAAGCAGCTCTTCCTGGAAATCCTTGCCAGGCACATGACAGATGACCAAATAATGTAGTTAGCATGATTTTTCAGGGGAATTTCATGCTGAACATCACTTTAAACTCCTCTGATGAATCAACTTGACTGGTAGATGAAGGGAATATTATCTGCCTGGGCTTCAGGGAGGTTTTTGACATACCTCTACATGGCATCACACATACATATGGAAGCAATAGTGCAAAGGGGAGGGAATCAGTGTCTTTTCAGTGATGCTGAGGGAAAAGACAAGAGGCAGTGGGCACACACTGAAATACAGGAGATTGCCTTTGAACATCAGTAAATGTTTCTTTACTGTCAGGGTGACTGAACCACGGCACAGACTGCCCAGAAAGATTGTGGAGCCTGGATCTTTGAAGACATTAAAAGTACACCCAGATAGAATCCTGGGCAAGAGGCTCTAGGTATCCTGGTTTAGGCAGGGGGGTTGGGCCTGGTTAGCCCCACCAACCCCTTCCACTCTCTTTCATTCTGTGCTAGTGAATTCTCTTCAAGATGCATTTCAAAGCACTGGCATGACAAAGTTCTGTGCAGACAGAGATCCAAATGGACATGGCATCTAAGTTCCTTAAGCAGTGTTCAAGAAGAATGTAAAACTCTGGCACAAGTGTCTCTTCCCTAACTGAATCCCTTTCATGGGAAAATTCCCAGCTCTAGAAAGATCTTCTGATACGCATGCTTAAGACTGACACTGGCTGAGCAAATTTCTCCCTATGTATATCTAAGACCAGTTAGGATCTTCACCCAAAGTGCTGTCAACATAGTCACAGAATGCCTATTGTTAAGAAGTGACAGCTTCCATCAGAATGGCAGCTATTGGTCCACAAAATGGATTAATGGATGGGAATTATCTACGTGGGTTAAAAACAAAAATAAAGAGTTGGTCTTTATTTATCAATTTCATGGCAATATTGATAAGGGAAGAAAAAGATCTAAGTCCTTGACTTTCTGGACTCGAGGAAAGATTTTAAAAATTCCTTGTAAAAATGTATGATCACAATCAGACTATTGAAACGATTTTAGTTGGGAACAAAGTTCCAAAATTGTCTAGATAGTGGCAAAGAAGCCAAGAAAATAGGAAAGAAACAAAAAGAGAGCAAAAGAGTCAGCTTCAGTGTACAAGCTCGTTCTAGAAGTAGTCTGCTGGGAAAAGGAACCCCCAGCTAAATTTCCAATGTATTCCTGCGCTTGATTCAGTAACTGGTCAATGTAAAAACCAATCCTTTTGTACAACTTCTTCCAGCAACAAAAACTCCAACAGGTTGACACTACCATCATGCCTGTTCCAGACATATTTAAAAGAGAAATGATTATTTTCTTGAAAACCTACTTACATAAAAGTTGCAAGATGGTGGAGGGATTCCCACATCCTCCTTCCTCCATCTGGCTTGAAAGTATATTTGATAAAATATGCAACAAAGCACATGATTTATAAGGGAGAGTCAAATGGATGATTTGGGAATCGATCTCTTGTTGATAGTAAACTTCATATCCACTCGGTGTGACCTTTTTAAAACAAAATGTGGAGCTGAGGCATGAATCTGCCACAACAATTGTAAAGCAAACATACACACTCCCCTTCATATGCCCCCCCCTCCACACACACCTAGGCACACACAGAGATCAGCATAGCAGATCATGAACACCTTGGAAAAGACTGAAATGCTAAATGCCTCTCTTGATGGGCAAAAGAGCTGGTGCAGTAATTCAAATGCCTGGTACAAAAATTCTGTTTAATATTTAGCTCCTATTTAAAACACAGCTTTTCATTTCATTCTATTTACAGAATATTTTCATTTCATTTGTTTCTTTAAAATTACTTAGTTCTCACCTGTTGTATGTCTAGGAATATTTTCTTCCAAAAATAGAAAAAAATAGATGATATCTTTTCAGCAGAAAACATTGGTTGATACAATTTTAAACCATCATGATATGGAAGAATTCTTCTGTCCCTCTCGAAGGTGGAAGAAGCATTTGGATCACAGATCATCTACAATGAAATACTTGACATGTTTAAGATGCTTTCAATCAATTTTGATTGTCAATTGCTTATTTGTTGTAAACAGTAATTTTTCAGTGAAGGGAAAGTGTGTGTGGTATATCTACATGATATGTTCAAAGGCAGTTCCTACTAATGGCCAGGCTGAATTCCAGTAAATAATGTCCCGAATGATATTTTGCCGCCTTCTTTGGCACTTCATGAAATCTTACCCCGATGAAGTGCTGAAACACAGAGATTTTCTCTTAGAGAGTGTCTCATGTTGTAACCTATCCCATGGATTTTATGCTGTAATTCTTATCTCTTTTAAAATTTACTATCTTCTGTACAGTTTTCATGAAACTTTCTGTTACAGTAGTGAATAGCACAGATAAATGTCATTTTGTACAACTTTGAATTTACCCCAAGAGCTGAGAGAAAACTTGATCCTATACTTCAATCCGAGTTTCTTCTATAGTCCAACTTTGTTTCTCTACCATCAAGCTTCTCCTTTGTTGCTGCTCCAAGCCCCGTCCAGGGTGACCTTGAATACTTTCAGGGATGGGACACCCACAACTTCTCTGGGCAACCTGTTCCAGTGTTCCAGCACTCCCACAGTAAAAAAGGCCTTCCTTTCATCTAATATGTGTAGGAAATCATAAATCTAGGCATAGAAGCTTGGAGTGCAAATTTGAAATTCTTTGGATTTGAAGCACATTTTATATGAATACTGACTTACAGATGACTAAAAGATGTTGATGGGCATTTGAGCTGACAAGTTTTGAAAAAGTGCACGGAAATTAAAATTGAAACCACTAAAATTAAAAACTCCTTGCCATTTTCTTTTTCCTCTCCTATTCAAAATTGCATATGTCAGATATCAGTGCTTCATGCAAACCTCTCAGATGCTCTCAGAGAAAAAGCTTTTCTTTCAGACTAAGTTGCGGTTGACGTAGAACACTAGCAGGAGTGAAAGATTTTCTGGGCATCGGGGCAGCCCGTTCTCCTTGGATTTGTGTGCAGAATGCATTTTATCCAAACTGGAAAATAGATCCCAGCTCTGTTCTATTCATCATCCTTACTTCATCAGGCCAGAAGATTCTGTGAAAAGTAGCCTGTGGACCTTGAAGACAGCGCATGTGAACCAGATGAGAGGTGATAGAGAAGTTGAGGGAGAGAAGAAAGAGCATGAGGCTGAAACCAGAAAGTATTTCTCCACGTGATCATGGAAGATTGCAGGAGCCACTTGGTACTATCAAACCAGCCCAACTTGGCACTTGTGCCACCTTGGGTCTGGGAGCCATGTTGCATATCGTGCATTTTAAGGAGCCAGCTGGCCACACCCAGCCATATGCCCCCAAACACAAACCAAGGCCCTTTTCTCTGGCAAACAAAACTCAACTGCCCCTCTTCTGGATGGCAGATTGCAGGAACCACTTGGTACTATCAAACCAGCCCAACTTGGCACTGGTGCCACCATGGGTCTGGTCACCATCCTGCCTATTGTAGCTTTTCAGGAGCCAGCCGGTCACTCTCAGCCATAGGCCCCCAAACACAAACCTCGGCCCGTTTCCCTGGCAAACAAAAGTAAGCTGCCCCGCTTCTGCATGGCAGATTGCAGGAGCTACTTAGTACTATCAAATCAGCCCGACTTGGCACAGGTGCCACCTTGGATCTGGGAACCATCCTGTGTATCGTGGATTTTCAGGGGCCAGCCGGCCACTCTCAGCCATATGCCCCCAAAAACAAACCACGGACCTTTTCTCTGGCAAACAAAAATCAGCTGCCCCACTTCTGGATGGCAGATTGCAGGAGCCACTTGGGACTATCACACCAGCACAACATGGCACTGCTGCCACCTTGGATCTGGGAACAATCCTGCGTATCGTACATATTCAGGAACCAGCCGAACACTCCCAGCCACAGGCCCCCAAACACAAACAACGGCCCTTTTCTCTGGCAAACAAAACTCAACTGCCCCTCTTCTGGATGGCAAATTGCAGGACGCACTTGGTACTACAAAAAGAGCCCGACTTGGCAGTGGTGCCACCTTGGCTCTGGGAACCATCCTGCGTATCGAGCATTTTAAGGAGCCAGCCGGCAATTCCCAGCCGTATGCCCCAAAAAGAAACCATGGACCTTTTCTCTGGCAAAAAAAACTCAGCTGTCCCGCTTCTGGATGGCAGATTGCAGGAGTTACTTTGAACCATACAACCAGCCTTACTTGGCACTGGTGCCACCTTGGATCTGGGAACCATCCTGCCTATCGTTGATTTTCAGGGGCCAGCCGGCCACTCTCAGCCATAGGCCCCCAAACACAAACCACAGCCCTTTTCTCTAGCAAACAAAATTCAACTGCCCCGCTTCTGGATGGCAAATTGCAGGAGCCACTGGGTACTACAAAAACAGCCTGACTTGGCACTGGTGCCACCTTGCGTCTGGTTACCATGCGGCGTATCGTGCATTTTAAGGAGCCAGGTGGCCACTCCCAGCCATATGCCCCCAAACACAACCCATGGCCCTTTTCTCTGGCAAACAAAACTCAGCTGCCCCGCTTCTGGATGGCAGATTGCAGGAGACACTTGGTACTATCAAACCAGCCCGACTTGGCACTGGTGCCACCTTGGGTCTGGGAACCATCCTGCGTATTGTGGATTGTCAGGAGACAGCCAACCACTCTCGGCCACAGAGCCCAATCAAAAACAAAGGTCCGTTTCCCTGGCAAAAAAAACTCAGCTGCCCCGCTTCTGGATGGGAGATTGCAGGAGGCACTTGACACTGTCAAACGAGCCCCACTTGGCACTGGTGCCACCTTGGGTCTGGGAACCATGCTGCGTATCGTGGATTTTCAGGAGCCAGCCGGCCACTGCCAGCCACAGGCCCCCAAACACAAACCACAGCCTTTTTCTCTGGCAAACAAAACTCAGCTGCCCCGCTTCTGGATGGCAGATTGCAGGAGCCACTTGGTACTATCAAACCAGCCCGACTTGGCACTGGTGCCACCTTGGGTCTGGGAACCATCCTGCCTATCGTGGATTTTAAGGAGCCAGCCGGCTACTCCCAGCCACAGGCCCCCAACAAAAACCACGGCCCTTTTTTCTCGCAAACAAAACTTAGCTGCCTCACTTCTGGATGGCAGATTGCAGGAGCCACTTGGTGTAATCAAACCAGCCCGACTTGGCACTGGTGCCACCTTGGGTCTGGGAACCATCCTGCGTATCGTGGATTCTAAGGAGCCAGCCGGCCACTCCCAGCCACAGGCCCCCAAACAAAATCAACGGCGCTGTTCCCTGGAAAACAAAACACGCCTGCCAACTTTTTGATGGAGTTTGCAGGAGCCACTTGGTACTATCAAACCAGCCCGACTTGGCACTGGTGCCACCTTGGGTCTGGGAACCATCCTGCGTATCGTGGATTCTAAGGAGCCAGCCGGCCACTCCTAGCCACAGGCCCCCAAACAAAAACCTAGGCCTATTTCTCTGGCAAACAAAAGTAAGCTGCCCTGCTTCTGGATGGCAGATTGCAGGAGCCACTTGGTACTATCAAACCAGCCCAACTTGGCACTGGTGCCACCTTGGATCTGGGAACCATGCTCTGTATCGTGGATATTCAGGGGCCAGCCGGCCACTCTCAGCCATATGCCCCCAAAAACAAACCACGGACCTTTTCTCTGGCAAACAAAACTCAACTGCCCCACTTCTGGATGGCAGATTGCAGGAGCCACTTGGGACTATCACACCAGCACAACATGGCACTGCTGCCACCTTGGATCTGGGAACAATCCTGCGTATCGTACATATTCAGGAACCAGCCGAACACTCCCAGCCACAGGCCCCCAAACACAAACAACGGCCCTTTTCTCTGGCAAACAAAACTCAACTGCCCCTCTTCTGGATGGCAAATTGCAGGACGCACTTGGTACTACAAAAAGAGCCCGACTTGGCAGTGGTGCCACCTTGGCTCTGGGAACCATCCTGCGTATCGAGCATTTTAAGGAGCCAGCCGGCAATTCCCAGCCGTATGCCCCAAAAAGAAACCATGGACCTTTTCTCTGGCAAAAAAAACTCAGCTGTCCCGCTTCTGGATGGCAGATTGCAGGAGTTACTTTGAACCATACAACCAGCCTTACTTGGCACTGGTGCCACCTTGGATCTGGGAACCATCCTGCCTATCGTTGATTTTCAGGGGCCAGCCGGCCACTCTCAGCCATAGGCCCCCAAACACAAACCACAGCCCTTTTCTCTAGCAAACAAAATTCAACTGCCCCGCTTCTGGATGGCAAATTGCAGGAGCCACTGGGTACTACAAAAACAGCCTGACTTGGCACTGGTGCCACCTTGCGTCTGGTTACCATGCGGCGTATCGTGCATTTTAAGGAGCCAGGTGGCCACTCCCAGCCATATGCCCCCAAACACAACCCACGGCCCTTTTCTCTGGCAAACAAAACTCAGCTGCCCTGCTTCTGGATGGCAGATTGCAGGAGACACTTGGTACTATCAAACCAGCCCGACTTGGCACTGGTGCCACCTTGGGTCTGGGAACCATCCTGCGTATTGTGGATTGTCAGGAGACAGCCAACCACTCTCGGCCACAGAGCCCAATCAAAAACAAAGGTCCGTTTCCCTGGCAAAAAAAACTCAGCTGCCCCGCTTCTGGATGGGAGATTGCAGGAGGCACTTGACACTGTCAAACGAGCCCCACTTGGCACTGGTGCCACCTTGGGTCTGGGAACCATGCTGCGTATCGTGGATTTTCAGGAGCCAGCCGGCCACTGCCAGCCACAGGCCCCCAAACACAAACCACAGCCTTTTTCTCTGGCAAACAAAACTCAGCTGCCCCGCTTCTGGATGGCAGATTGCAGGAGCCACTTGGTACTATCAAACCAGCCCGACTTGGCACTGGTGCCACCTTGGGTCTGGGAACCATCCTGCCTATCGTGGATTTTAAGGAGCCAGCCGGCTACTCCCAGCCACAGGCCCCCAACAAAAACCACGGCCCTTTTTTCTCGCAAACAAAACTTAGCTGCCTCACTTCTGGATGGCAGATTGCAGGAGCCACTTGGTGTAATCAAACCAGCCCGACTTGGCACTGGTGCCACCTTGGGTCTGGGAACCATCCTGCGTATCGTGGATTCTAAGGAGCCAGCCGGCCACTCCCAGCCACAGGCCCCCAAACAAAATCAACGGCGCTGTTCCCTGGAAAACAAAACACGCCTGCCAACTTTTTGATGGAGTTTGCAGGAGCCACTTGGTACTATCAAACCAGCCCGACTTGGCACTGGTGCCACCTTGGGTCTGGGAACCATCCTGCGTATCGTGGATTCTAAGGAGCCAGCCGGCCACTCCTAGCCACAGGCCCCCAAACAAAAACCTAGGCCTATTTCTCTGGCAAACAAAAGTAAGCTGCCCTGCTTCTGGATGGCAGATTGCAGGAGACACTTGGTACTATCAAACCAGCCCAACTTGGCACTGGTGCCACCTTGGATCTGGGAACCATGCTCTGTATCGTGGATATTCAGGGGCCAGCCGGCCACTCTCAGCCATATGTCCCCAAACAGAAACCTCGGCCCATTTCTCTGGCAAACAAAACTCAACTGCCCCTCTTCTGGATGGCAAATTGCAGGATGAACTTGATACTAAAACCGCAGGCCGACTTGGTAGTGGTGACACCTTGGGCCTGGGAACCATCATGCGTATCGAGCATTTTAAGGAGCCAGCCGGCCACTCCCAGCAATATGCCCCCAAAAACAATCCACGGAATTTTCCTCTGGCAAACAAAAATCAGCTGCCTCGCTTCTGGATGGCAGATTGCAGGAGCCACTTTGCACCATCAAACCAGCCCGACTTGGCACTGGTGCCACATTGCATCTGGGAACCATGCTGCCTAGCGTGGATTTTCAGGAGCCAGCCGGCCACTCTCAGCTATATGCCCCCAAACAAAACCCACGGCCCGTTTCCCTGGCAAACAAAATTAAGCTGCCCCGCTTCTGGATGGCAGATTGCAGGACGCACTTGGTACTATCAAACCAGCAAAACTTGGCACTGGTGCCACCTTGGGTCTGGGAACCATCCTGCGTATCGTGGGTTCAAAGGAGCCAGCCGGTCACTCCCAGCCACAGGCCCCCAAATACAAACAATGTCGCTTTTCCCTGGAAAACAAAACTCGCCTGCCAACTTTTTGATGGCAGATTGCAGGAGCCACTTGGTACTATCAAACCAGCCCAACTTGGCACTGGTGCCACCATGGGTCTGGTAACCATCCTGCCTATCGTAGCTTTCCAGGAGCCAGCCGGTCACTCCCAGCCATAGGTCCCCAGTCACAAACCTCGGCCCGTTTCCCTGGCAAACAAAAGTAAGCTACCCCGCTTCTGGATGGCAGATTGCAGGAGCCACTTGGTACTATCAAACCAGCCCAACTTGGCACTGGTGCCACCTTGGGTCTGGGAACCATGCTGCGTAACACAGATTCTAAGGCGCCAGTCGGCCACTACGAGCCACAAGCCCCCAAACACAAACAACGGCGCTATTCTCTGGCAAACAAAACTCAACTGCCCCTCTTCTGGATGGCAAATTGCAGGACGCACTTGGTACTATAAAAACAGCCCGACTTGGCACTGGTGCCCTCTTGGGTCTGGGAACCATCCTGCGTATCGAACTTTTTAATGAGACAGCCGGCCACTCCCAGCCATATGCCCCCAAACACAACCCACGGCCCTTTTCTCTGGCAAACAAAACTCAACTGCACCGCTTCTGGATGGCAGATTGCAGGAGCCACTTGGTACTATCAAACCAGCCCAACTTGGCACTGGTGCCACCTTGGGTCTGGGAACCATCCTGCGTATTGTGGGTTGTCAGGAGCCAGCCGAACACTCTCGGCCACAGACCCCAATTAAAAACAACGGCCCGTTTCACAGGCAAACAAAACTCAGCTGCCCCGCTTCTGGATGGGAGATTGCAGGAGCCACTGGGTACTATGAAACCAGCCCTACTTGGCACTGATGCCACCTTGGGTCTGGGAACCATGCTGCGTATCATGGATTTTCAGGAGCCAGCCGGCCACTGCCAGCCACAGGCCCCGAAACACAAAAAACAGCCTTTTTCTCTGGCAAACAAAATTCAGCTGCCCCGCTTCTGGATGGCAGATTGCAGGAACCACTTGGTACTAACAAACCAGCCCGACTTGGCACTGATGCCACCTTGGGTCTGGGAACCATCCTGCGTATCGTGGATTCTAAGGAGCCAGCTGGCCACTCCCAGCCACAGGCCCCAAAACACACACAACGGTGCTTTTCCCTGGAAAACAAAACTCGCCTGCCAAACTTTTGATGGCAGATTGCAGGAGCCACTTGGTATTATCAAACCAGCCCAACTTGGCACTGGTGCCACCATGGGTCTGGTCACCATCCTGCCTATCGTAGCTTTTCAGGAGCCAGCCAGCCACCCCCAGCCAGAGGCCCCCAGACAAATATTTCGGCCCGTTTCCCTGGCAAACAAAAGTAAGCTGCCCTGCTTCTGGATGGCAGATTGCAGGAGCCACTTGGTACCATCAAACCAGCCCAACTTGGCACTGGTGCCAACTCAGGTCTGGGAACCATGCTGCGTATCGTGGGTTCTAAGGAGCCAGCTGGCCACTCCCAGCCACAGGCACCCAAACACAAACAACGGCGCTTTTCCCTGGAAAACAAAACTCGCCTGCCAACTTTTTGATGGCAGATTGCAGGAGCCACTTGGTACTATCAAACCAGCCCAACTTGGCACTGGTGCCACCATGGGTCTGGTCAACATCCTGCCTATCGTAGCTTTTCAGGAGCCAGCCGGTCACTCCCAGCCATAGGCCCCCAGACACAAACCTCGGCCCGTTTCCCTGGCAAACAAAAGTAAGCTGCCCCGCTTCTGCATGGCAGATTGCAGGAGCTACTTAGTACTATCAAACCAGCCCGACTTGGCACTGGTGACACCTCTGGTCTGGGAACCATCCTGCCTATCGTGGATTTTCAGGGGCCAGCCGGCCACTCTCAGCCATATGCCCCAAAAACAAACCACGGCCCTTTTCTCTGGCAAACAAAACTCAACTGCCCCTCTTCTGGATGGCAAATTTTAGGACGCACTTTGTACTACGAAAACCGCCCGACGTGGCACTGGTGCCACCTTGTGTCAGGGAACCATCCTGCATATCGAGCTTTTTAAGGAGCCAGCCGGCCACGCCCAGCCATACACCCCCAAAAACAAACCACGGACCATATCTCTTGGAAACAAAAATCCGCTGCCCGCGTCTGGATGGCAGATTGCAGGAGCCACTTTGCACCATCAAACTAGCCCGACTTGGCACTGGTGCCACCTTGGGTCTGGGAACAATCCTGCATATCGTGGATTCTAAGGAGCCAGCCGGCCACTCCCTGCCACAGGCCCCCAAACAAAAACAACGGCGCTTTTCCCTGGAAAACAAAATTCGCCTGCCAGCATTTTGATGGCAGATTGCAGGAGCCACTTGGTACTATCAAATCATCCCAACTTGGCACTGGTGCCACTATGGGTCTGGGAACCATCCTGCCTATTGTAGCATTTCAGGAGCCAGCCGGTCACTCCCAGCCATAGGCCCCCAGACACAAACCTCGGACCGTTTCCCTGGCAAACAAAATTAAGCTGCCCCGATTCTGGATGGCAGATTGCAGGAGCCACTTGGTTGTGTCAAACCAGCCCGACTTGGCATTGGTGCCACCTTGGGTCTGGGAACCATCCTGCGTAACGTGGATTCTAAGCAGCCACCCGGCCACTCTGAGCCACAGGCCCCCAAACACAAACAACGGCGCTTTTCCCTGGAAAACAAAACTCGCCTGCCAACTTTTTGATGGCAGATTGCAGGAGCCACTTGGTACTATCAAACCAGCCCAACTTGGCACTGGTGCCACCTCTGGTCTGGGAACCATCCTGCCTATCGTAGCTTTTCAGGAGCCAGCCGGTCACTCCCAGCCATAGACCCCCAGACACAAACCTCGGCCCGTTTCCCTGGAAAACAAAAGTAAGTTACCCCGATTCTGGATGGCAGATTGCAGGAGCCACTTGGTACTATCAAATCAGCCCAACTTGGCACTGGTGCCACCATGGGTCTGGTAAACATCCTGCCTATCGTAGCTTTTCAGGAGCCAGCCGGTCACTCCCTGCCATAGGCCCCCGGACACAAACCTCGGCCCGTTTCCCTGGCAAACAAAAGTAAGCTGCCCCGCTTTTGGATGGCAGATTGCAGGATGCAGTTGGTACTTACAAACCAGCCCGACTTGGCCCTGGTGCCACCTCTGGTCTGGGAACCATGCTGCGTAACGTAGATTCTACGAGGACAGGCGGCCACTCCCAGCCACAGGCCTCTAAACAAAAACAACGGCGCTTTTCCCTGGAAAACAAAACTCACCTGCCAACTTCTTGATGGCAGATTGCAGGAGCCACTTGGTACTATCAAACCAGCCCAACTTGGCACTGGTGCCACCATGGGTCTGGTCACCATCCTGCCTATCGTAGCTTTTCAGGAGCCAGCCGCTCACTCCCAGCCATAGGCCCCCAGACAAATACCTCGGCACGTTTCCCTGGCAAACAAAAGTAGGCTGCCCCGCTTCTGGATGGCAAATTGCAGGACGCACTTGGTACTACGAAAACAGCCCGACTTGGCACTGATGCCACCTTGGGTCAGGGAACAATCCTGTGTATAGAGCTTTTTAAGGAGCCAGCCGGCCACGTCCAGTCATATACCCCCAAAAAAAAAACCACGGAACTTTTCTCCAGCAAACAAAAATCCGCTGCCCCGCGTCTGGATGGCAGATTGCAGGAGCTATTTAGTATTATCAAACCAGCCCGACTTGGCACTGGTGGCACCATGAGTCTGGTAACCATCCTGCCTATCGTAGCTTTTCAGTAGTCAGCCGGTCACTCCCAGCCATAGGCCCCCAGACAAATACCTCGGCCCGTTTCCCTGGGAAACAAAAGTAAGCTGTCCCGCTTCTGGATGGCAGATTGCAGGAGCCACTTGGTACTATCAAACCAGCCCAACTTGTTCCCAGACCCAAGGTGGCACCAGTGCCAAGTGGGGCTGGTTTGATGGTGCAACGTGGCTCCTGCAATCTGCCATCCAAAAGCGGGGCAGCTTACTTTTGTTTGCCAGGGAAACGGGCCGAGGTTTGTGTCTGGGGGTCTATGGCTGGGAGTGACCGGCTGGCTCCTGAAAAGCTACGATAGGCAGGATGGTTCCCAGACCAGAGGTGGCACCAGTGCCAATGTTGGGCTGGTTTGATAGTACCAAGTGGCTCCTGCAATCTGCCATCAAAAAGTTGGCAGGCGAGTTTTGTTTTCCAGGGAAAAGCGCCGTAGTTTTTGTTTGGGGGCCTGTGGCTCAGAGTGGCCGGGTGGCTGCTTAGAATCCACGATACGCAGGATGGTTCCCAGACCCAAGGTGGCACCAGTGCCAAGTCGGGCTGGTTTGACACAACCAAGTGGCTCCTGCAATCTGCCATCCAGAATCGGGGCAGCTTAATTTTGTTTGCCAGGGAAACGGTCCGAGGTTTGTGTCTGGGGGCCTATGGCTGGGAGTGACCGGCTGGCTCCTGAAATGCTACAATAGGCAGGATGGTTCCCAGACCCAGAGTGGCACCAGTGCCAAGTTGGGATGATTTGATAGTACCAAGTGGCTCCTGCAATCTGCCATCCAAATTTGGCAGGCGAATTTTGTTTTCCAGGGAAAAGCGCCGTTGTTTGTGTTTGGGGGCCTGTGGCTGGGAGTGGCCGGCTGGCTCCTTAGAATCCACGATATGCAGGATTGTTCCCAGACCCAAGGTGGCACCAGTGCCAAGTCGGGCTGGTTTGATGGTGCAAAGTGGCTCCTGCAATCTGCCATACAGACGCGGGGCAGCGGATTTTTGTTTCCAAGAGAAATGGTCCGTGGTTTGTTTTTGGGGGTTTATGGCTGGGCGTGGCCGGCTGGCTCCTTAAAAAGCTCGATATGCAGGATGGTTCCCTGACACAAGGTGGCACCAGTGCCACGTCGGGCGGTTTTCGTAGTACAAAGTGCGTCCTAAAATTTGCCATCCAGAAGAGGGGCAGTTGAGTTTTGTTTGCCAGAGAAAAGGGCCGTGGTTTGTTTTTGGGGGCATATGGCTGAGAGTGGCCGGCTGGCTCCTGAAAAGCTACGATAGGCTGGATGTTTACCAGACCCATGGTGGCACCAGTGCCAAGTTGGGCTGATTTGATAGTACCAAGTGGCTCCTGCAATCTGCCATCCAGAAGCGGGGCAGCTTACTTTTGTTTGCCAGGGAAACGGGCCGAGGTTTGTGTCTCGGGGCCTATGGCAGGCAGTGACCGGCTGGCTCCTGAAAGCTACGATAGGCAGGATGGTGACCAGACCCATGGTGGCACCAGTGCCAAGTTGGGCTGGTTTGATAGTACCAAGTGGCTCCTGCAATCTGCCATCAAGAAGTTGGCAGGCGAGTTTTGTTTTCCAGGGAAAAGCGCCGTTGATTGTGTTTGGGGGCCTGTGGTTGGGAGTGGCCGGCTGGCTCCTTAGAAACCACGATACGCAGGATGGTTCCCAGACCAGAGGTGGCACCAGTGCCAAGTCGGGCTGGTTTGATAGTACCAAGTGGCTCCTGCAATCTGCCATCCAGAAGCGGGGCAGCTTACTTTTGTTTGCCACGGAAACGGGCCGTTGTTTGTGTTTGGGGGCCTGTGGCTGGGAGTGGCCGACTGGCTCCTTAGAATCCACGATACGCAGGATGGTTCCCAGACCAGAGGTGGCACCAGTGCCAAGTCGGGCTGGTTTGATAGTACCAAGTGGCTCCTGCAATCTGCCATCCAGAAGCGGGGCAGCTTAATTTTCTTTGCCAGGGAAACGGGCCGAGCTTTGTGTCTGGGGGCCTATGGCTGGGAGTGACCGGCTGGCTCCTGAAAAGTTACGATAGGAAGGATGGTGACCAGACCCATGGTGGCACCAGTGCCAAGTTGGGCTGATTTGATAGTACCAAGTGGCTCCTGCAATCTGCCATCAAAACGTTGGTAGGCGAGTTTTGTTTTCCAGGGAAAAGCGCCGTTGTTTGTGTTTGGGGGCCTGTGGCTGGGAGTGGCCGGCTGGCTCCTTAGAATCCACGATACGCAGGATGGTTCCCAGACTTGTCGTGGCACCAGTGCCAAGTCGGGCTGGTTTGATAGTACCAAGTGGATCCTGCAATCTGCCATCCAGAAGCGGGGCAGCTTACTTTTGTTTGCCAGGGAAACGGGCCGAGGTTTTTGTCTGGGGGCCTATGGCTGGGAGTGACCGGCTGGCTCCTGAAAAGCTACGATAGGCAGGATGGTGACCAGACCCATGGCGGCACCAGTGCCAAGTTGGGCTGGTTTGATAGTACCAAGTGGCTCCTGCAATCTTCCATGATCACGTGGAGAAATACTTTCTGGTTTCAGCCTCTTGCTCTTTCTTCTCTCCCTCAACTTCTCTATCACCTCTCATCTGGTTCACATGCGCTGTCTTCAAGGTCCACAGGCTACTTTTCACAGAATCTTCTGGCCTGATGAAGTAAGAATGATGAATAGAACAGAGCTGGGATCTATTTTCCAGTTTGGATAAAATGCATTCTGCACACAAATCCAAGGAGAACGGGCTGCCCCGATGCCCAGAAAATCTTTCACTCCTGCTAATGTTCTACGTCAACCGCAACTTAGTCTGAAAGAAAAGCTTTTTCTCTGAGAGCATCTGAGAGGTTTGCATGAAGCACTGATATCTGACATATGCAATTTTGAATAGGAGAGGAAAAAGAAAATGGCAAGGAGTTTTTAATTTTAGTGGTTTCAATTTTAATTTCCGTGCACTTTTTCAAAACTTGTCAGCTCAAATGCCCATCAACATCTTTTAGTCATCTGTAAGTCAGTATTCATATAAAATGTGCTTCAAATCCAAAGAATTTCAAATTTGCACTCCAAGCTTCTATGCCTAGATTTATGATTTCCTACACATATTAGATGAAAGGAAGGCCTTTTTTACTGTGGGAGTGCTGGAACACTGGAACAGGTTGCCCAGAGAAGTTGTGGGTGTCCCATCCCTGAAAGTATTCAAGGTCACCCTGGACGGGGCTTGGAGCAGCAACAAAGGAGAAGCTTGATGGTAGAGAAACAAAGTTGGACTATAGAAGAAACTCGGATTGAAGTATAGGATCAAGTTTTCTCTCAGCTCTTGGGGTAAATTCAAAGTTGTACAAAATGACATTTATCTGTGCTATTCACTACTGTAACAGAAAGTTTCATGAAAACTGTACAGAAGATAGTAAATTTTAAAAGAGATAAGAATTACAGCATAAAATCCATGGGATAGGTTACAACATGAGACACTCTCTAAGAGAAAATCTCTGTGTTTCAGCACTTCATCGGGGTAAGATTTCATGAAGTGCCAAAGAAGGCGGCAAAATATCATTCGGGACATTATTTACTGGAATTCAGCCTGGCCATTAGTAGGAACTGCCTTTGAACATATCATGTAGATATACCACACACGCTTTCCCTTCACTGAAAAATTACTGTTTACAACAAATAAGCAATTGACGATCAAAATTGATTGAAAGCATCTTAAACATGTCAAGTATTTCATTGTAGATGATCTGTGATCCAAATGCTTCTTCCACCTTCGAGAGGGACAGAAGAATTCTTCCATATCATGATGGTTTAAAATTGTATCAACCAATGTTTTCTGCTGAAAAGATATCATCTATTTTTTTCTATTTTTGGAAGAAAATATTCCTAGACATACAACAGGTGAGAACTAAGTAATTTTAAAGAAACAAATGAAATGAAAATATTCTGTAAATAGAATGAAATGAAAAGCTGTGTTTTAAATAGGAGCTAAATATTAAACAGAATTTTTGTACCAGGCATTTGAATTACTGCACCAGCTCTTTTGCCCATCAAGAGAGGCATTTAGCATTTCAGTCTTTTCCAAGGTGTTCATGATCTGCTATGCTGATCTCTGTGTGTGCCTAGGTGTGTGTGGAGGGGGGGGCATATGAAGGGGAGTGTGTATGTTTGCTTTACAATTGTTGTGGCAGATTCATGCCTCAGCTCCACATTTTGTTTTAAAAAGGTCACACCGAGTGGATATGAAATTTACTATCAACAAGAGATCGATTCCCAAATCATCCATTTGACTCTCCCTTATAAATCATGTGCTTTGTTGCATATTTTATCAAATATACTTTCAAGCCAGATGGAGGAAGGAGGATGTGGGAATCCCTCCACCATCTTGCAACTTTTATGTAAGTAGGTTTTCAAGAAAATCATCATTTCTCTTTTAAATATGTCTGGAACAGGCATGATGGTAGTGTCAACCTGTTGGAGTTTTTGTTGCTGGAAGAAGTTGTACAAAAGGATTGGTTTTTACATTGACCAGTTACTGAATCAAGCGCAGGAATACATTGGAAATTTAGCTGGGGGTTCCTTTTCCCAGCAGACTACTTCTAGAACGAGCTTGTACACTGAAGCTGACTCTTTTGCTCTCTTTTTGTTTCTTTCCTATTTTCTTGGCTTCTTTGCCACTATCTAGACAATTTTGGAACTTTGTTCCCAACTAAAATGGTTTCAATAGTCTGATTGTGATCATACATTTTTACAAGGAATTTTTAAAATCTTTCCTCGAGTCCAGAAAGTCAAGGACTTAGATCTTTTTCTTCCCTTATCAATATTGCCATGAAATTGATAAATAAAGACCAACTCTTTATTTTTGTTTTTAACCCACGTAGATAATTCCCATCCATTAATCCATTTTGTGGACCAATAGCTGCCATTCTGATGGAAGCTGTCACTTCTTAACAATAGGCATTCTGTGACTATGTTGACAGCACTTTGGGTGAAGATCCTAACTGGTCTTAGATATACATAGGGAGAAATTTGCTCAGCCAGTGTCAGTCTTAAGCATGCGTATCAGAAGATCTTTCTAGAGCTGGGAATTTTCCCATGAAAGGGATTCAGTTAGGGAAGAGACACTTGTGCCAGAGTTTTACATTCTTCTTGAACACTGCTTAAGGAACTTAGATGCCATGTCCATTTGGATCTCTGTCTGCACAGAACTTTGTCATGCCAGCGCTTTGAAATGCATCTTGAAGAGAATTCACTAGCACAGAATGAAAGAGAGTGGAAGGGGTTGGTGGGGCTAACCAGGCCCAACCCCCCTGCCTAAACCAGGATACCTAGAGCCTCTTGCCCAGGATTCTATCTGGGTGTACTTTTAATGTCTTCAAAGATCCAGGCTCCACAATCTTTCTGGGCAGTCTGTGCCGTGGTTCAGTCACCCTGACAGTAAAGAAACATTTACTGATGTTCAAAGGCAATCTCCTGTATTTCAGTGTGTGCCCACTGCCTCTTGTCTTTTCCCTCAGCATCACTGAAAAGACACTGATTCCCTCCCCTTTGCACTATTGCTTCCATATGTATGTGTGATGCCATGTAGAGGTATGTCAAAAACCTCCCTGAAGCCCAGGCAGATAATATTCCCTTCATCTACCAGTCAAGTTGATTCATCAGAGGAGTTTAAAGTGATGTTCAGCATGAAATTCCCCTGAAAAATCATGCTAACTACATTATTTGGTCATCTGTCATGTGCCTGGCAAGGATTTCCAGGAAGAGCTGCTTCATCAACTTCCTGGGGATAAAAAAGAGGCTGGCTGGTTTGTACTATGGCGAGTCCTCTTAATTGCCTTTTTTGAAGATGGGTGTCATTTGCTAACATCCACTCTTTAGCCTCTCTTGTCGTCTACATCTTAGCAAAACGCTTTTCCACTATGTCTGGCTAGGAAAAACTGTGCCAGCACAGAAAACATCTCCCATCGTGTTCTAGAAGTTGCACGGATGTCTGCCAAGTGTTTGGCAGGAAGAAAAGAAAAGTTGTCCAAAACAGCTTCCAATCGAATGTTCCTGTGATTGGAAAAGTCAGGAGAGTGCAAAGGTACTGTTTTCTATCAGTTGGCAAGGTGCGCACACAATCCCAGTGTTGTACAGCTTGCTTCTTCACCTTCCCGAAGCTGCCGCTCTCGCCGGCTGCCGGAGCCCAAGAAGCGGCTTCTTCGCGCAAAGACGATTGTGCCGCTCACAGGGCTCTCCTTAGCGCGGCTTCTGCCGAAAGACGCCCGGCAGCGGCTCTTACCTCCGGAGAGCATCCTACCTTCGTCTTTAGCTCCTCTTCTCATCTACACCTCGGCAAAAAGCTTTTCCACTATGTCTGGCTAGGAAAAACTGTGCCAGCACAGAAAACATCTCCCATCGTGTTCTAGAAGTTGCACGGATGTCTGCCAAGTGTTTGGCAGGAAGAAAAGAAAAGTTGTCCAAAACAGCTTCCAATCGAATGTTCCTGTGATTGGAAAAGTCAGGAGAGTGCAAAGGTACTGTTTTCTATCAGTTGGCAAGGTGCGCACACAATCCCAGTGTTGTACAGCTTGCTTCTTCACCTTCCCGAAGCTGCCGCTCTCGCCGGCTGCCGGAGCCCAAGAAGCGGCTTCTTCGCGCAAAGACGATTGTGCCGCTCACAGGGCTCTCCTTAGCGCGGCTTCTGCCGAAAGACGCCCGGCAGCGGCTCTTACCTCCGGAGAGCATCCTACCTTCGTCTTTCGCGTCTTTTCTAGTCTACATCTTAGCAAAACGCTTTTCCACTATGTCTGGCTAGGAAAAACCGTGCCAGCACAGAAAACATCTCCCATCGTTTTCTAGAAGTTGCACGGATGTCTGCCAAGTGTTTGGGAGGAAGAAAAGAAAAGTTGTCCAAAACAGCTTCCAATCGAATGTTCATGTGATTGGAAAAGTCAGGAGTGCAAAGGTACTGTTTTCTATCAGTTGGCAAGGTGCGCACACAATCCCAGTGTTGTACAGCTTGCTTCTTCACCTTCCCGAAGCTGCCACTCTCAGGAGGTAAGAGCCGCTGCCGGGCGTCTTTCGGCAGAAGCCGCGCTAAGGAGAGCACTGTGAGCGGCACAATCGTCTTTGCGCGAAGAAGCCGCTTCTTCGGCTCCGGCAGCCGGCGAGAGCGGCAGCTTCGGGAAGGTGAAGAAGCAAGCTGTACAACACTGGGATTGTGTGCGCACCTTGCCAACTGATAGAAAACAGTACCTTTGCACTCTCCTGACTTTTCCAATCACAGGAACATTTGTTTGGAAGCGTTTTGGACAACTTTTCTTTTCTTCCTGCCAAACACTTGGCAGACATCCGTGCAACTTCTAGAACACGATGGGAGATGTTTTCTGTGCTGGCACAGTTTTTCCTAGCCAGACATAGTGGAAAAGCGTTTTGCTAAGATGTAGACTACAAAAGACGCGAAAGACGAAGGTAGGATGCTCTCCGGAGGTAAGAGCCGCTGCCGGGCGTCTTTCGGCAGAAGCCGCGCTAAGGAGAGCCCTGTGAGCGGCACAACCGTCTTTGCGCGAAGAAGCCGCTTCTTGGGCTCCAGCAGCCGGCGAGAGCGGCAGCTTCGGGAAGGTGAAGAAGCAAGCTGTACAACACTGGGATTGTGTGCGCACCTTGCCAACTGATAGAAAACAGTACCTTTGCACTCTCCTGACTTTTCCAATCACAGGAACATTCGATTGGAAGCTGTTTTGGACAACTTTTCTTTTCTTCCTGCCAAACACTTGGCAGACATCCGTGCAACTTCTAGAACACGATGGGAGATGTTTTCTGTGCTGGCACAGTTTTTCCTAGCCAGACATAGTGGAAAAGCGTTTTGCTAAGATGTAGACTACAAAAGACGCGAAAGACGAAGGTAGGATGCTCTCCGGAGGTAAGAGCCGCTGCCGGGCGTCTTTCGGCAGAAGCCGCGCTAAGGAGAGCCCTGTGAGCGGCACAATCGTCTTTGCGCGAAGAAGCCGCTTCTTCGGCTCCGGCAGCCGGCGAGAGCGGCAGCTTCGGGAAGGTGAAGAAGCAAGCTGTACAACACTGGGATTGTGTGCGCACCTTGCCAACTGATAGAAAACAGTACCTTTGCACTCTCCTGACTTTTCCAATCACAGGAACATTCGATTGGAAGCTGTTTTGGACAACTTTTCTTTTCTTCCTGCCAAACACTTGGCAGACATCCGTGCTACATCTAGAACACGATGGGAGATGTTTTCTGTGCTGGCACAGTTTTTCCTAGCCAGACATAGTGGAAAAGCTTTTTGCCGAGGTGTAGATGAGAAGAGGAGCTAAAGACGAAGGTAGGATGCTCTCCGGAGGTAAGAGCCGCTGCCGGGCGTCTTTCGGCAGAAGCCGCGCTAAGGAGAGCACTGTGAGCGGCACAATCGTCTTTGCGCGAAGAAGCCGCTTCTTGGGCTCCGGCAGCCGGCGAGAGCGGCAGCTTCGGGAAGGTGAAGAAGCAAGCTGTACAACACTGGGATTGTGTGCGCACCTTGCCAACTGATAGAAAACAGTACCTTTGCACTCTCCTGACTTTTCCAATCACAGGAACATTCGATTGGAAGCTGTTTTGGACAACTTTTCTTTTCTTCCTGCCAAACACTTGGCAGACATCCGTGCTACATCTAGAACACGATGGGAGATGTTTTCTGTACTGGCACAGTTTTTCCTAGCCAGACATAGTGGAAAAGCTTTTTGCCGAGGTGTAGATGAGAAGAGGAGCTAAAGACGAAGGTAGGATGCTCTCCGGAGGTAAGAGCCGCTGCCGGGCGTCTTTCGGCAGAAGCCGCGCTAAGGAGAGCCCTGTGAGCGGCACAATCGTCTTTGCGCGAAGAAGCCGCTTCTTGGGCTCCGGCAGCCGGCGAGAGCGGCAGCTTCGGGAAGGTGAAGAAGCAAGCTGTACAACACTGGGATTGTGTGCGCACCTTGCCAACTGATAGAAAACAGTACCTTTGCACTCTCCTGACTTTTCCAATCACAGGAACATTCGATTGGAAGCTGTTTTGGACAACTTTTCTTTTCTTCCTGCCAAACACTTGGCAGACATCCGTGCAACGTCTAGAACACGATGGGAGATGTTTTCTGTGCTGGCACAGTTTTTCCTAGCCAGACATAGTGGAAAAGCTTTTTGCCGAGGTGTAGATGAGAAGAGGAGCTAAAGACGAAGGTAGGATGCTCTCCGGAGGTAAGAGCCGCTGCCGGGCGTCTTTCGGCAGAAGCCGCGCTAAGGAGAGCACTGTGAGCGGCACAATCGTCTTTGCGCGAAGAAGCCGCTTCTTGGGCTCCGGCAGCAGGCGAGAGCGGCAGCTTCGGGAAGGTGAAGAAGCAAGCTGTACAACACTGGGATTGTGTGCGCACCTTGCCAACTGATAGAAAACAGTACCTTTGCACTCTCCTGACTTTTCCAATCACAGGAACATTCGATTGGAAGCTGTTTTGGACAACTTTTCTTTTCTTCCTGCCAAACACTTGGCAGACATCCGTGCAACTTCTAGAACACGATGGGAGATGTTTTCTGTGCTGGCACAGTTTTTCCTAGCCAGACATAGTGGAAAAGCGTTTTGCTAAGATGTAGACGACAAGAGAGGCTAAAGAGTGGATGTTAGCAAATGACACCCATCTTCAAAAAAGGCAATTAAGAGGACTCGCCATAGTACAAACCAGCCAGCCTCTTTTTTATCCCCAGGAAGTTGATGAAGCAGCTCTTCCTGGAAATCCTTGCCAGGCACATGACAGATGACCAAATAATGTAGTTAGCATGATTTTTCAGGGGAATTTCATGCTGAACATCACTTTAAACTCCTCTGATGAATCAACTTGACTGGTAGATGAAGGGAATATTATCTGCCTGGGCTTCAGGGAGGTTTTTGACATACCTCTACATGGCATCACACATACATATGGAAGCAATAGTGCAAAGGGGAGGGAATCAGTGTCTTTTCAGTGATGCTGAGGGAAAAGACAAGAGGCAGTGGGCACACACTGAAATACAGGAGATTGCCTTTGAACATCAGTAAATGTTTCTTTACTGTCAGGGTGACTGAACCACGGCACAGACTGCCCAGAAAGATTGTGGAGCCTGGATCTTTGAAGACATTAAAAGTACACCCAGATAGAATCCTGGGCAAGAGGCTCTAGGTATCCTGGTTTAGGCAGGGGGGTTGGGCCTGGTTAGCCCCACCAACCCCTTCCACTCTCTTTCATTCTGTGCTAGTGAATTCTCTTCAAGATGCATTTCAAAGCACTGGCATGACAAAGTTCTGTGCAGACAGAGATCCAAATGGACATGGCATCTAAGTTCCTTAAGCAGTGTTCAAGAAGAATGTAAAACTCTGGCACAAGTGTCTCTTCCCTAACTGAATCCCTTTCATGGGAAAATTCCCAGCTCTAGAAAGATCTTCTGATACGCATGCTTAAGACTGACACTGGCTGAGCAAATTTCTCCCTATGTATATCTAAGACCAGTTAGGATCTTCACCCAAAGTGCTGTCAACATAGTCACAGAATGCCTATTGTTAAGAAGTGACAGCTTCCATCAGAATGGCAGCTATTGGTCCACAAAATGGATTAATGGATGGGAATTATCTACGTGGGTTAAAAACAAAAATAAAGAGTTGGTCTTTATTTATCAATTTCATGGCAATATTGATAAGGGAAGAAAAAGATCTAAGTCCTTGACTTTCTGGACTCGAGGAAAGATTTTAAAAATTCCTTGTAAAAATGTATGATCACAATCAGACTATTGAAACCATTTTAGTTGGGAACAAAGTTCCAAAATTGTCTAGATAGTGGCAAAGAAGCCAAGAAAATAGGAAAGAAACAAAAAGAGAGCAAAAGAGTCAGCTTCAGTGTACAAGCTCGTTCTAGAAGTAGTCTGCTGGGAAAAGGAACCCCCAGCTAAATTTCCAATGTATTCCTGCGCTTGATTCAGTAACTGGTCAATGTAAAAACCAATCCTTTTGTACAACTTCTTCCAGCAACAAAAACTCCAACAGGTTGACACTACCATCATGCCTGTTCCAGACATATTTAAAAGAGAAATGATGATTTTCTTGAAAACCTACTTACATAAAAGTTGCAAGATGGTGGAGGGATTCCCACATCCTCCTTCCTCCATCTGGCTTGAAAGTATATTTGATAAAATATGCAACAAAGCACATGATTTATAAGGGAGAGTCAAATGGATGATTTGGGAATCGATCTCTTGTTGATAGTAAACTTCATATCCACTCGGTGTGACCTTTTTAAAACAAAATGTGGAGCTGAGGCATGAATCTGCCACAACAATTGTAAAGCAAACATACACACTCCCCTTCATATGCCCCCCCCTCCACACACACCTAGGCACACACAGAGATCAGCATAGCAGATCATGAACACCTTGGAAAAGACTGAAATGCTAAATGCCTCTCTTGATGGGCAAAAGAGCTGGTGCAGTAATTCAAATGCCTGGTACAAAAATTCTGTTTAATATTTAGCTCCTATTTAAAACACAGCTTTTCATTTCATTCTATTTACAGAATATTTTCATTTCATTTGTTTCTTTAAAATTACTTAGTTCTCACCTGTTGTATGTCTAGGAATATTTTCTTCCAAAAATAGAAAAAAATAGATGATATCTTTTCAGCAGAAAACATTGGTTGATACAATTTTAAACCATCATGATATGGAAGAATTCTTCTGTCCCTCTCGAAGGTGGAAGAAGCATTTGGATCACAGATCATCTACAATGAAATACTTGACATGTTTAAGATGCTTTCAATCAATTTTGATCGTCAATTGCTTATTTGTTGTAAACAGTAATTTTTCAGTGAAGGGAAAGTGTGTGTGGTATATCTACATGATATGTTCAAAGGCAGTTCCTACTAATGGCCAGGCTGAATTCCAGTAAATAATGTCCCGAATGATATTTTGCCGCCTTCTTTGGCACTTCATGAAATCTTACCCCGATGAAGTGCTGAAACACAGAGATTTTCTCTTAGAGAGTGTCTCATGTTGTAACCTATCCCATGGATTTTATGCTGTAATTCTTATCTCTTTTAAAATTTACTATCTTCTGTACAGTTTTCATGAAACTTTCTGTTACAGTAGTGAATAGCACAGATAAATGTCATTTTGTACAACTTTGAATTTACCCCAAGAGCTGAGAGAAAACTTGATCCTATACTTCAATCCGAGTTTCTTCTATAGTCCAACTTTGTTTCTCTACCATCAAGCTTCTCCTTTGTTGCTGCTCCAAGCCCCGTCCAGGGTGACCTTGAATACTTTCAGGGATGGGACACCCACAACTTCTCTGGGCAACCTGTTCCAGTGTTCCAGCACTCCCACAGTAAAAAAGGCCTTCCTTTCATCTAATATGTGTAGGAAATCATAAATCTAGGCATAGAAGCTTGGAGTGCAAATTTGAAATTCTTTGGATTTGAAGCACATTTTATATGAATACTGACTTACAGATGACTAAAAGATGTTGATGGGCATTTGAGCTGACAAGTTTTGAAAAAGTGCACGGAAATTAAAATTGAAACCACTAAAATTAAAAACTCCTTGCCATTTTCTTTTTCCTCTCCTATTCAAAATTGCATATGTCAGATATCAGTGCTTCATGCAAACCTCTCAGATGCTCTCAGAGAAAAAGCTTTTCTTTCAGACTAAGTTGCGGTTGACGTAGAACACTAGCAGGAGTGAAAGATTTTCTGGGCATCGGGGCAGCCCGTTCTCCTTGGATTTGTGTGCAGAATGCATTTTATCCAAACTGGAAAATAGATCCCAGCTCTGTTCTATTCATCATCCTTACTTCATCAGGCCAGAAGATTCTGTGAAAAGTAGCCTGTGGACCTTGAAGACAGCGCATGTGAACCAGATGAGAGGTGATAGAGAAGTTGAGGGAGAGAAGAAAGAGCATGAGGCTGAAACCAGAAAGTATTTCTCCACGTGATCATGGAAGATTGCAGGAGCCACTTGGTACTATCAAACCAGCCCAACTTGGCACTTGTGCCACCTTGGGTCTGGGAGCCATGTTGCATATCGTGCATTTTAAGGAGCCAGCTGGCCACACCCAGCCATATGCCCCCAAACACAAACCAAGGCCCTTTTCTCTGGCAAACAAAACTCAGCTGCCCTGCTTCTGGATGGCAGATTGCAGGAACCACTTGGTACTATCAAACCAGCCCAACTTGGCACTGGTGCCACCATGGGTCTGGTCACCATCCTGCCTATTGTAGCTTTTCAGGAGCCAGCCGGTCACTCCCAGCCATAGGCCCCCAAACACAAACCTCGGCCCGTTTCCCTGGCAAACAAAAGTAAGCTGCCCCGCTTCTGCATGGCAGATTGCAGGAGCTACTTAGTACTATCAAATCAGCCCGACTTGGCACAGGTGCCACCTTGGATCTGGGAACCATCCTGTGTATTGTGGATTTTCAGGGGCCAGCCGGCCACTCTCAGCCATATGCCCCCAAAAACAAACCACGGACCTTTTCTCTGGCAAACAAAATCAGCTGCCCCACTTCTGGATGGCAGATTGCAGGAGGCACTTGGGACTATCACACCAGCACAACATGGCACTGCTGCCACCTTGGATCTGGGAACAATCCTGCGTATCGTACATATTCAGGAACCAGCCGAACACTCCCAGCCACAGGCCCCAAACACAAACAACGGCCCTTTTCTCTGGCAAACAAAACTCAACTGCCCCTCTTCTGGATGGCAAATTGCAGGACGCACTTGGTACTACAAAAAGAGCCCGACTTGGCAGTGGTGCCACCTTGGCTCTGGGAACCATCCTGCGTATCGAGCATTTTAAGGAGCCAGCCGGCAATTCCCAGCCGTATGCCCAAAAAGAAACCATGGACCTTTTCTCTGGCAAAAAAAACTCAGCTGTCCCGCTTCTGGATGGCAGATTGCAGGAGTTACTTTGAACCATACAACCAGCCTTACTTGGCACTGGTGCCACCTTGGATCTGGGAACCATCCTGCCTATCGTTGATTTTCAGGGGCAGCCGGCCACTCTCAGCCATAGGCCCCCAAACACAAACCACAGCCCTTTTCTCTAGCAAACAAAATTCAACTGCCCCGCTTCTGGATGGCAAATTGCAGGAGCCACTGGGTACTACAAAAACAGCCTGACTTGGCACTGGTGCCACCTTGCGTCTGGTTACCATGCGGCGTATCGTGCATTTTAAGGAGCCAGGTGGCCACTCCCAGCCATATGCCCCCAAACACAACCCACGGCCCTTTTCTCTGGCAAACAAAACTCAGCTGCCCCGCTTCTGGATGGCAGATTGCAGGAGACACTTGGTACTATCAAACCAGCCCGACTTGGCACTGGTGCCACCTTGGGTCTGGGAACCATCCTGCGTATTGTGGATTGTCAGGAGACAGCCGACCACTCTCGGCCACAGAGCCCAATCAAAAACAAAGGTCCGTTTCCCTGGCAAAAAAAACTCAGCTGCCCCGCTTCTGGATGGGAGATTGCAGGAGGCACTTGACACTGTCAAACGAGCCCCACTTGGCACTGGTGCCACCTTGGGTCTGGGAACCATGCTGCGTATCGTGGATTTTCAGGAGCCAGCCGGCCACTGCCAGCCACAGGCCCCCAAACACAAACCACAGCCTTTTTCTCTGGCAAACAAAACTCAGCTGCCCCGCTTCTGGATGGCAGATTGCAGGAGCCACTTGGTACTATCAAACCAGCCCGACTTGCACTGGTGCCACCTTGGGTCTGGGAACCATCCTGCCTATCGTGGATTTTAAGGAGCCAGCCGGCTACTCCCAGCCACAGGCCCCCAACAAAAACCACGGCCCTTTTTTCTCGCAAACAAAACTTAGCTGCCTCACTTCTGGATGGCAGATTGCAGGAGCCACTTGGTGTAATCAAACCAGCCCGACTTGGCACTGGTGCCACCTTGGGTCTGGGAACCATCCTGCGTATCGTGGATTCTAAGGAGCCAGCCGGCCACTCCCAGCCACAGGCCCCCAAACAAAATCAACGGCGCTGTTCCCTGGAAAACAAAACACGCCTGCCAACTTTTTGATGGAGTTTGCAGGAGCCACTTGGTACTATCAAACCAGCCCGACTTGGCACTGGTGCCACTTTGGGTCTGGGAAACATCCTGCGTATCGTGGATTCTTAGGAGCCAGCCGGCCACTCCTAGCCACAGGCCCCCAAACAAAAACCTAGGCCTATTTCTCTGGCAAACAAAAGTAAGCTGCCCTGCTTCTGGATGGCAGATTGCAGGAGACACTTGGTACTATCAAACCAGCCCAACTTGGCACTGGTGCCACCTTGGGTCTGGGAACCATCCTGCGTATCGTGGATTCTAAGGAGCCAGCTGGCCACTCCCAACCACAGGCCCCCAAACACAAACAACGGCGCTTTTCCCTGGAAAACAAAACTCGCCTGCCAACTTTTTGATGGCAGATTGCAGGAGCCACTTGGTACTATCAAATCAGCCCAACTTGGCACTGGTGCCACCATGGGTCTGGGAACCATCCTGCCTATCGTAGCTTTTCAGGAGCCAGCCGGTCACTCCCAGCCATAGGCCCCCAGACAAAAACCTCGGCCCGTTTCCCTGGCAAACAAAAGTAAGCTGCCCCGCTTCTGGATGGCAGATTGCAGGACGCACTTGGTACTATCAAACCAGCCCAACTTGGAAATGGTGCCACCTTGGGTCTGGGAACCATCCTGCGTATCGTGGATTCTAAGGAGCCAGCGGGCCACTCCCAGCCACAGGCCCCCAAATACAAACAACGGCGCTTTTCCCTGGAAAACAAAACTCGCCTGCCAAATTTTTGATGGCAGATTGCAGGAGCCACTTGGTACTATCAAATCAGCCCAACTTGGCACTGGTGCCACCATGGATCTGGTCACCATCCTGCCTATCGTAGCTTTTCAGGAGCCAGCCGGTCACTCCCTGCCATAGGCCCCCAAACACAAACCTCGGCCCGTTTCCCTGGCAAACAAAAGTAAGCTGCCCCGCTTCTGGATGGCAGATTGCAGGACGCACTTGGTACTATCAAACCAGCCCGACTTGGCACTGGTGCTACCTCAGGTCTGGGAACCATCCTGCGTATCGTGGAGTCTAAGGAGCCAGCCGGCCACTCCCAGCCTCAGGCCCCCAAACACAAACATCGGCGCTTTTCCCTGGAAAACAAAACTCGCCTGCCAACTTTTTGATGGCAGATTGCCGGAGCCACTTGGTACTATCAAACCAGCCCAACTTGGCACTGGTGCCACCATGGGTCTGGTCACCATCCTGCCTATCGTAGCTTTTCAGGAGCCAGCCGGTCACTCCCAGCCATAGACCCCAGACACAAACCTCGGCCCGTTTCCCTGGCAAAAAAAAGTAAGCTGCCCCGCTTCTGGATGGCAGATTGCAGGAGCCACTTTGCACCATCAAACTAGCCCGACTTGGCACTGGTGCCACCTCAGGTCTGGGAACCATCCTGCGTATCGTGGATTCTAAGGAGCCAGCCGGACACTCCCAGCCACAGGCCCTCAAACACAAACAGCGGCGCTTTTCCCTGGAAAACAAAACTCGCCTGCCAAATTTTGATGGCAGATTGCCGGAGCCACTTGGTACTATCAAACCAGCCCAACTTGACAGTGGTGCCACCATGGGTCTGGTCACCATCCTGCCTATCGTAGCTTTTCAGGAGCCAGCCGGTCACTCCAAGCCATAGGCCCCCAGACAAAACCTCGGCCATTTTCCCTGGCAAACAAAAGTAAGCCACCCCGCTTCTGCATGGCTGATTGCAGGAGCCACTTTGCAGCATCCAACTAGCCCGAATTGGCACTGGTGCCACGTCAGCTCTGGGAACCATCCTGCGTATCGTGGATTCCAATTATAAAGCCGGCCACTCCCAGCCACAGGCCCCCAAACACAAACAACGGCGCTTTCCCCTGGAAATCAAAACTCGCCTGCCAAATTTTTGATGGCAGATTGCAGGAGCCACTTGGTACTATCAAACCAGCCCAACTTGGCACTGGTGCCACCATGGGTCTGGTCACCATCCTGCCTATCGTAGCTTTTCAGGACCTAGACGGTCACTCGCAGCCATAGGCCCCCAGACACAAAGCTCGGCCCGTTTCCCTGGCAAACGAGTAAGCTGCCCCGCTTCTGGATGGCAGATTGCAGGAACCACTTGGTACTATCAAACCAGCCCAACTTGGCACTGGTGCCACCATGGGTCTGGGAACCATCCTGTGTATCGTGGATTCTAATTAGCCATCCGTCCACTCCAGGCGATAGGGCCCCAGGCACAAACAACGGCGCTTTTCCCTGGATAACAAACTCGCCTGCCAACTTTTTGATGGCAGATTGCAGGAGCCACTTGGTACTATCAAACCAGCCCAACTTGGCACTGGTGCCACCATGGGTCTGGTCACCATCCTGCCTATCGTAGCTTTTCAGGAGCCAGCCGGTCACTCCCAGCCATATGCCCCGAGACACAAACCTCGGCCCGTTTCCCTGGCAAACAAAAGTAAGCTACCCCACTTCTGGATGGCAGATTGCAGGACGCACTTGGTACTATCAAACCAGCCCAACTTGGCACTGGTGCCACGTCAAGTCTAGGAACCATCCTGCGTATCGTGGATTCTAAGGAGCCAGCCGGCCACTCCCAGCCATAGGCCCCCAAACAAAAACAACGGCGCTTTTCCCTGGTAAAGAAAACTTGCCTGCCAACTTTTTGATGGCAGATTGCAGGAGCCACTTGGTACTATCAAACCAGCCCAACTTGGCACTGGTGCCACCATGGGTCTGGTCACCATCCTGCCTATCGTAGCTTTTCAGGAGCCAGCCGGTCACTCCCAGCCATAGGCCCCCAGACACAAAGCTCGGCCCGTTTCCCTGGCAAACAAAAGTAAGCTGCCCCGATTCTGGATGGCAGATTGCAGGAGCCACTTGGTACTATCAAACCAGCCCGACTTGGCACTGGTGCCACCTCTGGTCTGGGAACCATCCTGCGTATCGTGGATTCTAAGGAGCCAGCCGACCACTCCCAGCCACAGGCCCCCAAACACAAACAACGGCGCTTTTCCCTGGAAAACAAAACTCGCCTGCCAACTTTTTGATGGCAGATTGCAGGAGCCACTTGCTACTATCAAACCAGCCCAACTTGGCACTGGTGCCGCCATGGGTCTGGTCACCATCCTGCCTATCGTAGCTTTTCACGAGCCAGCCGGTCACTCCCAGCCATAGGCCCCCAGACAAAAACCTCGGCCCGTTTCCCTGGCAAACAAAAGTAAGCTGCCCCGCTTCTGGATGGCAGATTGTAGGACGCACTTGTTACTATCTAACCCGCCCGACTTGGCACTGGTGCCACCACTGGTCTGGGAACCATCCTGCGTATCGTGGATTCTAAAGAGCCAGCCGGCCACTCCCAGCCACAGGCACCCAAACACAAACAACGGCGCTTTTCCCTGGAAAACAAAACTCGCCTGCCAACTTTTTGATGGCAGATTGCAGGAGCCACTTGGTACTATCAAACCAGCCCAACTTGGCACTGCTGCCACCATGGGTCTGGTCACCATCCTGCCTATCGTAGCTTTTCAGGAGCCAGCCGGTCACTCCCAGCCATAGGCCCCCAGACAAAAACCTCGGCCCGTTTCCCTGGCAAACAAAAGTAAGCTGCCCCGCTTCTGGATGGCAGATTGCAGGATCCACTTTGTACTATCAAACCAGCCCAACTTGGCACTGGTGGCACCTCTTGTCTGGGAACCATGCTGCGTATCGTGGTTTCTAAGGAGCCAGCCGGCCACTCCCAACCATAGACCCCCAGACACAAACCTCGGCCCGTTTCCCTGGAAAACAAAAGTAAGCTACCCCGATTCTGGATGGCAGATTGCAGGAGCCACTTGGTACTATCAAATCAGCCCAACTTGGCACTGGTGCCACCATGGGTCTGGTAAACATCCTGCCTATCGTAGCTTTTCAGGAGCCAGCCGGCCACTCTCAGCCATATGCCCCCAAAAACAAACCACGGCCCTTTTCTCTGGCAAACAAAACTCAACTGCCCCTCTTCTGGATGGCAAATTTTAGGACGCACTTTGTACTACGAAAACCGCCCGACGTGGCACTGGTGCCACCTTGTGTCAGGGAACCATCCTGCATATCGAGCTTTTTAAGGAGCCAGCCGGCCACACCCAGCCATAAACCCCCAAAAACAAACCACGGACCATTTCTCTTGGAAACAAAAATCCGCTGCCCCGCGTCTGTATGGCAGATTGCAGGAGCCACTTTGCACCATCAAACCAGCCCGACTTGGCACTGGTGCCACCTTGGGTCTGGGAACAATCCTGCATATCGTGGATTCTAAGGAGCCAGCCGGCCACTCCCAGCCACAGGCCCCCAAACACAAACACGGCGCTTTTCCCTGGAAAACAAAATTCGCCTGCCAAATTTTGATGGCAGATTGCAGGAGCCACTTGGTACTATCAAATCATCCCAACTTGGCACTGGTGCCACTCTGGGTCTGGGAACCATCCTGCCTATTGTAGCATTTCAGGAGCCAGCCGGTCACTCCCAGCCATAGGCCCCCAGACACAAACCTCGGACCGTTTCCCTGGCAAACAAAATTAAGCTGCCCTGATTCTGGATGGCAGATTGCAGGAGCCACTTGGTTGTGTCAAACCAGCCCGACTTGGCACTGGTGCCACCTTGGGTCTGGGAACCATCCTGCGTATCGTGGATTCTAAGCAGCCACCCGGCCACTCTGAGCCACAGGCCCCCAAACAAAAACTACGGCGCTTTTCCCTGGAAAACAAAACTCGCCTGCCAACTTTTTGATGGCAGATTGCAGGAGCCACTTGGTACTATCAAACCAGCCCAACATTGGCACTGGTGCCACCACTGGTCTGGGAACCATCCTGCCTATCGTAGCTTTTCAGGAGCCAGCCGGTCACTCCCAGCCATAGACCCCCAGACACAAACCTCGGCCCGTTCCCTGGCAAACAAAAGTAAGCTGCCCCGCTTTTGGATGGCAGATTGCAGGAGCCACGTTGCACCATCAAACCAGCCCCACTTGGCACTGGTGCCACCTTGGGTCTGGGAACAAGTTGGGCTGGTTTGATAGTACCAAGTGGCTCCTGCAATCTGCCATCCAGAAGCGGGACAGCTTACTTTTGTTTCCCAGGGAAACGGGCCGAGGTATTTGTCTGGGGGCCTATGGCTGGGAGTGACCGGCTGACTACTGAAAAGCTACGATAGGCAGGATGGTTACCAGACTCATGGAACCAGTGCCAAGTCGGGCTGGTTTTGATAATACTAAATAGCTCCTGCAATCTGCCATCCAGACGCGGGGCAGCGGATTTTTGTTTGCTGGAGGAAAGTTCCGTGGTTTTTTTTTTGGGGGTATATGACTGGACGTGGCCGGCTGGCTCCATAAAAAGCTCTATACACAGGATTGTTCCCTGACCCAAGGTGGCATCAGTGCCAAGTCGGGCTGTTTTCGTAGTACGAAGTGCGTCCTGCAATTTGCCATCCAGAAGCAGGGCAGCCTACTTTTGTTTTGCCAGGGAAACGTGCCGAGGTATTTGTCTGGGGGCCTATGGCTGGGAGTGAGCGGCTGGCTCCTGAAAAGCTACGATAGGCAGGATGGTGACCAGACCCATGGTGGCACCAGTGCCAAGTTGGGCTGGTTTGATAGTACCAAGTGGCTCCTGCAATCTGCCATCAAGAAGTTGGCAGGCGAGTTTTGTTTTCCAGGGAAAAGCGCCGTTGTTTTTGTTTAGAGGCCTGTGGCTGGGAGTGGCCGCCTGTCCTCGTAGAATCTACGTTACGCAGCATGGTTCCCAGACCAGAGGTGGCACCAGGGCCAAGTCGGGCTGGTTTGTAAGTACCAACTGCATCCTGCAATCTGCCATCCAAAAGCGGGGCAGCTTACTTTTGTTTGCCAGGGAAACGGGCCGAGGTTTGTGTCCGGGGGCCTATGGCAGGGAGTGACCGGCTGGCTCCTGAAAAGCTACGATAGGCAGGATGTTTACCAGACCCATGGTGGCACCAGTGCCAAGTTGGGCTGATTTGATAGTACCAAGTGGCTCCTGCAATCTGCCATCCAGAATCGGGGTAACTTACTTTTGTTTTCCAGGGAAACGGGCCGAGGTTTGTGTCTGGGGGTCTATGGCTGGGAGTGACCGGCTGGCTCCTGAAAAGCTACGATAGGCAGGATGGTGACCAGACCAGAGGTGGCACCAGTGCCAAGTTGGGTGGTTTGATAGTACCAAGTGGCTCCTGCAATCTGCCATCAAAAATTTGGCAGGCGAGTTTTGTTTTCCAGGGAAAAGCGCCGTTGTTTGTGTTTGTGGGCTTTGGGTGGGAGTGGCCAGCTTGCTAATTGGAATCCACGATACGCAGGATGGTTCCCAGACTTGAGGTGGCACCAGTGACAAGTCGGGCCAGTTTGATGGTGCAAAGTGGCTCCTGCAATCTGCCATCCAGAAGCGGGGTAGCTTACTTTTCTTTGCCAGGGAAAAGGGCCGAGGTTTTTCTCTGGGGGCCTATGGCTGGGAGTGACCATGTGGCTCCTGAAAAGCTACGATAGGCAGGATGGTGACCAGACCCAAGGTGGCAGCAGTGGCAAGTTGGGCTGATTTGATAGTACCAAGTGGCTCCTGCAATCTGCCATCAAAATGTTGGCAGGCGAGTTTTGTTTTCCAGGGAAAAGCGCTGTTGTTTGTGTTTGGGGGCCTGTGGCTGGGAGTGACCGGCTGGCTCCTTAGAATCCACGATACGCAGGATGGTTCCCAGACCAGAGGTGGCACCAGTGCCAAGTCGGGCTGGTTTTATAGTACCAAGTGGTTCGTGCAATATGCCATCCAGAAGCGGGGCAGCTTAATTTTGTTTGCCAGGGAAACGGGCCGAGATTTGTGTCTGGGGGCCTATGGCTGGGAGTGACCTGCTAGGTACTGAAAAGCTACGATAGGCAGGATGGTGACCACATCCATGGTGGCACCAGTGCCAAGTTGGGCTGGTTTGATAGTACCAAGTGGCTCCTGCAATCCGCCATCAAAAAGTTGGCAGGCGAGTTTTGTTTTCCAGGGAAAAGCGCCGTTGTTTGTGTTTGAGGGCCTGTGGCAGGGAGTGGCCGGCTGGCTCCTTAGAATCCACGATACGCAGGATGGTTCCCAGACCCAAGGTGGCACCAGTGCCAAGTTGGGCTGGTTTGATACTCCCAAGTGCGTCCTGCAATCTGCCATCCAGAAGCGGGGTAGCTTACTTTTTTTGCCAGGGAAACGGGCCGAGCTTTTTGTCTCGGGGTATATGGCTGGGGGTGACCGGCTGGCTCCTGAAAAGCTACGATAGGCAGGATGGTGACCAGACCCATGGTGGCACCAGTGCCAAGTTGGGCTGGTTTGATAGTACCAAGTGGCTCCTGCAATCTGCCCTCAAAATTTGGCAGACGAGTTTTGTTTTCCAGGGAAAAGCGCCGTTGTTTGTGTTTGGGTGCCTGTGGCAGGGAGTGGCCGGCTGGCTCCTTAGAATCCACGATACGCAGGATGGTTCCCAGACCTGACGTGGCACCAGTGCCAAGTCGGGCTGGTTTTATAGTACCAAGTGGTTCCTGCAATCTGCCATCCAGAAGCGGGGCAGCTTACTTTTGTTTGCCAGGGAAACGGGCCGAGCTTTGTGTCTGGGCGCCTATGGCTGGGAGTGACCTGCTAGGTCCTGAAAAGCTACGATAGGCAGGATGGTGACCATATCCATGGTGGCACCAGTGCCAAGTTGGGCTGGTTTGATAGTACCAAGTGGCTCCTGCAATCCGCCATCAAAAAGTTGGCAGGCGAGTTTTGTTTTCCAGGGAAAAGCGCCGTTGTTTGTGTTTGGGTGCCTGTGGCTGGGAGTGGCCGGCTGGCTGCTTAGAATCCACGATACGCAGGATGGTTCCCAGACGTGAGGTGGCACCAGTGCCAAGTTGGGCTGGTTTGATTCTACCAAGTGCGTCCTGCAATCTGCCATCCAGAAGCGGGGTAGCTTACTTTTTTTTGCCAGGGAAACGGGCCGAGGTTTTTGTCTCGGGGCCTGTGTCTGGGGGTGACCGGCTGGCTCCTGAAAAGCTACGATAGGCAGGATGGTGACCAGACCCATGGTGGCACCAGTGCCAAGTTGGGCTGATTTGATAGTACCAAGTGGCTCCTGCAATCTGCCATCAAAAATTTGGCAGGCGAGTTTTGTTTTCCAGGGAAAAGCGCCCTTGTTTGTGTTTGGGGGCCTGTGGATGGGAGTGGCCGGCTGGCTAATTAGAATCAACGATACGCAGGATGGTTCCCAGACCAGAGGTGGCACCAGTGACAAGTCGGTCTGGTTTGATACTACCAAGTGCGTCCTGCAATCTGCCATCCAGAAGCGGGGCAGCTTACTTTTGTTTGCTAGGGAAACGGGCCGAGGTTTGTGTCTGGGGGCCTATGGCTGGGAGTGACCGGCAGGCTCCTGAAAATCTACGATAGGCAGGATGGTGACCAGACCCATGGTGGCACCAGTGCCAAGTTGGGCTGGTTTGATAGTACCAAGTGGCTCCTGTAATCTGCCATCAAAAAGTTGGCAGGCGAGTTTTGTTTTCCAGGGAAAAGCGCCGTTGTTTTTGTTTGGGGGCCTGTGGCTGGGAGTGGCCGGCTGGCTCCTTAGAATCCACGATACGCAGGATGGTTCCCAGACCCAAAGTGGCACCAGTGCCAAGTCGGGCTAGTTTGATGGTGCAAAGTGACTCCTGCAATCTGCCATCCAGAAGCGGGGTAGCTTAATTTTGTTTGCCAGGGAAACGGGCCGAGCTTTGTGTCTGGGGGCCTATGGCTGGGAGTGACCGGCTGGCTCCTGAAAAGCTATGATAGGCAGGATGGTGACCAGACCCAAGGTGGCACCAGTGCCAAGTTGGGCTGATTTGATAGTACCAAGTGGCTCCTGCAATCTGCCATCAAAAAGTTGGCAGGCGAGTTTTGTTTTCCAGGGAAAAGCGCCGTTGTTTGTGTTTTGGGGCCTGTGGCTGGGAGTGGCCGGCTGGCTCCTTAGAATCCACGATACGCAGCATGGTTCCCAGACCAGAGGTGGCACCAGTGCCAAGTTGGGCTGGTTTGATAATACGAAGTGCGTCCTGCAATCTGCCATCCAGAAGCGGGGCAGCTTACTTTTGTTTTCCAGGGAAACGGGCCGAGGTTTGTGTCTCAGGGCCTATGGCTGGGAGTGACCGGTTGGCTCCTGAAAAGCTACGATAGGCATTATGGTGACCAGACCCATGGTGGCACCAGTGCCAAGTTGGGCTGGTTTGATAGTACCAAGTGACTCCTGCAATCTGCCATCAAAAAGTTGGCAGGCGAGTTTGTTATCCAGGGAAAAGCGCCGTTGTTTTTGTTTGGGGGCCTGTGGCTGGGAGTGGCCGGCTGGCTCCTTAGAATCCACGATACGGAGGATGGTTCCCAGACCAGAGGTGGCACCAGTGCCAAGTTTTGCTGGTTTGATGGTGCAAAGTGGCTCCTGCAATCTGCCATCCACATGCAGGATAACTTAGTTTTGTTTGCCAGGGAAACGGGCCGAGGTTTGTGTCTGGGGCCTATGGCTGGGAGTGACCGGCTGGCTCCTGAAAAGCTACGATAGGCAGGATGGTGACCAGACCCATGGTGGCACCAGTGCCAAGTTGGGCTGGTTTGATAGTACCAAGTGGCTCCTGCAATCTGCCATCAAAAAGCTTGCAGGCGAGTTTTGTTTTCCAGGGAAAAGCGCCGTTGTTTGTATTTGGGGGCCTGTGGCTGGGAGTGGCCGCCTGGCGCCTTAGAATCTACGTTACGCAGCATGGTTCCCAGACCCAAAGTGGCACCAGTGTCAAGTTGGGCTGGTTTGATAGTACCAAGTGGCTCCTGCAATCTGCCATCCAGAAGCGGGGTAGCTTACTTTTGTTTGCCAGGGAAACGGGCAGAGCTTTCTGTCTGGGGGCCTATGGTTGGGAGTAACCGGCTGGCTCCTGAAAAGCTACGATAGGCAGGATGGTTCCCAGATCCAAGATGGCACCAGTGCCAAGTCGGGGTGGTTTGATGGTGCAAAGTGGCTCCTGCAATCTGCCATCCTGACGCGGGGCAGCGGATTTTTGTTTCCAAGAGAAATGGTCCGTGGTTTGTTTTTGGGGGTATATGGCTGGGCGTGGCCTGCTGGCTCCTTAAAAAGCTACGATAGGCAGGATGGTTCCCTGACCCAAGGTGGCACCAGTGCCAAGTCGGGCGGTTTTCGTAGTACAAAGTGCGTCCTAAAATTTGCCATCCAGAAGAGGGGCAGTTGAGTTTTGTTTACCAGAGAAAAGGGCCGTGGTTTGTTTTTGGGGGCATATGGCTGATAGTGGCCGTCTGGCCCCTGAAAATCCACGATGGGCAGGATGGTTCCCAGACCTGAGGTGGCACCAGTGCCAGGTCGGGCTGGTTTGATAGTACTAAATAGCACCTGCAATCTGCCATGCAGAAGCGGGGCAGCTTACTTTTGTTTGCCAGGGAAACGGGCCGAGGTTTGTGTCTGGGGGCCTATGGCTGGGAGTGACCGCCTGGCTCCTGAAAAGCTACGATAGGCAGGATGGTGACCAGACCCATGGTGGCACCAGTGCCAAGTTGGGCTGGTTTGATAGTACCAAGTGGCTCCTGCAATCTGCCATCAAAAAGTTGGCAGGCGAGTTTTGTTTTCCAGGGAAAAGCGCCGTTGTTTGTGTTTGGGGGACTGTGGGTGGGAGTGGCCGGCTGGCTCCTTAGAACACACGATACGCAGGATGGTTCCCAGACCCAAGGTGGCACCAGTGCCACGTCGGGCTGGTTTGATGGTGCCAAGTGGTTCCTGCAATCTGCCATCCTGAAGCGGGGTAGCTTAATTTTGTTTGCCAGGGAAACGGGCCGAGGTTTATGACTGGGGGCCTAGGGCTAGGAGTGACCGGCTGGCTCCTGAAAAGCTACGATAGGCAGGATGGTGACCAGACCCATGGTGGCACCAGTGCCAAGTTGGGCTGGTTTGATAGTACCAAGTGGCTCCTGCAATCTGCCATCAAAAAGTTGGCAGGCGAGTTTTGTTTTCCAGGGAAAAGCGCCGTTGTTTGTGTTTGGGGGACTGTGGGTGGGAGTGGCCGGCTGGCTCCTTAGAACACACGATACGCAGGATGGTTCCCAGACCCAAGGTGGCACTAGTGCCAAGTCGGGCTGGTTTGATAGCACCAAGTGGCTCCTGCAATCTGCCATCCAGAAGCGGGGAAGCTTACTTTTGTTTGCCAGGGAAACGGACCGAGGTTTTTTTCTGGGGCCTATGGCTGGGAGTGACCGGCTGGCTCCTTAAAAAGCTACGATAGGCAGGATGGTTCCCTGACCCAAGGTGGCACCAGTGCCAAGTCGGGCGGTTTTCGTAGTACAAAGTGCGTCCTAAAATTTGCCATCCAGAAGAGGGGCAGTTGAGTTTTGTTTACCAGAGAAAAGGGCCGTGGTTTGTTTTTGGGGGCATATGGCTGATAGTGGCCGTCTGGCCCCTGAAAATCCACGATGGGCAGGATGGTTCCCAGACCTGAGGTGGCACCAGTGCCAGGTCGGGCTGGTTTGATAGTACTAAATAGCACCTGCAATCTGCCATGCAGAAGCGGGGCAGCTTACTTTTGTTTGCCAGGGAAACGGGCCGAGGTTTGTGTCTGGGGGCCTATGGCTGGGAGTGACCGCCTGGCTCCTGAAAAGCTACGATAGGCAGGATGGTGACCAGACCCATGGTGGCACCAGTGCCAAGTTAGGCTGGTTTGATAGTACCAAGTGGCTCCTGCAATCTGCCATCAAAAAGTTGGCAGGCGAGTTTTGTTTTCCAGGGAAAAGCGCCGTTGTTTGTGTTTGGGGGACTGTGGGTGGGAGTGGCCGGCTGGCTCCTTAGAACACACGATACGCAGGATGGTTCCCAGACCCAAGGTGGCACCAGTGCCACGTCGGGCTGGTTTGATGGTGCCAAGTGGTTCCTGCAATCTGCCATCCTGAAGCGGGGTAGCTTACCTTTGTGTGCCAGGGAAACGGGCCGAGGTTTATGACTGGGGGCCTAGGGCTAGGAGTGACCGGCTGGCTCCTGAAAAGCTACGATAGGCAGGATGGTGACCAGACCCATGGTGGCACCAGTGCCAAGTTGGGCTGGTTTGATAGTACCAAGTGGCTCCTGCAATCTGCCATCAAAAAGTTGGCAGGCGAGTTTTGTTTTCCAGGGAAAAGCGCCGTTGTTTGTGTTTGGGGGACTGTGGGTGGGAGTGGCCGGCTGGCTCCTTAGAACACACGATACGCAGGATGGTTCCCAGACCCAAGGTGGCACTAGTGCCAAGTCGGGCTGGTTTGATAGCACCAAGTGGCTCCTGCAATCTGCCATCCAGAAGCGGGGAAGCTTACTTTTGTTTGCCAGGGAAACGGACCGAGGTTTTTTTCTGGGGGCCTATGGCTGGGAGTGACCGGCTGGCTCCTTAGAATCCACGATACGCAGCATGGTTCCCAGACCAGAGGTGGCACCAGTGCCAAGTCGGGCTGGTTTGATGGTGCAAAGTGGCTCCTGCAATCTGCCATCCAGAAGTGCGGTAGCTTACTTTTGTGTGCCAGGGAAACAGGCCGAGGTTTGTGTCTGGGGGCCTATGGCTGGGAGTGACCGGCTGGCTCCTGAAAAGCTACGATAGGCAGGATGGTGACCAGACCCATGGTGGCACCAGTGCCAAGTTGGGCTGGTTTGATAGTACCAAGTGGCTCCTGCAATCTGCCATCAAAATGTTGGCAGGCGAGTTTTGTTTTCCAGGGAAAAGCGCCGTTGTGTGTGTTTTGGGGCCTGTGGCTGGGAGTGGCCAGCTGGCTCCTTAGAATCCACGATACGCAGGATGGTTCCCAGACCCAAGGTGGCACCAGTGCCAAGTCGGGCTGGTTTGATAGTACCAAGTGGTTCCTGCAATCTGCAATCAAAATGTTGGCAGGCGAGTTTTGTTTTCCAGGGAAAAGCGCCGATGTTTTTTTTTGGGGGCCTGTGGCTGGGAGTGGCCGGCTGGCTCCTTAGAATCCAAGATACGCAGGATGGTTCCCAGACCAGAGGTGGCACCAGTACCAAGTCGGGCTGGTTTGATAATAACAAGTGGATCCTGAAATCTGCCATCCAGAAGCGGGGCAGCTTACTTTTGTTTGCCAGGGAAACGGGCCGAGCTTTGTGTCTGGGGGCCTATGGCTGGGAGTGACCGGCTGGCTCCTGAAAAGCTACGATAGGCAGGATGGTGACCAGACCCATGGTGTCAGCAGTGCCAAGTTGGGCTGGTTTGATAGTACCAAGTGGCTCCTGCAATCTGCCATCAAAATTTGGCAGGCGAGTTTTGTTTTCCAGGGAAAAGCGCCGTTGTTTGTGTTTGGGGGCCTGTGGCTGGGAGTGGCCGTCTTGCTAATTGGAATCCACGATACGCAGGAGGGTTCCCAGACCTGAGGTGGCACCAGTGACAAGTCGGGCCAGTTTGATGGTGCAAAGTGGCTCCTGCAATCTGCCATCCAGAAGCGGGGCAGCTTACTTTTGTTTGCCAGGGAAACGGGCCGAGGTTTGTGTCTGGGTTCCTATGGCTGGGAGTGACCGGCTGGCACCTGAAAAGCTACGATAGGCAGGATGGTGACCAGATCCATGGTGGCACCAGTGCCAAGTTGGGCTGATTTGATAGTACCAAGTGGCTCCTGCAATCTGCCATCAAAAATTTGGCAGGCGAGTTTTGTTTTCCAGGGAAAAGCGCCGTTGTTTGTATTTGGGGGCCTGTGGCTGGGAGTGGCCCGCTGGCTCCTTAGAATCCACGATACGCAGGATGGTTCCCAGACCCAAGGTGGCACCATTTCCAAGTTGGGCTGGTTTGATAGTACCAAGTGCGTACTGCAATCTGCCATCCAGAAGCGGGGCAGCTTACTTTTGTTTGCCAGGGAAACGGGCCGAGGTTTGTGTCTGGGGGCCTATGGCTGGGAGTGACCGGCTGGCTCCTGAAAAGCTACGATACGCAGGATGGTGACCAGACCCATGGTGGCACCAGTGCCAAGTTGGGCTGATTTGATAGTACCAAGTGGCTCCTGCAATCTGCCATCAAAAAGTTGGCAGGCGAGTTTTGTTTTCCAGGGAAAAGCGCCGTTGTTTGTGTTTGGGGGCCTGTGGCTGGGAGTGGCCAGCTGGCTCCTTAGAATCCACGATACGCAGGATGGTTCCCAGACCCAAGGTGGCACCAGTGCCAAGTTGGGCTGGTTTGATAGTACCAAGTGTCTCCTGCAATCTGCCATCCAGAAGCAGGGCAGCTTACTTTTGTTTGCCAGAGAAATAGGCCTAGGTTTTTGTTTGGGGGCCTGTGGCTAGGAGTGGCCGGCTGGCTCCTAAGAATCCACGATACGCAGGATGTTTCCCAGACCCAAGGTGGCACCAGTGCCAACTCGGGCTGGTTTGATAGTACCAAGTGGCTCCTGCAAACTCCATCAAAAAGTTGGCAGGCGTGTTTTGTTTTCCAGGGAACAGCGCCGTTGATTTTGTTTGGGGGCCTGTGGCTCAGAGTGGCCGGGTGGCTCCTTAGAATCCACGATACGCAGGATGGTTCCCAGACCCAAGGTGGCACCAGTGCCAAGTCGGGCTGGTTTGATTACACCAAGTGGCTCCTGCAATCTGCCATCCAGAAGTGAGGCAGCTAAGTTTTGTTTGCGAGAAAAAAGGGCCGTGGTTTTTGTTGGGGGCCTGTGGCTGGGAGTAGCCGGCTGGCTCCTTAAAATCCACGATAGGCAGGATGGTTCCCAGACCCAAGGTGGCACCAGTGCCAAGTCGGGCTGGTTTGATAGTACCAAGTGGCTCCTGCAATCTGCCATCCAGAAGCGGGGCAGCTGAGTTTTGTTTGCCAGAGAAAAAGGCTGTGGTTTGTGTTTGGGGGCCTGTGGCTGGCAGTGGCCGGCTGGCTCCTGAAAATCCACGATACGCAGCATGGTTCCCAGACCCAAGGTGGCACCAGTGCCAAGTGGGGCTCGTTTGACAGTGTCAAGTGCCTCCTGCAATCTCCCATCCAGAAGCGGGGCAGCTGAGTTTTTTTTGCCAGGGAAACGGACCTTTGTTTTTGATTGGGCTCTGTGGCCGAGAGTGGTCGGCTGTCTCCTGACAATCCACAATACGCAGGATGGTTCCCAGACCCAAGGTGGCACCAGTGCCAAGTCGGGCTGGTTTGATAGTACCAAGTGTCTCCTGCAATCTGCCATCCAGAAGCGGGGCAGCTGAGTTTTGTTTGCCAGAGAAAAGGGCCGTGGGTTGTGTTTGGGGGCATATGGCTGGGAGTGGCCACCTGGCTCCTTAAAATGCACGATACGCCGCATGGTAACCAGGCGCAAGGTGGCACCAGTGCCAAGTCAGGCTGTTTTTGTAGTACCCAGTGGCTCCTGCAATTTGCCATCCAGAAGCGGGGCAGTTGAATTTTGTTTGCTAGAGAAAAGGGCTGTGGTTTGTGTTTGGGGGCCTATGGCTGAGAGTGGCCGGCTGGCCCCTGAAAATCAACGATAGGCAGGATGGTTCCCAGATCCAAGGTGGCACCAGTGCCAAGTAAGGCTGGTTGTATGGTTCAAAGTAACTCCTGCAATCTGCCATCCAGAAGCGGGACAGCTGAGTTTTTTTTGCCAGAGAAAAGGTCCATGGTTTCTTTTTGGGGCATACGGCTGGGAATTGCCGGCTGGCTCCTTAAAATGCTCGATACACAGGATGGTTCCCAGAGCCAAGGTGGCACCACTGCCAAGTCGGGCTCTTTTTGTAGTACCAAGTGCGTCCTGCAATTTGCCATCCAGAAGAGGGGCAGTTGAGTTTTGTTTGCCAGAGAAAAGGGCCGTTGTTTGTGTTTGGGGGCCTGTGGCTGGGAGTGTTCGGCTGGTTCCTGAATATGTACGATACGCAGGATTGTTCCCAGATCCAAGGTGGCAGCAGTGCCATGTTGTGCTGGTGTGATAGTCCCAAGTGGCTCCTGCAATCTGCCATCCAGAAGTGGGGCAGCTGATTTTTGTTTGCCAGAGAAAAGGTCCGTGGTTTGTTTTTGGGGGCATATGGCTGAGAGTGGCCGGCTGGCCCCTGAAAATCCACGATACACAGGATGGTTCCCAGATCCAAGGTGGCACCTGTGCCAAGTCGGGCTGATTTGATAGTACTAAGTAGCTCCTGCAATCTGCCATCCAGAAGCGGGGCAGCTTACTTTTGTTTGCCAGGGAAACGGGCCGAGGTTTGTGTTTGGGGGCCTATGGCTGAGAGTGACCGGCTGGCTCCTGAAAAGCTACAATAGGCAGGATGGTGACCAGACCCATGGTGGCACCAGTGCCAAGTTGGGCTGGTTTGATAGTACCAAGTGGTTCCTGCAATCTGCCATCCAGAAGCAGGGCAGCTGAGTTTTGTTTGCCAGAGAAAAGGGCCTTGGTTTGTGTTTGGGGGCATATGGCTGGGTGTGGCCAGCTGGCTCCTTAAAATGCACGATATGCAACATGGCTCCCAGACCCAAGGTGGCACAAGTGCCAAGTTGGGCTGGTTTGATAGTACCAAGTGGCTCCTGCAATCTTCCATGATCACGTGGAGAAATACTTTCTGGTTTCAGCCTCATGCTCTTTCTTCTCTCCCTCAACTTCTCTATCACCTCTCATCTGGTTCACATGCGCTGTCTTCAAGGTCCACAGGCTACTTTTCACAGAATCTTCTGGCCTGATGAAGTAAGGATGATGAATAGAACAGAGCTGGGATCTATTTTCCAGTTTGGATAAAATGCATTCTGCACACAAATCCAAGGAGAACGGGCTGCCCCGATGCCCAGAAAATCTTTCACTCCTGCTAGTGTTCTACGTCAACCGCAACTTAGTCTGAAAGAAAAGCTTTTTCTCTGAGAGCATCTGAGAGGTTTGCATGAAGCACTGATATCTGACATATGCAATTTTGAATAGGAGAGGAAAAAGAAAATGGCAAGGAGTTTTTAATTTTAGTGGTTTCAATTTTAATTTCCGTGCACTTTTTCAAAACTTGTCAGCTCAAATGCCCATCAACATCTTTTAGTCATCTGTAAGTCAGTATTCATATAAAATGTGCTTCAAATCCAAAGAATTTCAAATTTGCACTCCAAGCTTCTATGCCTAGATTTATGATTTCCTACACATATTAGATGAAAGGAAGGCCTTTTTTACTGTGGGAGTGCTGGAACACTGGAACAGGTTGCCCAGAGAAGTTGTGGGTGTCCCATCCCTGAAAGTATTCAAGGTCACCCTGGACGGGGCTTGGAGCAGCAACAAAGGAGAAGCTTGATGGTAGAGAAACAAAGTTGGACTATAGAAGAAACTCGGATTGAAGTATAGGATCAAGTTTTCTCTCAGCTCTTGGGGTAAATTCAAAGTTGTACAAAATGACATTTATCTGTGCTATTCACTACTGTAACAGAAAGTTTCATGAAAACTGTACAGAAGATAGTAAATTTTAAAAGAGATAAGAATTACAGCATAAAATCCATGGGATAGGTTACAACATGAGACACTCTCTAAGAGAAAATCTCTGTGTTTCAGCACTTCATCGGGGTAAGATTTCATGAAGTGCCAAAGAAGGCGGCAAAATATCATTCGGGACATTATTTACTGGAATTCAGCCTGGCCATTAGTAGGAACTGCCTTTGAACATATCATGTAGATATACCACACACACTTTCCCTTCACTGAAAAATTACTGTTTACAACAAATAAGCAATTGACGATCAAAATTGATTGAAAGCATCTTAAACATGTCAAGTATTTCATTGTAGATGATCTGTGATCCAAATGCTTCTTCCACCTTCGAGAGGGACAGAAGAATTCTTCCATATCATGATGGTTTAAAATTGTATCAACCAATGTTTTCTGCTGAAAAGATATCATCTATTTTTTTCTATTTTTGGAAGAAAATATTCCTAGACATACAACAGGTGAGAACTAAGTAATTTTAAAGAAACAAATGAAATGAAAATATTCTGTAAATAGAATGAAATGAAAAGCTGTGTTTTAAATAGGAGCTAAATATTAAACAGAATTTTTGTACCAGGCATTTGAATTACTGCACCAGCTCTTTTGCCCATCAAGAGAGGCATTTAGCATTTCAGTCTTTTCCAAGGTGTTCATGATCTGCTATGCTGATCTCTGTGTGTGCCTAGGTGTGTGTGGAGGGGGGGGCATATGAAGGGGAGTGTGTATGTTTGCTTTACAATTGTTGTGGCAGATTCATGCCTCAGCTCCACATTTTGTTTTAAAAAGGTCACACCGAGTGGATATGAAGTTTACTATCAACAAGAGATCGATTCCCAAATCATCCATTTGACTCTCCCTTATAAATCATGTGCTTTGTTGCATATTTTATCAAATATACTTTCAAGCCAGATGGAGGAAGGAGGATGTGGGAATCCCTCCACCATCTTGCAACTTTTATGTAAGTAGGTTTTCAAGAAAATCATCATTTCTCTTTTAAATATGTCTGGAACAGGCATGATGGTAGTGTCAACCTGTTGGAGTTTTTGTTGCTGGAAGAAGTTGTACAAAAGGATTGGTTTTTACATTGACCAGTTACTGAATCAAGCGCAGGAATACATTGGAAATTTAGCTGGGGGTTCCTTTTCCCAGCAGACTACTTCTAGAACGAGCTTGTACACTGAAGCTGACTCTTTTGCTCTCTTTTTGTTTCTTTCCTATTTTCTTGGCTTCTTTGCCACTATCTAGACAATTTTGGAACTTTGTTCCCAACTAAAATGGTTTCAATAGTCTGATTGTGATCATACATTTTTACAAGGAATTTTTAAAATCTTTCCTCGAGTCCAGAAAGTCAAGGACTTAGATCTTTTTCTTCCCTTATCAATATTGCCATGAAATTGATAAATAAAGACCAACTCTTTATTTTTGTTTTTAACCCACGTAGATAATTCCCATCCATTAATCCATTTTGTGGACCAATAGCTGCCATTCTGATGGAAGCTGTCACTTCTTAACAATAGGCATTCTGTGACTATGTTGACAGCACTTTGGGTGAAGATCCTAACTGGTCTTAGATATACATAGGGAGAAATTTGCTCAGCCAGTGTCAGTCTTAAGCATGCGTATCAGAAGATCTTTCTAGAGCTGGGAATTTTCCCATGAAAGGGATTCAGTTAGGGAAGAGACACTTGTGCCAGAGTTTTACATTCTTCTTGAACACTGCTTAAGGAACTTAGATGCCATGTCCATTTGGATCTCTGTCTGCACAGAACTTTGTCATGCCAGTGCTTTGAAATGCATCTTGAAGAGAATTCACTAGCACAGAATGAAAGAGAGTGGAAGGGGTTGGTGGGGCTAACCAGGCCCAACCCCCCTGCCTAAACCAGGATACCTAGAGCCTCTTGCCCAGGATTCTATCTGGGTGTACTTTTAATGTCTTCAAAGATCCAGGCTCCACAATCTTTCTGGGCAGTCTGTGCCGTGGTTCAGTCACCCTGACAGTAAAGAAACATTTACTGATGTTCAAAGGCAATCTCCTGTATTTCAGTGTGTGCCCACTGCCTCTTGTCTTTTCCCTCAGCATCACTGAAAAGACACTGATTCCCTCCCCTTTGCACTATTGCTTCCATATGTATGTGTGATGCCATGTAGAGGTATGTCAAAAACCTCCCTGAAGCCCAGGCAGATAATATTCCCTTCATCTACCAGTCAAGTTGATTCATCAGAGGAGTTTAAAGTGATGTTCAGCATGAAATTCCCCTGAAAAATCATGCTAACTACATTATTTGGTCATCTGTCATGTGCCTGGCAAGGATTTCCAGGAAGAGCTGCTTCATCAACTTCCTGGGGATAAAAAAGAGGCTGGCTGGTTTGTACTATGGCGAGTCCTCTTAATTGCCTTTTTTGAAGATGGGTGTCATTTGCTAACATCCACTCTTTAGCCTCTCTTGTCGTCTACATCTTAGCAAAACGCTTTTCCACTATGTCTGGCTAGGAAAAACTGTGCCAGCACAGAAAACATCTCCCATCGTGTTCTAGAAGTTGCACGGATGTCTGCCAAGTGTTTGGCAGGAAGAAAAGAAAAGTTGTCCAAAACAGCTTCCAATCGAATGTTCCTGTGATTGGAAAAGTCAGGAGAGTGCAAAGGTACTGTTTTCTATCAGTTGGCAAGGTGCGCACACAATCCCAGTGTTGTACAGCTTGCTTCTTCACCTTCCCGAAGCTGCCGCTCTCGCCGGCTGCCGGAGCCCAAGAAGCGGCTTCTTCGCGCAAAGACGATTGTGCCGCTCACAGGGCTCTCCTTAGCGCGGCTTCTGCCGAAAGACGCCCGGCAGCGGCTCTTACCTCCGGAGAGCATCCTACCTTCGTCTTTCTCGTCTTTTGTAGTCTACATCTTAGCAAAACGCTTTTCCACTATGTCTGGCTAGGAAAAACTGTGCCAGCACAGAAAACATCTCCCATCGTGTTCTAGAAGTTGCACGGATGTCTGCCAAGTGTTTGGCAGGAAGAAAAGAAAAGTTGTCCAAAACAGCTTCCAATCGAATGTTCCTGTGATTGGAAAAGTCAGGAGAGTGCAAAGGTACTGTTTTCTATCAGTTGGCAAGGTGCGCACACAATCCCAGTGTTGTACAGCTTGCTTCTTCACCTTCCCGAAGCTGCCGCTCTCGCCGGCTGCCGGAGCCCAAGAAGCGGCTTCTTCGCGCAAAGACGATTGTGCCGCTCACAGTGCTCTCCTTAGCGCGGCTTCTGCCGAAAGACGCCCGGCAGCGGCTCTTACCTCCGGAGAGCATCCTACCTTCGTCTTTCGCGTCTTTTGTAGTCTACATCTTAGCAAAACGCTTTTCCACTATGTCTGGCTAGGAAAAACTGTGCCAGCACAGAAAACATCTCCCATCGTGTTCTAGAAGTTGCACGGATGTCTGCCAAGTGTTTGGCAGGAAGAAAAGAAAAGTTGTCCAAAACAGCTTCCAATCGAATGTTCCTGTGATTGGAAAAGTCAGGAGAGTGCAAAGGTACTGTTTTCTATCAGTTGGCAAGGTGCGCACACAATCCCAGTGTTGTACAGCTTGCTTCTTCACCTTCCCGAAGCTGCCGCTCTCGCCGGCTGCCGGAGCCCAAGAAGCGGCTTCTTCGCGCAAAGACGATTGTGCCGCTCACAGTGCTCTCCTTAGCGCGGCTTCTGCCGAAAGACGCCCGGCAGCGGCTCTTACCTCCGGAGAGCATCCTACCTTCGTCTTTCGCGTCTTTTGTAGTCTACATCTTAGCAAAACGCTTTTCCACTATGTCTGGCTAGGAAAAACTGTGCCAGCACAGAAAACATCTCCCATCGTGTTCTAGAAGTTGCACGGATGTCTGCCAAGTGTTTGGCAGGAAGAAAAGAAAAGTTGTCCAAAACAGCTTCCAATCGAATGTTCCTGTGATTGGAAAAGTCAGGAGAGTGCAAAGGTACTGTTTTCTATCAGTTGGCAAGGTGCGCACACAATCCCAGTGTTGTACAGCTTGCTTCTTCACCTTCCCGAAGCTGCCGCTCTCGCCGGCTGCCGGAGCCCAAGAAGCGGCTTCTTCGCGCAAAGACGATTGTGCCGCTCACAGTGCTCTCCTTAGCGCGGCTTCTGCCGAAAGACGCCCGGCAGCGGCTCTTACCTCCGGAGAGCATCCTACCTTCGTCTTTCGCGTCTTTTGTAGTCTACATCTTAGCAAAACGCTTTTCCACTATGTCTGGCTAGGAAAACCCGTGCCAGCACAGAAAACATCTCCCATCGTTTTCTAGAAGTTGCACGGATGTCTGCCAAGTGTTTGGCAGGAAGAAAAGAAAAGTTGTCCAAAACAGCTTCCAATCGAATGTTCCTGTGATTGGAAAAGTCAGGAGAGTGCAAAGGTACTGTTTTCTATCAGTTGGCAAGGTGCGCACACAATCCCAGTGTTGTACAGCTTGCTTCTTCACCTTCCCGAAGCTGCCACTCTCAGGAGGTAAGAGCCGCTGCCGGGCGTCTTTCGGCAGAAGCCGCGCTAAGGAGAGCACTGTGAGCGGCACAATCGTCTTTGCGCGAAGAAGCCGCTTCTTGGGCTCCGGCAGCCGGCGAGAGCGGCAGCTTCGGGAAGGTGAAGAAGCAAGCTGTACAACACTGGGATTGTGTGCGCACCTTGCCAACTGATAGAAAACAGTACCTTTGCACTCTCCTGACTTTTCCAATCACAGGAACATTCGATTGGAAGCTGTTTTGGACAACTTTTCTTTTCTTCCTGCCAAACACTTGGCAGACATCCGTGCAACTTCTAGAACACGATGGGAGATGTTTTCTGTGCTGGCACAGTTTTTACTAGCCAGACATAGTGGAAAAGCGTTTTGCTAAGATGTAGACTACAAAAGACGCGAAAGACGAAGGTAGGATGCTCTCCGGAGGTAAGAGCCGCTGCCGGGCGTCTTTCGGCAGAAGCCGCGCTAAGGAGAGCACTGTGAGCGGCACAATCGTCTTTGCGCGAAGAAGCCGCTTCTTGGGCTCCGGCAGCCGGCGAGAGCGGCAGCTTCGGGAAGGTGAAGAAGCAAGCTGTACAACACTGGGATTGTGTGCGCACCTTGCCAACTGATAGAAAACAGTACCTTTGCACTCTCCTGACTTTTCCAATCACAGGAACATTCGATTGGAAGCTGTTTTGGACAACTTTTCTTTTCTTCCTGCCAAACACTTGGCAGACATCCGTGCAACTTCTAGAACACGATGGGAGATGTTTTCTGTGCTGGCACAGTTTTTCCTAGCCAGACATAGTGGAAAAGCGTTTTGCTAAGATGTAGACTACAAAAGACGCGAAAGACGAAGGTAGGATGCTCTCCGGAGGTAAGAGCCGCTGCCGGGCGTCTTTCGGCAGAAGCCGCGCTAAGGAGAGCACTGTGAGCGGCACAATCGTCTTTGCGCGAAGAAGCCGCTTCTTGGGCTCCGGCAGCCGGCGAGAGCGGCAGCTTCGGGAAGGTGAAGAAGCAAGCTGTACAACACTGGGATTGTGTGCGCACCTTGCCAACTGATAGAAAACAGTACCTTTGCACTCTCCTGACTTTTCCAATCACAGGAACATTCGATTGGAAGCTGTTTTGGACAACTTTTCTTTTCTTCCTGCCAAACACTTGGCAGACATCCGTGCAACTTCTAGAACACGATGGGAGATGTTTTCTGTGCTGGCACAGTTTTTCCTAGCCAGACATAGTGGAAAAGCGTTTTGCTAAGATGTAGACTACAAAAGACGCGAAAGACGAAGGTAGGATGCTCTCCGGAGGTAAGAGCCGCTGCCGGGCGTCTTTCGGCAGAAGCCGCGCTAAGGAGAGCACTGTGAGCGGCACAATCGTCTTTGCGCGAAGAAGCCGCTTCTTGGGCTCCGGCAGCCGGCGAGAGCGGCAGCTTCGGGAAGGTGAAGAAGCAAGCTGTACAACACTGGGATTGTGTGCGCACCTTGCCAACTGATAGAAAACAGTACCTTTGCACTCTCCTGACTTTTCCAATCACAGGAACATTCGATTGGAAGCTGTTTTGGACAACTTTTCTTTTCTTCCTGCCAAACACTTGGCAGACATCCGTGCAACTTCTAGAACACGATGGGAGATGTTTTCTGTGCTGGCACAGTTTTTCCTAGCCAGACATAGTGGAAAAGCGTTTTGCTAAGATGTAGACTACAAAAGACGCGAAAGACGAAGGTAGGATGCTCTCCGGAGGTAAGAGCCGCTGCCGGGCGTCTTTCGGCAGAAGCCGCGCTAAGGAGAGCACTGTGAGCGGCACAATCGTCTTTGCGCGAAGAAGCCGCTTCTTGGGCTCCGGCAGCCGGCGAGAGCGGCAGCTTCGGGAAGGTGAAGAAGCAAGCTGTACAACACTGGGATTGTGTGCGCACCTTGCCAACTGATAGAAAACAGTACCTTTGCACTCTCCTGACTTTTCCAATCACAGGAACATTCGATTGGAAGCTGTTTTGGACAACTTTTCTTTTCTTCCTGCCAAACACTTGGCAGACATCCGTGCAACTTCTAGAACACGATGGGAGATGTTTTCTGTGCTGGCACAGTTTTTCCTAGCCAGACATAGTGGAGAAGCTTTTTGCCGAGGTGTAGATGAGAAGAGGAGCTAAAGACGAAGGTAGGATGCTCTCCGGAGGTAAGAGCCGCTGCCGGGCGTCTTTCGGCAGAAGCCGCGCTAAGGAGAGCCCTGTGAGCGGCACAATCGTCTTTGCGCGAAGAAGCCGCTTCTTGGGCTCCGGCAGCCGGCGAGAGCGGCAGCTTCGGGAAGGTGAAGAAGCAAGCTGTACAACACTGGGATTGTGTGCGCACCTTGCCAACTGATAGAAAACAGTACCTTTGCACTCTCCTGACTTTTCCAATCACAGGAACATTCGATTGGAAGCTGTTTTGGACAACTTTTCTTTTCTTCCTGCCAAACACTTGGCAGACATCCGTGCAACTTCTAGAACACGATGGGAGATGTTTTCTGTGCTGGCACAGTTTTTCCTAGCCAGACATAGTGGAAAAGCGTTTTGCTAAGATGTAGACGACAAGAGAGGCTAAAGAGTGGATGTTAGCAAATGACACCCATCTTCAAAAAAGGCAATTAAGAGGACTCGCCATAGTACAAACCAGCCAGCCTCTTTTTTATCCCCAGGAAGTTGATGAAGCAGCTCTTCCTGGAAATCCTTGCCAGGCACATGACAGATGACCAAATAATGTAGTTAGCATGATTTTTCAGGGGAATTTCATGCTGAACATCACTTTAAACTCCTCTGATGAATCAACTTGACTGGTAGATGAAGGGAATATTATCTGCCTGGGCTTCAGGGAGGTTTTTGACATACCTCTACATGGCATCACACATACATATGGAAGCAATAGTGCAAAGGGGAGGGAATCAGTGTCTTTTCAGTGATGCTGAGGGAAAAGACAAGAGGCAGTGGGCACACACTGAAATACAGGAGATTGCCTTTGAACATCAGTAAATGTTTCTTTACTGTCAGGGTGACTGAACCACGGCACAGACTGCCCAGAAAGATTGTGGAGCCTGGATCTTTGAAGACATTAAAAGTACACCCAGATAGAATCCTGGGCAAGAGGCTCTAGGTATCCTGGTTTAGGCAGGGGGGTTGGGCCTGGTTAGCCCCACCAACCCCTTCCACTCTCTTTCATTCTGTGCTAGTGAATTCTCTTCAAGATGCATTTCAAAGCACTGGCATGACAAAGTTCTGTGCAGACAGAGATCCAAATGGACATGGCATCTAAGTTCCTTAAGCAGTGTTCAAGAAGAATGTAAAACTCTGGCACAAGTGTCTCTTCCCTAACTGAATCCCTTTCATGGGAAAATTCCCAGCTCTAGAAAGATCTTCTGATACGCATGCTTAAGACTGACACTGGCTGAGCAAATTTCTCCCTATGTATATCTAAGACCAGTTAGGAATCTTCACCCAAAGTGCTGTCAACATAGTCACAGAATGCCTATTGTTAAGAAGTGACAGCTTCCATCAGAATGGCAGCTATTGGTCCACAAAATGGATTAATGGATGGAATTATCTACGTGGGTTAAAAACAAAATAAAGAGTTGGTCTTTATTTATCAATTTCATGGCAATATTGATAAGGGAAGAAAAAGATCTAAGTCCTTGACTTTCTGGACTCGAGGAAAGATTTTAAAATTCCTTGTAAAAATGTATGATCACAATCAGACTATTGAAACCATTTTAGTTGGGAACAAAGTTCCAAAATTGTCTAGATAGTGGCAAAGAAGCCAAGAAAATAGGAAAGAAACAAAAAGAGAGCAAAAGAGTCAGCTTCAGTGTACAAGCTCGTTCTAGAAGTAGTCTGCTGGAAAAGGAACCCCCAGCTAAATTTCCAATGTATTCCTGCGCTTGATTCAGTAACTGGTCAATGTAAAAACCAATCTTTTGTACAACTTCTTCCAGCAACAAAAACTCCAACAGGTTGACACTACCATCATGCCTGTTCCAGACATATTTAAAGAGAAATGATGATTTTCTTGAAAACCTACTTACATAAAAGTTGCAAGATGGTGGAGGATTCCCACATCCTCCTTCCTCCATCTGGCTTGAAAGTATATTTGATAAAATATGCAACAAAGCACATGATTTATAAGGGAGAGTCAAATGGATGATTTGGGAATCGATCTCTTGTTGATAGTAAACTTCATATCCACTCGTGTGACCTTTTTAAAACAAAATGTGGAGCTGAGGCATGAATCTGCCACAACAATTGTAAAGCAAACATACACACTCCCCTTCATATGCCCCCCCCTCCACACACACCTAGGCACACACAGAGATCAGCATAGCAGATCATGAACACCTTGGAAAAGACTGAAATGCTAAATGCCTCTCTTGATGGGCAAAGAGCTGGTGCAGTAATTCAAATGCCTGGTACAAAAATTCTGTTTAATATTTAGCTCCTATTTAAACACAGCTTTTCATTTCATTCTATTTACAGAATATTTTCATTTCATTTGTTTCTTTAAAATTACTTAGTTCTCACCTGTTGTATGTCTAGGAATATTTTCTTCCAAAAATAGAAAAAATAGATGATATCTTTTCAGCAGAAACATTGGTTGATACAATTTTAAACCATCATGATATGGAAGAATTCTTCTGTCCCTCTCGAAGGTGGGAAGAAGCATTTGGATCACAGATCATCTACAATGAAATACTTGACATGTTTAAGATGCTTTCAATCAATTTTGATCGTCAATTGCTTATTTGTTGTAAACAGTAATTTTTCAGTGAAGGGAAAGTGTGTGTGGTATATCTACATGATATGTTCAAAGGCAGTTCCTACTAATGGCCAGGCTGAATTCCAGTAAATTCCAGTAAATAATGTCCCGAATGATATTTTGCCGCCTTCTTTGGCACTTCATGAAATCTTACCCCGATGAAGTGCTGAAACACAGAGATTTTCTCTTAGAGAGTGTCTCATGTTGTAACCTATCCCATGGATTTTATGCTGTAATTCTTATCTCTTTTAAAATTTACTATCTTCTGTACAGTTTTCATGAAACTTTCTGTTACAGTAGTGAATAGCACAGATAAATGTCATTTTGTACAACTTTGAATTTACCCCAAGAGCTGAGAGAAAACTTGATCCTATACTTCAATCCGAGTTTCTTCTATAGTCCAACTTTGTTTCTCTACCATCAAGCTTCTCCTTTGTTGCTGCTCCAAGCCCCGTCCAAGGTGACCTTGAATACTTTCAGGGATGGGACACCCACAACTTCTCTGGGCAACCTGTTCCAGTGTTCCAGCACTCCCACAGTAAAAAAGGCCTTCCTTTCATCTAATATGTGTAGGAAATCATAAATCTAGGCATAGAAGCTTGGAGTGCAAATTTGAAATTCTTTGGATTTGAAGCACATTTTATATGAATACTGACTTACAGATGACTAAAAGATGTTGATGGGCATTTGAGCTGACAAGTTTTGAAAAAGTGCACGGAAATTAAAATTGAAACCACTAAAATTAAAAACTCCTTGCCATTTTCTTTTTCCTCTCCTATTCAAAATTGCATATGTCAGATATCAGTGCTTCATGCAAACCTCTCAGATGCTCTCAGAGAAAAAGCTTTTCTTTCAGACTAAGTTGCGGTTGACGTAGAACACTAGCAGGAGTGAAAGATTTTCTGGGCATCGGGGCAGCCCGTTCTCCTTGGATTTGTGTGCAGAATGCATTTTATCCAAACTGGAAAATAGATCCCAGCTCTGTTCTATTCATCATCCTTACTTCATCAGGCCAGAAGATTCTGTGAAAAGTAGCCTGTGGACCTTGAAGACAGCGCATGTGAACCAGATGAGAGGTGATAGAGAAGTTGAGGGAGAGAAGAAAGAGCATGAGGCTGAAACCAGAAAGTATTTCTCCACGTGATCATGGAAGATTGCAGGAGCCACTTGGTACTATCAAACCAGCCCAACTTGGCACTTGTGCCACCTTGGGTCTGGGAGCCATGTTGCATATCGTGCATTTTAAGGAGCCAGCTGGCCACACCCAGCCATATGCCCCCAAACACAAACCAAGGCCCTTTTCTCTGGCAAACAAAACTCAGCTGCCCTGCTTCTGGATGGCAGATTGCAGGAACCACTTGGTACTATCAAACCAGCCCAACTTGGCACTGGTGCCACCATGGGTCTGGTCACCATCCTGCCTATTGTAGCTTTTCAGGAGCCAGCCGGTCACTCTCAGCCATAGGCCCCCAAACACAAACCTCGGCCCGTTTCCCTGGCAAACAAAAGTAAGCTGCCCCGTTTCTGCATGGCAGATTGCAGGAGCTACTTAGTACTATCAAATCAGCCCGACTTGGCACAGGTGCCACCTTGGATCTGGGAACCATCCTGTGTATCGTGGATTTTCAGGGGCCAGCCGGCCACTCTCAGCCATATGCCCCCAAAAACAAACCACGGACCTTTTCTCTGGCAAACAAAAATCAGCTGCCCCACTTCTGGATGGCAGATTGCAGGAGCCACTTGGGACTATCACACCAGCACAACATGGCACTGCTGCCACCTTGGATCTGGGAACAATCCTGCGTATCGTACATATTCAGGAACCAGCCGAACACTCCCAGCCACAGGCCCCCAAACACAAACAACGGCCCTTTTCTCTGGCAAACAAAACTCAACTGCCCCTCTTCTGGATGGCAAATTGCAGGACGCACTTGGTACTACAAAAAGAGCCCGACTTGGCAGTGGTGCCACCTTGGCTCTGGGAACCATCCTGCGTATCGAGCATTTTAAGGAGCCAGCCGGCAATTCCCAGCCGTATGCCCCAAAAAGAAACCATGGACCTTTTCTCTGGCAAAAAAAACTCAGCTGTCCCGCTTCTGGATGGCAGATTGCAGGAGTTACTTTGAACCATACAACCAGCCTTACTTGGCACTGGTGCCACCTTGGATCTGGGAACCATCCTGCCTATCGTTGATTTTCAGGGGCCAGCCGGCCACTCTCAGCCATAGGCCCCCAAACACAAACCACAGCCCTTTTCTCTAGCAAACAAAATTCAACTGCCCCGCTTCTGGATGGCAAATTGCAGGAGCCACTGGGTACTACAAAAACAGCCTGACTTGGCACTGGTGCCACCTTGCGCCTGGTTACCATGCGGCGTATCGTGCATTTTAAGGAGCCAGGTGGCCACTCCCAGCCATATGCCCCCAAACACAACCCACGGCCCTTTTCTCTGGCAAACAAAACTCAGCTGCCCCGCTTCTGGATGGCAGATTGCAGGAGACACTTGGTACTATCAAACCAGCCCGACTTGGCACTGGTGCCACCTTGGGTCTGGGAACCATCCTGCGTATTGTGGATTGTCAGGAGACAGCCAACCACTCTCGGCCACAGAGCCCAATCAAAAACAAAGGTCCGTTTCCCTGGCAAAAAAAACTCAGCTGCCCCGCTTCTGGATGGGAGATTGCAGGAGGCACTTGACACTGTCAAACGAGCCCCACTTGGCACTGGTGCCACCTTGGGTCTGGGAACCATGCTGCGTATCGTGGATTTTCAGGAGCCAGCCGGCCACTGCCAGCCATAGGCCCCCAAACACAAACCACAGCCTTTTTCTCTGGCAAACAAAACTCAGCTGCCCCGCTTCTGGATGGCAGATTGCAGGAGCCACTTGGTACTATCAAACCAGCCCGACTTGGCACTGGTGCCACCTTGGGTCTGGGAACCATCCTGCGTATCGTGGATTCTAAGGAGCCAGCCGGCCACTCCTAGCCACAGGCCCCCAAACAAAAACCTAGGCCTATTTCTCTGGCAAACAAAAGTAAGCTGCCCTGCTTCTGGATGGCAGATTGCAGGAGACACTTGGTACTATCAAACCAGCCCAACTTGGCACTGGTGCCACCTTGGATCTGGGAACCATGCTCTGTATCGTGGATATTCAGGGGCCAGCCGGCCACTCTCAGCCATATGTCCCCAAACAGAAACCTCGGCCCGTTTCTCTGGCAAACAAAACTCAACTGCCCCTCTTCTGGATGGCAAATTGCAGGATGAACTTGATACTAAAACCGCAGGCCGACTTGGTAGTGGTGACACCTTGGGCCTGGGAACCATCATGCGTATCGAGCATTTTAAGGAGCCAGCCGGCCACTCCCAGCAATATGCCCCCAAAAACAATCCACGGAATTTTCCTCTGGCAAACAAAAATCAGCTGCCTCGCTTCTGGATGGCAGATTGCAGGAGCCACTTTGCACCATCAAACCAGCCCGACTTGGCACTGGTGCCACATTGCATCTGGGAACCATGCTGCCTAGCGTGGATTTTCAGGAGCCAGCCGGCCACTCTCAGCTATATGCCCCCAAACAAAACCCACGGCCCGTTTCCCTGGCAAACAAAATTAAGCTGCCCCGCTTCTGGATGGCAGATTGCAGGACGCACTTGGTAGTATCAAACCAGCAAAACTTGGCACTGGTGCCACCTTGGGTCTGGGAACCATCCTGCGTATCGTGGGTTCAAAGGAGCCAGCCGGTCACTCCCAGCCACAGGCCCCCAAATACAAACAATATCGCTTTTCCCTGGAAAACAAAACTCGCCTGCCAACTTTTTGATGGCAGATTGCAGGACCCACTTGGTACTATCAAACCAGCCCAACTTGGCACTGGTGCCACCATGGGTCTGGTAACCATCCTGCCTATCGTAGCTTTCCAGGAGCCAGCCGGTCACTCCCAGCCATAGGTCCCCAGTCACAAACCTCGGCCCGTTTCCCTGGCAAACAAAAGTAAGCTACCCCGCTTCTGGATGGCAGATTGCAGGAGCCACTTGGTACTATCAAACCAGCCCAACTTGGCACTGGTGCCACCTTGGGTCTGGGAACCATGCTGCGTAACACAGATTCTAAGGCGCCAGTCGGCCACTACGAGCCACAAGCCCCCAAACACAAACAACGGCGCTATTCTCTGGCAAACAAAACTCAACTGCCCCTCTTCTGGATGGCAAATTGCAGGACGCACTTGGTACTATAAAAACAGCCCGACTTGGCACTGGTGCCCCCTTGGGTCTGGGAACCATCCTGCGTATCGATCTTTTTAATGAGACAGCCGGCCACTCCCAGCCATATGCCCCCAAACACAACCCACGGCCCTTTTCTCTGGCAAACAAAACTCAACTGCACCGCTTCTGGATGGCAGATTGCAGGAGCCACTTGGTACTATCAAACCAGCCCGACTTGGCACTGGTGCCACCTTGGGTCTGGGAACCATCCTGCGTATTGTAGGTTGTCAGGAGCCAGCCGAACACTCTCGGCCACAGACCCCAATTAAAAACAACGGCCCGTTTCACAGGCAAACAAAACTCAGCTGCCCCGCTTCTGGATGGGAGATTGCAGGAGCCACTGGGTACTATAAAACCAGCCCTACTTGGCACTGATGCCACCTTGGGTCTGGGAACCATGCTGTGTATCATGGATTTTCAGGAGCCAGCCGGCCACTGCCAGCCACAGGCCCCGAAACACAAACAACAGCCTTTTTGTCTGGCAAACAAAATTCAGCTGCCCCGCTTCTGGATGGCAGATTGCAGGAACCACTTGGTACTAACAAACCAGCCCGACTTGGCACTGGTGCCACCTTGGGTCTGGGAACCATCCTGCGTATCGTGGATTCTAAGGAGCCAGCTGGCCACTCCCAGCCACAGGCCCCAAAACACACACAACGGCGCTTTTCCCTGGAAAACAAAACTCGCCTGCCAACATTTTGATGGCAGATTGCAGGAGCCACTTGGTACTATCAAACCAGCCCAACTTGGCACTGGTGCCACCATGGGTCTGGTCACCATCCTGCCTATCGTAGCTTTTCAGGAGCCAGCCGGTCACTCCCAGCCATAGGCCCCCAGACACAAACCTCGGCCTGTTTCCCTGGCACACAAAAGTAAGCTACCGCACTTCTGGATGGCAGATTGCAGGAGCCACTTTGCACCATCAAACCAGCCCGACTTGGCACTGGTGCCACCTCTGGTCTGGGAACCATGCTGCGTATCGTGGATTCTAAGGAGCCAGCCGGTCACTCCCAGCCATAGGCCCCCAGAAAAAAACCTCGGTCCGTTTCCCTGGCAAACAAAAGTAAGCTTCCCCGCTTCTGGATGGCAGATTGCAGGAGCCACTTGGTGCTATCAAACCAGCCCGACTTGGCACTAGTGCCACCTTGGGCCTGGGAACCATCCTGCGTATCGTGTGTTCTAAGGAGCCAGCCGGCCACTCCCACCCACAGTCCCCCAAACACAAACAACGGCGCTTTTCCCTGGAAAACAAAACTCGCCTGCCAACTTTTTGATGGCAGATTGCAGGAGCCACTTGGTACTATCAAACCAGCCCAACTTGGCACTGGTGCCACCATGGGTCTGGTCACCATCCTGCCTATCGTAGCTTTTCAGGAGCCAGCCGGTCACTCCTAGCCCTAGGCCCCCAGTCATAAACCTCGGCCCGTTTCCCTGGCACACAAAGGTAAGCTACCCCGCTTCAGGATGGCAGATTGCAGGAACCACTTGGCACCATCAAACCAGCCCGACGTGGCACTGGTGCCACCTTGGGTCTGGGAACCATCCTGCGTATCGTGTGTTCTAAGGAGCCAGCCGGCCACTCCCAGCCACAGTCCCCCAAACACAAACAACGGCGCTTTTCCCTGGAAAACAAAACTCGCCTGCCAACTTTTTGATGGCAGATTGCAGGAGCCACTTGGTACTATCAAACCAGCCCAACTTGGCACTGGTGCCACCATGGGTCTGGTCACCATCCTGCCTATCGTAGCTTTTCAGGAGCCAGGCGGTCACTCCCAGCCATAGGCCCCCAGACACAAACCTCGGCCCGTTTCCCTGGCAAACAAAAGTAAGCTGCCCCGCTTCTGCATGGCACATTGCAGGTGCTATTTAGTACTATCAAACCAGCCCGACCTGGCACTGGTGCCACCTCAGGTCTGGGAACCATCCTGCCCATCGTGGATTTTCAGGGGCCAGACGGCCACTATCAGCCATATGCCCCCAAAAACAAACCACGGCCCTTTTCTCTGGTAAACAAAACTCAACTGCCCCTCTTCTGGATGGCAAATTTTAGGACGCACTTTGTACTACGAAAACCGCCCGACTTGGCACTGGTGCCACCTTGGGTCAGGGAACCATCCTGCCTATCGTAGCTTTTTAAGGAGCCAGCAGGCCACGCCCAGCCATATACCCCCAAAAACAAACCACGGACCATTTCTCTTGGAAACAAAAATCCGCTGCCCCGCGTCAGGATGGCAGATTGCAGGAGCCACTTTGCACCATCAAACCACCCCGACTTGGCACTGGTGCCATCTTGGATCTGGGAACCATCCTGCCTATCGTAGCTTTTCAGGAGCCAGCCGGTTACTCCCAACCATAGGCCCCCAGACAGAAAGCTCTGCCCGTTTCCCTGGCAAACAAAAGTAAGCTACCCCGCTTCTGGATGGCAGATTGCAGGAGCCACTTGGTACTATCAAACCAGCCCAACTTGACACTGGTGCCACTTTGGGTCTGGGAACCATGCTGCGTAACGTAGATTCTAAGGCGCCAGGCGGCCACTCCCAGCCACAGGCCCCCAAATACAAACAACGGCGCTTTTCCCTGGAAAACAAAACTCGCCTGCAAGCTTTTTGATGGCAGATTGCAGGAGCCACTTGGTACTATCAAACCAGCCCAACTTGGCACTGGTGCCACCATGGGTCTGGTCACCATCCTGCCTATCGTAGCTTTTCAGGAGCCAGCCGGTCACTCCCAGCCATAGGCCCCCAGACACAAACCTCGGCCCGTTTCCCTGGCAAACAAAACTAAGTTATCCCGCATGTGGATGGCAGATTGCAGGAGCCACTTTGCACCATCAAACCAGCAAAACTTGGCACTGGTGCCACCTCTGGTCTGGGAACCATCCTCCGTATCGTGGATTCTAAGGAGCCAGCCGGCCACTCCCAGCCACAGGCCCCCAAACAAAAACAACGGCGCTTTTCCCTGGATAACAAACTCGCCTGCCAACTTTTTGATGGCAGATTGCAGGAGCCACTTGGTACTATCAAATCAGCCCAACTTGGCACTGGTGCCACCTTGGGTCTGGTCACCATCCTGCCTATCGTAGCTTTTCAGGAGCCAGCCGGTCACTCCCAGCCATAGGCCCCCAGACACAAAGCTCGGCCCGTTTCCCTGGCAAACAAAAGTAAGCTGCCCCGCTTCTGGATGGCAGATTGCAGGAACCACTTGGTACTATAAAACCAGCCCGACTTGGCACTGGTGCCACGTCAGGTCTGGGAACCATCCTGCGTATCGTGGATTCTAAGGAGCCAGCCGGCCACTCCCTGCCACAGGCACCCAAACACAAACAACGGCGCTTTTCCCTGGAAAACAAAACTCGCCTGCCAAATTTTGAGGGCAGATTGCAGGAGCCACTTGGTACTATCAAACCAGCCCAACTTGGCACTGGTGCCACCATGGGTCTGGTCACCATCCTGCCTATCGTAGCTTTTCAGGAGCCAGCCGGTCACTCCCAGCCATAGGCCCCCAGACACAAACCTCGGCCCGTTTCCCTGGCAAACAAAAGTAAGCTACCCCGCTTCTGGATGGCAGATTGCAGGACGCACTTGGTAGTATCAAACCAGCCCGACTTGTCACTGGTGTCACCTCTGGTCTGGGAATCATCCTGCGTATCGTGGATTCTAAGCAGCCAGCCGGCCACTCCCAGCCACAGGCCCCCAAACACAAACAACGGCGCTTTTCCCTGGAAAACAAAACTCACCTGCCAAATTTTTGATGGCAGATTGCAGGAGCCACTTGGTACTATCAAACGAGCCCAACTTGGCACTGGTGCCACCATGGGTCTGGTCACCATCCTGCCTATCGTAGCTTTTCAGGAGCCAGCCGGTCACCCCCAGCCATATACCCCGAGACAAAAAGCTCGGCCCGTTTCCCTGGCAAAAAAAAGTAAGCTACCCCGCTTCTGGATGGCAGATTGCAGGACGCACTTGGGAGTATCAAACCAGCCCAACTTGGCACTGGTGCCACCTCAGGTCTGGGAACCATCCTGCGTATCGTGGATTCTAAGGAGCCAGCCGGCCACTCCCAGCCATAGGCCCCCAAACAAAAACAACGGCACTTTTCCCTGGAAAACAAAACTTGCCTGCCAACTTTTTGATGGCAGATTGCAGGAGCCACTTGGTACTATCAAACCAGCCCAACTTGGCACTCGTGCCACCTCTGGTCTGGGAACCATGCTGAGTATCGTGGATTCTAAGGAGCCAGCCGGCCACTCCCAGCCACAGGCCCCCAAACACAAACAACGGCGCTTTTCCCTGGAAAACAAAACTCGCCTGCCAACTTTTTGATGGCAGATTGCAGGAGCCACTTGGTACTATCAAACCAGCCCAACTTGGCACTGGTGCCATCATGGGTCTGGTCACCATCCTGCCTATCGTAGCTTTTCACGAGCCAGCCGGTCACTTCCAGGCTTAGGCCCCCAGACACAAACCTCGGACCGTTTCCCTGGCAAACAAAAGTAAGCTGCCCCGCTTCTGGATGGCAGATTGCAGGAACCACTTGGTACTATCAAACCAGCCCAACTTGGCACTGATGCCACCTCAGGTCTGGGAACCATGCTGCGTATCATGGATTTTCAGAAGCCAGCCGGGCACTGCCAGCCACAGGCCCCGAAACACAAACAACAGCCTTTTTCTCTGGCAAACAAAATTCAGCTGCCCCGCTTCTGGATGGCAGATTGCAGGAACCACTTGGTACTAACAAACCAGCCCGACTTGGCACTGGTGCCACCTCAGGTCTGGGAACCATCCGGCGTATCGTGGATTCCAATTAGCAAGCTGGCCACTCCCAGCCACAGGCCCCAAAACACACACAACGGTGCTTTTCCCTGGAAAACAAAACTCGCCTGCCAAACTTTTGATGGCAGATTGCAGGAGCCACTTGGTATTATCAAACCAGCCCAACTTGGCACTGGTGCCACCATGGGTCTGGTCACCATCCTGCCTATCGTAGCTTTTCAGGAGCCAGCCAGCCACCCCCAGCCAGAGGCCCCCAGACAAATATTTCGGCCCGTTTCCCTGGCAAACAAAAGTAAGCTGCCCCGCTTCTGGATGGCAGATTGCAGGAGCCACTTTGCACCATCAAACCAGCCCAACTTGGCACTGGTGCCAACTCAGGTCTGGGAACCATCCTGCGTAACGTGGATTCTAAGCAGCCACCCGGCCTCTCTGAGCCACAGGCCCCCAAACACAAACAACGGCGCTTTTCCCTGGAAAACAAAACTCGCCTGCCAACTTTTTGATGGCAGATTGCAGGAGCCACTTGGTACTATCAAACCAGCCCAACTTGGCACTGGTGCCACCTCTGGTCTGGGAACCATCCTGCCTATCGTAGCTTTTCAGGAGCCAGCCGGTCACTCCCAGCCATAGACCCCCAGACACAAACCTCGGCCCGTTTCCCTGGAAAACAAAAGTAAGTTACCCCGATTCTGGATGGCAGATTGCAGGAGCCACTTGGTACTATCAAATCAGCCCAACTTGGCACTGGTGCCACCTTGGGTCTGGTCACCATCCTGCCTATCGTAGCTTTTCAGGAGCCAGCCGGTCACTCCCTGCCATAGGCCCCCGGACACAAACCTCTGCCCGTTTCCCTGGCAAACAAAAGTAAGCTGCCCCGCTTTTGGATGGCAGATTGCAGGATGCACTTGGTACTTACAAACCAGCCCGACTTGGCCCTGGTGCCACCTTGGCTCTGGGAACCATGCTGGGTAACGTAGATTCTACGAGGACAGGCGGCCACTCCCAGCCACAGGCCTCTAAATAAAAACAACGGCGCTTTTCCCTGGAAAACAAAACTCGCCTGCCAACTTCTTGATGGCAGATTGCAGGACCCACTTGGTACTATCAAACCAGCCCAACTTGGCACTGGTGCCACCATGGGTCTGGTCACCATCCTGCCTATCGTAGCTTTTCAGGAGCCAGCCGGTCACTCCCAGCCATAGGCCCCCAGACAAATACCTCGGCACGTTTCCCTGGCAAACAAAAGTAGGCTGCCCCGCTTCTGGATGGCAAATTGCAGGACGCACTTGGTACTACGAAAACAGCCCGACTTGGCACTGATGCCACCTTGGGTCAGGGAACAATCCTGCGTATAGAGCTTTTTAAGGAGCCAGCCGGCCACGTCCAGTCATATACCCCCAAAAAAAAACCACGGAACTTTTATCCAGCAAACAAAAATCCGCTGCCCCGCGTCTGGATGGCAGATTGCAGGAGCTATTTAGTATTATCAAACCAGCCCGACTTGGCACTGGTGGCACCATGAGTCTGGTAACCATCCTGCCTATCGTAGCTTTTCAGTAGTCAGCCGGTCACTCCCAGCCATAGGCCCCCAGACAAATACCTCGGCCCGTTTCCCTGGGAAACAAAAGTAAGCTGTCCCGCTTCTGGATGGCAGATTGCAGGAGCCACTTGGTACTATCAAACCAGCCCAACTTGTTCCCAGACCCAAGGTGGCACCAGTGCCAAGTGGGGCTGGTTTGATGGTGCAACGTGGCTCCTGCAATCTGCCATCCAAAAGCGGGGCAGCTTACTTTTGTTTGCCAGGGAAACGGGCCGAGGTTTGTGTCTGGGGGTCTATGGCTGGGAGTGACCGGCTGGCTCCTGAAAAGCTACGATAGGCAGGATGGTTCCCAGACAAGAGGTGCCACCAGTGCCAAGTTGGGCTGGTTTGATAGTACCAAGTGGCTCCTGCAATCTGCCATCAAAAAGTTGGCAGGCGAGTTTTGTTTTCCAGGGAAAAGCGCCGTAGTTTTTGTTTGGGGGCCTGTGGCTCAGAGTGGCCGGGTGGCTTCTTAGAATCCACGATACGCAGGATGGTTCCTAGACCCAAGGTGGCACCAGTGCCAAGTCGGGCTGGTTTGACACAACCAAGTGGCTCCTGCAATCTGCCATCCAGAATCGGGGCAGCTTAATTTTGTTTGCCAGGGAAACGGTCCGAGGTTTGTGTCTGGGAGCCTATGGCTGGGAGTGACCGGCTGGCTCCTGAAATGCTACAATAGGCAGGATGGTTCCCAGACCCATAGTGGCACCAGTGCCAAGTTGGGATGATTTGATAGTACCAAGTGGCTCCTGCAATCTGCCATCAAAAAGTTGGCAGGCGAATTTTGTTTTCCAGGGAAAAGCGCCGTTGTTTGTGTTTGGGGGCCTGTGGCTGGGAGTGGCCGGCTGGCTCCTTAGAATCCACGATATGCAGGATTGTTCCCAGACCCAAGGTGGCACCAGTGCCAAGTCGGGCTGGTTTGATGGTGCAAAGTGGCTCCGGCAATCTGCCATCCAGACGCGGGGCAGCGGATTTTTGTTTCCAAGATAAATGGTCCGTGGTTTGTTTTTGGGGGTTTATGGCTGGGCGTGGCCGGCTGGCTCCTTAAAAAGCTCGATATGCAGGATGGTTCCCTGACACAAGGTGGCACCAGTGCCACGTCGGGTGGTTTTCGTAGTACAAAGTGCGTCCTAAAATTTGCCATCCAGAAGAGGGGCAGTTGAGTATTGTTTGCCAGAGAAAAGGGCCGTGGTTTGTTTTTGGGGGCATATGGCTGAGAGTGGCCGGCTGGCTCCTGAAAAGCTACGATAGGCAGGATGTTTACCAGACCCATGGTGGCACCAGTGCCAAGTTGGGCTGATTTGATAGTACCAAGTGGCTCCTGCAATCTGCCATCCAGAATCGGAGTAGCTTACTTTTGTTTTCCAGGGAAACGGGCCGAGGTTTGTGTCTGGGGGTCTATGGTTGGGAGTGGCCGGCTGGCTCCTTAGAAACCACGATACGCAGCATGGTTCCCAGACAAGAGGTGCCACCAGTGCCAAGTTGGGCTGGTTTGATACTACCAAGTGGCTGCTGCAATCTGCCATCCAGAAGCGGGGCAGCTTACTTTTGTTTGCCAGGGAAACGGGCCGAGGTTTGTATCTCGGGGCCTATGGCAGGGAGTGACCGGCTGGCTCCTGAAAAGCTACGATAGGCAGGATGGTGACCAGACCCATGGTGGCACCAGTGCCAAGTTGGGCTGGTTTGATAGTAACAAGTGGTTCCTGCAATCTGCCATCAAAATGTTGGCAGGCGAGTTTTGTTTTCCAGGGAAAAGCGCCGTTGTTTTTGTTTGGGGGCCTGTGGCTGGGAGTGGCCGGCTGGATGCTTAGAATCCACGATACGCAGGATGGTTCCCAGACCAGAGGTCGCACCAGTGCCAAGTCGGGCTGGTTTGATACTACCTAGTGGATCCTGCAATCTGCCATCCAGAAGCGGGACAGCTTACTTTTTTTTGTCAGGGAAACCGGCTGAGCTTTGTGTCACGGGGCCTATTGCTGGGAGTGACCGTCTAGATCCTGAAAAGCTACGATAGGCAGGATGGTGACCAGACCCATGGTGGCACCAGTGCCAAGTTGGGCTGGTTTGATAGTACCAAGTGGCTCCTGCAATCTGCCATCAAAAAGTTGGCAGGCGAGTTTGTTATCCAGGGAAAAGCGCCGTTGTTTGTGTTTGGGGGCCTGTGGCTGGGAGTGGCCGGCTGGCTCCTTAGAATCCACGATCGGGAGGATGGTTCCCAGACCTGAGGTGGCACCAGTGCCAAGTCGGGCTAGTTTGATGGTGCAAAGTGGCTCCTGCAATCTGCCATCCAGAAGCGGGGCAGCTTACTTTTGTTTGCCAGGGAAACGGGCCGAGGTTTGTGTCTGGGGGCCTATGCCTGGGAGTGACCGGCTGGCTCCTGAAAAGCTACGATAGGCAGGATGGTGACCAGACCCATGGTGGCACCAGTGCCAAGTTGGGCTGGTTTGATAGTACCAAGTGGCTCCTGCAATCTGCCATCAAAAAGTTGGCAGGCGAGTTTTGTTTTCCAGGGAAAAGCGCCGTTGTTTTTGTTTGGGGGCCTGTGGCTGGGAGTGGCCGGCTGGCTCCTTAGAATCCACGATACGCAGGATGGTTCCCAGACCAGAGGTGGCACCAGTGCCAAGTCGGGCTGGTTTGATAGTACCAAGTGCGTACTGCAATCTGCCATCCAGAAGCGGGGCAGCTTACTTTTGTTTGCCAGGGAAACGGGCCGAGGTTTGTGTCTGGGGGCCTATGGCTGGGAGTGACCGGCTGGCTCCTGAAAAGCTACGATAGGCAGGATGGTGACCAGACCCATGGTGGCACCAGTGCCAAGTTGGGCTGGTTTGATAGTACCAAGTGGCTCCGGCAATCTGCCATCAAAATGTTGGCAGGCGAGTTTTGTTTTCCAGCGAATAGCGCCCTTGTTTGTGTTTGGGGGCCTATGGCAGGGAGTGACCGGCTGGCTTATTAGAATCCACGATACGCAGCATGGTTCCCAGACCTGAGGTGGCACCAGTGCCAAGTCGGGCTAGTTTGATGGTGCAAAGTGGCTCCTGCAATCTGCCATCCAGAAGCGGGGCAGCTTACTTTTGTTTGCCAGGGAAACGGGCCGAGGTTTGTGTCTGGGGGCCTATGGCTGGGAGTGACCGGCTGGCTCCTGAAAAGCTACGATAGGCAGGATGGTGACCAGACCCATGGTGGCACCAGTGCCAAGTTGGGCTGGTTTGATAGTACCAAGTGGCTCCTGCAATCTGCCATCAAAAAGTTGGCAGGCGAGTTTTGTTTTCCAGGGAAAAGCGCCGTTGTTTGTGTTTGGGGGCCTGTGGCTGGGAGTGGCCGGCTGGCTGCTTAGAATCCACGATACGCAGGATGGTTCCCAGACCAGAGGTGGCACCAGTGCCAAGTCGGGCTGGTTTGATACTACCTAGTGGATCCTGCAATCTGCCATCCAGAAGCGGGACAGCTTACTTTTGTTTGCCAGGGAAACGGGCAGAGCTTTGTGTCTGGGGGCCTATGACTGGGAGTGACCGTCTAGGTCCTGAAAAGCTACGATAGGCAGGATGGTGACCAGACCCATGGTGGCACCAGTGCCAAGTTGGGCTGGTTTGATAGTACCAAGTGGCTCCTGCAATCTGCCATCAAAAAGTTGGCAGGCGAGTTTTGTTTTCCAGGGAAAAGCGCCGTTGTTTGTGTTTGGGGGCCTGTGGCTGGGAGTGGCCGGCTGGCTCCTTAGAATCCACGATACGCAGGATGGTTCCCAGACCAGAGGTGGCACCAGTGCCAAGTCGGGCTGGTTTGATAGTACCAAGTGCGTACTGCAATCTGCCATCCAGAAGCGGGGCAGCTTACTTTTGTTTGCCAGGGAAACGGGCCGAGGTTTGTGTCTGGGGGCCTATGGCTGGGAGTGACCGGCTGGCTCCTGAAAAGCTACGATAGGCAGGATGGTGACCAGACCCATGGTGGCACCAGTGCCAAGTTGGGCTGGTTTGATAGTACCAAGTGGCTCCGGCAATCTGCCATCAAAATGTTGGCAGGCGAGTTTTGTTTTCCAGCGAATAGCGCCCTTGTTTGTGTTTGGGGGCCTATGGCAGGGAGTGACCGGCTGGCTAATTAGAATCCACGATACGCAGCATGGTTCCCAGACCTGAGGTGGCACCAGTGCCAAGTCGGGCTAGTTTGATGGTGCAAAGTGGCTCCTGCAATCTGCCATCCAGAAGCGGGGCAGCTTACTTTTGTTTGCCAGGGAAACGGGCCGAGGTTTGTGTCTGGGGGCCTATGGCTGGGAGTGACCGGCTGGCTCCTGAAAAGCTACGATAGGCAGGATGGTGACCAGACCCATGGTGGCACCAGTGCCAAGTTGGGCTGGTTTGATAGTACCAAGTGGCTCCTGCAATCTGCCATCAAAAAGTTGGCAGGCGAGTTTTGTTTTCCAGGGAAAAGCGCCGTTGTTTGTGTTTGGGGGCCTGTGGCTGGGAGTGGCCGGCTGGCTGCTTAGAATCCACGATACGCAGGATGGTTCCCAGACCAGAGGTGGCACCAGTGCCAAGTCGGGCCAGTTTGATACTACCAAGTGGATCCTGCAATCTGCCATCCAGAAGCGGGACAGCTTACTTTTGTTTGCCAGGGAAACGGGCAGAGCTTTGTGTCTGGGGGCCTATGGCTGGGAGTGACCGTCTAGGTCCTGAAAAGCTACGATAGGCAGGATGGTGACCAGACCCATGGTGGCACCAGTGCCAAGTTGGGCTGGTTTGATAGTACCAAGTGGCTCCTGCAATCTGCCATCAAAATGTTGGCAGGCGAGTTTTGTTTTCCAGGGAAAAGCGCCGTTGTTTGTGTTTGGGGGCCTGTGGCTGGGAGTGGCCAGCTTCTAATTGGAATCCACGATACGCCGGATGGTTCCCAGACCTGAGGTGGCACCAGTGACAAGTCGGGCCAGTTTGATGGTGCAAAGTGGCTCCTGCAATCTGCCATCCAGAAGCGGGGCAGCTTACTTTTGTTTTCCAGGGAAAAGGGCCGAGGTTTTCTCTGGGGGCCTATGGCTGGGAGTGACCGGCTGGCGCCTGAACAGCTACGATAGGCAGGATGGTTCCAAGACCCATGGTGGCACCAGTGCCATGTTGGGCTGATTTGATAGTACCAAGTGGCTCCTGCAATCTGCCATCAAAATGTTGGCAGGCGAGTTTTGTTTTCCAGGGAAAAGCGCCGTTGTTTGTGTTTGGGGGCCTGTGGCTGGGAGTGGCCAGCTTGCTAATTGGAATCCACGATACGCAGGATGGTTCCCAGACCAGAGGTGGCACCAGTGCCAAGTCGGGCTGGTTTGATAGTACCAAGTGCGTCCTGCAATCTGCCATCCACAAGCGGCGCCGCTTAGTTTTGTTTGCCACGGAAACGGGCCGAGGTTTGTGTCTGGGGGCCTATGGCTGGGAGTGACCGGCTAGGTCCTGAAAATCTACGATAGGCAGGATGGTGACCAGACCCATGGTGGCACCAGTGCCAAGTTGGGCTGGTTTGATAGTACCAAGTGGCTCCGGCAATCTGCCATCAAAATTTGGCAGGCGAGTTTTGTTTTCCAGGGAAAAGCGCCGCTGTTTGTGTTTGAGGGCCTGTGGCTGGGAGTGTCCGGCTGGCTCCTTAGAATCCACGATACGCAGGATGGTTCCCAGACCTGAGGTGGCACCAGTGCCACGTCGGGCTAGTTTGATGGTGCAAAGTGGCTCCTGCAATCTGCCATCCAGAAGCGGGGCAGCTTACTTTTTTTTGCCAGGGAAACGGGCCGAGGTTTGTGTCTGGGGTCTATGGCTGGGAGTGACCGGCTGGCTCCTGAAAAGCTACGATAGGCAGGATGGTGACCAGACCCATGGTGGCACCAGTGCCAAGTTGGGCTGGTTTGATAGTAACAAGTGGTTCCTGCAATCTGCCATCAAAATGTTGGCAGGCGAGTTTTGTTTTCCAGGGAAAAGCGCCGTTGTTTTTGTTTGGGGCCCTGTGGCTGGGAGTGGCCGGCTGGATGCTTAGAATCCACGATACGCAGGATGGTTCCCAGACCAGAGGTCGCACCAGTGCCAAGTCGGGCTGGTTTGATACTACCTAGTGGATCCTGCAATCTGCCATCCAGAAGCGGGACAGCTTACTTTTTTTTGTCAGGGAAACCGGCTGAGCTTTGTGTCACGGGGCCTATTGCTGGGAGTGACCGTCTAGATCCTGAAAAGCTACGATAGGCAGGATGGTGACCAGACCCATGGTGGCACCAGTGCCAAGTTGGGCTGGTTTGATAGTACCAAGTGGCTCCTGCAATCTGCCATCAAAAAGTTGGCAGGCGAGTTTGTTATCCAGGGAAAAGCGCCGTTGTTTGTGTTTGGGGGCCTGTGGCTGGGAGTGGCCGGCTGGCTCCTTAGAATCCACGATCGGGAGGATGGTTCCCAGACCTGAGGTGGCACCAGTGCCAAGTCGGGCTAGTTTGATGGTGCAAAGTGGCTCCTGCAATCTGCCATCCAGAAGCGGGGCAGCTTACTTTTGTTTGCCAGGGAAACGGGCCGAGGTTTGTGTCTGGGGGCCTATGCCTGGGAGTGACCGGCTGGCTCCTGAAAAGCTACGATAGGCAGGATGGTGACCAGACCCATGGTGGCACCAGTGCCAAGTTGGGCTGGTTTGATAGTACCAAGTGGCTCCTGCAATCTGCCATCAAAAAGTTGGCAGGCGAGTTTTGTTTTCCAGGGAAAAGCGCCGTTGTTTTTGTTTGGGGGCCTGTGGCTGGGAGTGGCCGGCTGGCTCCTTAGAATCCACGATACGCAGGATGGTTCCCAGACCAGAGGTGGCACCAGTGCCAAGTCGGGCTGGTTTGATAGTACCAAGTGCGTACTGCAATCTGCCATCCAGAAGCGGGGCAGCTTACTTTTGTTTGCCAGGGAAACGGGCCGAGGTTTGTGTCTGGGGGCCTATGGCTGGGAGTGACCGGCTGGCTCCTGAAAAGCTACGATAGGCAGGATGGTGACCAGACCCATGGTGGCACCACTGTCAAGTTGGGCTGGTTTGATAGTACCAAGTGGCTCCGGCAATCTGCCATCAAAATTTGGCAGGCGAGTTTTGTTTTCCAGTGAATAGCGACCTTGTTTGTGTTTGGGGGCCTATGGCAGGGAGTGACCGGCTGGCTAATTAGAATCCATGATACGCAGCATGGTTCCCAAACCTGAGGTGGCACCAGTGCCAAGTCGGGCTAGTTTGATGGTGCAAAGTGGCTCCTGCAATCTGCCATCCAGAAGCGGGGCAGCTTACTTATGTTTGCCAGGGAAACGGGCCGAGGTTTGTGTCTGGGGGCCTATGGCTGGGAGTGACCGGCTGGCTCCTGAAAAGCTACGATAGGCAGGATGGTGACCAGACCCATGGCGGCACCAGTGCCAAGTTGGGCTGGTTTGATAGTACCAAGTGGCTCCTGCAATCTGCCATCAAAAAGTTGGCAGGCGAGTTTTGTTTTCCAGGGAAAAGCGCCGTTGTTTTTGTTTGGGGGCCTGTGGCTGGGAGTGGCCGGCTGGCTCCTTAGAATCCACGATACGCAGGATGGTTCCCAGACCAGAGGTGGCACCAGTGCCAAGTCGGGCTGGTTTGATAGTACCAAGTGCGTACTGCAATCTGCCATCCAGAAGCGGGGCAGCTTACTTTTGTTTGCCAGGGAAACGGGCCGAGGTTTGTGTCTGGGGGCCTATGGCTGGGAGTGACCGGCTGGCTCCTGAAAAGCTACGATAGGCAGGATGGTGACCAGACCCATGGTGGCACCAGTGCCAAGTTGGGCTGGTTTGATAGTACCAAGTGGCTCCGGCAATCTGCCATCAAAATGTTGGCAGGCGAGTTTTGTTTTCCAGCGAATAGCGCCCTTGTTTGTGTTTGGGGGCCTATGGCAGGGAGTGACCGGCTGGCTTATTAGAATCCACGATACGCAGCATGGTTCCCAGACCTGAGGTGGCACCAGTGCCAAGTCGGGCTAGTTTGATGGTGCAAAGTGGCTCCTGCAATCTGCCATCCAGAAGCGGGGCAGCTTACTTTTGTTTGCCAGGGAAACGGGCCGAGGTTTGTGTCTGGGGGCCTATGGCTGGGAGTGACCGGCTGGCTCCTGAAAAGCTACGATAGGCAGGATGGTGACCAGACCCATGGTGGCACCAGTGCCAAGTTGGGCTGGTTTGATAGTACCAAGTGGCTCCTGCAATCTGCCATCAAAAAGTTGGCAGGCGAGTTTTGTTTTCCAGGGAAAAGCGCCGTTGTTTGTGTTTGGGGGCCTGTGGCTGGGAGTGGCCGGCTGGCTGCTTAGAATCCACGATACGCAGGATGGTTCCCAGACCAGAGGTGGCACCAGTGCCAAGTCGGGCTGGTTTGATACTACCTAGTGGATCCTGCAATCTGCCATCCAGAAGCGGGACAGCTTACTTTTGTTTGCCAGGGAAACGGGCAGAGCTTTGTGTCTGGGGGCCTATGACTGGGAGTGACCGTCTAGGTCCTGAAAAGCTACGATAGGCAGGATGGTGACCAGACCCATGGTGGCACCAGTGCCAAGTTGGGCTGGTTTGATAGTACCAAGTGGCTCCTGCAATCTGCCATCAAAAAGTTGGCAGGCGAGTTTTGTTTTCCAGGGAAAAGCGCCGTTGTTTTTGTTTGGGGGCCTGTGGCTGGGAGTGGCCGGCTGGCTCCTTAGAATCCACGATACGCAGGATGGTTCCCAGACCAGAGGTGGCACCAGTGCCAAGTCGGGCTGGTTTGATAGTACCAAGTGCGTACTGCAATCTGCCATCCAGAAGCGGGGCAGCTTACTTTTGTTTGCCAGGGAAACGGGCCGAGGTTTGTGTCTGGGGGCCTATGGCTGGGAGTGACCGGCTGGCTCCTGAAAAGCTACGATAGGCAGGATGGTGACCAGACCCATGGTGGCACCAGTGCCAAGTTGGGCTGGTTTGATAGTACCAAGTGGCTCCGGCAATCTGCCATCAAAATGTTGGCAGGCGAGTTTTGTTTTCCAGCGAATAGCGCCCTTGTTTGTGTTTGGGGGCCTATGGCAGGGAGTGACCGGCTGGCTAATTAGAATCCACGATACGCAGCATGGTTCCCAGACCTGAGGTGGCACCAGTGCCAAGTCGGGCTAGTTTGATGGTGCAAAGTGGCTCCTGCAATCTGCCATCCAGAAGCGGGGCAGCTTACTTTTGTTTGCCAGGGAAACGGGCCGAGGTTTGTGTCTGGGGGCCTATGGCTGGGAGTGACCGGCTGGCTCCTGAAAAGCTACGATAGGCAGGATGGTGACCAGACCCATGGTGGCACCAGTGCCAAGTTGGGCTGATTTGATAGTACCAAGTGGCTCCTGCAATCTGCCATCAAAAAGTTGGCAGGCGAGTTTTGTTTTCCAGGGAAAAGCGCCGTTGTTTGTGTTTGGGGGCCTGTGGCTGGGAGTGGCCGGCTGGCTGCTTAGAATCCACGATACGCAGGATGGTTCCCAGACCAGAGGTGGCACCAGTGCCAAGTCGGGCCAGTTTGATACTACCAAGTGGATCCTGCAATCTGCCATCCAGAAGCGGGACAGCTTACTTTTGTTTGCCAGGGAAACGGGCAGAGCTTTGTGTCTGGGGGCCTATGGCTGGGAGTGACCGTCTAGGTCCTGAAAAGCTACGATAGGCAGGATGGTGACCAGACCCATGGTGGCACCAGTGCCAAGTTGGGCTGGTTTGATAGTACCAAGTGGCTCCTGCAATCTGCCATCAAAATGTTGGCAGGCGAGTTTTGTTTTCCAGGGAAAAGCGCCGTTGTTTGTGTTTGGGGGCCTGTGGCTGGGAGTGGCCAGCTTCTAATTGGAATCCACGATACGCCGGATGGTTCCCAGACCTGAGGTGGCACCAGTGACAAGTCGGGCCAGTTTGATGGTGCAAAGTGGCTCCTGCAATCTGCCATCCAGAAGCGGGGCAGCTTACTTTTGTTTTCCAGGGAAAAGGGCCGAGGTTTTCTCTGGGGGCCTATGGCTGGGAGTGACCGGCTGGCGCCTGAACAGCTACGATAGGCAGGATGGTTCCAAGACCCATGGTGGCACCAGTGCCATGTTGGGCTGATTTGATAGTACCAAGTGGCTCCTGCAATCTGCCATCAAAATGTTGGCAGGCGAGTTTTGTTTTCCAGGGAAAAGCGCCGTTGTTTGTGTTTGGGGGCCTGTGGCTGGGAGTGGCCAGCTTGCTAATTGGAATCCACGATACGCAGGATGGTTCCCAGACCAGAGGTGGCACCAGTGCCAAGTCGGGCTGGTTTGATAGTACCAAGTGTGTCCTGCAATCTGCCATCCACAAGCGGCGCCGCTTAGTTTTGTTTGCCACGGAAACGGGCCGAGGTTTGTGTCTGGGGGCCTATGGCTGGGAGTGACCGGCTAGGTCCTGAAAATCTACGATAGGCAGGATGGTGACCAGACCCATGGTGGCACCAGTGCCAAGTTGGGCTGGTTTGATAGTACCAAGTGGCTCCGGCAATCTGCCATCAAAATTTGGCAGGCGAGTTTTGTTTTCCAGGGAAAAGCGCCGCTGTTTGTGTTTGAGGGCCTGTGGCTGGGAGTGTCCGGCTGGCTCCTTAGAATCCACGATACGCAGGATGGTTCCCAGACCTGAGGTGGCACCAGTGCCAAGTCGGGCTAGTTTGATGGTGCAAAGTGGCTCCTGCAATCTGCCATCCAGAAGCGGGGCAGCTTACTTTTTTTTGCCAGGGAAACGGGCCGAGGTTTGTGTCTGGGGTCTATGGCTGGGAGTGACCGGCTGGCTCCTGAAAAGCTACGATAGGCAGGATGGTGACCAGACCCATGGTGGCACCAGTGCCAAGTTGGGCTGGTTTGATAGTACCAAGTGGCTCCGGCAATCTGCCATCAAAAAGTTGGCAGGCGAGTTTTGTTTTCCAGGGAAAAGCGCCGATGTTTGTGTTTGGGGGCCTGTGGCTGGGAGTGGCCGGCTGGCTCCTTAGAATCCACGATACGCAGGATGGTTCCCAGACCTGAGGTAGCACCAGTGCCAAGTCGGGCTGGTTTGATAGTACCAAGTGCGTCCTGCAATCTGCCATCCAGAAGCGGGGCAGCTTACTTTTGTTTGCCAGGGAAACGGGCCGAGGTTTGTGTCTGGGGGCCTATGGCTGGGAGTGACCGGCTGGCTCCTGAAAAGCTACGATAGGCAGGATGGTGACCAGACCCATGGTGGCACCAGTGCCAAGTTGGGCTGGTTTGATAGTACCAAGTGGCTCCTGCAATCTGCCATCAAAAGTTGGCAGGCGAGTTTTGTTTTCCAGGGAAAAGCGCCGTTGTTTGTGTCTGCGGGCCTGTGGCTGGAGTGGCCGGCTGGCTCCTTTAAACACACGATACGCCGGATGGTTCCCAGACCCAAGTTGGCACCAGTGCCAAGTTGGGCTGGTTTGATAGTACCAAGTGGTTCCTGCAATCTGCAATCAAAATGTTGGCAGGCGAGTTTTGTTTTCCAGGGAAAAGCGCCGATGTTTTTTTTTGGGGGCCTGTGGCTGGGAGTGGCCGGCTGGCTCCTTAGAATCCAAGATACGCAGGATGGTTCCCAGACCAGAGGTGGCACCAGTACCAAGTCGGGCTGGTTTGATAATAACAAGTGGATCCTGAAATCTGCCATCCAGAAGCGGGGCAGCTTACTTTTGTTTGCCAGGGAAACGGGCCGAGCTTTGTGTCTGGGGGCCTATGGCTGGGAGTGACCGGCTGGCTCCTGAAAAGCTACGATAGGCAGGATGGTGACCAGACCCATGGTGTCAGCAGTGCCAACTTGGGCTGGTTTGATAGTACCAAGTGGCTCCTGCAATCTGCCATCAAAAAGTTGGCAGGCGAGTTTTGTTTTCCAGGGAAAAGCGCCGTTGTTTGTGTTTGGGGGCCTGTGGCTGGGAGTGGCCGTCTTGCTAATTGGAATCCACGATACGCAGGAGGGTTCCCAGACCTGAGGTGGCACCAGTGACAAGTCGGGCCAGTTTGATGGTGCAAAGTGGCTCCTGCAATCTGCCATCCAGAAGCGGGGCAGCTTACTTTTGTTTGCCAGGGAAACGGGCCGAGGTTTGTGTCTGGGTTCCTATGGCTGGGAGTGACCGGCTGGCACCTGAAAAGCTACGATAGGCAGGATGGTGACCAGATCCATGGTGGCACCAGTGCCAAGTTGGGCTGATTTGATAGTACCAAGTGGCTCCTGCAATCTGCCATCAAAAATTTGGCAGGCGAGTTTTGTTTTCCAGGGAAAAGCGCCGTTGTTTGTATTTGGGGGCCTGTGGCTGGGAGTGGCCCGCTGGCTCCTTAGAATCCACGATACGCAGGATGGTTCCCAGACCCAAGGTGGCACCATTTCCAAGTTGGGCTGGTTTGATAGTACCAAGTGCGTACTGCAATCTGCCATCCAGAAGCGGGGCAGCTTACTTTTGTTTGCCAGGGAAACGGGCCGAGGTTTTTGTCTGGGGGCCTATGGCTGGGAGTGACCGGCTGGCTCCTGAAAAGCTACGATACGCAGGATGGTGACCAGACCCATGGTGGCACCAGTGCCAAGTTGGGCTGATTTGATAGTACCAAGTGGCTCCTGCAATCTGCCATCAAAAAGTTGGCAGGCGAGTTTTGTTTTCCAGGGAAAAGCGCCGTTGTTTGTGTTTGGGGGCCTGTGGCTGGGAGTGGCCAGCTGGCTCCTTAGAATCCACGATACGCAGGATGGTTCCCAGACCCAAGGTGGCACCAGTGCCAAGTTGGGCTGGTTTGATAGTACCAAGTGTCTCCTGCAATCTGCCATCCAGAAGCAGGGCAGCTTACTTTTGTTTGCCAGAGAAATAGGCCTAGGTTTTTGTTTGGGGGCCTGTGGCTAGGAGTGGCCGGCTGGCTCCTAAGAATCCACGATACGCAGGATGTTTCCCAGACCCAAGGTGGCACCAGTGCCAAGTCGGGCTGGTTTGATAGTACCAAGTGGCTCCTGCAAACTCCATCAAAAAGTTGGCAGGCGTGTTTTGTTTTCCAGGGAACAGCGCCGTTGATTTTGTTTGGGGGCCTGTGGCTCAGAGTGGCCGGGTGGCTCCTTAGAATCCACGATACGCAGGATGGTTCCCAGACCCAAGGTGGCACCAGTGCCAAGTCGGGCTGGTTTGATTACACCAAGTGGCTCCTACAATCTGCCATCCAGAAGTGAGGCAGCTAAGTTTTGTTTGCGAGAAAAAAGGGCCGTGGTTTTTGTTGGGGGCCTGTGGCTGGGAGTAGCCGGCTGGCTCCTTAAAATCCACGATAGGCAGGATGGTTCCCAGACCCAAGGTGGCACCAGTGCCAAGTCGGGCTGGTTTGATAGTACCAAGTGGCTCCTGCAATCTGCCATCCAGAAGCGGGGCAGCTGAGTTTTGTTTGCCAGAGAAAAAGGCTGTGGTTTGTGTTTGGGGGCCTGTGGCTGGCAGTGGCCGGCTGGCTCCTGAAAATCCACGATACGCAGCATGGTTCCCAGACCCAAGGTGGCACCAGTGCCAAGTGGGGCTCGTTTGACAGTGTCAAGTGCCTCCTGCAATCTCCCATCCAGAAGCGGGGCAGCTGAGTTTTTTTTGCCAGGGAAACGGACCTTTGTTTTTGATTGGGCTCTGTGGCCGAGAGTGGTCGGCTGTCTCCTGACAATCCACAATACGCAGGATGGTTCCCAGACCCAAGGTGGCACCAGTGCCAAGTCGGGCTGGTTTGATAGTACCAAGTGTCTCCTGCAATCTGCCATCCAGAAGCGGGGCAGCTGAGTTTTGTTTGCCAGAGAAAAGGGCCGTGGGTTGTGTTTGGGGGCATATGGCTGGGAGTGGCCACCTGGCTCCTTAAAATGCACGATACGCCGCATGGTAACCAGGCGCAAGGTGGCACCAGTGCCAAGTCAGGCTGTTTTTGTAGTACCCAGTGGCTCCTGCAATTTGCCATCCAGAAGCGGGGCAGTTGAATTTTGTTTGCTAGAGAAAAGGGCTGTGGTTTGTGTTTGGGGGCCTATGGCTGAGAGTGGCCGGCTGGCCCCTGAAAATCAACGATAGGCAGGATGGTTCCCAGATCCAAGGTGGCACCAGTGCCAAGTAAGGCTGGTTGTATGGTTCAAAGTAACTCCTGCAATCTGCCATCCAGAAGCGGGACAGCTGAGTTTTTTTTGCCAGAGAAAAGGTCCATGGTTTCTTTTTGGGGCATACGGCTGGGAATTGCCGGCTGGCTCCTTAAAATGCTCGATACGCAGGATGGTTCCCAGAGCCAAGGTGGCACCACTGCCAAGTCGGGCTCTTTTTGTAGTACCAAGTGCGTCCTGCAATTTGCCATCCAGAAGAGGGGCAGTTGAGTTTTGTTTGCCAGAGAAAAGGGCCGTTGTTTGTGTTTGGGGGCCTGTGGCTGGGAGTGTTCGGCTGGTTCCTGAATATGTACGATACGCAGGATTGTTCCCAGATCCAAGGTGGCAGCAGTGCCATGTTGTGCTGGTGTGATAGTCCCAAGTGGCTCCTGCAATCTGCCATCCAGAAGTGGGGCAGCTGATTTTTGTTTGCCAGAGGAAAGGTCCGTGGTTTGTTTTTGGGGGCATATGGCTGAGAGTGGCCGGCTGGCCCCTGAAAATCCACGATACACAGGATGGTTCCCAGATCCAAGGTGGCACCTGTGCCAAGTCGGGCTGATTTGATAGTACTAAGTAGCTCCTGCAATCTGCCATGCAGAAGCGGGGCAGCTTACTTTTGTTTGCCAGGGAAACGGGCCGAGGTTTGTGTTTGGGGGCCTATGGCTGAGAGTGACCGGCTGGCTCCTGAAAAGCTACAATAGGCAGGATGGTGACCAGACCCATGGCGGCACCAGTGCCAAGTTGGGCTGGTTTGATAGTACCAAGTGGTTCCTGCAATCTGCCATCCAGAAGCAGGGCAGCTGAGTTTTGTTTGCCAGAGAAAAGGGCCTTGGTTTGTGTTTGGGGGCATATGGCTGGGTGTGGCCAGCTGGCTCCTTAAAATGCACGATATGCAACATGGCTCCCAGACCCAAGGTGGCACAAGTGCCAAGTTGGGCTGGTTTGATAGTACCAAGTGGCTCCTGCAATCTTCCATGATCACGTGGAGAAATACTTTCTGGTTTCAGCCTCATGCTCTTTCTTCTCTCCCTCAACTTCTCTATCACCTCTCATCTGGTTCACATGCGCTGTCTTCAAGGTCCACAGGCTACTTTTCACAGAATCTTCTGGCCTGATGAAGTAAGGATGATGAATAGAACAGAGCTGGGATCTATTTTCCAGTTTGGATAAAATGCATTCTGCACACAAATCCAAGGAGAACGGGCTGCCCCGATGCCCAGAAAATCTTTCACTCCTGCTAGTGTTCTACGTCAACCGCAACTTAGTCTGAAAGAAAAGCTTTTTCTCTGAGAGCATCTGAGAGGTTTGCATGAAGCACTGATATCTGACATATGCAATTTTGAATAGGAGAGGAAAAAGAAAATGGCAAGGAGTTTTTAATTTTAGTGGTTTCAATTTTAATTTCCGTGCACTTTTTCAAAACTTGTCAGCTCAAATGCCCATCAACATCTTTTAGTCATCTGTAAGTCAGTATTCATATAAAATGTGCTTCAAATCCAAAGAATTTCAAATTTGCACTCCAAGCTTCTATGCCTAGATTTATGATTTCCTACACATATTAGATGAAAGGAAGGCCTTTTTTACTGTGGGAGTGCTGGAACACTGGAACAGGTTGCCCAGAGAAGTTGTGGGTGTCCCATCCCTGAAAGTATTCAAGGTCACCCTGGACGGGGCTTGGAGCAGCAACAAAGGAGAAGCTTGATGGTAGAGAAACAAAGTTGGACTATAGAAGAAACTCGGATTGAAGTATAGGATCAAGTTTTCTCTCAGCTCTTGGGGTAAATTCAAAGTTGTACAAAATGACATTTATCTGTGCTATTCACTACTGTAACAGAAAGTTTCATGAAAACTGTACAGAAGATAGTAAATTTTAAAAGAGATAAGAATTACAGCATAAAATCCATGGGATAGGTTACAACATGAGACACTCTCTAAGAGAAAATCTCTGTGTTTCAGCACTTCATCGGGGTAAGATTTCATGAAGTGCCAAAGAAGGCGGCAAAATATCATTCGGGACATTATTTACTGGAATTCAGCCTGGCCATTAGTAGGAACTGCCTTTGAACATATCATGTAGATATACCACACACACTTTCCCTTCACTGAAAAATTACTGTTTACAACAAATAAGCAATTGACAATCAAAATTGATTGAAAGCATCTTAAACATGTCAAGTATTTCATTGTAGATGATCTGTGATCCAAATGCTTCTTCCACCTTCGAGAGGGACAGAAGAATTCTTCCATATCATGATGGTTTAAAATTGTATCAACCAATGTTTTCTGCTGAAAAGATATCATCTATTTTTTTCTATTTTTGGAAGAAAATATTCCTAGACATACAACAGGTGAGAACTAAGTAATTTTAAAGAAACAAATGAAATGAAAATATTCTGTAAATAGAATGAAATGAAAAGCTGTGTTTTAAATAGGAGCTAAATATTAAACAGAATTTTTGTACCAGGCATTTGAATTACTGCACCAGCTCTTTTGCCCATCAAGAGAGGCATTTAGCATTTCAGTCTTTTCCAAGGTGTTCATGATCTGCTATGCTGATCTCTGTGTGTGCCTAGGTGTGTGTGGAGGGGGGGGCATATGAAGGGGAGTGTGTATGTTTGCTTTACAATTGTTGTGGCAGATTCATGCCTCAGCTCCACATTTTGTTTTAAAAAGGTCACACCGAGTGGATATGAAGTTTACTATCAACAAGAGATCGATTCCCAAATCATCCATTTGACTCTCCCTTATAAATCATGTGCTTTGTTGCATATTTTATCAAATATACTTTCAAGCCAGATGGAGGAAGGAGGATGTGGGAATCCCTCCACCATCTTGCAACTTTTATGTAAGTAGGTTTTCAAGAAAATCATCATTTCTCTTTTAAATATGTCTGGAACAGGCATGATGGTAGTGTCAACCTGTTGGAGTTTTTGTTGCTGGAAGAAGTTGTACAAAAGGATTGGTTTTTACATTGACCAGTTACTGAATCAAGCGCAGGAATACATTGGAAATTTAGCTGGGGGTTCCTTTTCCCAGCAGACTACTTCTAGAACGAGCTTGTACACTGAAGCTGACTCTTTTGCTCTCTTTTTGTTTCTTTCCTATTTTCTTGGCTTCTTTGCCACTATCTAGACAATTTTGGAACTTTGTTCCCAACTAAAATGGTTTCAATAGTCTGATTGTGATCATACATTTTTACAAGGAATTTTTAAAATCTTTCCTCGAGTCCAGAAAGTCAAGGACTTAGATCTTTTTCTTCCCTTATCAATATTGCCATGAAATTGATAAATAAAGACCAACTCTTTATTTTTGTTTTTAACCCACGTAGATAATTCCCATCCATTAATCCATTTTGTGGACCAATAGCTGCCATTCTGATGGAAGCTGTCACTTCTTAACAATAGGCATTCTGTGACTATGTTGACAGCACTTTGGGTGAAGATCCTAACTGGTCTTAGATATACATAGGGAGAAATTTGCTCAGCCAGTGTCAGTCTTAAGCATGCGTATCAGAAGATCTTTCTAGAGCTGGGAATTTTCCCATGAAAGGGATTCAGTTAGGGAAGAGACACTTGTGCCAGAGTTTTACATTCTTCTTGAACACTGCTTAAGGAACTTAGATGCCATGTCCATTTGGATCTCTGTCTGCACAGAACTTTGTCATGCCAGTGCTTTGAAATGCATCTTGAAGAGAATTCACTAGCACAGAATGAAAGAGAGTGGAAGGGGTTGGTGGGGCTAACCAGGCCCAACCCCCCTGCCTAAACCAGGATACCTAGAGCCTCTTGCCCAGGATTCTATCTGGGTGTACTTTTAATGTCTTCAAAGATCCAGGCTCCACAATCTTTCTGGGCAGTCTGTGCCGTGGTTCAGTCACCCTGACAGTAAAGAAACATTTACTGATGTTCAAAGGCAATCTCCTGTATTTCAGTGTGTGCCCACTGCCTCTTGTCTTTTCCCTCAGCATCACTGAAAAGACACTGATTCCCTCCCCTTTGCACTATTGCTTCCATATGTATGTGTGATGCCATGTAGAGGTATGTCAAAAACCTCCCTGAAGCCCAGGCAGATAATATTCCCTTCATCTACCAGTCAAGTTGATTCATCAGAGGAGTTTAAAGTGATGTTCAGCATGAAATTCCCCTGAAAAATCATGCTAACTACATTATTTGGTCATCTGTCATGTGCCTGGCAAGGATTTCCAGGAAGAGCTGCTTCATCAACTTCCTGGGGATAAAAAAGAGGCTGGCTGGTTTGTACTATGGCGAGTCCTCTTAATTGCCTTTTTTGAAGATGGGTGTCATTTGCTAACATCCACTCTTTAGCCTCTCTTGTCGTCTACATCTTAGCAAAACGCTTTTCCACTATGTCTGGCTAGGAAAAACTGTGCCAGCACAGAAAACATCTCCCATCGTGTTCTAGAAGTTGCACGGATGTCTGCCAAGTGTTTGGCAGGAAGAAAAGAAAAGTTGTCCAAAACAGCTTCCAATCGAATGTTCCTGTGATTGGAAAAGTCAGGAGAGTGCAAAGGTACTGTTTTCTATCAGTTGGCAAGGTGCGCACACAATCCCAGTGTTGTACAGCTTGCTTCTTCACCTTCCCGAAGCTGCCGCTCTCGCCGGCTGCCGGAGCCCAAGAAGCGGCTTCTTCGCGCAAAGACGATTGTGCCGCTCACAGTGCTCTCCTTAGCGCGGCTTCTGCCGAAAGACGCCCGGCAGCGGCTCTTACCTCCGGAGAGCATCCTACCTTCGTCTTTCGCGTCTTTTGTAGTCTACATCTTAGCAAAACGCTTTTCCACTATGTCTGGCTAGGAAAAACTGTGCCAGCACAGAAAACATCTCCCATCGTGTTCTAGAAGTTGCACGGATGTCTGCCAAGTGTTTGGCAGGAAGAAAAGAAAAGTTGTCCAAAACAGCTTCCAATCGAATGTTCCTGTGATTGGAAAAGTCAGGAGAGTGCAAAGGTACTGTTTTCTATCAGTTGGCAAGGTGCGCACACAATCCCAGTGTTGTACAGCTTGCTTCTTCACCTTCCCGAAGCTGCCGCTCTCGCCGGCTGCCGGAGCCCAAGAAGCGGCTTCTTCGCGCAAAGACGATTGTGCCGCTCACAGTGCTCTCCTTAGCGCGGCTTCTGCCGAAAGACGCCCGGCAGCGGCTCTTACCTCCTGAGAGTGGCAGCTTCGGGAAGGTGAAGAAGCAAGCTGTACAACACTGGGATTGTGTGCGCACCTTGCCAACTGATAGAAAACAGTACCTTTGCACTCTCCTGACTTTTCCAATCACAGGAACATTCGATTGGAAGCTGTTTTGGACAACTTTTCTTTTCTTCCTGCCAAACACTTGGCAGACATCCGTGCAACTTCTAGAACACGATGGGAGATGTTTTCTGTGCTGGCACAGTTTTTCCTAGCCAGACATAGTGGAAAAGCGTTTTGCTAAGATGTAGACTACAAAAGACGCGAAAGACGAAGGTAGGATGCTCTCCGGAGGTAAGAGCCGCTGCCGGGCGTCTTTCGGCAGAAGCCGCGCTAAGGAGAGCACTGTGAGCGGCACAATCGTCTTTGCGCGAAGAAGCCGCTTCTTGGGCTCCGGCAGCCGGCGAGAGCGGCAGCTTCGGGAAGGTGAAGAAGCAAGCTGTACAACACTGGGATTGTGTGCGCACCTTGCCAACTGATAGAAAACAGTACCTTTGCACTCTCCTGACTTTTCCAATCACAGGAACATTCGATTGGAAGCTGTTTTGGACAACTTTTCTTTTCTTCCTGCCAAACACTTGGCAGACATCCGTGCAACTTCTAGAACACGATGGGAGATGTTTTCTGTGCTGGCACAGTTTTTCCTAGCCAGACATAGTGGAAAAGCTTTTTGCCGAGGTGTAGATGAGAAGAGGAGCTAAAGACGAAGGTAGGATGCTCTCCGGAGGTAAGAGCCGCTGCCGGGCGTCTTTCGGCAGAAGCCGCGCTAAGGAGAGCCCTGTGAGCGGCACAATCGTCTTTGCGCGAAGAAGCCGCTTCTTGGGCTCCGGCAGCCGGCGAGAGCGGCAGCTTCGGGAAGGTGAAGAAGCAAGCTGTACAACACTGGGATTGTGTGCGCACCTTGCCAACTGATAGAAAACAGTACCTTTGCACTCTCCTGACTTTTCCAATCACAGGAACATTCGATTGGAAGCTGTTTTGGACAACTTTTCTTTTCTTCCTGCCAAACACTTGGCAGACATCCGTGCAACTTCTAGAACACGATGGGAGATGTTTTCTGTGCTGGCACAGTTTTTCCTAGCCAGACATAGTGGAAAAGCGTTTTGCTAAGATGTAGACGACAAGAGAGGCTAAAGAGTGGATGTTAGCAAATGACACCCATCTTCAAAAAAGGCAATTAAGAGGACTCGCCATAGTACAAACCAGCCAGCCTCTTTTTTATCCCCAGGAAGTTGATGAAGCAGCTCTTCCTGGAAATCCTTGCCAGGCACATGACAGATGACCAAATAATGTAGTTAGCATGATTTTTCAGGGGAATTTCATGCTGAACATCACTTTAAACTCCTCTGATGAATCAACTTGACTGGTAGATGAAGGGAATATTATCTGCCTGGGCTTCAGGGAGGTTTTTGACATACCTCTACATGGCATCACACATACATATGGAAGCAATAGTGCAAAGGGGAGGGAATCAGTGTCTTTTCAGTGATGCTGAGGGAAAAGACAAGAGGCAGTGGGCACACACTGAAATACAGGAGATTGCCTTTGAACATCAGTAAATGTTTCTTTACTGTCAGGGTGACTGAACCACGGCACAGACTGCCCAGAAAGATTGTGGAGCCTGGATCTTTGAAGACATTAAAAGTACACCCAGATAGAATCCTGGGCAAGAGGCTCTAGGTATCCTGGTTTAGGCAGGGGGGTTGGGCCTGGTTAGCCCCACCAACCCCTTCCACTCTCTTTCATTCTGTGCTAGTGAATTCTCTTCAAGATGCATTTCAAAGCACTGGCATGACAAAGTTCTGTGCAGACAGAGATCCAAATGGACATGGCATCTAAGTTCCTTAAGCAGTGTTCAAGAAGAATGTAAAACTCTGGCACAAGTGTCTCTTCCCTAACTGAATCCCTTTCATGGGAAAATTCCCAGCTCTAGAAAGATCTTCTGATACGCATGCTTAAGACTGACACTGGCTGAGCAAATTTCTCCCTATGTATATCTAAGACCAGTTAGGATCTTCACCCAAAGTGCTGTCAACATAGTCACAGAATGCCTATTGTTAAGAAGTGACAGCTTCCATCAGAATGGCAGCTATTGGTCCACAAAATGGATTAATGGATGGGAATTATCTACGTGGGTTAAAAACAAAAATAAAGAGTTGGTCTTTATTTATCAATTTCATGGCAATATTGATAAGGGAAGAAAAAGATCTAAGTCCTTGACTTTCTGGACTCGAGGAAAGATTTTAAAAATTCCTTGTAAAAATGTATGATCACAATCAGACTATTGAAACCATTTTAGTTGGGAACAAAGTTCCAAAATTGTCTAGATAGTGGCAAAGAAGCCAAGAAAATAGGAAAGAAACAAAAAGAGAGCAAAAGAGTCAGCTTCAGTGTACAAGCTCGTTCTAGAAGTAGTCTGCTGGGAAAAGGAACCCCCAGCTAAATTTCCAATGTATTCCTGCGCTTGATTCAGTAACTGGTCAATGTAAAAACCAATCCTTTTGTACAACTTCTTCCAGCAACAAAAACTCCAACAGGTTGACACTACCATCATGCCTGTTCCAGACATATTTAAAAGAGAAATGATGATTTTCTTGAAAACCTACTTACATAAAAGTTGCAAGATGGTGGAGGGATTCCCACATCCTCCTTCCTCCATCTGGCTTGAAAGTATATTTGATAAAATATGCAACAAAGCACATGATTTATAAGGGAGAGTCAAATGGATGATTTGGGAATCGATCTCTTGTTGATAGTAAACTTCATATCCACTCGGTGTGACCTTTTTAAAACAAAATGTGGAGCTGAGGCATGAATCTGCCACAACAATTGTAAAGCAAACATACACACTCCCCTTCATATGCCCCCCCCTCCACACACACCTAGGCACACACAGAGATCAGCATAGCAGATCATGAACACCTTGGAAAAGACTGAAATGCTAAATGCCTCTCTTGATGGGCAAAAGAGCTGGTGCAGTAATTCAAATGCCTGGTACAAAAATTCTGTTTAATATTTAGCTCCTATTTAAAACACAGCTTTTCATTTCATTCTATTTACAGAATATTTTCATTTCATTTGTTTCTTTAAAATTACTTAGTTCTCACCTGTTGTATGTCTAGGAATATTTTCTTCCAAAAATAGAAAAAAATAGATGATATCTTTTCAGCAGAAAACATTGGTTGATACAATTTTAAACCATCATGATATGGAAGAATTCTTCTGTCCCTCTCGAAGGTGGAAGAAGCATTTGGATCACAGATCATCTACAATGAAATACTTGACATGTTTAAGATGCTTTCAATCAATTTTGATCGTCAATTGCTTATTTGTTGTAAACAGTAATTTTTCAGTGAAGGGAAAGTGTGTGTGGTATATCTACATGATATGTTCAAAGGCAGTTCCTACTAATGGCCAGGCTGAATTCCAGTAAATAATGTCCCGAATGATATTTTGCCGCCTTCTTTGGCACTTCATGAAATCTTACCCCGATGAAGTGCTGAAACACAGAGATTTTCTCTTAGAGAGTGTCTCATGTTGTAACCTATCCCATGGATTTTATGCTGTAATTCTTATCTCTTTTAAAATTTACTATCTTCTGTACAGTTTTCATGAAACTTTCTGTTACAGTAGTGAATAGCACAGATAAATGTCATTTTGTACAACTTTGAATTTACCCCAAGAGCTGAGAGAAAACTTGATCCTATACTTCAATCCGAGTTTCTTCTATAGTCCAACTTTGTTTCTCTACCATCAAGCTTCTCCTTTGTTGCTGCTCCAAGCCCCGTCCAAGGTGACCTTGAATACTTTCAGGGATGGGACACCCACAACTTCTCTGGGCAACCTGTTCCAGTGTTCCAGCACTCCCACAGTAAAAAAGGCCTTCCTTTCATCTAATATGTGTAGGAAATCATAAATCTAGGCATAGAAGCTTGGAGTGCAAATTTGAAATTCTTTGGATTTGAAGCACATTTTATATGAATACTGACTTACAGATGACTAAAAGATGTTGATGGGCATTTGAGCTGACAAGTTTTGAAAAAGTGCACGGAAATTAAAATTGAAACCACTAAAATTAAAAACTCCTTGCCATTTTCTTTTTCCTCTCCTATTCAAAATTGCATATGTCAGATATCAGTGCTTCATGCAAACCTCTCAGATGCTCTCAGAGAAAAAGCTTTTCTTTCAGACTAAGTTGCGGTTGACGTAGAACACTAGCAGGAGTGAAAGATTTTCTGGGCATCGGGGCAGCCCGTTCTCCTTGGATTTGTGTGCAGAATGCATTTTATCCAAACTGGAAAATAGATCCCAGCTCTGTTCTATTCATCATCCTTACTTCATCAGGCCAGAAGATTCTGTGAAAAGTAGCCTGTGGACCTTGAAGACAGCGCATGTGAACCAGATGAGAGGTGATAGAGAAGTTGAGGGAGAGAAGAAAGAGCATGAGGCTGAAACCAGAAAGTATTTCTCCACGTGATCATGGAAGATTGCAGGAGCCACTTGGTACTATCAAACCAGCCCAACTTGGCACTTGTGCCACCTTGGGTCTGGGAGCCATGTTGCATATCGTGCATTTTAAGGAGCCAGCTGGCCACACCCAGCCATATGCCCCCAAACACAAACCAAGGCCCTTTTCTCTGGCAAACAAAACTCAGCTGCCCTGCTTCTGGATGGCAGATTGCAGGAACCACTTGGTACTATCAAACCAGCCCAACTTGGCACTGGTGCCACCATGGGTCTGGTCACCATCCTGCCTATTGTAGCTTTTCAGGAGCCAGCCGGTCACTCTCAGCCATAGGCCCCCAAACACAAACCTCGGCCCGTTTCCCTGGCAAACAAAAGTAAGCTGCCCCGCTTCTGCATGGCAGATTGCAGGAGCTACTTAGTACTATCAAATCAGCCCGACTTGGCACAGGTGCCACCTTGGATCTGGGAACCATCCTGTGTATCGTGGATTTTCAGGGGCCAGCCGGCCACTCTCAGCCATATGCCCCCAAAAACAAACCACGGACCTTTTCTCTGGCAAACAAAAATCAGCTGCCCCACTTCTGGATGGCAGATTGCAGGAGCCACTTGGGACTATCACACCAGCACAACATGGCACTGCTGCCACCTTGGATCTGGGAACAATCCTGCGTATCGTACATATTCAGGAACCAGCCGAACACTCCCAGCCACAGGCCCCCAAACACAAACAACGGCCCTTTTCTCTGGCAAACAAAACTCAACTGCCCCTCTTCTGGATGGCAAATTGCAGGACGCACTTGGTACTACAAAAAGAGCCCGACTTGGCAGTGGTGCCACCTTGGCTCTGGGAACCATCCTGCGTATCGAGCATTTTAAGGAGCCAGCCGGCAATTCCCAGCCGTATGCCCCAAAAAGAAACCATGGACCTTTTCTCTGGCAAAAAAAACTCAGCTGTCCCGCTTCTGGATGGCAGATTGCAGGAGTTACTTTGAACCATACAACCAGCCTTACTTGGCACTGGTGCCACCTTGGATCTGGGAACCATCCTGCCTATCGTTGATTTTCAGGGGCCAGCCGGCCACTCTCAGCCATAGGCCCCCAAACACAAACCACAGCCCTTTTCTCTAGCAAACAAAATTCAACTGCCCCGCTTCTGGATGGCAAATTGCAGGAGCCACTGGGTACTACAAAAACAGCCTGACTTGGCACTGGTGCCACCTTGCGTCTGGTTACCATGCGGCGTATCGTGCATTTTAAGGAGCCAGGTGGCCACTCCCAGCCATATGCCCCCAAACACAACCCACGGCCCTTTTCTCTGGCAAACAAAACTCAGCTGCCCCGCTTCTGGATGGCAGATTGCAGGAGACACTTGGTACTATCAAACCAGCCCGACTTGGCACTGGTGCCACCTTGGGTCTGGGAACCATCCTGCGTATTGTGGATTGTCAGGAGACAGCCAACCACTCTCGGCCACAGAGCCCAATCAAAAACAAAGGTCCGTTTCCCTGGCAAAAAAAACTCAGCTGCCCCGCTTCTGGATGGGAGATTGCAGGAGGCACTTGACACTGTCAAACGAGCCCCACTTGGCACTGGTGCCACCTTGGGTCTGGGAACCATGCTGCGTATCGTGGATTTTCAGGAGCCAGCCGGCCACTGCCAGCCATAGGCCCCCAAACACAAACCACAGCCTTTTTCTCTGGCAAACAAAACTCAGCTGCCCCGCTTCTGGATGGCAGATTGCAGGAGCCACTTGGTACTATCAAACCAGCCCGACTTGGCACTGGTGCCAACTTGGGTCTGGGAACCATCCTGCCTATCGTGGATTTTAAGGAGCCAGCCGGCTACTCCCAGCCACAGGCCCCCAACAAAAACCACGGCCCTTTTTTCTCGCAAACAAAACTTAGCTGCCTCACTTCTGGATGGCAGATTGCAGGAGCCACTTGGTGTAATCAAACCAGCCCGACTTGGCACTGGTGCCACCTTGGGTCTGGGAACCATCCTGCGTATCGTGGATTCTAAGGAGCCAGCCGGCCACTCCTAGCCACAGGCCCCCAAACAAAATCAACGGCGCTGTTCCCTGGAAAACAAAACACGCCTGCCAACTTTTTGATGGAGTTTGCAGGAGCCACTTGGTACTATCAAACCAGCCCGACTTGGCACTGGTGCCACCTTGGGTCTGGGAACCATCCTGCGTATCGTGGATTCTAAGGAGCCAGCCGGCCACTCCTAGCCACAGGCCCCCAAACAAAAACCTAGGCCTATTTCTCTGGCAAACAAAAGTAAGCTGCCCTGCTTCTGGATGGCAGATTGCAGGAGACACTTGGTACTATCAAACCAGCCCAACTTGGCACTGGTGCCACCTTGGATCTGGGAACCATGCTCTGTATCGTGGATATTCAGGGGCCAGCCGGCCGCTCTCAGCCATATGTCCCCAAACAGAAACCTCGGCCCGTTTCTCTGGCAAACAAAACTCAACTGCCCCTCTTCTGGATGGCAAATTGCAGGATGAACTTGATACTAAAACCGCAGGCCGACTTGGTAGTGGTGACACCTTGGGCCTGGGAACCATCATGCGTATCGAGCATTTTAAGGAGCCAGCCGGCCACTCCCAGCAATATGCCCCCAAAAACAATCCACGGAATTTTCCTCTGGCAAACAAAAATCAGCTGCCTCGCTTCTGGATGGCAGATTGCAGGAGCCACTTTGCACCATCAAACCAGCCCGACTTGGCACTGGTGCCACCTTGGGTCTGGGAACCATGCTGCGTAACACAGATTCTAAGGCGCCAGTCGGCCACTACGAGCCACAAGCCCCCAAACACAAACAACGGCGCTATTCTCTGGCAAACAAAACTCAACTGCCCCTCTTCTGGATGGCAAATTGCAGGACGCACTTGGTACTATAAAAACAGCCCGACTTGGCACTGGTGCCCCCTTGGGTCTGGGAACCATGCTGCGTATCGATCTTTTTAATGAGACAGCCGGCCACTCCCAGCCATATGCCCCCAAACACAACCCACGGCCCTTTTCTCTGGCAAACAAAACTCAACTGCACCGCTTCTGGATGGCAGATTGCAGGAGCCACTTGGTACTATCAAACCAGCCCGACTTGGCACTGGTGCCACCTTGGGTCTGGGAACCATCCTGCGTATTGTGGGTTGTCAGGAGCCAGCCGAACACTCTCGGCCACAGACCCCAATTAAAAACAACGGCCCGTTTCACAGGCAAACAAAACTCAGCTGCCCCGCTTCTGGATGGGAGATTGCAGGAGCCACTGGGTACTATGAAACCAGCCCTACTTGGCACTGGTGCCACATTGCATCTGGGAACCATGCTGCGTATCATGGATTTTCAGGAGCCAGCCGGCCACTGCCAGCCACAGGCCCCGAAACACAAACAACAGCCTTTTTGTCTGGCAAACAAAATTCAGCTGCCCCGCTTCTGGATGGCAGATTGCAGGAACCACTTGGTACTAACAAACCAGCCCGACTTGGCACTGATGCCACCTTGGGTCTGGGAACCATCCTGCGTATCGTGGATTCTAAGGAGCCAGCTGGCCACTCCCAGCCACAGGCCCCAAAACACACACAACGGTGCTTTTCCCTGGAAAACAAAACTCGCCTGCCAAACTTTTGATGGCAGATTGCAGGAGCCACTTGGTATTATCAAACCAGCCCAACTTGGCACTGGTGCCACCATGGGTCTGGTCACCATCCTGCCTATCGTAGCTTTTCAGGAGCCAGCCAGCCACCCCCAGCCAGAGACCCCCAGACAAATATTTCGGCCCGTTTCCCTGGCAAAAAAAAGTAAGCTGCCCCGCTTCTGGATGGCAGATTGCAGGAGCCACTTGGTACCATCAAACCAGCCCAACTTGGCACTGGTGCCAACTCAGGTCTGGGAACCATCCTGCCTATCGTGGGTTCTAAGGAGCCAGCTGGCCACTCCCAGCCACAGGCCCCCAAACACAAACAACGGCGCTTTTCCCTGGAAAACAAAACTCGCCTGCCAACTATTTGATGGCAGATTGCAGGAGCCACTTGGTACTATCAAACCAGCCCAACTTGGCACTGGTGCCACCATGGGTCTGGTCACCATCCTGCCTATCGTAGCTTTTCAGGAGCCAGCCGGTCACTCCCAGCCATAGGCCCCCAGACACAAACCTCGGCCCGTTTCCCTGGCAAACAAAAGTAAGCTGCCCCGCTTCTGGATGGCAGATTGCAGGAGCTACTTAGTACTATCAAACCAGCCCGACTTGGCACTGGTGACACCTCTGGTCTGGGAACCATCCTGCCTATCGTGGATTTTCAGGGGCCAGCCGGCCACTCTCAGCCATATGCCCCAAAAACAAACCACGGCCCTTTTCTCTGGCAAACAAAACTCAACTGCCCCTCTTCTGGATGGCAAATTTTAGGACGCACTTTGTACTACGAAAACCGCCCGACGTGGCACTGGTGCCACCTTGTGTCAGGGAACCATCCTGCATATCGAGCTTTTTAAGGAGCCAGCCGGCCACGCCCAGCCATATACCCCCAAAAACAAACCACGGACCATTTCTCTTGGAAACAAAAATCCGCTGCCCCGCGTCTGGATGGCAGATTGCAGGAGCCACTTTGCACCATCAAACCAGCCCGACTTGGCACTGGTGCCACCTTGGGTCTGGGAACAATCCTGCATATCGTGGATTCTAAGGAGCCAGCCGGCCACTCCCTGCCATAGGCCCCCAAACAAAAACAACGGCGCTTTTCCCTGGAAAACAAAATTCGCCTGCCAGCATTTTGATGGCAGATTGCAGGAGCCACTTGGTACTATCAAATCATCCCAACTTGGCACTGGTGCCACTATGGGTCTGGGAACCATCCTGCCTATTGTAGCATTTCAGGAGCCAGCCGGTCACTCCCAGCCATAGGCCCCCAGACACAAACCTCGGACCGTTTCCCTGGCAAACAAAATTAAGCTGCCCCGATTCTGGATGGCAGATTGCAGGAGCCACTTGGTTGTGTCAAACCAGCCCGACTTGGAACTGGTGCCACCTTGGGTCTGGGAACCATCCTGCGTAACGTGGATTCTAAGCAGCCACCCGGCCACTCTGAGCCACAGGCCCCCAAACACAAACAACGGCGCTTTTCCCTGGAAAACAAAACTCGCCTGCCAACTTTTTGATGGCAGATTGCAGGAGCCACTTGGTACTATCAAACCAGCCCAACTTGGCACTGGTGCCACCTCTGGTCTGGGAACCATCCTGCCTATCGTAGCTTTTCAGGAGCCAGCCGGTCACTCCCAGCCATAGACCCCCAGACACAAACCTCGGCCCGTTTCCCTGGAAAACAAAAGTAAGTTACCCCGATTCTGGATGGCAGATTGCAGGAGCCACTTGGTACTATCAAATCAGCCCAACTTGGCACTGGTGCCACCATGGGTCTGGTAAACATCCTGCCTATCGTAGCTTTTCAGGAGCCAGCCGGTCACTCCCTGCCATAGGCCCCCGGACACAAACCTCGGCCCGTTTCCCTGGCAAACAAAAGTAAGCTGCCCCGCTTTTGGATGGCAGATTGCAGGATGCAGTTGGTACTTACAAACCAGCCCGACTTGGCCCTGGTGCCACCTCTGGTCTGGGAACCATGCTGCGTAACGTAGATTCTACGAGGACAGGCGGCCACTCCCAGCCACAGGCCTCTAAACAAAAACAACGGCGCTTTTCCCTGGAAAACAAAACTCGCCTGCCAACTTCTTGATGGCAGATTGCAGGAGCCACTTGGTACTATCAAACCAGCCCAACTTGGCACTGGTGCCACCATGGGTCTGGTCACCATCCTGCCTATCGTAGCTTTTCAGGAGCCAGCCGCTCACTCCCAGCCATAGGCCCCCAGACAAATACCTCGGCACGTTTCCCTGGCAAACAAAAGTAGGCTGCCCCGCTTCTGGATGGCAAATTGCAGGACGCACTTGGTACTACGAAAACAGCCCGACTTGGCACTGATGCCACCTTGGGTCAGGGAACAATCCTGTGTATAGAGCTTTTTATGGAGCCAGCCGGCCACGTCCAGTCATATACCCCCAAAAAAAAAACCACGGAACTTTCCTCCAGCAAACAAAAATCCGCTGCCCCGCGTCTGGATGGCAGATTGCAGGAGCTATTTAGTATTATCAAACCAGCCCGACTTGGCACTGGTGGCACCATGAGTCTGGTAACCATCCTGCCTATCGTAGCTTTTCAGTAGTCAGCCGGTCACTCCCAGCCATAGGCCCCCAGACAAATACCTCGGCCCGTTTCCCTGGGAAACAAAAGTAAGCTGTCCCGCTTCTGGATGGCAGATTGCAGGAGCCACTTGGTACTATCAAACCAGCCCAACTTGTTCCCAGACCCAAGGTGGCACCAGTGCCAAGTGGGGCTGGTTTGATGGTGCAACGTGGCTCCTGCAATCTGCCATCCAAAAGCGGGGCAGCTTACTTTTGTTTGCCAGGGAAACGGGCCGAGGTTTGTGTCTGGGGGTCTATGGCTGGGAGTGACCGGCTGGCTCGTGAAAAGCTACGATAGGCAGGATGGTTCCCAGACCAGTGGTGGCACCAGTGCCAATGTTGGGCTGGTTTGATAGTACCAAGTGGCTCCTGCAATCTGCCATCAAAAAGTTGGCAGGCGAGTTTTGTTTTCCAGGGAAAAGCGCCGTAGTTTTTGTTTGGGGGCCTGTGGCTCAGAGTGGCCGGGTGGCTGCTTAGAATCCACGATACGCAGGATGGTTCCCAGACCCAAGGTGGCACCAGTGCCAAGTCGGGCTGGTTTGACACAACCAAGTGGCTCCTGCAATCTGCCATCCAGAATCAGGGCAGCTTAATTTTGTTTGCCAGGGAAACGGTCCGAGGTTTGTGTCTGGGGGCCTATGGCTGGGAGTGACCGGCTGGCTCCTGAAATGCTACAATAGGCAGGATGGTTCCCAGACCCAGAGTGGCACCAGTGCCAAGTTGGGATGATTTGATAGTACCAAGTGGCTCCTGCAATCTGCCATCAAAATTTGGCAGGCGAATTTTGTTTTCCAGGGAAAAGCGCCGTTGTTTGTGTTTGGGGGCCTGTGGCTGGGAGTGGCCGGCTGGCTCCTTAGAATCCACGATATGCAGGATTGTTCCCAGACCCAAGGTGGCACCAGTGCCAAGTCGGGCTGGTTTGATGGTGCAAAGTGGCTCCTGCAATCTGCCATACAGACGCGGGGCAGCGGATTTTTGTTTCCAAGAGAAATGGTCCGTGGTTTGTTTTTGGGGGTTTATGGCTGGGCGTGGCCGGCTGGCTCCTTAAAAAGCTCGATATGCAGGATGGTTCCCTGACACAAGGTGGCACCAGTGCCACGTCGGGCGGTTTTCGTAGTACAAAGTGCGTCCTAAAATTTGCCATCCAGAAGAGGGGCAGTTGAGTTTTGTTTGCCAGAGAAAAGGGCCGTGGTTTGTTTTTGGGGGCATATGGCTGAGAGTGGCCGGCTGGCTCCTGAAAAGCTATGATAGGCAGGATGTTTACCAGACCCATGGTGGCACCAGTGCCAAGTTGGGCTGATTTGATAGTACCAAGTGGCTCCTGCAATCTGCCATCCAGAATCGGGGTAGCTTACTTTTGTTTTCCAGGGAAACGGGCCGAGGTTTGTGTCTGGGGGTCTATGGTTGGGAGTGGCCGGCTGGCTCCTTAGAAACCACGATACGCAGCATGGTTCCCAGACAAGAGGTGCCACCAGTGCCAAGTTGGGCTGGTTTGATACTACCAAGTGGTTCCTGCAATCTGCCATCCAGAAGCGGGGCAGCTTACTTTTGTTTGCCAGGGAAACGGATCGTTGTTTGTGTTTGGGGGCCTATGGCTGGGACTGACCGGCTGGCTCCATAAAATCCACGATACGCAGGATGGTTCCCAGACCAGAGGTGGCACCAGTGCCAAGTCGGGCTGGTTTGATAGTACCAAGTGGATCCTGCAATCTGCCATCCAGAAGCGGGGCAGCTTACTTTTGTTTGCCAGGGACACGGGCCGAGGTTTTTGTCTGGGGGCCTATGGCTGGGAGTGACCGGCTGGCTCCTGAAAAGCTACGATAGGCAGGATGGTGACCAGACCCATGGTGGCAGCAGTGCCAAGTTGGGCTGGTTTGATAGTACCAAGTGGCTCCTGCAATCTGCCATCAAAAAGTTGGCAGGCGAGTTTTGTTTTCCAGGGAAAAGCGCCGTTGTTTGTGTTTGGGTGCCTGTGGCTGGGAGTGGCCGGCTGGCTCTTTAGAATCCACGATACGCAGGATGGTTCCCAGACCAGTGGTGGCACCAGTGCCAAGTCGGGCGGGTTAGATAGTAACAAGTGCGTCCTACAATCTGCCATCCAGAAGCGGGGCAGCTTACTTTTGTTTGCCAGGGAAACGGGCCGAGGTTTTTGTCTGGGGGCCTATGGCTGGGAGTGACCGGCTGGCTCGTGAAAAGCTACGATAGGCAGGATGGTGACCAGACCCATGGCGGCACCAGTGCCAAGTTGGGCTGGTTTGATAGTAGCAAGTGGCTCCTGCAATCTGCCATCAAAAAGTTGGCAGGCGAGTTTTGTTTTCCAGGGAAAAGCGCCGTTGTTTGTGTTTGGCGGCCTGTGGCTGGGAGTGGTTGGCTGGCTCCTTAGAATCCACGATACGCAGGATGGTTCCCAGACCAGAGGTGGCACCAGTGCCAAGTCGGGCTGGTTTGATAGTACCAAGTGGCTCCTGCAATCTGCCATCCAGAATCGGGGCAGCTTACTTTTGTTTGCCAGGGAAACGGGCCGAGCTTTGTGTCTGGGGGCCTATGGCTGGGAGTGACCGGCTGGCTCCTGAAAAGCTACGATAGGCAGGATGGTGACCAGACCCATGGTGGCACCAGTGCCAAGTTGGGCTGGTTTGATAGTACCAAGTGGCTCCTGCAATCTGCCATCCAAAAGTTGGCAGGCAAGTTTTCTTTACCAGGGAAAAGCGCCGTTGTTTTTGTTTGGGGGCCTATGGCTGGGAGTGGCCGGCTGGCTCCTTAGCATCCACGATACGCAGGATGGTTCCTAGACTTGACGTGGCACCAGTGCCAAGTTGGGCTGGTTTGATAGTACCAAGTGCGTCCTGCAATCTGCCATCCAGAAGTGGGGTAGCTTACTTTTGTTTGCCAGGGAAACGGGCCGAGGTTTGTGTCTCGGGGCATATGGCTGGGAGTGACCGGCTGGCTCCTGAAAAGCTACGATAGGCAGGATGGCGACCAGACCCATGGTGGCACCAGTGCCAAGTTGGGCTGGTTTGATAGTACCAAGTGGCTCCTGCAATCTGCCATCAAAAAGTTGGCAGGCGAGTTTGTTATCCAGGGAAAAGCGCCGTTGTTTGTGCCTGGGGCCCTATCGCCTGGAGTGGACGGATGGCTAATTAGAATCCACGATACACAGGATGGTTCCCAGACCCATGGTGGCACCAGTGCCAAGTTGGGCTGGTTTGATAGTACCAAGTGGTTCCTGCAATCTGCCATCCAGAAGCGGGGCAGCTTACTTTTGTTTGCCAGGGAAACGGTCCGAGGTTTGTGTCTGGGGTCCTAAGCCTGGAAGTGACCGGCTGGCTCGTGAAAAGCAACGATAGGCAGGATGGTGACCAGACCCATGACGGCACCAGTGCCAAGTTGGGCTGGTTTGATAGTACCAAGTGGCTCCTGCAATCTGCCATCAAAAACTTGGCAGGCGAGTTTTGTTTTCCAGGGAAAAGCGCCGTTGTTTGTGTTTGGGGGCCTGTGGCTGGGAGTGGCCGGCTGGCTCCTTAGAATCCACGATACTCAGCATGGTTCCCAGACCAAAGGTGGCACCAGTGCCAAGTTGGGCTGGTTTGATAGTACCAAGTGGTTCCTGCAATCTGCCATCCAGAAGCGGGGCAGCTTACATTTGTTGGCCAGGGAAACGGGCCGAGGTTTGTGTCTGGGGGCCTATGGCTGGGAGTGACCGGCTGGCTCCTGAAAAGCTACGATAGGCAGGATGGTGACCAGACCCATGGTGGCACCAGTGCCAAGTTGGGCTGATTTGATTGTACCAAGTGGCTCCTGCAATCTGCCATCAAAAAGTTGGCAGGCGAATTTTGTTTTCCAGGGAAAAGCGCCGTTGTTTGTGTTTGGGGGCCTGTGGCAGGGAGTGGCCGGCTGGCTCCTGAAAAGCTACGATAGGCAGGATGGTGACGAGACCCATGGTGGCACCAGTGCCAAGTTGGGCTGGTTTGATAGTACCAAGTGGCTCCGGCAATCTGCCATCAAAAAGTTGGCAGACGAGTTTTGTTTTCAAGGGAAAAGCGCCGTTGTTTGTGTTTGGGGGCCTGTGGCTGGGAGTGGCCGGCTGGCTGCTTAGAATCTACCATACGCAGGATGGTTCCCAGACCAGAGGTGGCACCAGTGCCAAGTCGGGCTGGTTTGATAGTACCAAGTGCGTCCTGCAATCTGCCATCCAGAAGCGGGACAGCTTACTTTTGTTTGTCAGGGAAACGGGCCGAGCTTTGTGTCTGTGGGCCTACGGCTGGGAGTGACCGGCTGGCTCCTGAAAAGCTACGATAGGCAGGATGGTGACCAGACCCATGGTGGCACCAGTGCCAAGTTGGGCTGGTTTGATAGTACCAAGTGGCTCCTGCAATCTGCCATCAAAAATTTGGCAGGCAAGTTTTGTTTTCCAGGGAAAAGTGCCGTTGTTTTTTTTTGGGGGCCTATGGCTGGGAGTGGCCGGCTGGCTCCTTAGAATCCACGATACGCAGGATGGTTCCCAGACCTGAGGTGGCACCAGTGCCAAGTTGGGCTGGTTTGATAGTACCAAGTGCGTCCTGCAATCTGCCATCCAGAAGCGGGGTAGCTTACTTTTGTTTGCCAGGGAAACGGGCCGAGGTTTGTGTCTCGGGGCCTATGGCTGGGAGTGACCGGCTGGCTCCTGAAAAGCTACGATAGGCAGGATGGTGACCAGACCCATGGTGGCACCAGTGCCAAGTTGGGCTGGTTTGATAGTACCAAGTGGCTCCTGCAATCTGCCATCAAAAACTTGGCAGGCGAGTTTGTTATCCAGGGAAAAGCGCCGTTGTTTGTGTTTGGGGGCCTGTGGCTGGGAGTGGCCGGCTGGCTCCTTAGAATCCATGATACGCAGGATGGTTCCCAGACCAGAGGTGGCACCAGTGCCAAGTTGGGCTGGTTTGATGGTGAAAAGTGGCTCCTGCAATCTGCCATCCAGAAGCGGGGCAGCTTACTTTTGTTTGCCAGGGAAACGGGCCGAGCTTTGTGTCTGGGGGCCTATGGCTGGGAGTGACCGGCTGGCTCCTGAAAAGCTACGATAGGCAGGATGGTGACCAGACCCATGGCGGCACCAGTGCCAAGTTGGGCTGGTTTGATAGTACCAAGTGGCTCCGGCAATCTGCCATCAAAATTTGGCAGGCGAGTTTTGTTTTCCAGGGAAAAGCGCCGTTGTTTTTGTTTGGGGGCCTGTGGCTGGGAGTGGCCGGATGGCTAATTAGAATCCACGATACGCAGCATGGTTCCCAGACCTGAGGTGGCACCAGTGCCAAGTCGGGCTAGTTGGATGGTGCAAAGTGGCTCCTGCAATCTGCCATCCAGAAGCGGGGCAGCTTACTTTTGTTTTCCAGGGTAAAGCGCCGTTGTTTGTGTTTGGGGGCCTGTGGGTGGGAGTGGCCGGCTGGCTCCTGAAAAGCTACGATAGGCAGGATGGTGACCAGACCCAAGGTGGCACCAGTGCCAAGTTGGGCTGGTTTGATAGTACCAAGTGGCTCCTGCAATCTGCCATCAAAAACTTGGCAGGCGAGTTTTGTTTTCCAGGGAAAAGCGCCGTTGTTTGTGTTTGGGGGCCTGTGGCTGGGAGTGGCCGGATGGCTCCTTAGAATCCACGATACTCAGCATGGTTCCCAGACCAGAGGTGGCACCAGTGCCAAGTTGGGCTGGTTTGATAGTACCAAGTGGCTCCTGCAATCTGCCATCCAGAAGCGGGGCAGCTTACTTTTGTTTGCCAGGGAAACGGGCCGAGGTTTGTGTCTGGGGGCCTATGGCTGGGAGTGACCGGCTGGCTCCTGAAAAGCTACGATAGGCAGTATGGTGACCAGACCCATGGTGGCACCAGTGCCAAGTTGGGCTGATTTGATAGTACCAAGTGGCTCCTGCAATCTGCCATCAAAAAATTGGCAGGCGAATTTTGTTATCCAGGGAAAAGCGCCGTTGTTTGTGTTTGGGGGCCTGTGGGTGGGAGTGGCCGGATGGCTAATTAGAATCCACGATACGCAGCATGGTTCCCAGACCTGAGGTGGCACCAGTGCCAAGTCGGGCTAGTTTGATGGTGCGAAGTGGCTCCTGCAATCTGCCATCCAGAAGCGGGGCAGCTTGCTTTTGTTTGCCAGGGAAACGGGCCGAGGTTTGTGTCTGGGGGCCTATGGCTGGGAGTGACCGGCTGGCTCCTGAAAAGCTATGATAGGCAGGATGGTGACCAGACCCATGGTGGCACCAGTGCCAAGTTGGGCTGGTTTGATAGTACCAAGTGGCTCCTGCAATCTGCCATCAAAAAGTTGGCAGGCGAGTTTTGTTTTCCAGGGAAAAGCGCCGTTGTTTGTGTTTGGGGGCCTGTGGCTGGGAGTGGCCGGCTGGCTGCTTAGAATCCACGATACGCAGGATGGTTCCCAGACGTGAGGTGGCGCCAGTGCCAAGTCGGGCTGGTTTGATACTACCAAGTGCGTCCTGCAATCTGCCATCCAGAAGCGGGACAGCTTACTTTTTTTTGTCAGGGAAACGGGCTGAGCTTTGTGTCACGGGGCCTATGGCTGGGAGTGACCGTCTAGGTCCTGAAAAGCTACGATAGGCAGGATGGTGACCAGACCCATGGTGGCACCAGTGCCAAGTTGGGGTGGTTTGATAGTACCAAGTGGTTCATGCAATCTGCCATCCAGAAGCGGGGCAGCTTAATTTTGTTTGCCAGGGAAACGGGCCGAGCTTTGTGTCTGGGCGCCTATGGCTGGGAGTGACCTGCTAGGTACTGAAAAGCTACGATAGGCAGGATGGTGACCACATCCATGGTGGCACCAGTGCCAAGTTGGGCTGGTTTGATAGTACCAAGTGGCTCCTGCAATCCGCCATCAAAATGTTGGCAGGCGAGTTTTGTTTTCCAGGGGAAAGCGCCGTTGTTTGTGTTTGGGTGCCTGTGGCAGGGAGTGGCCGGCTGGCTCCTTAGAATCCACGATACGCAGGATGGTTCCCAGACTTGTCGTGGCACCAGTGCCAAGTCGGGCTGGTTTGATAGTACCAAGTGCGTCCTGCAATCTGCCATCCAGAAGCGGGGCAGCTAACTTTTGTTTGCCAGGGAAACGGGCCGAGGTTTGTGTCTAAGGGCCTATGGCTGCGAGTGACCGGTTGGCTCCTGAAAAGCTACGATAGGCAGGATGGTGACCAGACCCATGGTGGCACCAGTGCCAAGTTGGGCTGGTTTGATAGTACCTAGTGGCTCCTGCAATCTGCCATCAAAAAGTTGGCAGGCGAGTTTGTTATCCAGGGAAAAGCGCCGTTGTTTCTGTTTGGGGGCCTGTGGCTGGGAGTGGCCGGCTGGCTCCTTAGAATCCACGATACGGAGGATGGTTCCCAGACCAGTGGTGGTACCAGTGCCAAGTTTTGCTGGTTTGATGGAGAAAACTGGCTCCTGCAATCTGCCATCCACATGCGGGATAACTTACTTTTGTTTGCCAGGGAAACGGGTCGAGGTTTTTGTCTGGGGGCATATGGCTGGGAGTGACCGGCTGGCTCCTGAAAAGCTACGATAGGCAGGATGGTGACCAGACCCATGGTGGCACCACTGTCAAGTTGGGCTGGTTTGATAGTACCAAGTGGCTCCGGCAATCTGCCATCAAAATTTGGCAGGCGAGTTTTGTTTTCCAGTGAATAGCGCCCTTGTTTGTGTTTGGGGGCCTATGGCAGGGACTGACCGGCTGGCTAATTAGAATCCACGATACGCAGCATGGTTCCCAGACCTGAGGTGGCACCAGTGCCAAGTCGGGCTAGTTTGATGGTGTAAAGTGGCTCCTGCAATCTGCCATCCAGAAGCGGGGCAGCTTACTTTTGTTTGCCAGGGAAACGGGCCGAGCTTTGTGTCTGGGGGCCTATGGCTGGGAGTGACCGGCTGGCTCCTGAAAAGCTACGATAGGCAGGAAGGTGACCAGACCCATGGTGGCACCAGTGCCAAGTTGGGCTGGTTGGATAGTACCAAGTGGCTCCTGCAATGTGCCATCAAAAAGTTGGCAGGCGAGTTTTGTTTTCCAGGGGAAAGCGCCGTTGTTTGTGTTTGGGGGCCTGTGGCTGGGAGTGGCCGGCTGGCTCCTTAGAATCCACCATACCCAGGCTCATTCCCAGACCTGAGGTGGCACCAGTGCCAAGTCGGGCTAGTTTGATGGTGCAAAGTGGCTCCTGCAATCTGCCATCCAGAAGCGGGGTAGCTTACTTTTGTTTGCCAGGGAAACGGGCCGAGCTTTGTGTCTGGGGGCCTATGGCTGCGAGTGACCGGCTGGCTCCTGAAAAGCTACGATAGGCAGGATGGTGACCAGACCCATGGTGGCACCAGTGCCAAGTTGGGCTGGTTTGATAGTACCAAGTGGCTCCTGCAATCTGCCATCAAAAACTTGGCAGGCGAGTTTTGTTTTCCAGGGAAAAGCGCCGTTGTTTGTGTTTGGGGGCCTGTGGCTGGGAGTGGCCGGCTGGCTGCTTAGAATCCACGATACGCAGGATGGTTCCCAGACGTGAGGTGGCGCCAGTGCCAAGTCGGGCTGGTTTGATACTACCAAGTGCGTCCTGCAATCTGCCATCCAGAAGCGGGACAGCTTACTATTTTTTGTCAGGGAAACGGGCTGAGCTTTGTGTCACGGGGCCTATGGCTGGGAGTGACCGTCTAGGTCCTGAAAAGCTACGATAGGCAGGATGGTGACCAGACCCATGGTGGCACCAGTGCCAAGTTGGGCTGGTTTGATAGTACCAAGTGGCTCCTGCAATCTGCCATCAAAAATTTGGCAGGCGAGTTTTGTTTTCCAGGGAAAAGCGCCGTTGTTTGTGTTTGGGGGCCTGTGGCTGGGAGTGGCCGGCTTGCTAATTGGAATCCACGATACGCAGGATGGTTCCCAGACTTGAGGTGGCAGCAGTGACAAGTCGGGCCAGTTTGATGGTGCAAAGTGGCTCCTGCAATCTGCCATCCAGAAGCGGGGTAGCTTACTTTTCTTTGCCAGGGAAACGGGCCGAGGTTTTTCTCTGGGGGCCTATGGCTGGGAGTGACCGGGTGGCGCCTGAACAGCTACGATAGGCAGGATGGTGACCAGACCCAAGGTGGCACCAGTGCCAAGTTGGGCTGATTTGATAGTACCAAGTGGCTCCTGCAATCAGCCATCAAAATGTTGGCAGGCGAGTTTTGTTTTCCAGGGAAAAGCGCTGTTGTTTGTGTTTGGGGGCCTGTGGCTGGGAGTGACCGGCTGGCTCCTTAGAATCCACGATACACAGGATGGTTCCCAGACCAGAGGTGGCACCAGTGCCAAGTCGGGCTGGTTTTATACTACCAAGTGGTTCATGCAATCTGCCATCCAGAAGCGGGGCAGCTTAATTTTGTTTGCCAGGGAAACGGGCCGAGCTTTGTGTCTGGGCGCCTATGGCTGGGAGTGACCTGCTAGGTACTGAAAAGCTACGATAGGCAGGATGGTGACCACATCCATGGTGGCACCAGTGCCAAGTTGGGCTGGTTTGATAGTACCAAGTGGCTCCTGCAATCCGCCATCAAAAAGTTGGCCGGCGAGTTTTGTTTTCCAGGGAAAAGCGCCGTTGTTTGTGTTTGGGTGCCTGTGGCAGGGAGTGGCCGGCTGGCTCCTTAGAATCCACGATACGCAGGATGGTTCCCAGACTTGTCGTGGCACCAGTGCCAAGTCGGGCTGGTTTGATAGTACCAAGTGCGTCCTGCAATCTGCCATCCAGAAGCGGGGCAGCTAACTTTTGTTTGCCAGGGAAACGGGCCGAGGTTTGTGTCTAAGGGCCTATGGCTGGGAGTGACCGGCTGGCTCCTGAAAAGCTACGATAGGCAGGATGGTGACCAGACCCATGGTGGCACCACTGTCAAGTTGGGCTGGTTTGATAGTACCAAGTGGCTCCGGCAATCTGCCATCAAAATTTGGCAGGCGAGTTTTGTTTTCCAGTGAATAGCGCCCTTGTTTGTGTTTGGGGGCCTATGGCAGGGACTGACCGGCTGGCTAATTAGAATCCACGATACGCAGCATGGTTCCCAGACCTGAGGTGGCACCAGTGCCAAGTCGGGCTAGTTTGATGGTGTAAAGTGGCTCCTGCAATCTGCCATCCAGAAGCGGGGCAGCTTACTTTTGTTTGCCAGGGAAACGGGCCGAGCTTTGTGTCTGGGGGCCTATGGCTGGGAGTGACCGGCTGGCTCCTGAAAAGCTACGATAGGCAGGAAGGTGACCAGACCCATGGTGGCACCAGTGCCAAGTTGGGCTGGTTGGATAGTACCAAGTGACTCCTGCAATCTGCCATCAAAAAGTTGGCAGGCGAGTTTTGTTTTCCAGGGGAAAGCGCCGTTGTTTGTGTTTGGGGGCCTGTGGCTGGGAGTGGCCGGCTGGCTCCTTAGAATCCACCATACCCAGGCTCATTCCCAGACCTGAGGTGGCACCAGTTCCAAGTCGGGCTAGTTTGATGGTGCAAAGTGGCTCCTGCAATCTGCCATCCAGAAGCGGGGCAAGCTTACTTTTGTTTGCCAGGGAAACGGGCCGAGGTTTTTCTCTGGGGGCCTATGGCAGGGAGGGACCGGCTGGCTCCTGAAAAGCTACGATAGGCAGGATGGTGACCAGACCCATGGTGGCACCAGTGGCATGTTGGGCTGATTTGATAGTACCAAGTGGCTCCTGCAATCTGCCATCAAAATATTGGCAGGCCAGTTTTGTTTTCCAGGGAAAAGCGCCGTTGTTTGTGTTTGGGGGCCTGTGGCTGGGAGTGACCGGCTGGCTCCTTAGAATCCACGATACGCAGGATGGTTCCCAGACCAGAGGTGGCACCAGTGCCAAGTTGGGCTGGTTTCATAGTACCAAGTTATTCCTGCAATCTGCCGTCCAGAAGCGGGGCAGCTTACTTTTGTTTGCCAGGGAAACGGGCCGAGGTTTGTGTCTGGGGGCCTATGGCTGGGAGTGACCGGCTGGCTCCTGAAAAGCTACGATAGGCAGGATGGTGACCAGACCCAAGGTGGCACCAGTGCCAAGTTGGGCTGGTTTGATAGTACCAAGTGGCTCCTGCAATCTGCCATCAAAAAGTTGGCAGGCGAGTTTTGTTTTCCAGGGAAAAGCGCCGTTGTTTGTGTTTGGGGGCCTGTGGCTGGGAGTGGCCGGCTGGCTCCTTAGAATCCACGATACGCAGCATGGTTCCCAGACCAGAGGTGGCACCAGTGCCAAGTAGGGCTGGTTTTATAGTACCAAGTGGCTCCTGCAATCTTCCATCCAGAAGCGGGGCAGCTTACTTTTGTTTGCCAGGGAAACGGGCCGAGGTTTTTGTCTGGGGGCCTATGGCTTGGAGTGACAGGCTGGCTCCTGAAAAGCTACGATAGGCAGGATGGTGACCAGACCCATGGTGGCACCAGTGCCAAGTTGGGCTGGTTTGATAGTACCAAGTGGCTCCTGCAATCTGCCATCAAAAAGTTGGCAGGCGAGTTTTGTTTTCCAGGGGAAAGCGCCGTTGTTTGTGTTTGGGCGCCTGTGGGTGGGAGTGGCCGGCTGGCTAATTAGAATCCACGATACGCAGCATGGTTCCCAGACCAGAGGTGGCACCAGTGCCAAGTCGGGCAGGTTTGATAATACCTATTGGATCCTGCAATCTGCCATCCAGAAGCGGGACAGCTTACTTTTGTTTGCCAGGGAAACGGGCAGAGCTTTGTGTCTGGGGGCCTATGGCTGGGAGTGACCTGCTAGGTCCTGAAAAGCTACGATAGGCAGGATGGTGACCATATCCATGGTGGCACCAGTGCCAAGTTGGACTGGTTTGATAGTACCAAGTGGCTCCTGCAATCCGCCATCAAAAAGTTGGCAGGCGAGTTTTGTTTTCCAGGGAAAAGCGCCGTTGTTTGTGTTTGGGTGCCTGTGGGTGGGAGTGGCCGGATGGCTCCTTAGAATCCACGATAGGCAGGATGGTTCCCAGACCTGAGGTGGCACCAGTGCCAAGTTGGGCTGGTTTGATAGTACCAAGTGGTTCCTGCAATCTGCCATCCAGAAGCGGGGCAGCTTACTCGTTTGCCAGGGAAACGGGCCGAGCTTTGTGTCTGGGGGCCTATGGCTGCGAGTGACCGTCTAGGTCCTGAAAAGCTACGATAGGCAGGATGGTGACCAGACCCATGGTGGCACCAGTGCCAAGTTGGGCTGGTTTGATAGTACCAAGTGGCTCCTGCAATCTGCCATCAAAAATTTGGCAGGCGAGTTTTGATTTCCAGGGGAAAGCGCCGTTGTTTGTGTTTGGGGGCCTGTGGCTGGGAGTGGCCGGCTTTATAATTGGAATCCACGATACGCAGGATGGTTCCCAGACCTGACGTGGCACCAGTGCCAAGTCGGGCTAGTTGGATGCTGCAAAGTGGCTCCTGCAATCATCCATGCAGAAGCGGGGTGGCTTACTTTAGTTTGCCAGGGAAAATGGCCGAGGTTTTGTCTGGGGGCCTATGGCTTGGAGTGACCGGCTGGCTCCTGAAAAGCTACGATAGGCAGGATGGTGACCAGACCCATGGTGGCACCAGTGCCAAGTTGGGCTGGTTTGATAGTACCAAGTTGCTCCGGCAATCTGCCATCAAAATTTGGCAGGCGAGTTTTGTTTTCCAGGGAAAAGCGCCGCTGTTTGTGTTTGAGGGCCTGTGGCTGGGAGTGTCCGGCTGGCTCCTTAGAATCCACGATACGCAGGATGGTTCCCAGACCTGAGGTGGCACCAGTGCCAAGTCGGGCTAGTTTGATGGTGCAAAGTGGCTCCTGCAATCTGCCATCCAGAAGCGGGGCAGCTTACTTTTTTTTGCCAGGGAAACGGGCCGAGGTTTGTGTCTGGGGTCTATGGCTGGGAGTGACCGGCTGGCTCCTGAAAAGCTACGATAGGCAGTATGGTGACCAGACCCATGGTGGCACCAGTGCCAAGTTGGGCTGGTTTGATAGTACCAAGTGGCTCCGGCAATCTGCCATCAAAAAGTTGGCAGGCGAGTTTTGTTTTCCAGGGAAAAGCGCCGATGTTTGTGTTTGGGGGCCTGAGGCTGGGAGTGGCCGGCTGGCTCCTTAGACTCCACGATACGCAGGATGGTTCCCAGACCTGAGGTAGCACCAGTGCCAAGTCGGGCTGGTTTGATAGTACCAAGTGCGTCCTGCAATCTGCCATCCAGAAGCGGGGCAGCTTACTTTTGTTTGCCAGGGAAACGGGCCGAGCTTTGTGTTTGGGGGCCTATGGCAGGGAGTGACCGGCTGGCTCCTGAAAAGCTACGATAGGCAGGAAGGTAACCAGACCCATGGTGGCACCAGTGCCAAGTTGGGCTGGTTTGATAGTACCAAGTGGCTCCTGCAATCTGCCATCAAAAAGTTGGCAGGCGAGTTTTGTTTTCCAGGGAAAAGCGCCGTTGTTTGTGTTTGGGGGCCTGTGGCTGGGAGTGGCCGGCTGGCTCCTTAGAATCCACAATACGCAGGATGGTTCCCTGACCTGAGGTGGCACCAGTGATAAGTTGGGCTGGTTTGATAGTACCAAGTGCGTCCTGCAATCTGCCATCCAGAAGCGGGGTAGCTTACTTTTGTTTGCCAGGGAAACGGGCCGAGGTTTGTGTCTGGGGGCCTATGGCTGGGAGTGACCGGCTGGCTCCTGAAAAGCTACGATAGGCAGGATGGTGACCAGACCCATGGTGGCACCAGAGCCATGTTCGGCTGATTTCAAAGTACAAAGTGGCTCCTGCAATCTGCCATCAAAAGTCAGCAGGCAAGCTTTGTTTTCCAGGGAAAAGCGCCGTTGTTTGTGTCTGCGGGCCTGTGGCTGGAGTGGCCGGCTGGCTCCTTTAAACACACGATACGCCGGATGGTTCCCAGACCCAAGGTGGCACCAGTGCCAAGTTGGGCTGGTTTGATAGTACCAAGTGGCTCCGGCAATCTGCCATCAAAAAGTTGGCAGGCGAGTTTTGTTTTCCAGGGAAAAGCGCCGATGTTTGTGTTTGGGGGCCTGAGGCTGGGAGTGGCCGGCTGGCTCCTTAGACTCCACGATACGCAGGATGGTTCCCAGACCTGAGGTAGCACCAGTGCCAAGTCGGGCTGGTTTGATAGTACCAAGTGCGTCCTGCAATCTGCCATCCAGAAGCGGGGCAGCTTACTTTTTTTTGTCAGGGAAACGGGCTGAGCTTTGTGTCACGGGGCCTATGGCTGGGAGTGACCGTCTAGGTCCTGAAAAGCTACGATAGGCAGGATGGTGACCAGACCCATGGTGGCACCAGTGCCAAGTTGGGCTGGTTTGATAGTACCAAGTGGCTCCTGCAATCTGCCATCAAAATGCTGGCAGGCGAATTTTGTTTTCCAGGGAAAAGCGCCGTTGTTTTTGTTTGGGGGCCTGTGGCAGGGAGTGGCCGGCTGGCTCCTTAGAATCCACGATATGCAGGATTGTTCCCAGACCTGAGTTGGCACCAGTGCCAAGTCGGGCTAGTTTGATGGTGCAAAGTGGCTCCTGCAATCTGCCATCCAGACGCGGGGCAGCGGATTTTTGTTTCCAAGAGATATGGTCCGTGGTTTGTTTTTGGGGGTGTATGGCTGGGCGTGGCCGGCTGGCTCCTTAAAAAGCTCGATATGCAGGATGGTTCCCTGACACAAGGTGGCACCAGTGCCACGTCGGGCGGTTTTCGTAGTACAAAGTGCGTCCTAAAATTTGCCATCCAGAAGAGGGGCAGTTGAGTTTTGTTTGCCAGAGAAAAGGGCCGTGGTTTGTTTTTGGGGCATATGGCTGAGAGTGGCCGGCTGGCCCCTGAAAATCCACGATAGGCAGGATGGTTCCCAGACCAGAGGTGTCACCAGTGCCAAGTCGGGCTGGTTTGATAGTACTAAGTAGCTCCTGCAATCTGCCATGCAGAAGCGGGGCAGCTTACTTTTGTTTGCCAGGGAAACGGGCCGAGGTTTGTGTCTGGGGGCCTATGGCTGGGAGTGACCGGCTGGCTCCTGAAAAGCTACGATAGGCAGTATGGTGACCAGACCCATGGTGGCACCAGTGCCAAGTTGGGCTGGTTTGATAGTACCAAGTGGCTCCTGCAATCTGCCATCAAAAAGTTGGCAGGCGAGTTTTGTTTTCCAGGGAAAAGCGCCGTTGTTTGTGTTTGGGTGCCTGTGGCTGGGAGTGGCCAGCTGGCTCCTTAGAACCCACGATACGCAGCATGGTTCCCAGACCTGAGTTGGCACCAGTGCCAAGTTGGGCTGGTTTGATGGTACCAAGTGGCTCCTGCAATCTGCCATCCAGAAGCAGGGCAGCTTACTTTTGTTTGCCAGGGAAACGGGCCGAAATATTTGTCTGGGGGCCTCTGGCTGGGGGTGGCTGGCTGGCTCCTGAAAAGCTACGATAGGCAGGATGGTGACCAGACCCATGGTGGCACCAGTGCCAAGTTGGGCTGGTTTGATAATACCAAGTGGCTCCTGCAATCTGCCATCAAAAGTTTGGCAGGCGAGTTTTGTTTTCCAGGGAAAAGCACCGTTGTGTGTGTTTTGGGGCCTGTGGCTGGGAGTGGCCAGCTGGCTCCTTAGAATCCACGATACGCAGGATGGTTCCCAGACCCAAGGTGGCATCAGTGCCAAGTCGGGCTGGTTTGTTAGTACCAAGTGGTTCCTGCAATCTGCCATCCAGAAGCGGGGCAGCTGAATTTTGTTTGCCAGAGAAAAAGGCTGTTTTTTGTGTTTCGGGGCCTGTGGCTGGCAGTGGCCGGCTGGCTCCTGAAAATCCATGATACGCAGCATGGTTCCCAGACCCAAGGTGGCATCAGTGCCAAGTAGGGCTGGTTTCATAGTACCCAGTGGCTCCTGCAATCTCCCATCCAGAAGCGGGGCAGCTGAGTTTTGTTTGCCTGTGAAACGGGCCGTTGTTTTTAATTGGGGTCTGTGGCCGAGAGTGTTCGGCTGGCTCCTGATAACCCACAATACGCAGGATGGTTCCCAGACCCAAGGTGGCACCAGTGCCAAGTCGGGCTGGTTTGATAGTACCAAGTGGCTCCTGCAATCTGCCATCCAGAAGCGGTGCAGTTGAGTTTTGTTTGCCAGAGAAAAGGGCCGTGGGTTGTGTTTGGGGGCATATGGCTGGGAGTGGCCGGCTGTCTCATTAAAAAGATCGATACGCAGGATGGTTCCCAGACCCAAGGGGGCACCAGTGCCAAGTCGGGCTGTTTTTATAGTACCAAGTGCGTCCTGCAATTTGCCATCCAGAAGAGGGGCAGTTGAGTTTTGTTTGCCAGAGAATAGCGCCGTTGTTTGTGTTTGGGGGCTTGTGGCTCGTAGTGGCCGACTGGCGCCTTAGAATCTGTGTTACGCAGCATGGTTCCCAGACCCAAGGTGGCACCAGTGCCAAGTTGGGCTGGTTTGATAGTACCAAGTGGCTCCTGCAATCTGCCATCCAGAAGCGGGGTAGCTTACTTTTGTTTGCCAGGGAAACGGGCCGAGGTTTGTGACTGGGGACCTATGGCTGGGAGTGTCCGGCTGGCTCCTGGAAAGCTACAATAGGCAGGATGGTTACCAGACCCATGGTGGCACCAGTGCCAAGTTGGGCTGGTTTGATAGTACCAAGTGGCTCCTGCAATCTGCCATCAAAAAGTTGGCAGGCGAGTTTTGTTTTCCAGGGAAAAGCGACATTGTTTGTATTTGGGGGCCTGTGGCTGGGAGTGACCGGCTGGCTCCTTTGAACCCACGATACGCAGGATGGTTCCCAGACCCAAGGTGGCACCAGTGCCAAGTTTTGCTGGTTTGATACTACCAAGTGCGTCCTGCAATCTGCCATCCAGAAGCGGGGCAGCTTAATTTTGTTTGCCAGGGAAACGGGCCGTGGGTTTTGTTTGGGGGCATATAGCTGAGAGTGGCCGGCTGGCTCCTGAAAATCCACGCTAGGCAGCATGGTTCCCAGATGCAATGTGGCACCAGTGCCAAGTCGGGCTGGTTTGATGGTGCAAAGTGGCTCCTGCAATCTGCCATCCAGAAGCGAGGCAGCTGATTTTTGTTTGCCAGAGGAAAATTCCGTGGATTGTTTTTGGGGGCATATTGCTGGGAGTGGCCGGCTGGCTCCTTAAAATGCTCGATACGCATGATGGTTCCCAGGCCCAAGGTGTCACCACTACCAAGTCGGCCTGCGGTTTTAGTATCAAGTTCATCCTGCAATTTGCCATCCAGAAGAGGGGCAGTTGAGTTTTGTTTGCCAGAGAAACGGGCCGAGGTTTCTGTTTGGGGACATATGGCTGAGAGTGGCCGGCTGGCCCCTGAATATCCACGATACAGAGCATGGTTCCCAGATCCAAGGTGGCACCAGTGCCAAGTTGGGCTGGTTTGATAGTACCAAGTGTCTCCTGCAATCTGCCATCCAGAAGCAGGGCAGCTTACTTTTGTTTGCCAGAGAAATAGGCCTAGGTTTTTGTTTGGGGGCCTGTGGCTAGGAGTGGCCGGCTGGCTCCTTAGAATCCACGATACGCAGGATGGTTCCCAGACCCAAGGTGGCACCAGTGCCAAGTCGGGCTGGTTTGATAGTACCAAGTGGCTCCTGCAAACTCCATCAAAAAGTTGGCAGGCGTGTTTTGTTTTCCAGGGAACAGCGCCGTTGATTTTGTTTGGGGGCCTGTGGCTGGGAGTGGCCGGCTGGCTCCTTAGAATCCACGATACGCAGGATGGTTCCCAGACCCAAGGTGGCACCAGTGCCAAGTCGGGCTGGTTTGATTACACCAAGTGGCTCCTGCAATCTGCCATCCAGAAGTGAGGCAGCTAAGTTTTGTTTGCGAGAAAAAAGGGCCGTGGTTTTTGTTGGGGGCCTGTGGCTGGGAGTAGCCGGCTGGCTCCTTAAAATCCACGATAGGCAGGATGGTTCCCAGACCCAAGGTGGCACCAGTGCCAAGTCGGGCTGGTTTGATAGTACCAAGTGGCTCCTGCAATCTGCCATCCAGAAGCGGGGCAGCTGAGTTTTGTTTGCCAGAGAAAAAGGCTGTGGTTTGTGTTTGGGGGCCTGTGGCTGGCAGTGGCCGGCTGGCTCCTGAAAATCCACGATACGCAGCATGGTTCCCAGACCCAAGGTGGCACCAGTGCCAAGTGGGGCTCGTTTGACAGTGTCAAGTGCCTCCTGCAATCTCCCATCCAGAAGCGGGGCAGCTGAGTTTTTTTTGCCAGGGAAACGGACCTTTGTTTTTGATTGGGCTCTGTGGCCGAGAGTGGTTGGCTGTCTCCTGACAATCCACAATACGCAGGATGGTTCCCAGACCCAAGGTGGCACCAGTGCCAAGTCGGGCTGGTTTGATAGTACCAAGTGTCTCCTGCAATCTGCCATCCAGAAGCGGGGCAGCTGAGTTTTGTTTGCCAGAGAAAAGGGCCGTGGGTTGTGTTTGGGGGCATATGGCTGGGAGTGGCCACCTGGCTCCTTAAAATGCACGATACGCCGCATGGTAACCAGACGCAAGGTGGCACCAGTGCCAAGTCAGGCTGTTTTTGTAGTACCCAGTGGCTCCTGCAATTTGCCATCCAGAAGCGGGGCAGTTGAATTTTGTTTGCTAGAGAAAAGGGCTGTGGTTTGTGTTTGGGGGCCTATGGCTGAGAGTGGCCGGCTGGCCCCTGAAAATCAACGATAGGCAGGATGGTTCCCAGATCCAAGGTGGCACCAGTGCCAAGTAAGGCTGGTTGTATGGTTCAAAGTAACTCCTGCAATCTGCCATCCAGAAGCGGGACAGCTGAGTTTTTTTTGCCAGAGAAAAGGTCCATGGTTTCTTTTTGGGGCATACGGCTGGGAATTGCCGGCTGGCTCCTTAAAATGCTCGATACGCAGGATGGTTCCCAGAGCCAAGGTGGCACCACTGCCAAGTCGGGCTCTTTTTGTAGTACCAAGTGCGTCCTGCAATTTGCCATCCAGAAGAGGGGCAGTTGAGTTTTGTTTGCCAGAGAAAAGGGCCGTTGTTTGTGTTTGGGGGCCTGTGGCTGGGAGTGTTCGGCTGGTTCCTGAATATGTACGATACGCAGGATTGTTCCCAGATCCAAGGTGGCAGCAGTGCCATGTTGTGCTGGTGTGATAGTCCCAAGTGGCTCCTGCAATCTGCCATCCAGAAGTGGGGCAGCTGATTTTTGTTTGCCAGAGAAAAGGTCCGTGGTTTGTTTTTGGGGGCATATGGCTGAGAGTGGCCGGCTGGCCCCTGAAAATCCACGATACACAGGATGGTTCCCAGATCCAAAGTGGCACCTGTGCCAAGTCGGGCTGATTTGATAGTACTAAGTAGCTCCTGCAATCTGCCATGCAGAAGCGGGGCAGCTTACTTTTGTTTGCCAGGGAAACGGGCCGAGGTTTGTGTTTGGGGGCCTATGGCTGAGAGTGACCGGCTGGCTCCTGAAAAGCTACAATAGGCAGGATGGTGACCAGACCCATGGTGGCACCAGTGCCAAGTTGGGCTGGTTTGATAGTACCAAGTGGTTCCTGCAATCTGCCATCCAGAAGCAGGGCAGCTGAGTTTTGTTTGCCAGAGAAAAGGGCCTTGGTTTGTGTTTGGGGGCATATGGCTGGGTGTGGCCAGCTGGCTCCTTAAAATGCACGATATGCAACATGGCTCCCAGACCCAAGGTGGCACAAGTGCCAAGTTGGGCTGGTTTGATAGTACCAAGTGGCTCCTGCAATCTTCCATGATCACGTGGAGAAATACTTTCTGGTTTCAGCCTCATGCTCTTTCTTCTCTCCCTCAACTTCTCTATCACCTCTCATCTGGTTCACATGCGCTGTCTTCAAGGTCCACAGGCTACTTTTCACAGAATCTTCTGGCCTGATGAAGTAAGGATGATGAATAGAACAGAGCTGGGATCTATTTTCCAGTTTGGATAAAATGCATTCTGCACACAAATCCAAGGAGAACGGGCTGCCCCGATGCCCAGAAAATCTTTCACTCCTGCTAGTGTTCTACGTCAACCGCAACTTAGTCTGAAAGAAAAGCTTTTTCTCTGAGAGCATCTGAGAGGTTTGCATGAAGCACTGATATCTGACATATGCAATTTTGAATAGGAGAGGAAAAAGAAAATGGCAAGGAGTTTTTAATTTTAGTGGTTTCAATTTTAATTTCCGTGCACTTTTTCAAAACTTGTCAGCTCAAATGCCCATCAACATCTTTTAGTCATCTGTAAGTCAGTATTCATATAAAATGTGCTTCAAATCCAAAGAATTTCAAATTTGCACTCCAAGCTTCTATGCCTAGATTTATGATTTCCTACACATATTAGATGAAAGGAAGGCCTTTTTTACTGTGGGAGTGCTGGAACACTGGAACAGGTTGCCCAGAGAAGTTGTGGGTGTCCCATCCCTGAAAGTATTCAAGGTCACCCTGGACGGGGCTTGGAGCAGCAACAAAGGAGAAGCTTGATGGTAGAGAAACAAAGTTGGACTATAGAAGAAACTCGGATTGAAGTATAGGATCAAGTTTTCTCTCAGCTCTTGGGGTAAATTCAAAGTTGTACAAAATGACATTTATCTGTGCTATTCACTACTGTAACAGAAAGTTTCATGAAAACTGTACAGAAGATAGTAAATTTTAAAAGAGATAAGAATTACAGCATAAAATCCATGGGATAGGTTACAACATGAGACACTCTCTAAGAGAAAATCTCTGTGTTTCAGCACTTCATCGGGGTAAGATTTCATGAAGTGCCAAAGAAGGCGGCAAAATATCATTCGGGACATTATTTACTGGAATTCAGCCTGGCCATTAGTAGGAACTGCCTTTGAACATATCATGTAGATATACCACACACACTTTCCCTTCACTGAAAAATTACTGTTTACAACAAATAAGCAATTGACGATCAAAATTGATTGAAAGCATCTTAAACATGTCAAGTATTTCATTGTAGATGATCTGTGATCCAAATGCTTCTTCCACCTTCGAGAGGGACAGAAGAATTCTTCCATATCATGATGGTTTAAAATTGTATCAACCAATGTTTTCTGCTGAAAAGATATCATCTATTTTTTTCTATTTTTGGAAGAAAATATTCCTAGACATACAACAGGTGAGAACTAAGTAATTTTAAAGAAACAAATGAAATGAAAATATTCTGTAAATAGAATGAAATGAAAAGCTGTGTTTTAAATAGGAGCTAAATATTAAACAGAATTTTTGTACCAGGCATTTGAATTACTGCACCAGCTCTTTTGCCCATCAAGAGAGGCATTTAGCATTTCAGTCTTTTCCAAGGTGTTCATGATCTGCTATGCTGATCTCTGTGTGTGCCTAGGTGTGTGTGGAGGGGGGGGCATATGAAGGGGAGTGTGTATGTTTGCTTTACAATTGTTGTGGCAGATTCATGCCTCAGCTCCACATTTTGTTTTAAAAAGGTCACACCGAGTGGATATGAAGTTTACTATCAACAAGAGATCGATTCCCAAATCATCCATTTGACTCTCCCTTATAAATCATGTGCTTTGTTGCATATTTTATCAAATATACTTTCAAGCCAGATGGAGGAAGGAGGATGTGGGAATCCCTCCACCATCTTGCAACTTTTATGTAAGTAGGTTTTCAAGAAAATCATCATTTCTCTTTTAAATATGTCTGGAACAGGCATGATGGTAGTGTCAACCTGTTGGAGTTTTTGTTGCTGGAAGAAGTTGTACAAAAGGATTGGTTTTTACATTGACCAGTTACTGAATCAAGCGCAGGAATACATTGGAAATTTAGCTGGGGGTTCCTTTTCCCAGCAGACTACTTCTAGAACGAGCTTGTACACTGAAGCTGACTCTTTTGCTCTCTTTTTGTTTCTTTCCTATTTTCTTGGCTTCTTTGCCACTATCTAGACAATTTTGGAACTTTGTTCCCAACTAAAATGGTTTCAATAGTCTGATTGTGATCATACATTTTTACAAGGAATTTTTAAAATCTTTCCTCGAGTCCAGAAAGTCAAGGACTTAGATCTTTTTCTTCCCTTATCAATATTGCCATGAAATTGATAAATAAAGACCAACTCTTTATTTTTGTTTTTAACCCACGTAGATAATTCCCATCCATTAATCCATTTTGTGGACCAATAGCTGCCATTCTGATGGAAGCTGTCACTTCTTAACAATAGGCATTCTGTGACTATGTTGACAGCACTTTGGGTGAAGATCCTAACTGGTCTTAGATATACATAGGGAGAAATTTGCTCAGCCAGTGTCAGTCTTAAGCATGCGTATCAGAAGATCTTTCTAGAGCTGGGAATTTTCCCATGAAAGGGATTCAGTTAGGGAAGAGACACTTGTGCCAGAGTTTTACATTCTTCTTGAACACTGCTTAAGGAACTTAGATGCCATGTCCATTTGGATCTCTGTCTGCACAGAACTTTGTCATGCCAGTGCTTTGAAATGCATCTTGAAGAGAATTCACTAGCACAGAATGAAAGAGAGTGGAAGGGGTTGGTGGGGCTAACCAGGCCCAACCCCCCTGCCTAAACCAGGATACCTAGAGCCTCTTGCCCAGGATTCTATCTGGGTGTACTTTTAATGTCTTCAAAGATCCAGGCTCCACAATCTTTCTGGGCAGTCTGTGCCGTGGTTCAGTCACCCTGACAGTAAAGAAACATTTACTGATGTTCAAAGGCAATCTCCTGTATTTCAGTGTGTGCCCACTGCCTCTTGTCTTTTCCCTCAGCATCACTGAAAAGACACTGATTCCCTCCCCTTTGCACTATTGCTTCCATATGTATGTGTGATGCCATGTAGAGGTATGTCAAAAACCTCCCTGAAGCCCAGGCAGATAATATTCCCTTCATCTACCAGTCAAGTTGATTCATCAGAGGAGTTTAAAGTGATGTTCAGCATGAAATTCCCCTGAAAAATCATGCTAACTACATTATTTGGTCATCTGTCATGTGCCTGGCAAGGATTTCCAGGAAGAGCTGCTTCATCAACTTCCTGGGGATAAAAAAGAGGCTGGCTGGTTTGTACTATGGCGAGTCCTCTTAATTGCCTTTTTTGAAGATGGGTGTCATTTGCTAACATCCACTCTTTAGCCTCTCTTGTCGTCTACATCTTAGCAAAACGCTTTTCCACTATGTCTGGCTAGGAAAAACTGTGCCAGCACAGAAAACATCTCCCATCGTGTTCTAGAAGTTGCACGGATGTCTGCCAAGTGTTTGGCAGGAAGAAAAGAAAAGTTGTCCAAAACAGCTTCCAATCGAATGTTCCTGTGATTGGAAAAGTCAGGAGAGTGCAAAGGTACTGTTTTCTATCAGTTGGCAAGGTGCGCACACAATCCCAGTGTTGTACAGCTTGCTTCTTCACCTTCCCGAAGCTGCCGCTCTCGCCGGCTGCCGGAGCCCAAGAAGCGGCTTCTTCGCGCAAAGACGATTGTGCCGCTCACAGGGCTCTCCTTAGCGCGGCTTCTGCCGAAAGACGCCCGGCAGCGGCTCTTACCTCCGGAGAGCATCCTACCTTCGTCTTTAGCTCCTCTTCTCATCTACACCTCGGCAAAAAGCTTTTCAACTATGTCTGGCTAGGAAAAACTGTGCCAGCACAGAAAACATCTCCCATCGTGTTCTAGAAGTTGCACGGATGTCTGCCAAGTGTTTGGCAGGAAGAAAAGAAAAGTTGTCCAAAACAGCTTCCAATCGAATGTTCCTGTGATTGGAAACGTCAGGAGAGTGCAAAGGTACTGTTTTCTATCAGTTGGCAAGGTGCGCACACAATCCCAGTGTTGTACAGCTTGCTTCTTCACCTTCCCGAAGCTGCCGCTCTCGCCGGCTGCCGGAGCCCAAGAAGCGGCTTCTTCGCGCAAAGACGATTGTGCCGCTCACAGTGCTCTCCTTAGCGCGGCTTCTGCCGAAAGACGCCCGGCAGCGGCTCTTACCTCCGGAGAGCATCCTACCTTCGTCTTTCGCGTCTTTTGTAGTCTACATCTTAGCAAAACGCTTTTCCACTATGTCTGGCTAGGAAAAACTGTGCCAGCACAGAAAACATCTCCCATCGTGTTCTAGAAGTTGCACGGATGTCTGCCAAGTGTTTGGCAGGAAGAAAAGAAAAGTTGTCCAAAACAGCTTCCAATCGAATGTTCCTGTGATTGGAAAAGTCAGGAGAGTGCAAAGGTACTGTTTTCTATCAGTTGGCAAGGTGCGCACACAATCCCAGTGTTGTACAGCTTGCTTCTTCACCTTCCCGAAGCTGCCGCTCTCGCCGGCTGCCGGAGCCCAAGAAGCGGCTTCTTCGCGCAAAGACGATTGTGCCGCTCACAGTGCTCTCCTTAGCGCGGCTTCTGCCGAAAGACGCCCGGCAGCGGCTCTTACCTCCGGAGAGCATCCTACCTTCGTCTTTCGCGTCTTTTGTAGTCTACATCTTAGCAAAACGCTTTTCCACTATGTCTGGCTAGGAAAAACTGTGCCAGCACAGAAAACATCTCCCATCGTGTTCTAGAAGTTGCACGGATGTCTGCCAAGTGTTTGGCAGGAAGAAAAGAAAAGTTGTCCAAAACAGCTTCCAATCGAATGTTCCTGTGATTGGAAAAGTCAGGAGAGTGCAAAGATACTGTTTTCTATCAGTTGGCAAGGTGCGCACACAATCCCAGTGTTGTACAGCTTGCTTCTTCACCTTCCCGAAGCTGCCGCTCTCGCCGGCTGCCGGAGCCCAAGAAGCGGCTTCTTCGCGCAAAGACGATTGTGCCGCTCACAGTGCTCTCCTTAGCGCGGCTTCTGCCGAAAGACGCCCGGCAGCGGCTCTTACCTCCGGAGAGCATCCTACCTTCGTCTTTCTCGTCTTTTGTAGTCTACATCTTAGCAAAACGCTTTTCCACTATGTCTGGCTAGGAAAAACTGTGCCAGCACAGAAAACATCTCCCATCGTGTTCTAGAAGTTGCACGGATGTCTGCCAAGTGTTTGGCAGGAAGAAAAGAAAAGTTGTCCAAAACAGCTTCCAATCGAATGTTCCTGTGATTGGAAAAGTCAGGAGAGTGCAAAGGTACTGTTTTCTATCAATTGGCAAGGTGCGCACACAATCCCAGTGTTGTACAGCTTGCTTCTTCACCTTCCCGAAGCTGCCGCTCTCGCCGGCTGCCGGAGCCCAAGAAGCGGCTTCTTCGCGCAAAGACGATTGTGCCGCTCACAGTGCTCTCCTTAGCGCGGCTTCTGCCGAAAGACGCCCGGCAGCGGCTCTTACCTCCGGAGAGCATCCTACCTTCGTCTTTAGCTCCTCTTCTCATCTACACCTCGGCAAAACGCTTTTCCACTATGTCTGGCTAGGAAAAACTGTGCCAGCACAGAAAACATCTCCCATCGTGTTCTAGAAGTTGCACGGATGTCTGCCAAGTGTTTGGCAGGAAGAAAAGAAAAGTTGTCCAAAACAGCTTCCAATCGAATGTTCCTGTGATTGGAAAAGTCAGGAGAGTGCAAAGGTACTGTTTTCTATCAATTGGCAAGGTGCGCACACAATCCCAGTGTTGTACAGCTTGCTTCTTCACCTTCCCGAAGCTGCCGCTCTCGCCGGCTGCCGGAGCCCAAGAAGCGGCTTCTTCGCGCAAAGACGATTGTGCCGCTCACAGTGCTCTCCTTAGCGCGGCTTCTGCCGAAAGACGCCCGGCAGCGGCTCTTACCTCCTGAGAGTGGCAGCTTCGGGAAGGTGAAGAAGCAAGCTGTACAACACTGGGATTGTGTGCGCACCTTGCCAACTGATAGAAAACAGTACCTTTGCACTCTCCTGACTTTTCCAATCACAGGAACATTCGATTGGAAGCTGTTTTGGACAACTTTTCTTTTCTTCCTGCCAAACACTTGGCAGACATCCGTGCAACTTCTAGAACACGATGGGAGATGTTTTCTGTGCTGGCACAGTTTTTACTAGCCAGACATAGTGGAAAAGCGTTTTGCTAAGATGTAGACTACAAAAGACGCGAAAGACGAAGGTAGGATGCTCTCCGGAGGTAAGAGCCGCTGCCGGGCGTCTTTCGGCAGAAGCCGCGCTAAGGAGAGCACTGTGAGCGGCACAATCGTCTTTGCGCGAAGAAGCCGCTTCTTCGGCTCCGGCAGCCGGCGAGAGCGGCAGCTTCGGGAAGGTGAAGAAGCAAGCTGTACAACACTGGGATTGTGTGCGCACCTTGCCAACTGATAGAAAACAGTACCTTTGCACTCTCCTGACTTTTCCAATCACAGGAACATTCGATTGGAAGCTGTTTTGGACAACTTTTCTTTTCTTCCTGCCAAACACTTGGCAGACATCCGTGCAACTTCTAGAACACGATGGGAGATGTTTTCTGTGCTGGCACAGTTTTTCCTAGCCAGACATAGTGGAAAAGCGTTTTGCTAAGATGTAGACTACAAAAGACGCGAAAGACGAAGGTAGGATGCTCTCCGGAGGTAAGAGCCGCTGCCGGGCGTCTTTCGGCAGAAGCCGCGCTAAGGAGAGCACTGTGAGCGGCACAATCGTCTTTGCGCGAAGAAGCCGCTTCTTGGGCTCCGGCAGCCGGCGAGAGCGGCAGCTTCGGGAAGGTGAAGAAGCAAGCTGTACAACACTGGGATTGTGTGCGCACCTTGCCAACTGATAGAAAACAGTACCTTTGCACTCTCCTGACTTTTCCAATCACAGGAACATTCGATTGGAAGCTGTTTTGGACAACTTTTCTTTTCTTCCTGCCAAACACTTGGCAGACATCCGTGCAACTTCTAGAACACGATGGGAGATGTTTTCTGTGCTGGCACAGTTTTTCCTAGCCAGACATAGTGGAAAAGCGTTTTGCTAAGATGTAGACTACAAAAGACGCGAAAGACGAAGGTAGGATGCTCTCCGGAGGTAAGAGCCGCTGCCGGGCGTCTTTCGGCAGAAGCCGCGCTAAGGAGAGCACTGTGAGCGGCACAATCGTCTTTGCGCGAAGAAGCCGCTTCTTGGGCTCCGGCAGCCGGCGAGAGCGGCAGCTTCGGGAAGGTGAAGAAGCAAGCTGTACAACACTGGGATTGTGTGCGCACCTTGCCAACTGATAGAAAACAGTACCTTTGCACTCTCCTGACTTTTCCAATCACAGGAACATTCGATTGGAAGCTGTTTTGGACAACTTTTCTTTTCTTCCTGCCAAACACTTGGCAGACATCCGTGCAACTTCTAGAACACGATGGGAGATGTTTTCTGTGCTGGCACAGTTTTTCCTAGCCAGACATAGTGGAAAAGCGTTTTGCTAAGATGTAGACTACAAAAGACGCGAAAGACGAAGGTAGGATGCTCTCCGGAGGTAAGAGCCGCTGCCGGGCGTCTTTCGGCAGAAGCTGCGCTAAGGAGAGCACTGTGAGCGGCACAATCGTCTTTGCGCGAAGAAGCCGCTTCTTGGGCTCCGGCAGCCGGCGAGAGCGGCAGCTTCGGGAAGGTGAAGAAGCAAGCTGTACAACACTGGGATTGTGTGCGCACCTTGCCAACTGATAGAAAACAGTACCTTTGCACTCTCCTGACTTTTCCAATCACAGGAACATTCGATTGGAAGCTGTTTTGGACAACTTTTCTTTTCTTCCTGCCAAACACTTGGCAGACATCCGTGCAACTTCTAGAACACGATGGGAGATGTTTTCTGTGCTGGCACAGTTTTTCCTAGCCAGACATAGTGGAGAAGCTTGTTGCCGAGGTGTAGATGAGAAGAGGAGCTAAAGACGAAGGTAGGATGCTCTCCGGAGGTAAGAGCCGCTGCCGGGCGTCTTTCGGCAGAAGCCGCGCTAAGGAGAGCCCTGTGAGCGGCACAATCGTCTTTGCGCGAAGAAGCCGCTTCTTGGGCTCCGGCAGCCGGCGAGAGCGGCAGCTTCGGGAAGGTGAAGAAGCAAGCTGTACAACACTGGGATTGTGTGCGCACCTTGCCAACTGATAGAAAACAGTACCTTTGCACTCTCCTGACTTTTCCAATCACAGGAACATTCGATTGGAAGCTGTTTTGGACAACTTTTCTTTTCTTCCTGCCAAACACTTGGCAGACATCCGTGCAACTTCTAGAACACGATGGGAGATGTTTTCTGTGCTGGCACAGTTTTTCCTAGCCAGACATAGTGGAAAAGCGTTTTGCTAAGATGTAGACGACAAGAGAGGCTAAAGAGTGGATGTTAGCAAATGACACCCATCTTCAAAAAAGGCAATTAAGAGGACTCGCCATAGTACAAACCAGCCAGCCTCTTTTTTATCCCCAGGAAGTTGATGAAGCAGCTCTTCCTGGAAATCCTTGCCAGGCACATGACAGATGACCAAATAATGTAGTTAGCATGATTTTTCAGGGGAATTTCATGCTGAACATCACTTTAAACTCCTCTGATGAATCAACTTGACTGGTAGATGAAGGGAATATTATCTGCCTGGGCTTCAGGGAGGTTTTTGACATACCTCTACATGGCATCACACATACATATGGAAGCAATAGTGCAAAGGGGAGGGAATCAGTGTCTTTTCAGTGATGCTGAGGGAAAAGACAAGAGGCAGTGGGCACACACTGAAATACAGGAGATTGCCTTTGAACATCAGTAAATGTTTCTTTACTGTCAGGGTGACTGAACCACGGCACAGACTGCCCAGAAAGATTGTGGAGCCTGGATCTTTGAAGACATTAAAAGTACACCCAGATAGAATCCTGGGCAAGAGGCTCTAGGTATCCTGGTTTAGGCAGGGGGGTTGGGCCTGGTTAGCCCCACCAACCCCTTCCACTCTCTTTCATTCTGTGCTAGTGAATTCTCTTCAAGATGCATTTCAAAGCACTGGCATGACAAAGTTCTGTGCAGACAGAGATCCAAATGGACATGGCATCTAAGTTCCTTAAGCAGTGTTCAAGAAGAATGTAAAACTCTGGCACAAGTGTCTCTTCCCTAACTGAATCCCTTTCATGGGAAAATTCCCAGCTCTAGAAAGATCTTCTGATACGCATGCTTAAGACTGACACTGGCTGAGCAAATTTCTCCCTATGTATATCTAAGACCAGTTAGGATCTTCACCCAAAGTGCTGTCAACATAGTCACAGAATGCCTATTGTTAAGAAGTGACAGCTTCCATCAGAATGGCAGCTATTGGTCCACAAAATGGATTAATGGATGGGAATTATCTACGTGGGTTAAAAACAAAAATAAAGAGTTGGTCTTTATTTATCAATTTCATGGCAATATTGATAAGGGAAGAAAAAGATCTAAGTCCTTGACTTTCTGGACTCGAGGAAAGATTTTAAAAATTCCTTGTAAAAATGTATGATCACAATCAGACTATTGAAACCATTTTAGTTGGGAACAAAGTTCCAAAATTGTCTAGATAGTGGCAAAGAAGCCAAGAAAATAGGAAAGAAACAAAAAGAGAGCAAAAGAGTCAGCTTCAGTGTACAAGCTCGTTCTAGAAGTAGTCTGCTGGGAAAAGGAACCCCCAGCTAAATTTCCAATGTATTCCTGCGCTTGATTCAGTAACTGGTCAATGTAAAAACCAATCCTTTTGTACAACTTCTTCCAGCAACAAAAACTCCAACAGGTTGACACTACCATCATGCCTGTTCCAGACATATTTAAAAGAGAAATGATGATTTTCTTGAAAACCTACTTACATAAAAGTTGCAAGATGGTGGAGGGATTCCCACATCCTCCTTCCTCCATCTGGCTTGAAAGTATATTTGATAAAATATGCAACAAAGCACATGATTTATAAGGGAGAGTCAAATGGATGATTTGGGAATCGATCTCTTGTTGATAGTAAACTTCATATCCACTCGGTGTGACCTTTTTAAAACAAAATGTGGAGCTGAGGCATGAATCTGCCACAACAATTGTAAAGCAAACATACACACTCCCCTTCATATGCCCCCCCCTCCACACACACCTAGGCACACACAGAGATCAGCATAGCAGATCATGAACACCTTGGAAAAGACTGAAATGCTAAATGCCTCTCTTGATGGGCAAAAGAGCTGGTGCAGTAATTCAAATGCCTGGTACAAAAATTCTGTTTAATATTTAGCTCCTATTTAAAACACAGCTTTTCATTTCATTCTATTTACAGAATATTTTCATTTCATTTGTTTCTTTAAAATTACTTAGTTCTCACCTGTTGTATGTCTAGGAATATTTTCTTCCAAAAATAGAAAAAAATAGATGATATCTTTTCAGCAGAAAACATTGGTTGATACAATTTTAAACCATCATGATATGGAAGAATTCTTCTGTCCCTCTCGAAGGTGGAAGAAGCATTTGGATCACAGATCATCTACAATGAAATACTTGACATGTTTAAGATGCTTTCAATCAATTTTGATTGTCAATTGCTTATTTGTTGTAAACAGTAATTTTTCAGTGAAGGGAAAGTGTGTGTGGTATATCTACATGATATGTTCAAAGGCAGTTCCTACTAATGGCCAGGCTGAATTCCAGTAAATAATGTCCCGAATGATATTTTGCCGCCTTCTTTGGCACTTCATGAAATCTTACCCCGATGAAGTGCTGAAACACAGAGATTTTCTCTTAGAGAGTGTCTCATGTTGTAACCTATCCCATGGATTTTATGCTGTAATTCTGATCTCTTTTAAAATTTACTATCTTCTGTACAGTTTTCATGAAACTTTCTGTTACAGTAGTGAATAGCACAGATAAATGTCATTTTGTACAACTTTGAATTTACCCCAAGAGCTGAGAGAAAACTTGATCCTATACTTCAATCCGAGTTTCTTCTATAGTCCAACTTTGTTTCTCTACCATCAAGCTTCTCCTTTGTTGCTGCTCCAAGCCCCGTCCAGGGTGACCTTGAATACTTTCAGGGATGGGACACCCACAACTTCTCTGGGCAACCTGTTCCAGTGTTCCAGCACTCCCACAGTAAAAAAGGCCTTCCTTTCATCTAATATGTGTAGGAAATCATAAATCTAGGCATAGAAGCTTGGAGTGCAAATTTGAAATTCTTTGGATTTGAAGCACATTTTATATGAATACTGACTTACAGATGACTAAAAGATGTTGATGGGCATTTGAGCTGACAAGTTTTGAAAAAGTGCACGGAAATTAAAATTGAAACCACTAAAATTAAAAACTCCTTGCCATTTTCTTTTTCCTCTCCTATTCAAAATTGCATATGTCAGATATCAGTGCTTCATGCAAACCTCTCAGATGCTCTCAGAGAAAAAGCTTTTCTTTCAGACTAAGTTGCGGTTGACGTAGAACACTAGCAGGAGTGAAAGATTTTCTGGGCATCGGGGCAGCCCGTTCTCCTTGGATTTGTGTGCAGAATGCATTTTATCCAAACTGGAAAATAGATCCCAGCTCTGTTCTATTCATCATCCTTACTTCATCAGGCCAGAAGATTCTGTGAAAAGTAGCCTGTGGACCTTGAAGACAGCGCATGTGAACCAGATGAGAGGTGATAGAGAAGTTGAGGGAGAGAAGAAAGAGCATGAGGCTGAAACCAGAAAGTATTTCTCCACGTGATCATGGAAGATTGCAGGAGCCACTTGGTACTATCAAACCAGCCCAACTTGGCACTTGTGCCACCTTGGGTCTGGGAGCCATGTTGCATATCGTGCATTTTAAGGAGCCAGCTGGCCACACCCAGCCATATGCCCCCAAACACAAACCAAGGCCCTTTTCTCTGGCAAACAAAACTCAGCTGCCCTGCTTCTGGATGGCAGATTGCAGGAACCACTTGGTACTATCAAACCAGCCCAACTTGGCACTGGTGCCACCATGGGTCTGGTCACCATCCTGCCTATTGTAGCTTTTCAGGAGCCAGCCGGTCACTCTCAGCCATAGGCCCCCAAACACAAACCTCGGCCCGTTTCCCTGGCAAACAAAAGTAAGCTGCCCCGCTTCTGCATGGCAGATTGCAGGAGCTACTTAGTACTATCAAATCAGCCCGACTTGGCACAGGTGCCACCTTGGATCTGGGAACCATCCTGTGTATCGTGGATTTTCAGGGGCCAGCCGGCCACTCTCAGCCATATGCCCCCAAAAACAAACCACGGACCTTTCCTCTGGCAAACAAAAATCAGCTGCCCCACTTCTGGATGGCAGATTGCAGGAGCCACTTGGGACTATCACACCAGCACAACATGGCACTGCTGCCACCTTGGATCTGGGAACAATCCTGTGTATCGTACATATTCAGGAACCAGCCGAACACTCCCAGCCACAGGCCCCCAAACACAAACAACGGCCCTTTTCTCTGGCAAACAAAACTCAACTGCCCCTCTTCTGGATGGCAAATTGCAGGACGCACTTGGTACTACAAAAAGAGCCCGACTTGGCAGTGGTGCCACCTTGGCTCTGGGAACCATCCTGCGTATCGTGCATTTTAAGGAGCCAGCCGGCAATTCCCAGCCGTATGCCCCAAAAAGAAACCATGGACCTTTTCTCTGGCAAAAAAAACTCAGCTGTCCCGCTTCTGGATGGCAGATTGCAGGAGTTACTTTGAACCATACAACCAGCCTTACTTGGCACTGGTGCCACCTTGGATCTGGGAACCATCCTGCCTATCGTTGATTTTCAGGGGCCAGCCGGCCACTCTCAGCCATAGGCCCCCAAACACAAACCACAGCCCTTTTCTCTAGCAAACAAAATTCAACTGCCCCGCTTCTGGATGGCAAATTGCAGGAGCCACTGGGTACTACAAAAACAGCCTGACTTGGCACTGGTGCCACCTTGCGCCTGGTTACCATGCGGCGTATCGTGCATTTTAAGGAGCCAGGTGGCCACTCCCAGCCATATGCCCCCAAACACAACCCACGGCCCTTTTCTCTGGCAAACAAAACTCAGCTGCCCCGCTTCTGGATGGCAGATTGCAGGAGACACTTGGTACTATCAAACCAGCCCGACTTGGCACTGGTGCCACCTTGGGTCTGGGAACCATCCTGCGTATTGTGGATTGTCAGGAGACAGCCGACAACTCTCGGCCACAGAGCCCAATCAAAAACAAAGGTCCGTTTCCCTGGCAAAAAAAACTCAGCTGCCCCGCTTCTGGATGGGAGATTGCAGGAGGCACTTGACACTGTCAAACGAGCCCCACTTGGCACTGGTGCCACCTTGGGTCTGGGAACCATGCTGCGTATCGTGGATTTTCAGGAGCCAGCCGGCCACTGCCAGCCACAGGCCCCCAAACACAAACCACAGCCTTTTTCTCTGGCAAACAAAACTCAGCTGCCCCGCTTCTGGATGGCAGATTGCAGGAGCCACTTGGTACTATCAAACCAGCCCGACTTGGCACTGGTGCCACCTTGGGTCTGGGAACCATCCTGCCTATCGTGGATTTTAAGGAGCCAGCCGGCTACTCCCAGCCACAGGCCCCCAACAAAAACCACGGCCCTTTTTTCTCGCAAACAAAACTTAGCTGCCTCACTTCTGGATGGCAGATTGCAGGAGCCACTTGGTGTAATCAAACCAGCCCGACTTGGCACTGGTGCCACCTTGGGTCTGGGAACCATCCTGCGTATCGTGGATTCTAAGGAGCCACCCGGCCACTCTGAGCCACAGGCCCCCAAACAAAATCAACGGCGCTGTTCCCTGGAAAACAAAACACGCCTGCCAACTTTTTGATGGAGTTTGCAGGAGCCACTTGGTACTATCAAACCAGCCCGACTTGGCACTGGTGCCACCTTGGGTCTGGGAAACATCCTGCGTATCGTGGATTCTTAGGAGCCAGCCGGCCACTCCTAGCCACAGGCCCCCAAACAAAAACCTAGGCCTATTTCTCTGGCAAACAAAAGTAAGCTGCCCTGCTTCTGGATGGCAGATTGCAGGAGACACTTGGTACTATCAAACCAGCCCAACTTGGCACTGGTGCCACCTTGGGTCTGGGAACCATCCTGCGTATCGTGGATTCTAAGGAGCCAGCTGGCCACTCCCAGCCACAGGCCCCCAAACACAAACAACGGCGCTTTTCCCTGGAAAACAAAACTCGCCTGCCAACTTTTTGATGGCAGATTGCAGGAGCCACTTGGTACTATCAAATCAGCCCAACTTGGCACTGGTGCCACCATGGGTCTGGTCACCATCCTGCCTATCGTAGCTTTTCAGGAGCCAGCCGGTCACTCCCAGCCATAGGCCCCCAGACAAAAACCTCGGCCCGTTTCCCTGGCAAACAAAAGTAAGCTGCCCCGCTTCTGGATGGCAGATTGCAGTACGCACTTGGTACTATCAAACCAGCCCAACTTGGAAATGGTGCCACCTTGGGTCTGGGAACCATCCTGCGTATCGTGGATTCTAAGGAGCCAGCGGGCCACTCCCAGCCACAGGCCCCCAAATACAAACAACAGCGCTTTTCCCTGGAAAACAAAACTCGCCTGCCAAATTTTTGATGGCAGATTGCAGGAGCCACTTGGTACTATCAAATCAGCCCAACTTGGCACTGGTGCCACCATGGATCTGGTCACCATCCTGCCTATCGTAGCTTTTCAGGAGCCAGCCGGTCACTCCCAGCCATAGGAACCCAGACACAAACCTCGGCCCGTTTCCCTGGCAAACAAAAGTAAGCTGCCCCGCTTCTGGATGGCAGATTGCAGGAGCCACTTTGCACCATCAAACTGGCCCGACTTGTCACTGGTGCCACCTCAGGTCTGGGAACCCTCCTGCGTATCGTGGATTCCAATTAGCAAGACGGCCACTCCCAGCCACAGGCCCCCAAACACAAACAACGGCGCTTTTCCCTGGAAAACAAAACTCGCCTGCCAACTTTTTGATGGCAGATTGCAGGAGCCACTTGGTACTATCAAACCAGCCCAACTTGGCACTGCTGACACCATGGGTCTGGTCACCATCCTGCCTATCGTAGCTTTTCAGGAGCCAGCCGGTCACTCCCAGCCATAGGCCCCCAGACACAAAGCTCGGCCCGTTTCCCTGGCAAACAAAAGTAAGCTGCCCCGCTTCTGGATGGCAGATTTCAGGATCCACTTGTTATTATCAAACCAGCCCGACTTGGTACTGGTGCCACCTCTGGTCTGGGAACCATCCTGCGTATCTTGGATTCTAAGGAGCCAGCCGGCCACTCCCAGCCACAGGCCCCCAAAAAAAAACATCGGCGCTTTTCCCTGGAAAACAAAACTCCCCTGCCAACATTTTGATTGCAGATTGCAGGAACCACTTGGTACTATCAAACCAGCCCAACTTGGCACTGGTGCCAACTTGGGTCTGGGAACCATCCGGCGTATCGTGTGTTTAAAGGAGCCAGCCGGCCACTCCAGCCACAGGCCCGCAGACACAAACAACGGCGCTTTTCCCTGGAAAACAAAACTCGCCTGCCAACTTTTGATGGCAGATTGCAGGAGCCACTTGGTACTATCAAACCAGCCCAACTTGGCACTGGTGCCACCATGGGTCTGGTCACCATCCTGCCTATCGTAGCTTTTCAGGAGCCAGCCGGTCACTCCCAGCCATAGGCCCCCAGACACAAACCTCGGCCCGTTTCCCTGGCAAACAAAAGTAAGCTGCCCCGCTTCTGGATGGCAGATTGCAGGACGCACTTGGTACTATCAAACCAGCCCGACTTGGCACTGGTGCTACCTCAGGTCTGGGAACCATCCTGCGTATCGTGGATTCTAAGGAGCCAGCCGGCCACTCCCAGCCACAGGCCCCCAAACACAAACATCGGCGCTTTTCCCTGGAAAACAAAACTCGCCTGCCAACTTTTTGATGGCAGATTGCCGGAGCCACTTGGTACTATCAAACCAGCCCAACTTGGCACTGGTGCCACCATGGGTCTGGTCACCATCCTGCCTATCGTAGCTTTTCAGGAGCCAGCCGGTCACTCCCAGCCATAGACCCCAGACACAAACCTCGGCCCGTTTCCCTGGCAAAAAAAAGTAAGCTGCCCCGCTTCTGGATGGCAGATTGCAGGAGCCACTTTGCACCATCAAACTAGCCCGACTTGGCACTGGTGCCACCTCAGGTCTGGGAACCATCCTGCGTATCGTGGATTCTAAGGAGCCAGCCGGACACTCCCAGCCACAGGCCCTCAAACACAAACAGCGGCGCTTTTCCCTGGAAAACAAAACTCGCCTGCCAAATTTTGATGGCAGATTGCCGGAGCAACTTGGTACTATCAAACCAGCCCAACTTGGCACTGGTGCCACCATGGGTCTGGTCACCATCCTGCCTATCGTAGATTTTCAGGACCTAGCCGGTCACTCCCAGCCATAGGCCCCCAGACACAAACCTCGGCCCGTTTCCGTGGCAAACAAAACTAAGCGGCGCCGCTTGTGGATGGCAGATTGCAGGACGCACTTGGTACTATCAAACCAGCCCGACTTGGCACTGGTGCCACCTCTGGTCTGGGAACCATCCTGCGTATCGTGGACTCCAATTAGCAAGCTGGCCACTCCCAGCCACAGGCCCCCAAACACAAACAACGGCGCTTTTCCCTGGAAAACAAAATTTGCCTGCCAACATTTTTATGGCAGATTGCAGGAGCCACTTGGTACTATCAAATCAGCCCAACATGGCACTGGTGCCACCATGGGTCTTGGAACCATCCTGCCTATCGTAGCTGTTCAGGCGCCAGCCGGTCACTCCCAACCATAGGCCCCCAGAGAAAAACCTCGGCCCTTTTCCCTGGAAAACAAAAGTAAGCTGCCCCGCTTCTGGATGGCAGATTGCAGGAGCCACTTTGCACCATCAAACTGGCCCGACTTGTCACTGGTGCCACCTCAGGTCTGGGAACCATCCGGCGTATCGTGGATTCCAATTAGAAGCTGGCCACTCCCGGCCACAGGCACCCAAACACAAACAACGGCGCTTTTCCCTGGAAAACAAAACTCGCCTGCCAACATTTTGATGGCAGATTGCAGGAGCCACTTGGTACTATCAAACCAGCCCAACTTGGCACTGGTGCCACCATGGGTCTGGTCACCATCCTGCCTATCGTAGCTTTTCAGGACCTAGACGGTCACTCCCAGCCATAGGCCCCCAGACACAAAGCTCTGCCCGTTTCCCTGGCAAACAAAAGTAAGCTGTCCCGCTTCTGGATGGCAGATTGCAGGATCCACTTGGTAGTATCAAACCAGCCCGACTTGGCACTGGTGCCACCTCTGGTCTGGGAACCATCCTGCGTATCGTGGATTCTAAGCAGCCAGCCGGCCACTCCCAGCCACAGGCCCCCAAACACAAACAACGGCGCTTTTCCCTGGAAAACAAAACTCGCCTGTCAACTTTTTGATGGCAGATTGCAGGAGCCACTTGGTACTATCAAACCAGCCCAACTTGGCACTGGTGCCACCATGGGTCTGGTCACCATCCTGCCTATCGTAGCTTTTCAGGAGCCAGCCGGTCACTCCCAGCCATAGGCCCCCAGACACAAACCTCGGCCCGTTTCCCTGGCAAACAAAAGTAAGCTGCCCCGCTTCTGGATGGCAGATTGCAGGAGCCACTTTGCACCATCAAACTAGCCCGACTTGGCACTGGTGCCACCTCATGTCTGGGAACCATGCTGCGTATCGTGGATTCTAATTAGCCAGCCGGTCACTCCCTGCCATAGGCCCCCAAACACAAACAAGGGCGCTATTCGCTAGAAAACAAAACTCGCCTGCCAACATTTTGATGGCAGATTGCCGGAGCCACTTGGTACTATCAAACCAGCCCAACTTGGCACTGGTGCCACCATGGGTCTGGTCACCATCCTGCCTATCGTAGCTTTTCAGGAGCCAGCCGGTCACTCCCAGCCATAGGCCCCCAGACACAAACCTCGGCCCGTTTCCCTGGCAAACAAAAGTAAGCTGCCCCGCTTCTGGATGGCAGATTGCAGGACGCACTTGGTACTATCAAACCAGCCCGACTTGGCACTGGTGCTACCTCAGGTCTGGGAACCATCCTGCGTATCGTGGATTCTAAGGAGCCAGCCGGCCACTCCCAGCCACAGGCCCCCAAACACAAACATCGGCGCTTTTCCCTGGAAAACAAAACTCGCCTGCCAACTTTTTGATGGCAGATTGCCGGAGCCACTTGGTACTATCAAACCAGCCCAACTTGGCACTGGTGCCACCATGGGTCTGGTCACCATCCTGCCTATCGTAGCTTTTCAGGAGCCAGCCGGTCACTCCCAGCCATAGACCCCAGACACAAACCTCGGCCCGTTTCCCTGGCAAAAAAAAGTAAGCTGCCCCGCTTCTGGATGGCAGATTGCAGGAGCCACTTTGCACCATCAAACTAGCCCGACTTGGCACTGGTGCCACCTCAGGTCTGGGAACCATCCTGCGTATCGTGGATTTTAAGGAGCCAGCCGGACACTCCCAGCCACAGGCCCTCAAACACAAACAGCGGCGCTTTTCCCTGGAAAACAAAACTCGCCTGCCAAATTTTGATGGCAGATTGCCGGAGCAACTTGGTACTATCAAACCAGCCCAACTTGGCACTGGTGCCACCATGGGTCTGGTCACCATCCTGCCTATCGTAGATTTTCAGGACCTAGCCGGTCACTCCCAGCCATAGGCCCCCAGACACAAACCTCGGCCCGTTTCCGTGGCAAACAAAACTAAGCGGCGCCGCTTGTGGATGGCAGATTGCAGGACGCACTTGGTACTATCAAACCAGCCCGACTTGGCACTGGTGCCACCTCTGGTCTGGGAACCATCCTGCGTATCGTGGACTCCAATTAGCAAGCTGGCCACTCCCAGCCACAGGCCCCCAAACACAAACAACGGCGCTTTTCCCTGGAAAACAAAACTTGCCTGCCAACATTTTTATGGCAGATTGCAGGAGCCACTTGGTACTATCAAATCAGCCCAACATGGCACTGGTGCCACCATGGGTCTTGGAACCATCCTGCCTATCGTAGCTGTTCAGGCGCCAGCCGGTCACTCCCAACCATAGGCCCCCAGAGAAAAACCTCGGCCCTTTTCCCTGGAAAACAAAAGTAAGCTGCCCCGCTTCTGGATGGCAGATTGCAGGAGCCACTTTGCACCATCAAACTGGCCCGACTTGTCACTGGTGCCACCTCAGGTCTGGGAACCATCCGGCGTATCGTGGATTCCAATTAGAAGCTGGCCACTCCCAGCCACAGGCACCCAAACACAAACAACGGCGCTTTTCCCTGGAAAACAAAACTCGCCTGCCAACATTTTGATGGCAGATTGCAGGAGCCACTTGGTACTATCAAACCAGCCCAACTTGGCACTGGTGCCACCATGGGTCTGGTCACCATCCTGCCTATCGTAGCTTTTCAGGACCTAGACGGTCACTCCCAGCCATAGGCCCCCAGACACAAAGCTCTGCCCGTTTCCCTGGCAAACAAAAGTAAGCTGTCCCGCTTCTGGATGGCAGATTGCAGGATCCACTTGGTAGTATCAAACCAGCCCGACTTGGCACTGGTGCCACCTCTGGTCTGGGAACCATCCTGCGTATCGTGGATTCTAAGCAGCCAGCCGGCCACTCCCAGCCACAGGCCCCCAAACACAAACAACGGCGCTTTTCCCTGGAAAACAAAACTCGCCTGTCAACTTTTTGATGGCAGATTGCAGGAGCCACTTGGTACTATCAAACCAGCCCAACTTGGCACTGGTGCCACCATGGGTCTGGTCACCATCCTGCCTATCGTAGCTTTTCAGGAGCCAGCCGGTCACTCCCAGCCATAGGCCCCCAGACACAAAGCTCGGCCCGTTTCCCTGGCAAACAAAAGTAAGCTGCCCTGCTTCTGGATGGCAGATTGCAGGAGCCACTTTGCACCATCAAACTAGCCCGACTTGGCACTGGTGCCACCTCATGTCTGGGAACCATGCTGCGTATCGTGGATTCTAATTAGCCAGCCGGTCACTCCCTGCCATAGGCCCCCAAACACAAACAAGGGCGCTATTCGCTAGAAAACAAAACTCGCCTGCCAACATTTTGATGGCAGATTGCCGGAGCCACTTGGTACTATCAAACCAGCCCAACTTGGCACTGGTGCCACCATGGGTCTGGTCACCATCCTGCCTATCGTAGCTTTTCAGGAGCCAGCCGGTCACTCCCAGCCATAGGCCCCCAGACACAAACCTCGGCCCGTTTCCCTGGCAAACAAAAGTAAGCTGCCCCGCTTCTGGATGGCAGATTGCAGTACGCACTTGGTACTATCAAACCAGCCCGACTTGGCACTGGTGCAACGTCTGGTCTGGGAACCATCCTGCGTATCGTGGATTCTAAGGAGCCAGCCGGCCACTCCCAGCCACAGGCCCCCAAACAAAAACAACGGCGCTTTTCCCTGGAAAACAAAACTCGCCTGCCAACTTTTTGATGGCAGATTGCAGGAGCCACTTGGTACTATCAAACCAGCCCAACTTGGCACTGGTGCCACCATGGGTCTGGTCACCATCCTGCCTATCGTAGCTTTTCAGGACCTAGACGGTCACTCCCAGTCATAGGCCCCCAGACACAAAGCTCTGCCCGTTTCCCTGGCAAACAAAAGTAAGCTGTCCCGCTTCTGGATGGCAGATTGCAGGATCCACTTGGTAGTATCAAACCAGCCCGACTTGGCACTGGTGCCACCTCTGGTCTGGGAACCATCCTGCGTATCGTGGATTCTAAGCAGCCAGCCGGCCACTCCCAGCCACAGGCCCCCAAACACAAACAACGGCGCTTTTCCCTGGAAAACAAAACTCGCCTGCCAACTTTTTGATGGCAGATTGCAGGAGCCACTTGGTACTATCAAACCAGCCCAACTTGGCACTGGTGCCACCATGGGTCTGGTCACCATCCTGCCTATCGTAGCTTTTCAGGAGCCAGCCGGTCACTCCCAGCCATAGGCCCCCAGACACAAACCTCGGCCCGTTTCCCTGGCAAACAAAAGTAAGCTGCCCCGCTTCTGGATGGCAGATTGCAGGAGCCACTTTGCACCATCAAACTAGCCCGACTTGGCACTGGTGCCACCTCAGGTCTGGGAACCATGCTGCGTATCGTGGATTCTAATTAGCCAGCCGGTCACTCCCTGCCATAGGCCCCCCAAACACAAACAAGGGCGCTATTCGCTGGAAAACAAAACTCGCCTGCCAACATTTTGATGGCAGATTGCCGGAGCCACTTGGTACTATCAAACCAGCCCAACTTGGCACTGGTGCCACCATGGGTCTGGTCACCATCCTGCCTATCGTAGCTTTTCAGGAGCCAGCCGGTCACTCCCAGCCATAGGCCCCCAGACACAAACCTCGGCCCGTTTCCCTGGCAAACAAAAGTAAGCTGCCCCGCTTCTGGATGGCAGATTGCAGTACGCACTTGGTACTATCAAACCAGCCCGACTTGGCACTGGTGCCACCTCTGGTCTGGGAACCATCCTGCGTATCGTGGATTCTAAGGAGCCAGCCGGCCACTCCCAGCCACAGGCCCCCAAACAAAAACAACGGCGCTTTTCCCTGGAAAACAAAACTCGCCTGCCAACTTTTTGATGGCAGATTGCAGGAGCCACTTGGTACTATCAAACCAGCCCAACTTGGCACTGGTGCCGCCATGGGTCTGGTCACCATCCTGCCTATCGTAGCTTTTCAGGAGCCAGCCGGTCACTCCCAGCCATAGGCCCCCAGACCCAAACCTCGGCCCGTTTCCCTGGCAAAAAAAAGTAAGCTGCCCCGCTTCTGGATGGCAGATTGCAGGAGCCACTTTGCACCATCAAACTAGCCCGACTTGGCACTGGTGCCACCTCAGGTTTGGGAACCATGCTGCGTATCATGGATTCTAATTAGCCAGCCGGTCACTCCCTGCCATAGGCCCCCAAACAAAAACAAGGTCGCTATTCACTGGAAAACAAAACTCGCCTGCCAAATTTTTGATGGCAGATTGCAGGAGCCACTTGGTACTATCAAACCAGCCCAACTTGGCACTGGTGCCACCATGGGTCTGGTCACCATCCTGCCTATCGTAGCTTTTCAGGAGCCAGCCGGTCACTCCCAGCCATAGGCCCCCAGACACAAAGCTCGGCCCGTTTCCCTGGCAAACAAAAGTAAGCTGCCCCGCTTCTGGATGGCAGATTGCAGTACGCACTTGGTACTATCAAACCAGCCCGACTTGGCACTGGTGCCACCTCTGGTCTGGGAACCATCCTGCGTATCGTGGATTCTAAGGAGCCAGCCGGCCACTCCCAGCCACAGGCCCCCAAACAAAAACAACGGCGTTTTCCCTGGAAAACAAAACTCGCCTGCCAACTTTTTGATGGCAGATTGCAGGAGCCACTTGGTACTATCAAACCAGCCCAACTTGGCACTGGTGCCACCATGGGTCTGGTCACCATCCTGCCTATCGTAGCTTTTCAGGAGCCAGCCGGTCACTCCCAGGCATAGGCCCCAAGACACAAACCTCGGCCCGTTTCCCTGGCAAACAAAAGTAAGCTGCCCCGCTTCTGGATGGCAGATTGCAGGAGCCACTTTGCACCATCAAACTAGCCCGACTTGGCACTGGTGCCACCTCAGGTCTGGGAACCATCCTCCCGATCGTGGATTCTAAGGAGCCAGCCGGCCACTCCCAGCCACAGGCCCCCAAACACAAACAACGGCGCTTTTCCCTGGATAACAAACTCGCCTGCCAACTTTTTGATGGCAGATTGCAGGAGCCACTTGGTACTATCAAACCAGCCCAACTTGGCACTGGTGCCACCATGGGTCTGGTCACCATCCTGCCTATCGTAGCTTTTCAGGATCAAGACGGTCACTCCCAGCAATAGGCCCCGTGACACAAAGCTCAGCCGGTTTCCCTGACAAAAAAAAGTAAGCTGTCCCGCTTCTGGATGGCAGATTGCAGGATCCACTACGTAGTATCAAACCAGCCCGACTTGGCACTGGTGCGACCTCTGGTCTGGGAACCATCCTGCGTATCGTGGATTCCAAGCAGCCAGCCGGCCACTCCCAGCCACAGGCCCCCAAACAAAAACAACGGCGCTTTTCCCTGGAAAACAAAACTCGCCTGCCAACATTTTGATGGCAGATTGCAGGAACCACTTGTTACTATCAAACCAGCCCAACTTGGCACTGGTGCCACCATGGGTCTGGTAAACATCCTGCCTATCGTAGCTTTTCAGGAGCCAGCCGGCCACTCCCAGCCATATGTCCCCAAAAACAAACCACGGCCCTTTTCTCTGGCAAACAAAACTCGCCTGCCAACATTTTGATGGCAGATTGCAGGAGCCACTTGGTACTATCAAACCAGCCCGACTTGGCACTGGTGCCACCTCTGGTCTGGGAACCATCCTGCGTATCGTGGATTTTATGGAGCCAGCCGGTCATTCCCAGCCATAGGCCCCCAAACACAAACAACGGTCCGTTTCCCTGGCAAACAAAAGTAAGCTGCCCCGCTTCTGGATGGCAGATTGCAGCAGCCACTTGGTAGTATCAAACCAGCCCAACTTGGCACTGGTGGCACCTCTTGTCTGGGAACCATGCTGCGTATCGTGGTTTCTAAGGAGCCAGCCGGCCACTCCCAACCATAGACCCCCAGACACAAACCTCGGCCCGTTTCCCTGGAAAACAAAAGTAAGCTACTCCGATTCTGGATGGCAGATTGCAGGAGCCACTTGGTACTATCAAATCAGCCCAACTTGGCACTGGTGCCACCATGGGTCTGGTAAACATCCTGCCTATCGTAGCTTTTCAGGAGCCAGCCGGCCACTCTCAGCCATATGCCCCCAAAAACAAACCACGGCCCTTTTCTCTGGCAAACAAAACTCAACTGCCCCTCTTCTGGATGGCAAATTTTAGGACGCACTTTGTACTACGAAAACCGCCCGACGTGGCACTGGTGCCACCTTGTGTCAGGGAACCATCCTGCATATCGAGCTTTTTAAGGAGCCAGCCGGCCACGCCCAGCCATAAACCCCCAAAAACAAACCACGGACCATTTCTCTTGGAAACAAAAATCCGCTGCCCCGCGTCTGGATGGCAGATTGCCGGAGCCACTTTGCACCATCAAACCAGCCCGACTTGGCACTGGTGCCACCTTGGGTCTGGGAACAATCCTGCATATCGTGGATTCTAAGGAGCCAGCCGGCCACTCCCAGCCACAGGCCCCCAAACACAAACAACGGCGCTTTTCCCTGGAAAACAAAATTCGCCTGCCAACTTTTTGATGGCAGATTGCAGGAGCCACTTGGTACTATCAAATCATCCCAACTTGGCACTGGTGCCACTATGGGTCTGGGAACCATCCTGCCTATTGTAGCATTTCAGGAGCCAGCCGGTCACTCCCAGCCATAGGCTCCCAGACACAAACCTCGGACCGTTTCCCTGGCAAACAAAATTAAGCTGCCCCGATTCTGGATGGCAGATTGCAGGAGCCACTTGGTTGTGTCAAACCAGCCCGACTTGGCACTGGTGCCACCTTGGGTCTAGGAACCATCCTGCGTATCGTGGATTCTAAGAAGCCACCCGGCCACTCTGAGCCACAGGCCCCCAAACAAAAACTACGGCGCTTTTCCCTGGAAAACAAAACTCGCCTGCCAAATTTTTGATGGCAGATTGCAGGAGCCACTTGGTACTATCAAACCAGCCCAACTTGGCACTGGTGGCACCTCTTGTCTGGGAACCATCCTGCCTATCGTAGCTTTTCAGGAGCCAGCCGGTCACTCCCAGCCATAGACCCCCAGACACAAACCTCGGCCCGTTTCCCTGGCAAACAAAAGTAAGCTGCCCCGCTTTTGGATGGCAGATTGCAGGAGCCACGTTGCACCATCAAACCAGCCCCACTTGGCACTGGTGCCACCTTGGGTCTGGGAACAAGTTGGGCTGGTTTGATAGTACCAAGTGGCTCCTGCAATCTGCCATCCAGAAGCGGGACAGCTTACTTTTGTTTCCCAGGGAAACGGGCCGAGGTATTTGTCTGGGGGCCTATGGCTGGGAGTGACCGGCTGACTACTGAAAAGCTACGATAGGCAGGATGGTTACCAGACTCATGGTGCCACCAGTGCCAAGTCGGGCTGGTTTGATAATACTAAATAGCTCCTGCAATCTGCCATCCAGACGCGGGGCAGCGGATTTTTGTTTGCTGGAGAAAAGTTCCGTGGTTTTTTTTTGGGGGTATATGACTGGACGTGGCCGGCTGGCTCCTTAAAAAGCTCTATACGCAGGATTGTTCCCTGACCCAAAGTGGCATCAGTGCCAAGTCGGGCTGTTTTCGTAGTACCAAGTGCGTCCTGCAATTTGCCATCCAGAAGCGGGGCAGCCTACTTTTGTTTGCCAGGGAAACGTGCCGAGGTATTTGTCTGGGGGCCGATGGCTGGGAGTGAGCGGCTGGCTCCTGAAAAGCTACGATAGGCAGGATGGTGACCAGACCCATGGTGGCACCAGTGCCAAGTTGGGCTGGTTTGATAGTACCAAGTGGCTCCTGCAATCTGCCATCAAGAAGTTGGCAGGCGAGTTTTGTTTTCCAGGGAAAAGCGCCGTTGTTTTTATTTAGAGGCCTGTGGCTGGGAGTGGCCGCCTGTCCTCGTAGAATCTACGTTACCCAGCATGGTTCCCAGAGCCAAGGTGGCACCAGGGCCAAGTCGGGCTGGTTTGTAAGTACCAAGTGCGTACTGCAATCTGCCATCCAGAAGCGGGGCAGCTTACTTTTGTTTGCCAGGGAAACGGGCAGAGGTTTGTGTCCGGGGGCCTATGGCAGGGAGTGACCGGCTGGCTCCTGAAAAGCTACGATAGGCAGGATGTTTACCAGTCCCATGGTGGCACCAGTGCCAAGTTGGGCTGATTTGATAGTACCAAGTGGCTCCTGCAATCTGCCATCCAGAATCGGGGTAACTTACTTTTGTTTTCCAGGGAAACGGGCCGAGCTTTGTGTCTGGGGGTCTATGGCTGGGAGTGACCGGCTGGCTCCTGAAAAGCTACGATAGGCAGGATGGTTCCCAGACCAGAGGTGGCACCAGTGCCAAGTTGGGCTGGTTTGATAGTACCAAGTGGCTCCTGCAATCTGCCATCAAAAAGTTGGCAGGCGAGTTTTGTTTTCCAGGGAAAAGCGCCGTTGTTTGTGTTTGGGGGCCTGTGGCTCAGAGAGGCCGGGTGGCTGCTTAGAATCCACGTTACGCAGGATGGTTCCCAGATCCAAGATGGCACCAGTGCCAAGTCGGGGTGGTTTGATGGTGCAAAGTGGCTCCTGCAATCTGCCATCCTGACGCGGGGCAGCGGATTTTTGTTTCCAAGAGAAATGGTCCGTGGTTTGTTTTTGGGGGTATATGGCTGGGCGTGGCCTGCTGGCTCCTTAAAAACTACGATAGGCAGGATGGTTCCCTGACCCAAGGTGGCACCAGTGCCAAGTCGGGCGGTTTTCGTAGTACAAAGTGCGTCCTAAAATTTGCCATCCAGAAGAGGGGCAGTTGAGTTTTGATTACCAGAGAAAAGGGCCGTGGTTTGTTTTTGGGGGCATATGGCTGATAGTGGCCGTCTGGCCCCTGAAAATCCACGATGGGCAGGATGGTTCCCAGACCTGAGGTGGCACCAGTGCCAGGTCGGGCTGGTTTGATAGTACTAAATAGCACCTGCAATCTGCCATGCAGAAGCGGGGCAGCTTACTTTTGTTTGCCAGGGAAACGGGCCGAGGTTTGTGTCTGGGGGCCTATGGCTGGGAGTGACCGCCTGGCTCCTGAAAAGCTACGATAGGCAGGATGGTGACCAGACCCATGGTGGCACCAGTGCCAAGTTGGGCTGGTTTGATAGTACCAAGTGGCTCCTGCAATCTGCCATCAAAAAGTTGGCAGGCGAGTTTTGTTTTCCAGGGAAAAGCGCCGTTGTTTGTGTTTGGGGGACTGTGGGTGGGAGTGGCCGGCTGGCTCCTTTAAACACACGATACGCAGGATGGTTCCCAGACCCAAGGTGGCACCAGTGCCACGTCGGGCTGGTTTGATGGTGCCAAGTGGTTCCTGCAATCTGCCATCCTGAAGCGGGTTAGCTTACCTTTGTGTGCCAGGGAAACGGGCCGAGGTTTATGACTGGGGGCCTAGGGCTAGGAGTGACCGGCTGGCTAATTAGAATCCACGATACGCAGCATGGTTCCCAGACCAGAGGTGGCACCAGTGCCAAGTCGGGCTAGTTTGATGGTGCAAAGTGGCTCCTGCAATCTGCCATCCAGAAGCGGGGCAGCTTACTTTTGTTTGCCAGGGAAACGGGCCGAGGTTTGTGTCTGGGGGCCTATGGCTGGGAGTGACCGGCTGGCTCCTGAAAAGCTACGATAGGCAGGATGGTGACCAGACCCATGGTGGCACCAGTGCCAAGTTGGGCTGGTTTGATAGTACCAAGTGGCTCCTGCAATCTGCCATCAAAAAGTTGACAGGCGAGTTTTGTTTTCCAGGGAAAAGCGCCGTTGTTTGTGTTTGGGGGCCTGTGGCTGGGAGTGGCCGGCTGGCTTCTTAGAATCCACGATACGCAGGATGGTTCCCAGACCAGAGGTGGCACCAGTGCCAAGTCGGGCTGGTTTGATACTACCAAGTGGATCCTGCAATCTGCCATCCAGAAGCGGGACAGCTTACTTTTGTTTGCCAGGGAAACGGGCAGAGCTTTGTGTCTGGGGGCCTATGGCTGGGAGTGACCGTCTAGGTCCTGAAAAGCTACGATAGGCAGGATGGTGACCAGACCCATGGTGGCACCAGTGCCAAGTTGGGCTGGTTTGATAGTACCAAGTGGCTCCTGCAATCTGCCATCAAAATGTTGGCAGGCGAGTTTTGTTTTCCAGGGAAAAGCGCCGTTGTTTGTGTTTGGGTGCCTGTGGCTGAGAGTGGCCAGCTTCTAATTGGAATCCACGATACGCCGGATGGTTCCCAGACCTGAGGTGGCACCAGTGACAAGTCGGGCCAGTTTGATGGTGCAAAGTGGCTCCTGCAATCTGCCATCCAGAAGCGGGGCAGCTTACTTTTGTTTTCCACGGAAAAGGGCCGAGGTTTTTCTCTGGGGGCCTATGGCTGGGAGTGACCGGCTGGCGCCTGAAAAGCTACGATAGGCAGGATGGTTCCAAGACCCATGGTGGCACCAGTGCCATGTTGGGCTGATTTGATAGTACCAAGTGGCTCCTGCAATCTGCCATCAAAATGTTGGCAGGCGAGTTTTGTTTTCCAGGGAAAAGCGCCGTTGTTTGTGTTTGGGGGCCTGTGGCTGGGAGTGGCCAGCTTGCTAATTGGAATCCACGATACGCAGGATGGTTCCCAGACCAGAGGTGGCACCAGTGCCAAGTCGGGCTGGTTTGATAGTACCAAGTGCGTCCTGCAATCTGCCATCCACAAGCGGCGCCGCTTAGTTTTGTTTGCCACGGAAACGGGCCGAGGTTTGTGTCTGGGGGCCTATGGCTGGGAGTGACCGGCTAGGTCCTGAAAATCTACGATAGGCAGGATGGTGACCAGACCCATGGTGGCACCAGTGCCAAGTTGGGCTGGTTTGATAGTACCAAGTTGCTCCGGCAATCTGCCATCAAAATTTGGCAGGCGAGTTTTGTTTTCCAGGGAAAAGCGCCGCTGTTTGTGTTTGAGGGCCTGTGGCTGGGAGTGTCCGGCTGGCTCCTTAGAATCCACGATACGCAGGATGGTTCCCAGACCTGAGGTGGCACCAGTGCCAAGTCGGGCTAGTTTGATGGTGCAAAGTGGCTCCTGCAATCTGCCATCCAGAAGCGGGGCAGCTTACTTTTTTTTGCCAGGGAAACGGGCCGAGGTTTGTGTCTGGGGTCTATGGCTGGGAGTGACCGGCTGGCTCCTGAAAAGCTACGATAGGCAGGATGGTGACCAGACCCATGGTGGCACCAGTGCCAAGTTGGGCTGGTTTGATAGTACCAAGTGGCTCCGGCAATCTGCCATCAAAATGTTGGCAGGCGAGTTTTGTTTTCCAGGGAAAAGCGCCGATGTTTGTGTTTGGGGGCCTGTGGCTGGGAGTGGCCGGCTGGCTCCTTAGAATCCACGATACGCAGGATGGTTCCCAGACCTGAGGTAGCACCAGTGCCAAGTCGAGCTGGTTTGATAGTGCCAAGTGCGTCCTGCAATCTGCCATCCACAAGCGGCGCCGCTTAGTTTTGTTTGCCACGGAAACGGGCCGAGGTTTGTGTCTGGGGGCCTATGGCTGGGAGTGACCGGCTGGCTCCTGAAAAGCTGCGATAGGCAGGATGGTGACCAGACCCATGGTGGCACCAGTGCCAAGTTGGGCTGGTTTGATAGTACCAAGTGGCTCCTGCAATCTGCCATCAAAAGTTGGCAGGCGAGTTTTGTTTTCCAGGGAAAAGCGCCGTTGTTTGTGTCTGCGGGCCTGTGGCTGAAGTGGCCGGCTGGCTCCTTTAAACACACGATACGCCGGATGGTTCCCAGACCCAAGTTGGCACCAGTGCCAAGTTGGGCTGGTTTGATAGTACCAAGTGGTTCCTGCAATCTGCAATCAAAATGTTGGCAGGCGAGTTTTGTTTTCCAGGGAAAAGCGCCGATGTTTTTTTTTGGGGGCCTGTGGCTGGGAGTGGCCGGCTGGCTCCTTAGAATCCAAGATACGCAGGATGGTTCCCAGACCAGAGGTGGCACCAGTACCAAGTCGGGCTGGTTTGATAATAACAAGTGGATCCTGAAATCTGCCATCCAGAATCGGGGCAGCTTAATTTTGTTTGCCAGGGAAACGGTCCGAGGTTTGTGTCTGGGGGCCTATGGCTGGGAGTGACCGGCTGGCTCCTGAAATGCTACAATAGGCAGGATGGTTCCCAGACCCAGAGTGGCACCAGTGCCAAGTTGGGATGATTTGATAGTACCAAGTGGCTCCTGCAATCTGCCATCAAAATTTGGCAGGCGAGTTTTGTTTTCCAGGGAAAAGCGCCGTTGTTTGTGTTTGGGGGCCTGTGGCTGGGAGTGGCCGGCTGGCTCCTTAGAATCCACGATATGCAGGATTGTTCCCAGACCCAAGGTGGCACCAGTGCCAAGTCGGGCTGGTTTGATGGTGCAAAGTGGCTCCTGCAATCTGCCATACAGACGCGGGGCAGCGGATTTTTGTTTCCAAGAGAAATGGTCCGTGGTTTGTTTTTGGGGGTTTATGGCTGGGTGTGGCCGGCTGGCTCCTTAAAAAGCTCGATATGCAGGATGGTTCCCTGACACAAGGTGGCACCAGTGCCACGTCGGGCGGTTTTCGTAGTACAAAGTGCGTCCTAAAATTTGCCATCCAGAAGAGGGGCAGTTGAGTTTTGTTTGCCAGAGAAAAGGGCCGTGGTTTGTTTTTGGGGGCATATGGCTGAGAGTGGCCGGCTGGCTCCTGAAAAGCTACGATAGGCAGGATGTTTACCAGACCCATGGTGGCACCAGTGCCAAGTTGGGCTGATTTGATAGTACCAAGTGGCTCCTGCAATCTGCCATCCAGAATCGGGGTAGCTTACTTTTGTTTTCCAGGGAAACGGGCCGAGGTTTGTGTCTGGGGGTCTATGGTTGGGAGTGGCCGGCTGGCTCCTTAGAAACCACGATACGCAGCATGGTTCCCAGACAAGAGGTGCCACCAGTGCCAAGTTGGGCTGGTTTGATACTACCAAGTGGTTCCTGCAATCTGCCATCCAGAAGCGGGGCAGCTTACTTTTGTTTGCCAGGGAAACGGGCGGAGCTTTGTGTCTGGGGGCCTATGGCTGCGAGTGACCGGCTGGCTCCTGAAAAGCTACGATAGGCAGGATGGTGACCAGACCCATGGTGGCACCAGTGCCAAGTTGGGCTGGTTTGATAGTACCAAGTGGCTCCTGCAATCTGCCATCAAAAACTTGGCAGGCGAGTTTTGTTTTCCAGGGAAAAGCGCCGTTGTTTGTGTCTGGGGGCCTGTGGCTGGAGTGGCCGTCTGGTTCCTTAGACTCCACGATACGCAGGATGGTTCCCAGACCAGAGGTGGCACCAGTGCCAAGTCGGGCTAGTTTGATGGTGCAAAGTGGCTCCTGCAATCTGCCATCCAGAAGCGGGGCAGCTTACTTTTGTTTGCCAGGGAAACGGGCCGAAGGTTTCTCTGGGGGCCTATGGCAGGGAGGGACCGGCTGGCTCCTGAAAAGCTACGATAGGCAGGATGGTGACCAGACCCATGGTGGCACCAGTGCCAAGTTGGGCTGATTTGATAGTACCAAGTGGCTCCTGCAATCTGCCATCAAAATATTGGCAGGCCAGTTTTGTTTTCCAGGGAAAAGCGCCGTTGTTTGTGTTTGGGGGCCTGTGGCTGGGAGTGACCGGCTGGCTCCTTAGAATCCACGATACGCAGGATGGTTCCCAGACCCAAGGTGGCACCAGTGCCAAGTTGGGCTGGTTTCATAGTACCAAGTTATTCCTGCAATCTGCCGTCCAGAAGCGGGGCAGCTTACTTTTGTTTGCCAGGGAAACGGGCCGAGGTTTGTGTCTGGGGGCCTATGGCTGGGAGTGACCGGCTGGCTCCTGAAAAGCTACGATAGGCAGGATGGTGACCAGACCCAAGGTGGCACCAGTGCCAAGTTGGGCTGGTTTGATAGTACCAAGTGGCTCCTGCAATCTGCCATCAAAAAGTTGGCAGGCGAGTTTTGTTTTCCAGGGAAAAGCGCCGTTGTTTGTGTTTGGGGGCCTGTGGCTGGGAGTGGCCGGCTGGCTCCTTAGAATCCACGATACGCAGCATGGTTCCCAGACCAGAGGTGGCACCAGTGCCAAGTAGGGCTGGTTTTATAGTACCAAGTGGCTCCTGCAATCTTCCATCCAGAAGCGGGGCAGCTTACTTTTGTTTGCCAGGGAAACGGGCCGAGGTTTTTGTCTGGGGGCCTATGGCTTGGAGTGACCGGCTGGCTCCTGAAAAGCTACGATAGGCAGGATGGTGACCAGACCCATGGTGGCACCAGTGCCAAGTTGGGCTGGTTTGATAGTACCAAGTGGCTCCTGCAATCTGCCATCAAAAAGTTGGCAGGCGAGTTTTGTTTTCCAGGGGAAAGCGCCGTTGTTTGTGTTTGGGCGCCTGTGGGTGGGAGTGGCCGGCTGGCTAATTAGAATCCACGATACGCAGCATGGTTCCCAGACCAGAGGTGGCACCAGTGCCAAGTCGGGCAGGTTTGATAATACCTAGTGGATCCTGCAATCTGCCATCCAGAAGCGGGACAGCTTACTTTTGTTTGCCAGGGAAACGGGCAGAGCTTTGTGTCTGGGGGCCTATGGCTGGGAGTGACCTGCTAGGTCCTGAAAAGCTACGATAGGCAGGATGGTGACCATATCCATGGTGGCACCAGTGCCAAGATGGACTGGTTTGATAGTACCAAGTGGCTCCTGCAATCCGCCATCAAAAAGTTGGCAGGCGAGTTTTGTTTTCCAGGGAAAAGCGCCGTTGTTTTTGTTTGGGGGCCTGTGGGTGGGAGTGGCCGGATGGCTCCTTAGAATCCACGATAGGCAGGATGGTTCCCAGACCTGAGGTGGCACCAGTGCCAAGTTGGGCTGGTTTGATAGTACCAAGTGGTTCCTGCAATCTGCCATCCAGAAGCGGGCAGCTTACTCGTTTGCCAGGGAAACGGGCCGAGCTTTGTGTCTGGGGGCCTATGGCTGCGAGTGACCGTCTAGGTCCTGAAAAGCTACGATAGGCAGGATGGTGACCAGACCCATGGTGGCACCAGTGCCAAGTTGGGCTGGTTTGATAGTACCAAGTGGCTCCTGCAATCTGCCATCAAAAATTTGGCAGGCGAGTTTTGATTTCCAGGGGAAAGCGCTGTTGTTTGTGTTTGGGGGCCTGTGGCTGGGAGTGGCCGGCTTTATAATTGGAATCCACGATACGCAGGATGGTTCCCAGACCTGAGGTGGCACCAGTGCCAAGTCGGGCTAGTTGGATGCTGCAAAGTGGCTCCTGCAATCAGCCATCCAGAAGCGGGGTGGCTTACTTTTGTTTGCCAGGGAAAATGGCCGAGGTTTTGTCTGGGGGCCTATGGCTTGGAGTGACCGGCTGGCTCCTGAAAAGCTACGATAGGCTGGATGGTGACCAGACCCATGGTGGCACCAGTGCCAAGTTGGGCTGGTTTGATAGTACCAAGTGGCTCCGGCAATCTGCCATCAAAAAGTTGGCAGGCGAGTTTTGTTTTCCAGGGAAAAGCGCCGATGTTTGTGTTTGGGGGCCTGAGGCTGGGAGTGGCCGGCTGGCTCCTTAGACTCCACGATACGCAGGATGGTTCCCAGACCTGAGGTAGCACCAGTGCCAAGTCGGGCTGGTTTGATACTACCAAGTGCGTCCTGCAATCTGCCATCCAGAAGCGGGGCAGCTTACTTTTTTTTGCCAGGGAAACGGGCCGAGGTTTGTGTCTGGGGGCCTATGGCAGGGAGTGACCGGCTGGCTCCTGAAAAGCTACGATAGGCAGGATGGTGACCAGACCCATGGTGGCACCAGTGCCAAGTTGGGCTGGTTTGATAGTACCAAGTGGCTCCTGCAATCTGCCATCAAAAAGTTGGCAGGCGAGTTTTGTTTTCCAGGGAAAAGCGCCGTTGTTTGTGTTTGGGGGCCTGTGGCTGGGAGTGGCCGGCTGGCTCCTTAGAATCCACAATACGCAGGATGGTTCCCTGACCTGAGGTGGCACCAGTGATAAGTTGGGCTGGTTTGATAGTACCAAGTGCGTCCTGCAATCTGCCATCCAGAAGCGGGGTAGCTTACTTTTGTTTGCCAGGGAAACGGTCCGAGGTTTGTGTCTGGGGGCCTATGGCTGGGAGTGACCGGCTGGCTCCTGAAAAGCTACGATAGGCAGGATGGTGACCAGACCCATGGTGGCACCAGAGCCATGTTCGGCTGATTTCAAAGCACAAAGTGGCTCCTGCAATCTGCCATCAAAAGTCAGCAGGCAAGCTTTGTTTTCCAGGGAAAAGCGCCGTTGTTTGTGTCTGCGGGCCTGTGGCTGGAGTGGCCGGCTGGCTCCTTTAAACACACGATACGCCGGATGGTTCCCAGACCCAAGGTGGCACCAGTGCCAAGTTGGGCTGGTTTGATAGTACCAAGTGGTTCCTGCAATCTGCCATCAAAATGTTGGCAGGCGAGTTTTGTTTTCCAGGGAAAAGCGCCGATGTTTTTTTTTGGGGGCCTGTGGCTGGGAGTGGCCGGCTGGCTCCTTAGAATCCACGATACGCAGGATGGTTCCCAGACCAGAGGTGGCACCAGTACCAAGTCGGGCTGGTTTGATAATAACAAGTGGATCCTGAAATCTGCCATCCAGAAGCGGGGCAGCTTACTTTTGTTTGCCAGGGAAACGGGCCGAGCTTTGTGTCTGGGGGCCTATGGCTGGGAGTGACCGGCTGGCTCCTGAAAAGCTATGATAGGCAGGAAGGTGACCAGACCCATGGTGTCAGCAGTGCCAAGTTGGGCTGGTTTGATAGTACCAAGTGGCTCCTGCAATCTGCCATCAAAAAGTTGGCAGGCGAGTTTTGTTTTCCAGGGAAAAGCGCCGATGTTTGTGTTTGGGGGCCTGTGGCTGGGAGTGGCCGTCTTGCTAATTGGAATCCACGATACGCAGGAGGGTTCCCAGACCTGAGGTGGCACCAGTGACAAGTCGGGCCAGTTTGATGGTGCAAAGTGGCTCCTGCAATCTGCCATCCAGAAGCGGGGCAGCTTACTTTTGTTTGCCAGGGAAACGGGCCGAGGTTTGTGTCTGGGTTCCTATGGCTGGGAGTGACCGGCTGGCACCTGAACAGCTACGATAGGCAGGATGGTGACCAGATCCATGGTGGCACCAGTGCCAAGTTGGGCTGATTTGATAGTACCAAGTGGCTCCTGCAATCTGCCATCAAAAATTTGGCAGGCGAGTTTTGTTTTCCAGGGAAAAGCGCCGTTGTTTGTATTTGGGGGCCTGTGGCTGGGAGTGGCCCGCTGGCTCCTTAGAATCCACGATACGCAGGATGGTTCCCAGACCCAAGGTGGCACCAGTGCCAAGTTGGGCTGGTTTGATACTCCCAAGTGCGTCCTGCAATCTGCCATCCAGAAGCGGGGTAGCTTACTTTTTTTTGCCAGGGAAACGGGCCGAGCTTTTTGTCTCGGGGTATATGGCTGGGGGTGACCGGCTGGCTCCTGAAAAGCTACGATAGGCAGGATGGTGACCAGACCCATGGTGGCACCAGTGCCAAGTTGGGCTCGTTTGATAGTACCAAGTGGCTCCTGCAATCTGCCATCAAAAATTTGGCAGGTGAGTTTTGTTTTCCAGGGAAAAGCGCCGTTGTTTGTGTTTGGGGGCCTGTGGCTGGGAGTGGCCGGCTGGCTGCTTAGAATCCACGATACGCAGGATGGTTCCCAGACCAGAGGTGACACCAGTGACAAGTCGGGCTGGTTTGATACTACCAAGTGCGTCCTGCAATCTGCCATCCAGAAGCGGGGTAGCTTACTTTGATTGCCAGGGAAACGGGCCGAGGTTTGTGTCTGGGGGCCTATGGCTGGGAGTGACCGGCTGGCTCCTGAAAAGCTACGATAGGCAGGATGGTGACCAGACCCATGGTGGCACCAGTGCCAAGTTGGGCTGGTTTGATAGTACCAAGTGGCTCCTGCAATCTGCCATCAAAATTTGGCAGGCGAGTTTTGTTTTCCAGGGAAAAGCGCCGTTGTTTGTGTTTGGGTGCCTGTGGCAGGGAGTGGCCGGCTGGCTCCTTAGAATCCACGATACGCAGGATGGTTCCCAGACCTGACGTGGCACCAGTGCCAAGTCGGGCTGGTTTTATAGTACCAAGTGGTTCCTGCAATCTGCCATCCAGAAGCGGGGCAGCTTACTTTTTTTTGCCAGGGAAACGGGCCGAGCTTTGTGTCTGGGCGCCTATGGCTGGGAGTGACCTGCTAGGTACTGAAAAGCTACGATAGGCAGGATGGTGACCATATCCATGGTGGCACCAGTGCCAAGTTGGGCTGGTTTGATAGTACCAAGTGGCTCCTGCAATCCGCCATCAAAAAGTTGGCAGGCGAGTTTTGTTTTCCAGGGAAAAGCGCCGTTGTTTGTGTTTGGGTGCCTGTGGCACGGAGTGGCCGGCTGGCTGCTTAGAATCCACGATACGCAGGATGGTTCCCAGACGTGAGGTGGCACCAGTGCCAAGTTGGGCTGGTTTGATACTACCAAGTGCGTCCTGCAATCTGCCATCCCGAAGCGGGGTAGCTTACTTTTTTTTGCCAGGGAAACGGGCCGAGGTTTTTGTCTCGGGGCCTGTGGCTGGGGGTGACCGGCTGGCTCCTGAAAAGCTACGATAGGCAGGATGGTGACCAGACCCATGGTGGCACCAGTGCCAAGTTGGGCTGATTTGATAGTACCAAGTGGCTCCTGCAATCTGCCATCAAAAATTTGGCAGGCGAGTTTTGTTTTCCAGGGAAAAGCGCCGTTGTTTGTGTTTGGGGGCCTGTGGATGGGAGTGGCCGGCTGGCTAATTAGAATCAACGATACGCAGGATGGTTCCCAGACCAGAGGTGGCACCAGTGACAAGTCGGTCTGGTTTGATACTACCAAGTGCGTCCTGCAATCTGCCATCCAGAAGCGGGGCAGCTTACTTTTGTTTGCTAGGGAAACAGGCCGAGGTTTGTGTCTGGGGGCCTATGGCTGGGAGTGACCGGCAGGCTCCTGAAAATCTACGATAGGCAGGATGGTGACCAGACCCATGGTGGCACCAGTGCCAAGTTGGGCTGGTTTGATAGTACCAAGTGGCTCCTGTAATCTGCCATCAAAAAGTTGGCAGGCGAGTTTTGTTTTCCAGGGAAAAGCGCCGTTGTTTTTGTTTGGGGGCCTGTGGCTGGGAGTGGCCGGCTGGCTCCTTAGAATCCACGATACGCAGGATGGTTCCCAGACCAGACGTTGCACCAGTGCCAAGTCGGGCTAGTTTGATGGTGCAAAGTGACTCCTGCAATCTGCCATCCAGAAGCGGGGTAGCTTAATTTTGTTTGCCAGGGAAACGGGCCGAGCTTTGTGTCTGGGGGCCTATGGCTGGGAGTGACCGGCTGGCTCCTGAAAAGCTATGATAGGCAGGATGGTGACCAGACCCAAGGTGGCACCAGTGCCAAGTTGGGCTGATTTGATAGTACCAAGTGGCTCCTGCAATCTGCCATCAAAATTTGGCAGGCGAGTTTTGTTTTCCAGGGAAAAGCGCCGTTGTTTGTGTTTTGGGGCCTGTGGCTGGGAGTGGCCGGCTGGCTCCTTAGAATCCACGATACGCAGCATGGTTCCCAGACCAGAGGTGGCACCAGTGCCAAGTTGGGCTGGTTTGATAGTACCAAGTGCGTCCTGCAATCTGCCATCCAGAAGCGGGGCAGCTTACTTTTGTTTTCCAGGGAAACGGGCCGAGGTTTGTGTCTCAGGGCCTATGGCTGGGAGTGACCGGTTGGCTCCTGAAAAGCTACGATAGGCAGGATGGTGACCAGACCCATGGTGGCACCAGTGCCAAGTTGGGCTGGTTTGATAGTACCAAGTGACTCCTGCAATCTGCCATCAAAAAGTTGGCAGGCGAGTTTGTTATCCAGGGAAAAGCGCCGTTGTTTTTGTTTGGGGGCCTGTGGCTGGGAGTGGCCGGCTGGCTCCTTAGAATCCACGATACGGAGGATGGTTCCCAGACCAGAGGTGGCACCAGTGCCAAGTTTTGCTGGTTTGATGGTGCAAAGTGGCTCCTGCAATCTGCCATCCACATGCGGGATAACTTAGTTTTGTTTGCCAGGGAAACGGGCCGAGGTTTGTGTCTGGGGGCCTATGGCTGGGAGTGACCGGCTGGCTCCTGAAAAGCTACGATAGGCAGGATGGTGACCAGACCCATGGTGGCACCAGTGCCAAGTTGGGCTGGTTTGATAGTACCAAGTGGCTCCTGCAATCTGCCATCAAAAAGCTTGCAGGCGAGTTTTGTTTTCCAGGGAAAAGCGCCGTTGTTTGTATTTGGGGGCCTGTGGCTGGGAGTGGCCGCCTGGCGCCTTAGAATCTACGTTACGCAGCATGGTTCCCAGACCCAAAGTGGCACCAGTGTCAAGTTGGGCTGGTTTGATAGTACCAAGTGGCTCCTGCAATCTGCCATCCAGAAGCGGGGTAGCTTACTTTTGTTTGCCAGGGAAACGGGCAGAGCTTTCTGTCTGGGGGCCTATGGTTGGGAGTAACCGGCTGGCTCCTGAAAAGCTACGATAGGCAGGATGGTTCCCAGATCCAAGATGGCACCAGTGCCAAGTCGGGGTGGTTTGATGGTGCAAAGTGGCTCCTGCAATCTGCCATCCTGACGCGGGGCAGCGGATTTTTGTTTCCAAGAGAAATGGTCCGTGGTTTGTTTTTGGGGGTATATGGCTGGGCGTGGCCTGCTGGCTCCTTAAAAAGCTACGATAGGCAGGATGGTTCCCTGACCCAAGGTGGCACCAGTGCCAAGTCGGGCGGTTTTCGTAGTACAAAGTGCGTCCTAAAATTTGCCATCCAGAAGAGGGGCAGTTGAGTTTTGTTTACCAGAGAAAAGGGCCGTGGTTTGTTTTTGGGGGCATATGGCTGATAGTGGCCGTCTGGCCCCTGAAAATCCACGATGGGCAGGATGGTTCCCAGACCTGAGGTGGCACCAGTGCCAGGTCGGGCTGGTGTGATAGTACTAAATAGCACCTGCAATCTGCCATGCAGAAGCGGGGCAGCTTACTTTTGTTTGCCAGGGAAACGGGCCGAGGTTTGTGTCTGGGGGCCTATGGCTGGGAGTGACCGCCTGGCTCCTGAAAAGCTACGATAGAGAGGATGGTGACCAGACCCATGGTGGCACCAGTGCCAAGTTGGGCTGGTTTGATAGTACCAAGTGGCTCCTGCAATCTGCCATCAAAAAGTTGGCAGGCGAGTTTTGTTTTCCAGGGAAAAGCGCCGTTGTTTGTGTTTGGGGGACTGTGGGTGGGAGTGGCCGGCTGGCTCCTTAGAACACACGATACGCAGGATGGTTCCCAGACATGAGGTGGCACCAGTGCCACGTCGGGCTGGTTTGATGGTGCCAAGTGGTTCCTGCAATCTGCCATCCTGAAGCGGGTTAGCTTACCTTTGTGTGCCAGGGAAACGGGCCGAGGTTTATGACTGGGGGCCTAGGGCTAGGAGTGACCGGCTGGCTCCTGAAAAGCTACGATAGGCAGGATGGTGACCAGACCCATGGTGGCACCAGTGCCAAGTTGGGCTGGTTTGATAGTACCAAGTGGCTCCTGCAATCTGCCATCAAAATGTTGGCAGGCGAGTTTTGTTTTCCAGGGAAAAGCGCCGTTGTTTGTGTTTGGGGGACTGTGGGTGGGAGTGGCCGGCTGGCTCCTTAGAACACACGATACGCAGGATGGTTCCCAGACCCAAGGTGGCACTAGTGCCAAGTCGGGCTGGTTTGATAGCACCAAGTGGCTCCTGCAATCTGCCATCCAGAAGCGGGGAAGCTTACTTTTGTTTGCCAGGGAAACGGACCGAGGTTTTTTTCTGGGGGCCTATGGCTGGGAGTGACCGGCTGGCTCCTTAGAATCCACGATACGCAGCATGGTTCCCAGACCAGAGGTGGCACCAGTGCCAAGTCGGGCTGGTTTGATGGTGCAAAGTTGCTCCTGCAATCTGCCATCCAGAAGCGGGGTAGCTTACTTTTGTTTGCCAGGGAAACGGGCAGAGCTTTCTGTCTGGGGGCCTATGGTTGGGAGTAACCGGCTGGCTCCTGAAAAGCTACGATAGGCAGGATGGTTCCCAGATCCAAGATGGCACCAGTGCCAAGTCGGGGTGGTTTGATGGTGCAAAGTGGCTCCTGCAATCTGCCATCCTGACGCGGGGCAGCGGATTTTTGTTTCCAAGAGAAATGGTCCGTGGTTTGTTTTTGGGGGTATATGGCTGGGCGTGGCCTGCTGGCTCCTTAAAAAGCTACGATAGGCAGGATGGTTCCCTGACCCAAGGTGGCACCAGTGCCAAGTCGGGCGGTTTTCGTAGTACAAAGTGCGTCCTAAAATTTGCCATCCAGAAGAGGGGCAGTTGAGTTTTGTTTACCAGAGAAAAGGGCCGTGGTTTGTTTTTGGGGGCATATGGCTGATAGTGGCCGTCTGGCCCCTGAAAATCCACGATGGGCAGGATGGTTCCCAGACCTGAGGTGGCACCAGTGCCAGGTCGGGCTGGTTTGATAGTACTAAATAGCACCTGCAATCTGCCATGCAGAAGCGGGGCAGCTTACTTTTGTTTGCCAGGGAAACGGGCCGAGGTTTGTGTCTGGGGGCCTATGGCTGGGAGTGACCGCCTGGCTCCTGAAAAGCTACGATAGAGAGGATGGTGACCAGACCCATGGTGGCACCAGTGCCAAGTTGGGCTGGTTTGATAGTACCAAGTGGCTCCTGCAATCTGCCATCAAAAAGTTGGCAGGCGAGTTTTGTTTTCCAGGGAAAAGCGCCGTTGTTTGTGTTTGGGGGACTGTGGGTGGGAGTGGCCGGCTGGCTCCTTAGAACACACGATACGCAGGATGGTTCCCAGACATGAGGTGGCACCAGTGCCACGTCGGGCTGGTTTGATGGTGCCAAGTGGTTCCTGCAATCTGCCATCCTGAAGCGGGGTAGCTTACCTTTGTGTGCCAGGGAAACGGGCCGAGGTTTATGACTGGGGGCCTAGGGCTAGGAGTGACCGGCTGGCTCCTGAAAAGCTACGATAGGCAGGATGGTGACCAGACCCATGGTGGCACCAGTGCCAAGTTGGGCTGGTTTGATAGTACCAAGTGGCTCCTGCAATCTGCCATCAAAATGTTGGCAGGCGAGTTTTGTTTTCCAGGGAAAAGCGCCGTTGTTTGTGTTTGGGGGACTGTGGGTGGGAGTGGCCGGCTGGCTCCTTAGAACACACGATACGCAGGATGGTTCCCAGACCCAAGGTGGCACTAGTGCCAAGTCGGGCTGGTTTGATAGCACCAAGTGGCTCCTGCAATCTGCCATCCAGAAGCGGGGAAGCTTACTTTTGTTTGCCAGGGAAACGGACCGAGGTTTTTTTCTGGGGGCCTATGGCTGGGAGTGACCGGCTGGCTCCTTAGAATCCACGATACGCAGCATGGTTCCCAGACCAGAGGTGGCACCAGTGCCAAGTCGGGCTGGTTTGATGGTGCAAAGTGGCTCCTGCAATCTGCCATCCAGAAGTGCGGTAGCTTACTTTTGTGTGCCAGGGAAACAGGCCGAGGTTTGTGTCTGGGGGCCTATGGCTGGGAGTGACCGGCTGGCTCCTGAAAAGCTACGATAGGCAGGATGGTGACCAGACCCATGGTGGCACCAGTGCCAAGTTGGGCTGGTTTGATAGTACCAAGTGGCTCCTGCAATCTGCCATCAAAATGTTGGCAGGCGAGTTTTGTTTTCCAGGGAAAAGCGCCGTTGTGTGTGTTTTGGGGCCTGTGGCTGGGAGTGGCCAGCTGGCTCCTTAGAATCCACGATACGCAGGATGGTTCCCAGACCCAAGGTGGCATCAGTGCCAAGTCGGGCTGGTTTGTTAGTACCAAGTGGTTCCTGCAATCTGCCATCCAGAAGCGGGGCAGCTGAATTTTGTTTGCCAGACAAAAAGGCTCTTGTTTGTGTTTCGGGGCCTGTGGCTGGCAGTGGCCGGCTGGCTCCTGAAAATCCATGATACGCAGCTTGGTTCCCAGACCCAAGGTGGCATCAGTGCCAAGTAGGGCTGGTTTTATAGTACCCAGTGGCTCCTGCAATCTCCCATCCAGAAGCGGGGCAGCTGAGTTTTGTTTGCCTGTGAAACGGGCCGTTGTTTTTAATTGGGGTCTGTGGCCGAGAGTGTTCGGCTGGCTCCTGACAACCTACAATACGCAGGATGGTTCCCAGACCCAAGGTGGCACCAGTGCCAAGTCGGGCTGGTTTGATAGTACCAAGTGGCTCCTGCAATCTGCCATCCAGAAGCGGTGCAGTTGAGTTTTGTTTGCCAGAGAAAAGGGCCGTGGGTTGTGTTTGGGGGCATATGGCTGGGAGTGGCCGGCTGTCTCATTAAAAAGATCGATACGCAGGATGGTTCCCAGACCCAAGGGGGCACCAGTGCCAAGTCGGGCTGTTTTTATAGTACCAAGTGCGTCCTGCAATTTGCCATCCAGAAGAGGGGCAGTTGAGTTTTGTTTGCCAGAGAATAGCGCCGTTGTTTGTGTTTGGGGGCTTGTGGCTCGTAGTGGCCGACTGGCGCCTTAGAATCTGTGTTACGCAGCATGGTTCCCAGACCCAAGGTGGCACCAGTGCCAAGTTGGGCTGGTTTGATAGTACCAAGTGGCTCCTGCAATCTGCCATCCAGAAGCGGGGTAGCTTACTTTTGTTTGCCAGGGAAACGGGCCGAGGTTTGTGACTGGGGACCTATGGCTGGGAGTGACCGGCTGGCTCCTGGAAAGCTACGATAGGCAGGATGGTTACCAGACCCATGGTGGCACCAGTGCCAAGTTGGGCTGGTTTGATAGTACCAAGTGGCTCCTGCAATCTGCCATCAAAAAGTTGGCAGGCGAGTTTTGTTTTCCAGGGAAAAGCGACATTGTTTGTATTTGGGGGCCTGTGGCTGGGAGTGACCGGCTGGCTCCTTTGAACCCACGATACGCAGGATGGTTCCCAGACCCAAGGTGGCACCAGTGCCAAGTTTTGCTGGTTTGATACTACCAAGTGCGTCCTGCAATCTGCCATCCAGAAGCGGGGCAGCTTACTTTTGTTTGCCAGGGAAACGGGCCGTGGGTTTTGTTTGGGGGCATATAGCTGAGAGTGGCCGGCTGGCTCCTGAAAATCCACGCTAGGCAGCATGGTTCCCAGATGCAATGTGGCACCAGTGCCAAGTCGGGCTGGTTTGATGGTGCAAAGTGGCTCCTGCAATCTGCCATCCAGAAGCGAGGCAGCTGATTTTTGTTTGCCAGAGGAAAATTCCGTGGATTGTTTTTGGGGGCATATTGCTGGGAGTGGCCGGCTGGCTCCTTAAAATGCTCGATACGCATGATGGTTCCCAGGCCCAAGGTGTCACCACTACCAAGTCGGCCTGCGGTTTTAGTATCAAGTTCATCCTGCAATTTGCCATCCAGAAGAGGGGCAGTTGAGTTTTGTTTGCCAGAGAAACGGGCCGAGGTTTCTGTTTGGGGACATATGGCTGAGAGTGGCCGGCTGGCCCCTGAATATCCACGATACAGAGCATGGTTCCCAGATCCAAGGTGGCACCAGTGCCAAGTTGGGCTGGTTTGATAGTACCAAGTGTCTCCTGCAATCTGCCATCCAGAAGCAGGGCAGCTTACTTTTGTTTGCCAGAGAAATAGGCCTAGGTTTTTGTTTGGGGGCCTGTGGCTAGGAGTGGCCGGCTGGCTCCTTAGAATCCACGATACGCAGGATGGTTCCCAGACCCAAGGTGGCACCAGTGCCAAGTTGGGCTGGTTTGATAGTACCAAGTGGCTCCTGCAAACTCCATCAAAAAGTTGGCAGGCGTGTTTTGTTTTCCAGGGAACAGCGCCGTTGATTTTGTTTGGGGGCCTGTGGCTAGGAGTGGCTGGCTGGCTCCTTAGAATCCACGATACGCAGGATGGTTCCCAGACCCAAGGTGGCACCAGTGCCAAGTCGGGCTGGTTTGATTACACCAAGTGGCTCCTGCAATCTGCCATCCAGAAGTGAGGCAGCTAAGTTTTGTTTGCGAGAAAAAAGGGCCGTGGTTTTTGTTGGGGGCCTGTGGCTGGGAGTAGCCGGCTGGCTCCTTAAAATCCACGATAGGCAGGATGGTTCCCAGACCCAAGGTGGCACCAGTGCCAAGTCGGGCTGGTTTGATAGTACCAAGTGGCTCCTGCAATCTGCCATCCAGAAGCGGGGCAGCTGAGTTTTGTTTGCCAGAGAAAAAGGCTGTGGTTTGTGTTTGGGGGCCTATGGCTGGCAGTGGCCGGCTGGCTCCTGAAAATCCACGATACGCAGCATGGTTCCCAGACCCAAGGTGGCACCAGTGCCAAGTCGGGCTCGTTTGACAGTGTCAAGTGCCTCCTGCAATCTCCCATCCAGAAGCGGGGCAGCTGAGTTTTTTTTGCCAGGGAAACGGACCTTTGTTTTTGATTGGGCTCTGTGGCCAAGAGTGGTTGGCTGTCTCCTGACAATCCACAATACGCAGGATGGTTCCCAGACCCAAGGTGGCACCAGTGCCAAGTCGGGCTGGTTTGATAGTACCAAGTGTCTCCTGCAATCTGCCATCCAGAAGCGGGGCAGCTGAGTTTTGTTTGCCAGAGAAAAGGGCCGTGGGTTGTGTTTGGGGGCATATGGCTGGGAGTGGCCACCTGGCTCCTTAAAATGCACGATACGCCGCATGGTAACCAGGCGCAAGGTGGCACCAGTGCCAAGTCAGGCTGTTTTTGTAGTACCCAGTGGCTCCTGCAATTTGCCATCCAGAAGCGGGGCAGTTGAATTTTGTTTGCTAGAGAAAAGGGCTGTGGTTTGTGTTTGGGGGCCTATGGCTGAGAGTGGCCGGCTGGCCCCTGAAAATCAACGATAGGCAGGATGGTTCCCAGATCCAAGGTGGCACCAGTGCCAAGTAAGGCTGGTTGTATGGTTCAAAGTAACTCCTGCAATCTGCCATCCAGAAGCGGGACAGCTGAGTTTTTTTTGCCAGAGAAAAGGTCCATGGTTTCTTTTTGGGGCATACGGCTGGGAATTGCCGGCTGGCTCCTTAAAATGCTCGATACGCAGGATGGTTCCCAGAGCCAAGGTGGCACCACTGCCAAGTCGGGCTCTTTTTGTAGTACCAAGTGCGTCCTGCAATTTGCCATCCAGAAGAGGGGCAGTTGAGTTTTGTTTGCCAGAGAAAAGGGCCGTTGTTTGTGTTTGGGGGCCTGTGGCTGGGAGTGTTCGGCTGGTTCCTGAATATGTACGATACGCAGGATTGTTCCCAGATCCAAGGTGGCAGCAGTGCCATGTTGTGCTGGTGTGATAGTCCCAAGTGGCTCCTGCAATCTGCCATCCAGAAGTGGGGCAGCTGATTTTTGTTTGCCAGAGAAAAGGTCCGTGGTTTGTTTTTGGGGGCATATGGCTGAGAGTGGCCGGCTGGCCCCTGAAAATCCACGATACACAGGATGGTTCCCAGATCCAAGGTGGCACCTGTGCCAAGTCGGGCTGATTTGATAGTACTAAGTAGCTCCTGCAATCTGCCATGCAGAAGCGGGGCAGCTTACTTTTGTTTGCCAGGGAAACGGGCCGAGGTTTGTGTTTGGGGGCCTATGGCTGAGAGTGACCGGCTGGCTCCTGAAAAGCTACAATAGGCAGGATGGTGACCAGACCCATGGTGGCACCAGTGCCAAGTTGGGCTGGTTTGATAGTACCAAGTGGTTCCTGCAATCTGCCATCCAGAAGCAGGGCAGCTGAGTTTTGTTTGCCAGAGAAAAGGGCCTTGGTTTGTGTTTGGGGGCATATGGCTGGGTGTGGCCAGCTGGCTCCTTAAAATGCACGATATGCAACATGGCTCCCAGACCCAAGGTGGCACAAGTGCCAAGTTGGGCTGGTTTGATAGTACCAAGTGGCTCCTGCAATCTTCCATGATCACGTGGAGAAATACTTTCTGGTTTCAGCCTCATGCTCTTTCTTCTCTCCCTCAACTTCTCTATCACCTCTCATCTGGTTCACATGCGCTGTCTTCAAGGTCCACAGGCTACTTTTCACAGAATCTTCTGGCCTGATGAAGTAAGGATGATGAATAGAACAGAGCTGGGATCTATTTTCCAGTTTGGATAAAATGCATTCTGCACACAAATCCAAGGAGAACGGGCTGCCCCGATGCCCAGAAAATCTTTCACTCCTGCTAGTGTTCTACGTCAACCGCAACTTAGTCTGAAAGAAAAGCTTTTTCTCTGAGAGCATCTGAGAGGTTTGCATGAAGCACTGATATCTGACATATGCAATTTTGAATAGGAGAGGAAAAAGAAAATGGCAAGGAGTTTTTAATTTTAGTGGTTTCAATTTTAATTTCCGTGCACTTTTTCAAAACTTGTCAGCTCAAATGCCCATCAACATCTTTTAGTCATCTGTAAGTCAGTATTCATATAAAATGTGCTTCAAATCCAAAGAATTTCAAATTTGCACTCCAAGCTTCTATGCCTAGATTTATGATTTCCTACACATATTAGATGAAAGGAAGGCCTTTTTTACTGTGGGAGTGCTGGAACACTGGAACAGGTTGCCCAGAGAAGTTGTGGGTGTCCCATCCCTGAAAGTATTCAAGGTCACCCTGGACGGGGCTTGGAGCAGCAACAAAGGAGAAGCTTGATGGTAGAGAAACAAAGTTGGACTATAGAAGAAACTCGGATTGAAGTATAGGATCAAGTTTTCTCTCAGCTCTTGGGGTAAATTCAAAGTTGTACAAAATGACATTTATCTGTGCTATTCACTACTGTAACAGAAAGTTTCATGAAAACTGTACAGAAGATAGTAAATTTTAAAAGAGATAAGAATTACAGCATAAAATCCATGGGATAGGTTACAACATGAGACACTCTCTAAGAGAAAATCTCTGTGTTTCAGCACTTCATCGGGGTAAGATTTCATGAAGTGCCAAAGAAGGCGGCAAAATATCATTCGGGACATTATTTACTGGAATTCAGCCTGGCCATTAGTAGGAACTGCCTTTGAACATATCATGTAGATATACCACACACACTTTCCCTTCACTGAAAAATTACTGTTTACAACAAATAAGCAATTGACAATCAAAATTGATTGAAAGCATCTTAAACATGTCAAGTATTTCATTGTAGATGATCTGTGATCCAAATGCTTCTTCCACCTTCGAGAGGGACAGAAGAATTCTTCCATATCATGATGGTTTAAAATTGTATCAACCAATGTTTTCTGCTGAAAAGATATCATCTATTTTTTTCTATTTTTGGAAGAAAATATTCCTAGACATACAACAGGTGAGAACTAAGTAATTTTAAAGAAACAAATGAAATGAAAATATTCTGTAAATAGAATGAAATGAAAAGCTGTGTTTTAAATAGGAGCTAAATATTAAACAGAATTTTTGTACCAGGCATTTGAATTACTGCACCAGCTCTTTTGCCCATCAAGAGAGGCATTTAGCATTTCAGTCTTTTCCAAGGTGTTCATGATCTGCTATGCTGATCTCTGTGTGTGCCTAGGTGTGTGTGGAGGGGGGGGCATATGAAGGGGAGTGTGTATGTTTGCTTTACAATTGTTGTGGCAGATTCATGCCTCAGCTCCACATTTTGTTTTAAAAAGGTCACACCGAGTGGATATGAAGTTTACTATCAACAAGAGATCGATTCCCAAATCATCCATTTGACTCTCCCTTATAAATCATGTGCTTTGTTGCATATTTTATCAAATATACTTTCAAGCCAGATGGAGGAAGGAGGATGTGGGAATCCCTCCACCATCTTGCAACTTTTATGTAAGTAGGTTTTCAAGAAAATCATCATTTCTCTTTTAAATATGTCTGGAACAGGCATGATGGTAGTGTCAACCTGTTGGAGTTTTTGTTGCTGGAAGAAGTTGTACAAAAGGATTGGTTTTTACATTGACCAGTTACTGAATCAAGCGCAGGAATACATTGGAAATTTAGCTGGGGGTTCCTTTTCCCAGCAGACTACTTCTAGAACGAGCTTGTACACTGAAGCTGACTCTTTTGCTCTCTTTTTGTTTCTTTCCTATTTTCTTGGCTTCTTTGCCACTATCTAGACAATTTTGGAACTTTGTTCCCAACTAAAATGGTTTCAATAGTCTGATTGTGATCATACATTTTTACAAGGAATTTTTAAAATCTTTCCTCGAGTCCAGAAAGTCAAGGACTTAGATCTTTTTCTTCCCTTATCAATATTGCCATGAAATTGATAAATAAAGACCAACTCTTTATTTTTGTTTTTAACCCACGTAGATAATTCCCATCCATTAATCCATTTTGTGGACCAATAGCTGCCATTCTGATGGAAGCTGTCACTTCTTAACAATAGGCATTCTGTGACTATGTTGACAGCACTTTGGGTGAAGATCCTAACTGGTCTTAGATATACATAGGGAGAAATTTGCTCAGCCAGTGTCAGTCTTAAGCATGCGTATCAGAAGATCTTTCTAGAGCTGGGAATTTTCCCATGAAAGGGATTCAGTTAGGGAAGAGACACTTGTGCCAGAGTTTTACATTCTTCTTGAACACTGCTTAAGGAACTTAGATGCCATGTCCATTTGGATCTCTGTCTGCACAGAACTTTGTCATGCCAGCGCTTTGAAATGCATCTTGAAGAGAATTCACTAGCACAGAATGAAAGAGAGTGGAAGGGGTTGGTGGGGCTAACCAGGCCCAACCCCCCTGCCTAAACCAGGATACCTAGAGCCTCTTGCCCAGGATTCTATCTGGGTGTACTTTTAATGTCTTCAAAGATCCAGGCTCCACAATCTTTCTGGGCAGTCTGTGCCGTGGTTCAGTCACCCTGACAGTAAAGAAACATTTACTGATGTTCAAAGGCAATCTCCTGTATTTCAGTGTGTGCCCACTGCCTCTTGTCTTTTCCCTCAGCATCACTGAAAAGACACTGATTCCCTCCCCTTTGCACTATTGCTTCCATATGTATGTGTGATGCCATGTAGAGGTATGTCAAAAACCTCCCTGAAGCCCAGGCAGATAATATTCCCTTCATCTACCAGTCAAGTTGATTCATCAGAGGAGTTTAAAGTGATGTTCAGCATGAAATTCCCCTGAAAAATCATGCTAACTACATTATTTGGTCATCTGTCATGTGCCTGGCAAGGATTTCCAGGAAGAGCTGCTTCATCAACTTCCTGGGGATAAAAAAGAGGCTGGCTGGTTTGTACTATGGCGAGTCCTCTTAATTGCCTTTTTTGAAGATGGGTGTCATTTGCTAACATCCACTCTTTAGCCTCTCTTGTCGTCTACATCTTAGCAAAACGCTTTTCCACTATGTCTGGCTAGGAAAAACTGTGCCAGCACAGAAAACATCTCCCATCGTGTTCTAGAAGTTGCACGGATGTCTGCCAAGTGTTTGGCAGGAAGAAAAGAAAAGTTGTCCAAAACAGCTTCCAATCGAATGTTCCTGTGATTGGAAAAGTCAGGAGAGTGCAAAGGTACTGTTTTCTATCAGTTGGCAAGGTGCGCACACAATCCCAGTGTTGTACAGCTTGCTTCTTCACCTTCCCGAAGCTGCCGCTCTCGCCGGCTGCCGGAGCCCAAGAAGCGGCTTCTTCGCGCAAAGACGATTGTGCCGCTCACAGGGCTCTCCTTAGCGCGGCTTCTGCCGAAAGACGCCCGGCAGCGGCTCTTACCTCCGGAGAGCATCCTACCTTCGTCTTTAGCTCCTCTTCTCATCTACACCTCGGCAAAAAGCTTTTCCACTATGTCTGGCTAGGAAAAACTGTGCCAGCACAGAAAACATCTCCCATCGTGTTCTAGAAGTTGCACGGATGTCTGCCAAGTGTTTGGCAGGAAGAAAAGAAAAGTTGTCCAAAACAGCTTCCAATCGAATGTTCCTGTGATTGGAAAAGTCAGGAGAGTGCAAAGGTACTGTTTTCTATCAGTTGGCAAGGTGCGCACACAATCCCAGTGTTGTACAGCTTGCTTCTTCACCTTCCCGAAGCTGCCGCTCTCGCCGGCTGCCGGAGCCCAAGAAGCGGCTTCTTCGCGCAAAGACGATTGTGCCGCTCACAGTGCTCACCTTAGCGCGGCTTCTGCCGAAAGACGCCCGGCAGCGGCTCTTACCTCCGGAGAGCATCCTACCTTCGTCTTTCGCGTCTTTTGTAGTCTACATCTTAGCAAAACGCTTTTCCACTATGTCTGGCTAGGAAAAACTGTGCCAGCACAGAAAACATCTCCCATCGTGTTCTAGAAGTTGCACGGATGTCTGCCAAGTGTTTGGCAGGAAGAAAAGAAAAGTTGTCCAAAACAGCTTCCAATCGAATGTTCCTGTGATTGGAAAAGTCAGGAGAGTGCAAAGGTACTGTTTTCTATCAGTTGGCAAGGTGCGCACACAATCCCAGTGTTGTACAGCTTGCTTCTTCACCTTCCCGAAGCTGCCGCTCTCGCCGGCTGCCGGAGCCCAAGAAGCGGCTTCTTCGCGCAAAGACGATTGTGCCGCTCACAGGGCTCTCCTTAGCGCGGCTTCTGCCGAAAGACGCCCGGCAGCGGCTCTTACCTCCGGAGAGCATCCTACCTTCGTCTTTCGCGTCTTTTGTAGTCTACATCTTAGCAAAACGCTTTTCCACTATGTCTGGCTAGGAAAAACTGTGCCAGCACAGAAAACATCTCCCATCGTGTTCTAGAAGTTGCACGGATGTCTGCCAAGTGTTTGGCAGGAAGAAAAGAAAAGTTGTCCAAAACAGCTTCCAATCGAATGTTCCTGTGATTGGAAAAGTCAGGAGAGTGCAAAGGTACTGTTTTCTATCAGTTGGCAAGGTGCGCACACAATCCCAGTGTTGTACAGCTTGCTTCTTCACCTTCCCGAAGCTGCCGCTCTCGCCGGCTGCCGGAGCCCAAGAAGCGGCTTCTTCGCGCAAAGACAATTGTGCCGCTCACAGTGCTCTCCTTAGCGCGGCTTCTGCCGAAAGACGCCCGGCAGCAGCTCTTACCTCCGGAGAGCATCCTACCTTCGTCTTTCGCGTCTTTTGTAGTCTACATCTTAGCAAAACGCTTTTCCACTATGTCTGGCTAGGAAAAACTGTGCCAGCACAGAAAACATCTCCCATCGTGTTCTAGAAGTTGCACGGATGTCTGCCAAGTGTTTGGCAGGAAGAAAAGAAAAGTTGTCCAAAACAGCTTCCAATCGAATGTTCCTGTGATTGGAAAAGTCAGGAGAGTGCAAAGGTACTGTTTTCTATCAGTTGGCAAGGTGCGCACACAATCCCAGTGTTGTACAGCTTGCTTCTTCACCTTCCCGAAGCTGCCGCTCTCGCCGGCTGCCGGAGCCCAAGAAGCGGCTTCTTCGCGCAAAGACGATTGTGCCGCTCACAGTGCTCTCCTTAGCGCGGCTTCCGCCGAAAGACGCCCGGCAGCGGCTCTTACCTCCGGAGAGCATCCTACCTTCGTCTTTCGCGTCTTTTGTAGTCTACATCTTAGCAAAACGCTTTTCCACTATGTCTGGCTAGGAAAAACTGTGCCAGCACAGAAAACATCTCCCATCGTGTTCTAGAAGTTGCACGGATGTCTGCCAAGTGTTTGGCAGGAAGAAAAGAAAAGTTGTCCAAAACAGCTTCCAATCGAATGTTCCTGTGATTGGAAAAGTCAGGAGAGTGCAAAGGTACTGTTTTCTATCAGTTGGCAAGGTGCGCACACAATCCCAGTGTTGTACAGCTTGCTTCTTCACCTTCCCGAAGCTGCCGCTCTCGCCGGCTGCCGGAGCCCAAGAAGCGGCTTCTTCGCGCAAAGACGATTGTGCCGCTCACAGGGCTCTCCTTAGCGCGGCTTCTGCCGAAAGACGCCCGGCAGCGGCTCTTACCTCCGGAGAGCATCCTACCTTCGTCTTTCGCGTCTTTTGTAGTCTACATCTTAGCAAAACGCTTTTCCACTATGTCTGGCTAGGAAAAACTGTGCCAGCACAGAAAACATCTCCCATCGTGTTCTAGAAGTTGCACGGATGTCTGCCAAGTGTTTGGCAGGAAGAAAAGAAAAGTTGTCCAAAACAGCTTCCAATCGAATGTTCCTGTGATTGGAAAAGTCAGGAGAGTGCAAAGGTACTGTTTTCTATCAATTGGCAAGGTGCGCACACAATCCCAGTGTTGTACAGCTTGCTTCTTCACCTTCCCGAAGTTGCCGCTCTCGCCGGCTGCCGGAGCCCAAGAAGCGGCTTCTTCGCGCAAAGACGATTGTGCCGCTCACAGTGCTCTCCTTAGCGCAGCTTCTGCCGAAAGACGCCCGGCAGCGGCTCTTACCTCCTGAGAGTGGCAGCTTCGGGAAGGTGAAGAAGCAAGCTGTACAACACTGGGATTGTGTGCGCACCTTGCCAACTGATAGAAAACAGTACCTTTGCACTCTCCTGACTTTTCCAATCACAGGAACATTCGATTGGAAGCTGTTTTGGACAACTTTTCTTTTCTTCCTGCCAAACACTTGGCAGACATCCGTGCAACTTCTAGAACATGATGGGAGATGTTTTCTGTGCTGGCACAGTTTTTCCTAGCCAGACATAGTGGAAAAGCGTTTTGCTAAGATGTAGACTACAAAAGACGCGAAAGACGAAGGTAGGATGCTCTCCGGAGGTAAGAGCCGCTGCCGGGCGTCTTTCGGCAGAAGCCGCGCTAAGGAGAGCACTGTGAGCGGCACAATCGTCTTTGCGCGAAGAAGCCGCTTCTTGGGCTCCGGCAGCTGGCGAGAGCGGCAGCTTCGGGAAGGTGAAGAAGCAAGCTGTACAACACTGGGATTGTGTGCGCACCTTGCCAACTGATAGAAAACAGTACCTTTGCACTCTCCTGACTTTTCCAATCACAGGAACATTCGATTGGAAGCTGTTTTGGACAACTTTTCTTTTCTTCCTGCCAAACACTTGGCAGACATCCGTGCAACTTCTAGAACACGATGGGAGATGTTTTCTGTGCTGGCACAGTTTTTCCTAGCCAGACATAGTGGAAAAGCGTTTTGCTAAGATGTAGACTACAAAAGACGCGAAAGACGAAGGTAGGATGCTCTCCGGAGGTAAGAGCCGCTGCCGGGCGTCTTTCGGCAGAAGCCGCGCTAAGGAGAGCACTGTGAGCGGCACAATCGTCTTTGCGCGAAGAAGCCGCTTCTTGGGCTCCGGCAGCCGGCGAGAGCGGCAGCTTCGGGAAGGTGAAGAAGCAAGCTGTACAACACTGGGATTGTGTGCGCACCTTGCCAACTGATAGAAAACAGTACCTTTGCACTCTCCTGACTTTTCCAATCACAGGAACATTCGATTGGAAGCTGTTTTGGACAACTTTTCTTTTCTTCCTGCCAAACACTTGGCAGACATCCGTGCAACTTCTAGAACACGATGGGAGATGTTTTCTGTGCTGGCACAGTTTTTCCTAGCCAGACATAGTGGAAAAGCGTTTTGCTAAGATGTAGACTACAAAAGACGAGAAAGACGAAGGTAGGATGCTCTCCGGAGGTAAGAGCCGCTGCCGGGCGTCTTTCGGCAGAAGCCGCGCTAAGGATAGCCCTGTGAGCGGCACAATCGTCTTTGCGCGAAGAAGCCGCTTCTTGGGCTCCGGCAGCCGGCGAGAGCGGCAGCTTCGGGAAGGTGAAGAAGCAAGCTGTACAACACTGGGATTGTGTGCGCACCTTGCCAACTGATAGAAAACAGTACCTTTGCACTCTCCTGACTTTTCCAATCACAGGAACATTCGATTGGAAGCTGTTTTGGACAACTTTTCTTTTCTTCCTGCCAAACACTTGGCAGACATCCGTGCAACTTCTAGAACACGATGGGAGATGTTTTCTGTGCTGGCACAGTTTTTCCTAGCCAGACATAGTGGAAAAGCGTTTTGCTAAGATGTAGACTACAAAAGACGAGAAAGACGAAGGTAGGATGCTCTCCGGAGGTAAGAGCCGCTGCCGGGCGTCTTTCGGCAGAAGCCGCGCTAAGGAGAGCCCTGTGAGCGGCACAATCGTCTTTGCGCGAAGAAGCCGCTTCTTGGGCTCCGGCAGCCGGCGAGAGCGGCAGCTTCGGGAAGGTGAAGAAGCAAGCTGTACAACACTGGGATTGTGTGCGCACCTTGCCAACTGATAGAAAACAGTACCTTTGCACTCTCCTGACTTTTCCAATCACAGGAACATTCGATTGGAAGCTGTTTTGGACAACTTTTCTTTTCTTCCTGCCAAACACTTGGCAGACATCCGTGCAACTTCTAGAACACGATGGGAGATGTTTTCTGTGCTGGCACAGTTTTTCCTAGCCAGACATAGTGGAAAAGCTTTTTGCCGAGGTGTAGATGAGAAGAGGAGCTAAAGACGAAGGTAGGATGCTCTCCGGAGGTAAGAGCCGCTGCCGGGCGTCTTTCGGCAGAAGCCGCGCTAAGGAGAGCCCTGTGAGCGGCACAATCGTCTTTGCGCGAAGAAGCCGCTTCTTGGGCTCCGGCAGCCGGCGAGAGCGGCAGCTTCGGGAAGGTGAAGAAGCAAGCTGTACAACACTGGGATTGTGTGCGCACCTTGCCAACTGATAGAAAACAGTACCTTTGCACTCTCCTGACTTTTCCAATCACAGGAACATTCGATTGGAAGCTGTTTTGGACAACTTTTCTTTTCTTCCTGCCAAACACTTGGCAGACATCCGTGCAACTTCTAGAACACGATGGGAGATGTTTTCTGTGCTGGCACAGTTTTTCCTAGCCAGACATAGTGGAAAAGCGTTTTGCTAAGATGTAGACGACAAGAGAGGCTAAAGAGTGGATGTTAGCAAATGACACCCATCTTCAAAAAAGGCAATTAAGAGGACTCGCCATAGTACAAACCAGCCAGCCTCTTTTTTATCCCCAGGAAGTTGATGAAGCAGCTCTTCCTGGAAATCCTTGCCAGGCACATGACAGATGACCAAATAATGTAGTTAGCATGATTTTTCAGGGGAATTTCATGCTGAACATCACTTTAAACTCCTCTGATGAATCAACTTGACTGGTAGATGAAGGGAATATTATCTGCCTGGGCTTCAGGGAGGTTTTTGACATACCTCTACATGGCATCACACATACATATGGAAGCAATAGTGCAAAGGGGAGGGAATCAGTGTCTTTTCAGTGATGCTGAGGGAAAAGACAAGAGGCAGTGGGCACACACTGAAATACAGGAGATTGCCTTTGAACATCAGTAAATGTTTCTTTACTGTCAGGGTGACTGAACCACGGCACAGACTGCCCAGAAAGATTGTGGAGCCTGGATCTTTGAAGACATTAAAAGTACACCCAGATAGAATCCTGGGCAAGAGGCTCTAGGTATCCTGGTTTAGGCAGGGGGGTTGGGCCTGGTTAGCCCCACCAACCCCTTCCACTCTCTTTCATTCTGTGCTAGTGAATTCTCTTCAAGATGCATTTCAAAGCACTGGCATGACAAAGTTCTGTGCAGACAGAGATCCAAATGGACATGGCATCTAAGTTCCTTAAGCAGTGTTCAAGAAGAATGTAAAACTCTGGCACAAGTGTCTCTTCCCTAACTGAATCCCTTTCATGGGAAAATTCCCAGCTCTAGAAAGATCTTCTGATACGCATGCTTAAGACTGACACTGGCTGAGCAAATTTCTCCCTATGTATATCTAAGACCAGTTAGGATCTTCACCCAAAGTGCTGTCAACATAGTCACAGAATGCCTATTGTTAAGAAGTGACAGCTTCCATCAGAATGGCAGCTATTGGTCCACAAAATGGATTAATGGATGGGAATTATCTACGTGGGTTAAAAACAAAAATAAAGAGTTGGTCTTTATTTATCAATTTCATGGCAATATTGATAAGGGAAGAAAAAGATCTAAGTCCTTGACTTTCTGGACTCGAGGAAAGATTTTAAAAATTCCTTGTAAAAATGTATGATCACAATCAGACTATTGAAACCATTTTAGTTGGGAACAAAGTTCCAAAATTGTCTAGATAGTGGCAAAGAAGCCAAGAAAATAGGAAAGAAACAAAAAGAGAGCAAAAGAGTCAGCTTCAGTGTACAAGCTCGTTCTAGAAGTAGTCTGCTGGGAAAAGGAACCCCCAGCTAAATTTCCAATGTATTCCTGCGCTTGATTCAGTAACTGGTCAATGTAAAAACCAATCCTTTTGTACAACTTCTTCCAGCAACAAAAACTCCAACAGGTTGACACTACCATCATGCCTGTTCCAGACATATTTAAAAGAGAAATGATGATTTTCTTGAAAACCTACTTACATAAAAGTTGCAAGATGGTGGAGGGATTCCCACATCCTCCTTCCTCCATCTGGCTTGAAAGTATATTTGATAAAATATGCAACAAAGCACATGATTTATAAGGGAGAGTCAAATGGATGATTTGGGAATCGATCTCTTGTTGATAGTAAACTTCATATCCACTCGGTGTGACCTTTTTAAAACAAAATGTGGAGCTGAGGCATGAATCTGCCACAACAATTGTAAAGCAAACATACACACTCCCCTTCATATGCCCCCCCCTCCACACACACCTAGGCACACACAGAGATCAGCATAGCAGATCATGAACACCTTGGAAAAGACTGAAATGCTAAATGCCTCTCTTGATGGGCAAAAGAGCTGGTGCAGTAATTCAAATGCCTGGTACAAAAATTCTGTTTAATATTTAGCTCCTATTTAAAACACAGCTTTTCATTTCATTCTATTTACAGAATATTTTCATTTCATTTGTTTCTTTAAAATTACTTAGTTCTCACCTGTTGTATGTCTAGGAATATTTTCTTCCAAAAATAGAAAAAAATAGATGATATCTTTTCAGCAGAAAACATTGGTTGATACAATTTTAAACCATCATGATATGGAAGAATTCTTCTGTCCCTCTCGAAGGTGGAAGAAGCATTTGGATCACAGATCATCTACAATGAAATACTTGACATGTTTAAGATGCTTTCAATCAATTTTGATCGTCAATTGCTTATTTGTTGTAAACAGTAATTTTTCAGTGAAGGGAAAGTGTGTGTGGTATATCTACATGATATGTTCAAAGGCAGTTCCTACTAATGGCCAGGCTGAATTCCAGTAAATAATGTCCCGAATGATATTTTGCCGCCTTCTTTGGCACTTCATGAAATCTTACCCCGATGAAGTGCTGAAACACAGAGATTTTCTCTTAGAGAGTGTCTCATGTTGTAACCTATCCCATGGATTTTATGCTGTAATTCTTATCTCTTTTAAAATTTACTATCTTCTGTACAGTTTTCATGAAACTTTCTGTTACAGTAGTGAATAGCACAGATAAATGTCATTTTGTACAACTTTGAATTTACCCCAAGAGCTGAGAGAAAACTTGATCCTATACTTCAATCCGAGTTTCTTCTATAGTCCAACTTTGTTTCTCTACCATCAAGCTTCTCCTTTGTTGCTGCTCCAAGCCCCGTCCAGGGTGACCTTGAATACTTTCAGGGATGGGACACCCACAACTTCTCTGGGCAACCTGTTCCAGTGTTCCAGCACTCCCACAGTAAAAAAGGCCTTCCTTTCATCTAATATGTGTAGGAAATCATAAATCTAGGCATAGAAGCTTGGAGTGCAAATTTGAAATTCTTTGGATTTGAAGCACATTTTATATGAATACTGACTTACAGATGACTAAAAGATGTTGATGGGCATTTGAGCTGACAAGTTTTGAAAAAGTGCACGGAAATTAAAATTGAAACCACTAAAATTAAAAACTCCTTGCCATTTTCTTTTTCCTCTCCTATTCAAAATTGCATATGTCAGATATCAGTGCTTCATGCAAACCTCTCAGATGCTCTCAGAGAAAAAGCTTTTCTTTCAGACTAAGTTGCGGTTGACATAGAACACTAGCAGGAGTGAAAGATTTTCTGGGCATCGGGGCAGCCCGTTCTCCTTGGATTTGTGTGCAGAATGCATTTTATCCAAACTGGAAAATAGATCCCAGCTCTGTTCTATTCATCATCCTTACTTCATCAGGCCAGAAGATTCTGTGAAAAGTAGCCTGTGGACCTTGAAGACAGCGCATGTGAACCAGATGAGAGGTGATAGAGAAGTTGAGGGAGAGAAGAAAGAGCATGAGGCTGAAACCAGAAAGTATTTCTCCACGTGATCATGGAAGATTGCAGGAGCCACTTGGTACTATCAAACCAGCCCAACTTGGCACTTGTGCCACCTTGGGTCTGGGAGCCATGTTGCATATCGTGCATTTTAAGGAGCCAGCTGGCCACACCCAGCCATATGCCCCCAAACACAAACCAAGGCCCTTTTCTCTGGCAAACAAAACTCAGCTGCCCTGCTTCTGGATGGCAGATTGCAGGAACCACTTGGTACTATCAAACCAGCCCAACTTGGCACTGGTGCCACCATGGGTCTGGTCACCATCCTGCCTATCGTAGCTTTTCAGGAGCCAGCCGGTCACTCTCAGCCATAGGCCCCCAAACACAAACCTCGGCCCGTTTCCCTGGCAAACAAAAGTAAGCTGCCCCGCTTCTGGATGGCAGATTGCAGGAGCTACTTAGTACTATCAAATCAGCCCGACTTGGCACAGGTGCCACCTTGGATCTGGGAACCATCCTGTGTATCGTGGATTTTCAGGGGCCAGCCGGCCACTCTCAGCCATATGCCCCCAAAAACAAACCACGGACCTTTTCTCTGGCAAACAAAAATCAGCTGCCCCACTTCTGGATGGCAGATTGCAGGAGCCACTTGGGACTATCACACCAGCACAACATGGCACTGCTGCCACCTTGGATCTGGGAACAATCCTGCGTATCGTACATATTCAGGAACCAGCCGAACACTCCCAGCCACAGTCCCCCAAACACAAACAACGGCCCTTTTCTCTGGCAAACAAAACTCAACTGCCCCTCTTCTGGATGGCAAATTGCAGGACGCACTTGGTAGTACAAAAAGAGCCCGACTTGGCAGTGGTGCCACCTTGGCTCTGGGAACCATCCTGCGTATCGAGCATTTTAAGGAGCCAGCCGGCAATTCCCAGCCGTATGCCCCAAAAAGAAACCATGGACCTTTTCTCTGGCAAAAAAAACTCAGCTGTCCCGCTTCTGGATGGCAGATTGCAGGAGTTACTTTGAACCATACAACCAGCCTTACTTGGCACTGGTGCCACCTTGGATCTGGGAACCATCCTGCCTATCGTTGATTTTCAGGGGCCAGCCGGCCACTCTCAGCCATAGGCCCCCAAACACAAACCACAGCCCTTTTCTCTAGCAAACAAAATTCAACTGCCCCGCTTCTGGATGGCAAATTGCAGGAGCCACTGGGTACTACAAAAACAGCCTGACTTGGCACTGGTGCCACCTTGCGCCTGGTTACCATGCGGCGTATCGTGCATTTTAAGGAGCCAGGTGGCCACTCCCAGCCATATGCCCCCAAACAAAACCCACGGCCCTTTTCTCTGGCAAACAAAACTCAGCTGCCCCGCTTCTGGATGGCAGATTGCAGGAGACACTTGGTACTATCAAACCAGCCCGACTTGGCACTGGTGCCACCTTGGGTCTGGGAACCATCCTGCGTATTGTGGATTGTCAGGAGACAGCCGACCACTCTCGGCCACAGAGCCCAATCAAAAACAAAGGTCCGTTTCCCTGGCAAAAAAAACTCAGCTGCCCCGCTTCTGGATGGGAGATTGCAGGAGGCACTTGACACTGTCAAACGAGCCCCACTTGGCACTGGTGCCACCTTGGGTCTGGGAACCATGCTGCGTATCGTGGATTTTCAGGAGCCAGCCGGCCACTGCCAGCCACAGGCCCCCAAACACAAACCACAGCCTTTTTCTCTGGCAAACAAAACTCAGCTGCCCCGCTTCTGGATGGCAGATTGCAGGAGCCACTTGGTACTATCAAACCAGCCCGACTTGGCACTGGTGCCACCTTGGGTCTGGGAACCATCCTGCCTATCGTGGATTTTAAGGAGCCAGCCGGCTACTCCCAGCCACAGGCCCCCAACAAAAACCACGGCCCGTTTTTCTCGCAAACAAAACTTAGCTGCCTCACTTCTGGATGGCAGATTGCAGGAGCCACTTGGTGTAATCAAACCAGCCCGACTTGGCACTGGTGCCACCTTGGGTCTGGGAACCATCCTGCGTATCGTGGATTCTAAGGAGCCACCCGGCCACTCTGAGCCACAGGCCCCCAAACAAAATCAACGGCGCTGTTCCCTGGAAAACAAAACACGCCTGCCAACTTTTTGATGGAGTTTGCAGGAGCCACTTGGTACTATCAAACCAGCCCGACTTGGCACTGGTGCCACCTTGGGTCTGGGAAACATCCTGCGTATCGTGGATTCTTAGGAGCCAGCCGGCCACTCCTAGCCACAGGCCCCCAAACAAAAACCTAGGCCTATTTCTCTGGCAAACAAAAGTAAGCTGCCCTGCTTCTGGATGGCAGATTGCAGGAGACACTTGGTACTATCAAACCAGCCCAACTTGGCACTGGTGCCACCTTGGGTCTGGGAACCATCCTGCGTATCGTGGATTCTAAGGAGCCAGCTGGCCACTCCCAGCCACAGGCCCCCAAACACAAACAACGGCGCTTTTCCCTGGAAAACAAAACTCGCCTGCCAACTTTTTGATGGCAGATTGCAGGAGCCACTTGGTACTATCAAATCAGCCCAACTTGGCACTGGTGCCACCATGGGTCTGGTCACCATCCTGCCTATCGTAGCTTTTCAGGAGCCAGCCGGTCACTCCCAGCCATAGGCCCCCAGACAAAAACCTCGGCCCGTTTCCCTGGCAAACAAAAGTAAGCTGCCCCGCTTCTGGATGGCAGATTGCAGTACGCACTTGGTACTATCAAACCAGCCCAACTTGGAAATGGTGCCACCTTGGGTCTGGGAACCATCCTGCGTATCGTGGATTCTAAGGAGCCAGCGGGCCACTCCCAGCCACAGGCCCCCAAATACAAACAATGGCGCTTTTCCCTGGAAAACAAAACTCGCCTGCCAAATTTTTGATGGCAGATTGCAGGAGCCACTTGGTACTATCAAATCAGCCCAACTTGGCACTGGTGCCACCATGGATCTGGTCACCATCCTGCCTATCGTAGCTTTTCAGGTGCCAGCCGGTCACTCCCAGCCATAGGAACCCAGACACAAACCTCGGCCCGTTTCCCTGGCAAACAAAAGTAAGCTGCCCCGCTTCTGGATGGCAGATTGCAGGAGCCACTTTGCACCATCAAACTGGCCCGACTTGTCACTGGTGCCACCTCAGGTCTGGGAACACTCCTGCGTATCGTGGATTCCAATTAGCAAGACGGCCCCTCCCAGCCACAGGCCCCCAAACACAAACAACGGCGCTTTTCCCTGGAAAACAAAACTCGCCTGCCAACTTTTTGATGGCAGATTGCAGGAGCCACTTGGTACTATCAAACCAGCCCAACTTGGCACTGCTGACACCATGGGTCTGGTCACCTTCCTGCCTATCGTAGCTTTTCAGGAGCCAGCCGGTCACTCCCAGCCATAGGCCCCCAGACACAAAGCTCTGCCCGTTTCCCTGGCAAACAAAAGTAAGCTGCCCCGCTTCTGGATGGCAGATTTCAGGATCCACTTGTTATTATCAAACCAGCCCGACTTGGTACTGGTGCCACCTCTGGTCTGGGAACCATCCTGCGTATCTTGGATTCTAAGGAGCCAGCCGGCCACTCCCAGCCACAGGCCCCCAAAAAAAAACATCGGCGCTTTTCCCTGGTAAACAAAACTCGCCTGCCAACATTTTGATTGCAGATTGCAGGAACCACTTGGTACTATCAAACCAGCCCAACTTGGCACTGGTGCCACCTTGGGTCTGGGAACCATCCGGCGTATCGTGTGTTTAAAGGAGCCAGCCGGCCACTCCAGCCACAGGCCCGCAGACACAAACAACGGCGCTTTTCCCTGGAAAACAAAGCTTGCCTGCTGACTTTTGATGGCAGATTGCAGGAGCCACTTTGTACTTTGAAATCAGCCGAACATGGCTCTGGTGCCACCATGGGTCTGGTCACCATCCTGCCTATCGTAGCTTTTCAGGAGCCAGCCGGTCACTCCCAGCCATAGGCCCCCAGACACAAACCTCGGCCCGTTTCCCTGGCAAACAAAAGTAAGCTACCCCGCTTCTGGATGGCAGATTGCAGGACGCACTTGGTACTATCAAACCAGCCCAACTTATCACTGGTGCCACCTCAGGTCAGGGAACCATCCTGCGTATTGTGGATTCTAAGGAGCCAGCCGGCCACTCCCAGCCACAGGCCCCCAAACACAAACAACGGCGCTTTTCCCTGGAAAACAAAACTCGCCTGCCAACTTTTGATGGCAGATTGCAGGAGCCACTTGGTACTATCAAACCAGCCCAACTTGGCACTGGTGCCACCATGGGTCTGGTCACCATCCTGCCTATCGTAGCTTTTCAGGAGCCAGCCGGTCACTCCCTGCCATAGGCCCCCAGACACAAACCTCGGCCCGTTTCCCTGGCAAACAAAAGTAAGCTGCCCCGCTTCTGGATGGCAGATTGCAGGACGCACTTGGTACTATCAAACCAGCCCGACTTGGCACTGGTGCTACCTCAGGTCTGGGAACCATCCTGCGTATCGTGGATTCTAAGGAGCCAGCCGGCCACTCCCAGCCACAGGCCCCCAAACACAAACATCGGCGCTTTTCCCTGGAAAACAAAACTCGCCTGCCAACTTTTTGATGGCAGATTGCCGGAGCCACTTGGTACTATCAAACCAGCCCAACTTGGCACTGGTGCCACCATGGGTCTGGTCACCATCCTGCCTATCGTAGCTTTTCAGGAGCCAGCCGGTCACTCCCAGCCATAGACCCCAGACACAAACCTCGGCCCGTTTCCCTGGCAAAAAAAAGTAAGCTGCCCCGCTTCTGGATGGCAGATTGCAGGAGCCACTTTGCACCATCAAACTAGCCCGACTTGGCACTGGTGCCACCTCAGGTCTGGGAACCATCCTGCGTATCGTGGATTCTAAGGAGCCAGCCGGACACTCCCAGCCACAGGCCCTCAAACACAAACAGCGGCGCTTTTCCCTGGAAAACAAAACTCGCCTGCCAAATTTTGATGGCAGATTGCCGGAGCAACTTGGTACTATCAAACCAGCCCAACTTGGCACTGGTGCCACCATGGGTCTGGTCACCATCCTGCCTATCGTAGATTTTCAGGACCTAGCCGGTCACTCCCAGCCATAGGCCCCCAGACACAAACCTCGGCCCGTTTCCGAGGCAAACAAAACTAAGCGGCGCCGCTTGTGGATGGCAGATTGCAGGACGCACTTGGTACTATCAAACCAGCCCGACTTGGCACTGGTGCCACCTCTGGTCTGGGAACCATCCTGCGTATCGTGGATTCCAATTAGCAAGCTGGCCACTCCCAGCCACAGGCCCCCAAACACAAACAACGGCGCTTTTCCCTGGAAAACAAAACTCGCCTGCCAACATTTTGATGGCAGATTGCAGGAGCCACTTGGTACTATCAAATCAGCCGAACATGGCACTGGTGCCACCATGGGTCTTGGAACCATCCTGCCTATCGTAGCTGTTCAGGCGCCAGCCGGTCACTCCCAGCCATAGGCCCCCAGAGAAAAACCTCGGCCCTTTTCCCTGGAAAACAAAAGTAAGCTGCCCCGCTTCTGGATGGCAGATTGCAGGAATAACTTGGTATTATCAAACCAGCCCAACTTGGCACTGGTGCCACCTTGGGTCTGGGAACCATCCGGCGTTTCGTGGATTCTAAGGAGCCAGCCGGTCACTCCCAGCCACAGGCCCCCAAACACAAACAACGGCGCTTTTCCCTGGAAAACAAAACTCGCCTGCCAACATTTTGATGGCAGATTGCAGGAGCCACTTGCTACTATCAAATCAGCCCAACTTGGCACTGGTGCCACCATGGGTCTGGTCACCATCCTGCCTATCGTAGCTTTTCAGGAGCCAGCCGGTCACTCCCAGCCATAGGCCCCCAGACACAAAGCTCGGCCCGTTTCCCTGGCAAACAAAAGTAAGCTGCCCCGCTTCTGGATGGCAGATTGCAGGACGCGCTTGGTAGTATCAAACCAGCCCGACTTGTCACTGGTGCCAACTCTGGTCTGGGAACCATCCTGCGTATCGTTGATTCTAATTAGCCAGCCGGCCACTCCCAGCCACAGGCCCCCAAACACAAACAAGGGCGCTTTTCCCTGGAAAACAAAACTCGCCTGCCAAATTTTTGATGGCAGATTGCAGGAGCCACTTGGTACTATCAAATCAGCCCAACTCGGCACTGGTGCCACCATGGGTCTGGTCACCATCCTGCCTATCGTAGCTTTTCAGGAGCCAGCCGGTCACCCCCAGCCACAGGCCCCGAGACAAAAACCTCGGCCCGTTTCCCTGGCAAAAAAAAGTAAGCTACCTCGCTTCTGGATGGCAGATTGCAGGAGCCACTTTGCACCATCCAACTAGCCCGACTTGGCACTGGTGCCACCTCAGGTCTGGGAACCATGCTGCGTATCGTGGATTCTAATTAGCCATCCGGCCACTCCCACCCACAGGCCCCTAAACACAAACAACGGCGCTTTTCCCTGGAAAACAAAACTCGCCTGCCAATTTTTGATGGCAGATTGCAGGAGCCACTTGGTACTATCAAACCAGCCCAACTTGGCACTGGTGCCACCATGGGTCTGGTCACCATCCTGCCTATCGTAGCTTTTCAGGAGCCAGCCGGTCACTCCCAGCCATAGGCGCCCAGACCCAAAGCTCGGCCCGTTTCCCTGGCTAGCAAAAGTAAGCTGTCCCGCTTCTGGATGGCAGATTGCAGGACGCACTTGGTAGTATCAAACCAGCCCGACTTGGCACTGGCGCCGCCTCACGTCTGGGAACCATCCTGCGTATCGTGGATTCTAAGCAACCAGCCGGCCACTCCCAGCCACAGGCCCCCAAACACAAACAACGGCGCTTTTCCCTGGAAAACAAAACTCGCCTGCCAACTTTTTGATGGCAGATTGCAGGAGCCACTTGGTACTATCAAACCAGCCCAACTTGGCACTGGTGCCACCTTGGGTCTGGTCACCATCCTGCCTATCATAGCTTTTCAGAGGCAGCCGGTCACTCCCAGCCATAGGCCCCCAGACACAAACCTCGGCCCGTTTCCCTGGCAAACAAAAGCAAGCTGCCCCGCTTCTGGATGGCAGATTGCAGGAGCCACTTTGCACCATCAAACTAGCCCGACTTGGCACTGGTGCCACCTCAGGTCTGGGAACCATGCTGCGTATCGTGGATTCTAATTAGCCATCCGGCCACTCCCACCCACAGGCCCCCAAACAAAAACAACGGCGCTTTTCCCTGGAAAACAAAACTCGCCTGCCAAATTTTGATGGCAGACTGCCGGAGCCACTTGGTACTATCAAACCAGCCCACCTTGACACTGGTGCCACCATGGGTCTGGTCACCATCCTGCCTATCGTAGCTTTTCAGGAGCCAGCCGGTCACTCCCAGCCATAAACCCCCAGACACAAACCTCGGCCCGTTTCCCTGGCAAACAAAAGTAAGCTGCCCCGCTTCTGGATGGCAGATTGCAGGAGCCACTTTTCACCATCAAACCAGCCCGACTTGGCACTGGTGCCACCTCTGGTCTGGGAACCATCCTGCGTATCATGGATTCTAAGGAGCCAGCCGGCCACTCCCAGCCACAGGCCCCCAAACAAAAACAACGGCGCTTTTCCCTGGATAACAAACTCGCCTGCCAAGTTTTTGATGGCAGATTGCAGGAGCCACTTGGTACTATCAAACCAGCCCAACTTGGCACTGGTGCCACCATGGGTCTGGTCACCATCCTGCCTATCGTAGCTTTTCAGGAGCCAGCCGGTCACTCCCAGCCATAGGCCCCGAGACACAAACCTCGGCCCGTTTCCCTGGCAAACAAAAGTAAGCTACCCCGCTTCTGGATGGCAGATTGCAGGACGCACTTGGTACTATCAAACCAGCCCAACTTGGCACTGGTGCCACCTCAGGTCTGGGAACCATCCTGCGTATCGTGGATTCTAAGGAGCCAGCCGGCCACTCCCAGCCATAGGCCCCCAAAAAAAACAACGGCACTTTTCCCTGGAAAACAAAACTTGCCTGCCAAATTTTTGATGGCAGATTGCAGGAGCCACTTGGTACTATCAAACCAGCCCAACTTGGCACTGGTGCCACCATGGGTCTGGTCACCATCCTGCCTATCGTAGCTTTTCAGGAGCCAGCCGGTCACTCCCAGCCGTAGGCCCACAGACACAAAGCTCGGCCCGTTTCCCTGACAAAAATTAGTAAGCTACCCCGCTTCTGGATGGCAGATTGCAGGACGCACTTGGTACTATCAAACCAGCCCGACTTGGCACTGGTGCCACCTCTGGTCTGGGAACCATCCTGCGTATGGTAGCTTCTAAGCAGCCAGCCGGCCACTCCCAGCCACAGGCCCCCAAACACAAACAACGGCGCTTTTCCCTTGAAAACAAAACTCGTCTGCCAACTTTTTGATGGCAGATTGCCGGAGCCACTTGGTACTATCAAACCAACCCAACTTGGCACTGGTGCCACCATGGGTCTCGTCACCATCCTGCCTATCGTAGCTTTTCAGGAGCCAGCCGGCCACTCCCTGCCACAGGCCCCCAAACACAAACAACGGCGCTTTTCCCTGGAAAACAAAATTCGCCTGCCAAGTTTTTGATGGCAGATTGCAGGAGCCACTTGGTACTATCAAACCAGCCCAACTTGCCACTGGTGCCACCATGGGTCTGGTCACCATCCTGCCTATCGTAGCTTTTCAGGAGCCAGCCGGTCACTCCCAGCCATAGGCCCCCAGACACAAACCTCGGCCCGTTTCCCTGGCCAACAAAAGTAAGCTGCCCCGCTTCTGGATGGCAGATTGCAGGAACCACTTGGTACTATCCAACCAGCCGAACTTGGCACTGGTGCCACCTTTGGTCTGGGAACCATGCTGAGTATCGTGGATTCTAAGGAGCCAGCCGGCCACTCCCAGCCACAGGCCCCCAAACACAAACAACGGCGCTTTTCCCTGGAAAACAAAACTCGCCTGCCAACTTCTTGATGGCAGATTGCAGGAGCCACTTGGTACTATCAAACCAGCCCAACTTGGCACTGGTGCCGTCATGGGTCTGGTCACCATCCTGCCTATCGTAGCTTTTCACGAGCCAGCCGGTCACTCCCAGCCATAGGCCCCCAGACACAATCCTCGGACCGTTTCCCTGGCAAACAAAAGTAAGCTGCCCCGCTTCTGGATGGCAGATTGCAGGAACCACTTGGTAGTATCAAACCAGCCCAACTTGGCACTGGTGCCACCATGGGTCTGGGAACCATCCTGTGTATCGTGGATTCTAATTAGCCATCCGGCCACTCCCAGCCACAGGCCCCCAAACACAAACAAGGGCGCTTTTCCCTGGAAAACAAAACTCGCCTGCCAAATTTTTGATGGCAGATTGCAGGAGCCACTTGGTACTATCAAATCAGCCCAACTCGGCACTGGTGCCACCATGGGTCTGGTCACCATCCTGCCTATCGTAGCTTTTCAGGAGCCAGCCGGTCACCCCCAGCCACAGGCCCCGAGACAAAAACCTCGGCCCGTTTCCCTGGCAAAAAAAAGTAAGCTACCTCGCTTCTGGATGGCAGATTGCAGGAGACACTTTGCACCATCCAACTAGCCCGACTTGGCACTGTTGCCACCTCAGGTCTGGGAACCATGCTGCGTATCGTGGATTCTAATTAGCCATCCGGCCACTCCCACCCACAGGCCCCTAAACACAAACAACGGCGCTTTTCCCTGGAAAACAAAACTCGCCTGCCAATTTTTGATGGCAGATTGCAGGAGCCACTTGGTACTATCAAACCAGCCCAACTTGGCACTGGTGCCACCATGGGTCTGGTCACCATCCTGCCTATCGTAGCTTTTCAGGAGCCAGCCGGTCACTCCCAGCCATAGGCGCCCAGACCCAAAGCTCGGCCCGTTTCCCTGGCTAGCAAAAGTAAGCTGTCCCGCTTCTGGATGGCAGATTGCAGGACGCACTTGGTAGTATCAAACCAGCCCGACTTGGCACTGGCGCCGCCTCACGTCTGGGAACCATCCTGCGTATCGTGGATTCTAAGCAACCAGCCGGCCACTCCCAGCCACAGGCCCCCAAACACAAACAACGGCGCTTTTCCCTGGAAAACAAAACTCGCCTGCCAACTTTTTGATGGCAGATTGCAGGAGCCACTTGGTACTATCAAACCAGCCCAACTTGGCACTGGTGCCACCTTGGGTCTGGTCACCATCCTGCCTATCATAGCTTTTCAGAGGCAGCCGGTCACTCCCAGCCATAGGCCCCCAGACACAAACCTCGGCCCGTTTCCCTGGCAAACAAAAGCAAGCTGCCCCGCTTCTGGATGGCAGATTGCAGGAGCCACTTGGTGTAATCAAACTAGCCCGACTTGGCACTGGTGCCACCTCAGGTCTGGGAACCATGCTGCGTATCGTGGATTCTAATTAGCCATCCGGCCACTCCCACCCACAGGCCCCCAAACAAAAACAACGGCGCTTTTCCCTGGAAAACAAAACTCGCCTGCCAAATTTTGATGGCAGACTGCCGGAGCCACTTGGTACTATCAAACCAGCCCACCTTGACACTGGTGCCACCATGGGTCTGGTCACCATCCTGCCTATCGTAGCTTTTCAGGAGCCAGCCGGTCACTCCCAGCCATAAACCCCCAGACACAAACCTCGGCCCGTTTCCCTGGCAAACAAAAGTAAGCTGCCCCGCTTCTGGATGGCAGATTGCAGGAGCCACTTTTCACCATCAAACCAGCCCGACTTGGCACTGGTGCCACCTCTGGTCTGGGAACCATCCTGCGTATCATGGATTCTAAGGAGCCAGCCGGCCACTCCCAGCCACAGGCCCCCAAACAAAAACAACGGCGCTTTTCCCTGGATAACAAACTCGCCTGCCAAGTTTTTGATGGCAGATTGCAGGAGCCACTTGGTACTATCAAACCAGCCCAACTTGGCACTGGTGCCACCATGGGTCTGGTCACCATCCTGCCTATCGTAGCTTTTCAGGAGCCAGCCGGTCACTCCCAGCCATAGGCCCCGAGACACAAACCTCGGCCCGTTTCCCTGGCAAACAAAAGTAAGCTACCCCGCTTCTGGATGGCAGATTGCAGGACGCACTTGGTACTATCAAACCAGCCCAACTTGGCACTGGTGCCACCTCAGGTCTGGGAACCATCCTGCGTATCGTGGATTCTAAGGAGCCAGCCGGCCACTCCCAGCCATAGGCCCCCAAAAAAAACAACGGCACTTTTCCCTGGAAAACAAAACTTGCCTGCCAAATTTTTGATGGCAGATTGCAGGAGCCACTTGGTACTATCAAACCAGCCCAACTTGGCACTGGTTCCACCATGGGTCTGGTCACCATCCTGCCTATCGTAGCTTTTCAGGAGCCAGCCGGTCACTCCCAGCCGTAGGCCCACAGACACAAAGCTCGGCCCGTTTCCCTGACAAACAATAGTAAGCTACCCCGCTTCTGGATGGCAGATTGCAGGACGCACTTGGTACTATCAAACCAGCCCGACTTGGCACTGGTGCCACCTCTGGTCTGGGAACCATCCTGCGTATGGTAGCTTCTAAGCAGCCAGCCGGCCACTCCCAGCCACAGGCCCCCAAACGCAAACAACGGCGCTTTTCCCTTGAAAACAAAACTCGTCTGCCAACTTTTTGATGGCAGATTGCCGGAGCCACTTGGTACTATCAAACCAACCCAACTTGGCACTGGTGCCACCATGGGTCTCGTCACCATCCTGCCTATCGTAGCTTTTCAGGAGCCAGCCGGCCACTCCCTGCCACAGGCCCCCAAACACAAACAACGGCGCTTTTCCCTGGAAAACAAAATTCGCCTGCCAAGTTTTTGATGGCAGATTGCAGGAGCCACTTGGTACAATCAAATCAGCCCAACTTGCCACTGGTGCCACCATGGGTCTGGTCACCATCCTGCCTATCGTAGCTTTTCACGAGCCAGCCGGTCACTCCCAGCCATAGGCCCCCAGACACAAACCTCGGCCCGTTTCCCTGGCCAACAAAAGTAAGCTGCCCCGCTTCTGGATGGCAGATTGCAGGAACCACTTGGTACTATCCAACCAGCCGAACTTGGCACTGGTGCCACCTTTGGTCTGGGAACCATGCTGAGTATCGTGGATTCTAAGGAGCCAGCCGGCCACTCCCACCCACAGGCCCCCAAACACAAACAACGGCGCTTTTCCCTGGAAAACAAAACTCGCCTGCCAACATTTTGATGGCAGATTGCAGGAGCCACTTGGTACTATCAAACCAGCCCAACTTGGCACTGGTGCCGTCATGGGTCTGGTCACCATCCTGCCTATCGTAGCTTTTCACGAGCCAGCCGGTCACTCCCAGCCATAGGCCCCCAGACACAATCCTCGGACCGTTTCCCTGGCAAACAAAAGTAAGCTGCCCCGCTTCTGGATGGCAGATTGCAGGAACCACTTGGTAGTATCAAACCAGCCCAACTTGGCACTGGTGCCACCATGGGTCTGGGAACCATCCTGTGTATCGTGGATTCTAATTAGCCATCCGTCCACTCCAGGCGATAGGGCCCCAGGCACAAACAACGGCGCTTTTCCCTGGATAACAAACTCGCCTGCCAACTTTTTGATGGCAGATTGCAGGAGCCACTTGGTACTATCAAACCAGCCCAACTTGGCACTGGTGCCACCATGGGTCTGGTCACCATCCTGCCTATCGTAGCTTTTCAGGAGCCAGCCGGTCACTCCCAGCCATACGCCCCGAGACACAAACCTCGGCCCGTTTCCCTGGCAAACAAAAGTAAGCTACCCCACTTCTGGATGGCAGATTGCAGGACGCACTTGGTACTATCAAACCAGCCCAACTTGGCACTGGTGCCACGTCAAGTCTAGGAACCATCCTGCGTATCGTGGATTCTAAGGAGCCAGCCGGCCACTCCCAGCCATAGGCCCCCAAACAAAAACAACGGCGCTTTTCCCTGGTAAAGAAAACTACCCTGCCAACTTTTTGATGGCAGATTGCAGGAGCCACTTGGTACTATCAAACCAGCCCAACTTGGCACTGGTGCCACCATGGGTCTGGTCACCATCCTGCCTATCGTAGCTTTTCAGGAGCCAGCCGGTCACTCCCAGCCATAGGCCCCCAGACACAAAGCTCGGCCCGTTTCCCTGGCAAACAAAAGTAAGCTGCCCCGCTTCTGGATGGCAGATTGCAGGAGCCACTTGGTACTATCAAACCAGCCCGACTTGGCACTGGTGCCACCTCTGGTCTGGGAACCATCCTGCGTATCGTGGATTCTAAGGAGCCAGCCGGCCACTCCCAGCCACAGGCCCCCAAACACAAACAACGGCGCTTTTCCCTGGAAAACAAAACTCGCCTGCCAACTTTTTGATGGCAGATTGCAGGAGCCACTTGGTACTATCAAACCAGCCCAACTTGGCACTGGTGCCGCCATGGGTCTGGTCACCATCCTGCCTATCGTAGCTTTTCACGAGCCAGCCGGTCACTCCAAGCCATAGGCCCCCAGACAAAAACCTCGGCCCGTTTCCCTGGAAAACAAAAGTAAGCTGCCCCGCTTCTGGATGGCAGATTGTAGGACGCACTTGTTACTATCAAACCCGCCCGACTTGGCACTGGTGCCACCACTGGTCTGGGAACCATCCTGCGTATCGTGGATTCTAAAGAGCCAGCCGGCCACTCCCAGCCACAGGCACCCAAACACAAACAACGGCGCTTTTCCCTGGAAAACAAAACTCGCCTGCCAACTTTTTGATGGCAGATTGCAGGAGCCACTTGGTACTATCAAACCAGCCCAACTTGGCACTGCTGCCACCATGGGTCTGGTCACCATCCTGCCTATCGTAGCTTTTCAGGAGCCAGCCGGTCACTCCCAGCCATAGGCCCCCAGACAAAAACCTCGGCCCGTTTCCCTGGCAAACAAAAGTAAGCTGCCCCGCTTCTGGATGGCAGATTGCAGGATCCACTTGGTACTATCAAACCAGCCGGACTTGGCACTGGTGCCACGACAAGTCTGGGAACCATCCTGCGTATCGTGGATTCTAAGGAGCCAGCCGGCCACTCACAGCCACAGGCCCCCAAACACAAACAACGGCGCTTTTCCCTGGAAAACAAAACTCGCCTACCAATGTTTTGATGGCAGATTGCAGGAGCCACTTGGTACTATCAAATCAGCCCAACTTGGCACTGGTGCCACCATGGGTCTGGTCACCATCCTGCCTATCGTAACTTTTCAGGAGCCAGCCGGTCACTCCCAGCCATAGGCCCCCAGACACAAAGCTCGGCCCGTTTCCCTGACAAAGAAAATTAAGCTGCCCCGCTTCTGGATGGCAGATTGCAGGAGCCACTTGGTACTATCAAACCAGCCCGACTTGGCACTGGTGCCACCTCTGGTCTGGGAACCATCCTGCGTATCGTGGATTCTAAGGAGCCAGTCGGCCACTCCCAGCCACAGGCCCCCAAACACAAACAACGGCCCGTTTCCGTGGCAAACAAAAGTAAGCTGCCCCGCTTCTGGATGGCAGATTGCAGGAGCCACTTGGTACTATCAAACCAGCCCGACTTGGCACTGGTGCCACCTCTGGTCTGGGAACCATCCTGCGTATCGTGGTTTCTAAGGAGCCAGCCGGCCACTCCCAGCCACAGGCCCCCAAACACAAACAACGGCGCTTTTCCCTGGAAAACAAAACTCGCCTGCCAACTTCTTGATGGCAGATTGCAGGAGCCACTTGGTACTATCAAACCAGCCCAACTTGGCACTGGTGCCACCATGGGTCTGGTCACCATCCTGCCTATCGTAGCTTTTCAGGACCCAGCCGGTCACTCCCAGCCATAGGCCCCCAGACACAAAGCTCGGCCCGTTTCCCTGGCAAACAAAAGTAAGCTGCCCCGCTTCTGGATGGCAGATTGCAGGAGCCACTTGGTACTATCAAACCAGCCCGACTTGGCACTGGTGCCACCTCTGGTCTGGGAACCATCCTGCGTATCGTGGATTCTAAGGAGCCAGCCGGCCACTCCCAGCCACAGGCCCCCAAACACAAACAATGGCGCTTTTCCCAGGAAAACAAACCTCGCCTGACAACTTTTTGATGGCAGATTGCAGGAGCCACTTGGTACTATCAAACCAGCCCAACTTGGCACTGGTGCCGCCATGGGTCTGGTCACCATCCTGCCTATCGTAGCTTTTCACGAGCCAGCCGGTCACTCCCAGCCATAGGCCCCCAGACAAAAACCTCGGCCCGTTTCCCTGGAAAACAAAAGTAAGCTACCCCGCTTCTGGATGGCAGATTGTAGGACGCACTTGTTACTATCAAACCCGCCCGACTTGGCACTGGTGCCACCACTGGTCTGGGAACCATCCTGCGTATCGTGGATTCTAAAGAGCCAGCCGGCCACTCCCACCACAGGCACCCAAACACAAACAACGGCGCTTTTCCCTGGAAAACAAAACTCGCCTGCCAACTTTTTGATGGCAGATTGCAGGAGCCACTTGGTACTATCAAACCAGCCCAACTTGGCACTGCTGCCACCATGGGTCTGGTCACCATCCTGCCTATCGTAGCTTTTCAGGAGCCAGCCGGTCACTCCCAGCCATAGGCCCCCAGACAAAAACCTCGGCCCGTTTCCCTGGCAAACAAAAGTAAGCTGCCCCGCTTCTGGATGGCAGATTGCAGGATCCACTTGGTACTATCAAACCAGGCGGACTTGGCACTGGTGCCACGACAAGTCTGGGAACCATCCTGCGTATCGTGGATTCTAAGGAGCCAGCCGGCCACTCACAGCCACAGGCCCCCAAACACAAACAACGGCGCTTTTCCCGGGAAAACAAAACTCGCCTACCAACGCTTTGATGGCAGATTGCAGGAGCCACTTGGTACTATCAAATCAGCCCAACTTGGCACTGGTGCCACCATGGGTCTGGTCACCATCCTGCCTATCGTAACTTTTCAGGAGCCAGCCGGTCACTCCCAGCCATAGGCCCCCAGACACAAAGCTCGGCCCGTTTCCCTGGCAAAGAAAATTAAGCTGCCCCGCTTCTGGATGGCAGATTGCAGGAGCCACTTGGTACTATCAAACCAGCCCGACTTGGCACTGGTGCCACCTCTGGTCTGGGAACCATCCTGCGTATCGTGGATTCTAAGGAGCCAGTCGGCCACTCCCAGCCACAGGCCCCCAAACACAAACAACGGCCCGTTTCCGTGGCAAACAAAAGTAAGCTGCCCCGCTTCTGGATGGCAGATTGCAGGAGCCACTTGGTACTATCAAACCAGCCCGACTTGGCACTGGTGCCACCTCTGGTCTGGGAACCATCCTGCGTATCGTGGTTTCTAAGGGGCCAGCCGGCCACTCCCAACCACAGGCCCCCAAACACAAACAACGGCGCTTTTCCCTGGAAAACAAAACTCGCCTGCCAACTTTTTGATGGCAGATTGCAGGAGCCACTTGGTACTATCAAACCAGCCCAACTTGGCACTGGTGCCACCATGGGTCTGGTCACCATCCTGCCTATCGTAGCTTTTCAGGAGCCAGCCGGTCACTGCCTGCCATAGGCCCCGAGACACAAACCTCGGCCCGTTTCCCTGGCAAACAAAAGTAAGCTGCCCCGCTTCTGGATGGCAGATTGCAGGAGCCACTTGGTACTATCAAACCAGCCCGACTTGGCACTGGTGCCACCTCTGGTCTGGGAACCATCCTGCGTATCGTGGATTTTATGGAGCCAGCCGGTCAGTCCCAGCCATAGGCCCCCAAACACAAACAACGATCCGTTTCCCTTGCAAACAAAAGTAAGCTGCCCCGCTTCTGGATGGCAGATTGCAGGAACCACTTGGTAGTATCAAACCAGCCCAACTTGGCACTGGTGGCACCTCTTGTCTGGGAACCATGCTGCGTATCGTGGTTTCTAAGGAGCCAGCCGGCCACTCCCAACCATAGACCCCCAGACACAAACCTCGGCCCGTTTCCCTGGAAAACAAAAGTAAGCTACCCCGATTCTGGATGGCAGATTGCAGGAGCCACTTGGTACTATCAAATCAGCCCAACTTGGCACTGGTGCCACCATGGGTCTGGTAAACATCCTGCCTATCGTAGCTTTTCAGGAGCCAGCCGGCCACTCTCAGCCATATGCCCCCAAAAACAAACCACGGCCCTTTTCTCTGGCAAACAAAACTCAACTGCCCCTCTTCTGGATGGCAAATTTTAGGACGCACTTTGTACTACGAAAACCGCCCGACGTGGCACTGGTGCCACCTTGTGTCAGGGAACCATCCTGCATATCGAGCTTTTTAAGGAGCCAGCCGGCCACGCCCAGCCATAAACCCCCAAAAACAAACCACGGACCATTTCTCTTGGAAACAAAAATCCGCTGCCCCGCGTCTGTATGGCATATTGCACGAGCCACTTTGCACCATCAAACCAGCCCGACTTGGCACTGGTGCCACCTTGGGTCTGGGAACAATCCTGCATATCGTGGATTCTAAGGAGCCAGCCGGCCACTCCCAGCCACAGGCCCCCAAACACAAACAACGGCGCTTTTCCCTGGAAAACAAAATTCGCCTGCCAAATTTTGATGGCAGATTGCAGGAGCCACTTGGTACTATCAAATCATCCCAACTTGGCACTGGTGCCACTCTGGGTCTGGGAACCATCCTGCCTATTGTAGCATTTCAGGAGCCAGCCGGTCACTCCCAGCCATAGGCCCCCAGACACAAACCTCGGACCGTTTCCCTGGTAAACAAAATTAAGCTGCCCCGATTCTGGATGGCAGATTGCAGGAGCCACTTGGTTGTGTCAAACCAGCCCGACTTGGCACTGGTGCCACCTTGGGTCTGGGAACCATCCTGCGTATCGTGGATTCTAAGCAGCCACCCGGCCACTCTGAGCCACAGGCCCCCAAACAAAAACTATGGCGCTTTTCCCTGGAAAACAAAACTCGCCTGCCAACTTTTTGATGGCAGATTGCAGGAGCCACTTGGTACTATCAAACCAGCCCAACTTGGCACTGGTGCCACCTCTGGTCTGGGAACCATCCTGCCTATCGTAGCTTTTCAGGAGCCAGCCGGTCACTCCCAGCCATAGACCCCCAGACACAAACCTCGGCCCGTTTCCCTGGCAAACAAAAGTAAGCTGCCCCGCTTTTGGATGGCAGATTGCAGGAGCCACGTTGCACCATCAAACCAGCCCCACTTGGCACTGGTGCCACCTTGGGTCTGGGAACAAGTTGGGCTGGTTTGATAGTACCAAGTGGCTCCTGCAATCTGCCATCCAGAAGCGGGACAGCTTACTTTTGTTTCCCAGGGAAACGGGCCGAGGTATTTGTCTGGGGGCCTATGGCTGGGAGTGACCGGCTGACTACTGAAAAGCTACGATAGGCGGGATGGTTACCAGACTCATGGTGCCACCAGTGCCAAGTCGGGCTGGTTTGATAATACTAAATAGCTCCTGCAATCTGCCATCCAGACGCGGGGCAGCGGATTTTTGTTTGCTGGAGAAAAGTTCCGTGGTTTTTTTTTTGGGGGTATATGACTGGACGTGGCCGGCTGGCTCCTTAAAAAGCTCTATACACAGGATTGTTCCCTGACCCAAGGTGGCATCAGTGCCAAGTCGGGCTGTTTTCGTAGTACCAAGTGCGTCCTGCAATTTGCCATCCAGAAGCGGGGCAGCCTACTTTTGTTTGCCAGGGAAACGTGCCGAGGTATTTGTCTGGGGGCCTATGGCTGGGAGTGAGCGGCTGGCTCCTGAAAAGCTACGATAGGCAGGATGGTGACCAGACCCATGGTGGCACCAGTGCCAAGTTGGGCTGGTTTGATAGTACCAAGTGGCTCCTGCAATCTGCCATCAAGAAGTTGGCAGGCGAGTTTTGTTTTCCAGGGAAAAGCGCCGTTGTTTTTGTTTAGAGGCCTGTGGCTGGGAGTGGCCGCCTGTCCTCGTAGAATCTACGTTACGCAGCATGGTTCCCAGAGCCAAGGTGGCACCAGGGCCAAGTCGGGCTGGTTTGTAAGTACCAAGTGCATCCTGCAATCTGCCATCCAAAAGCGGGGCAGCTTACTTTTGTTTGCCAGGGAAACGGGCCGAGGTTTGTGTCCGGGGGCCTATGGCAGGGAGTGACCGGCTGGCTCCTGAAAAGCTACGATAGGCAGGATGTTTACCAGACCCATGGTGGCACCAGTGCCAAGTTGGGCTGATTTGATAGTACCAAGTGGCTCCTGCAATCTGCCATCCAGAAGCGGGGTAACTTACTTTTGTTTTCCAGGGAAACGGGCCGAGGTTTGTGTCTGGGTGTCTATGGCTGGGAGTGACCGGCTGGCTCCTGAAAAGCTACGATAGGCAGGATGGTTCCCAGACCAGAGGTGGCACCAGTGCCAAGTTGGGCTGGTTTGATAGTACCAAGTGGCTCCTGCAATCTGCCATCAAAAAGTTGGCAGGCGAGTTTTGTTTTCCAGGGAAAAGCGCCGTTGTTTGTGTTTGGGGGCCTGTGGCAGGGAGTGGCCGGCTGGCTCCTTAGAATCCACGATATGCAGGATTGTTCCCAGACCCAAGGTGGCACCAGTGCCAAGTCGGGCTGGTTTGATGGTGCAAAGTGGCTCCTGCAATCTGCCATCCAGACGCGGGGCAGCGGATTTTTGTTTCCAAGAGAAATGGTCCGTGGTTTGTTTTTGGGGGTATATAGCTGGGCGTGGCCGGCTGGCTCCTTAAAAAGCTCGATATGCAGGATGGTTCCCTGACACAAGGTGGCACCAGTGCCACGTCGGGCGGTTTTCGTAGTACAAAGTGCGTCCTAAAATTTGCCATCCAGAAGAGGGGCAGTTGAGTTTTGTTTGCCAGAGAAAAGGGCCGTGGTTTGTTTTTGGGGCATATGGCTGAGAGTGGCCGGCTGGCCCCTGAAAATCCACGATAGGCAGGATGGTTCCCAGACCAGAGGTGTCACCAGTGCCAAGTCGGGCTGGTTTGATAGTACTAAGTAGCTCCTGCAATCTGCCATGCAGAAGCGGGGCAGCTTACTTTTGTTTGCCAGGGAAACGGGCCGAGGTTTGTGTCTGGGGGCCTATGGCTGGGAGTGACCGGCTGGCTCCTGAAAAGCTACGATAGGCAGGATGGTGACCAGACCCATGGTGGCACCAGCTCCAAGTTGGGCTGGTTTGATAGTACCAAGTGGCTCCTGCAATCTGCCATCAAAAAGTTGGCAGGCGAGTTTTGTTTTCCAGGGAAAAGCGCCGTTGTTTGTGTTTGGGTGCCTGTGGCTGGGAGTGGCCAGCTGGCTCCTTAGAACCCACGATACGCAGGATGGTTCCCAGACCTGAGTTGGCACCAGTGCCAAGTTGGGCTGGTTTGATGGTACCAAGTGGCTCCTGCAATCTGCCATCCAGAAGCGGGGCAGCTTACTTTTGTTTGCCAGGGAAACGGGCCGAAATATTTGTCTGGGGGCCTCTGGCTGGGGGTGGCTGGCTGGCTCCTGAAAAGCTACGATAGGCAGGATGGTGACCAGACCCATGGTGGCACCAGTGCCAAGTTGGGCTGGTTTGATAATACCAAGTGGCTCCTGCAATCTGCCATCAAAAGTTTGGCAGGCGAGTTTTGTTTTCCAGGGAAAAGCACCGTTGTGTGTGTTTTGGGGCCTGTGGCTGGGAGTGGCCAGCTGGCTCCTTAGAATCCACGATACGCAGGATGGTTCCCAGACCCAAGGTGGCATCAGTGCCAAGTCGGGCTGGTTTGTTAGTACCAAGTGGTTCCTGCAATCTGCCATCCAGAAGCGGGGCAGCTGAATTTTGTTTGCCATAGAAAAAGGCTGTTTTTTGTGTTTCGGGGCCTGTGGCTGGCAGTGGCCGGCTGGCTCCTGAAAATCCATGATACGCAGCATGGTTCCCAGACCCAAGGTGGCATCAGTGCCAAGTAGGGCTGGTTTCATAGTACCCAGTGGCTCCTGCAATCTCCCATCCAGAAGCGGGGCAGCTGAGTTTTGTTTGCCTGTGAAACGGGCCGTTATTTTTAATTGGGGTCTGTGGCCGAGAGTGTTCGGCTGGCTCCTGACAACCCACAATACGCAGGATGGTTCCCAGACCCAAGGTGGCACCAGTGCCAAGTTGGGCTGGTTTGATAGTACCAAGTGGCTCCTGCAATCTGCCATCCAGAAGCGGTGCAGTTGAGTTTTGTTTGCCAGAGAAAAGGGCCGTGGGTTGTGTTTGGGGGCATATGGCTGGGAGTGGCCGGCTGTCTCATTAAAAAGTTCGATACGCAGGATGGTTCCCAGGCCCAAGGTGTCACCACTACCAAGTCGGCCTGCGGTTTTAGTATCAAGTTCATCCTGCAATTTGCCATCCAGAAGAGGGGCAGTTGAGTTTTGTTTGCCAGAGAAACGGGCCGAGGTTTCTGTTTGGGGACATATGGCTGAGAGTGGCCGGCTGGCCCCTGAATATCCACGATACAGAGCATGGTTCCCAGATCCAAGGTGGCACCAGTGCCAAGTCGGGCTGGTTTGATAGTACCAAGTGTCTCCTGCAATCTGCCATCCAGAAGCAGGGCAGCTTACTTTTGTTTGCCAGAGAAATAGGCCTAGGTTTTTGTTTGGGGGCCTGTGGCTAGGAGTGGCCGGCTGGCTCCTTAGAATCCACGATACGCAGCATGGTTCCCAGACCCAAGGTGGCACCAGTGCCAAGTCGGGCTGGTTTGATTACACCAAGTGCCTCCTGCAATCTCCCATCCAGAAGCGGGGCAGCTGAGTTTTGTTTCCCTGTGAAACGGGCCGTTGTTTTTAATTGGGGTCTGTGGCCGAGAGTGTTCGGCTGGCTCCTGACAACCCACAATACGCAGGATGGTTCCCAGACCCAAGGTGGCACCAGTGCCAAGTCGGGCTGGTTTGATAGTACCAAGTGGCTCCTGCAATCTGCCATCCAGAAGCGGTGCAGTTGAGTTTTGTTTGCCAGAGAAAAGGGCCGTGGGTTGTGTTTGGGGGCATATGGCTGGGAGTGGCCGGCTGTCTCATTAAAAAGATCGATACGCAGGATGGTTCCCAGACCCAAGGGGGCACCAGTGCCAAGTCGGGCTGTTTTTATAGTACCAAGTGCGTCCTGCAATTTGCCATCCAGAAGAGGGGCAGTTGAGTTTTGTTTGCCAGAGAATAGCGCCGTTGTTTGTGTTTGGGGGCTTGTGGCTCGTAGTGGCTGACTGGCGCCTTAGAATCTGTGTTACGCAGCATGGTTCCCAGACCCAAGGTGGCACCAGTGCCAAGTTGGGCTGGTTTGATAGTACCAAGTGTCTCCTGCAATCTGCCATCCAGAAGCGGGGTAGCTTACTTTTGTTTGCCAGGGAAACGGGCCGAGGTTTGTGACTGGGGACCTATGGCTGGGAGTGACCGGCTGGCTCCTGGAAAGCTACAATAGGCAGGATGGTTACCAGACCCATGGTGGCACCAGTGCCAAGTTGGGCTGGTTTGATAGTACCAAGTGGCTCCTGCAATCTGCCATCAAAAAGTTGGCAGGCGAGTTTTGTTTTCCAGGGAAAAGCGACATTGTTTGTATTTGGGGGCCTGTGGCTGGGAGTGACCGGCTGGCTCCTTTGAACCCACGATACGCAGGATGGTTCCCAGACCCAAGGTGGCACCAGTGCCAAGTTTTGCTGGTTTGATACTACCAAGTGCGTCCTGCAATCTGCCATCCAGAAGCGGGGCAGCTTAATTTTGTTTGCCAGGGAAACGGGCCGTGGGTTTTGTTTGGGGGCATATAGCTGAGAGTGGCCGGCTGGCTCCTGAAAATCCACGCTAGGCAGCATGGTTCCCAGATGCAATGTGGCACCAGTGCCAAGTCGGGCTGGTTTGATGGTGCAAAGTGGCTCCTGCAATCTGCCATCCAGAAGCGAGGCAGCTGATTTTTGTTTGCCAGAGGAAAATTCCGTGGATTGTTTTTGGGGGCATATTGCTGGGAGTGGCCGGCTGGCTCCTTAAAATGCTCGATACGCATGATGGTTCCCAGGCCCAAGGTGTCACCACTACCAAGTCGGCCTGCGGTTTTAGTATCAAGTTCATCCTGCAATTTGCCATCCAGAAGAGGGGCAGTTGAGTTTTGTTTGCCAGAGAAACGGGCCGAGGTTTCTGTTTGGGGACATATGGCTGAGAGTGGCCGGCTGGCCCCTGAATATCCACGATACAGAGCATGGTTCCCAGATCCAAGGTGGCACCAGTGCCAAGTTGGGCTGGTTTGATAGTACCAAGTGTCTCCTGCAATCTGCCATCCAGAAGCAGGGCAGCTTACTTTTGTTTGCCAGAGAAATAGGCCTAGGTTTTTGTTTGGGGGCCTGTGGCTAGGAGTGGCCGGCTGGCTCCTTAGAATCCACGATACGCAGGATGGTTCCCAGACCCAAGGTGGCACCAGTGCCAAGTTGTGCTGGTTTGATAGTACCAAGTGGCTCCTGCAAACTCCATCAAAAAGTTGGCAGGCGTGTTTTGTTTTCCAGGGAACAGCGCCGTTGATTTTGTTTGGGGGCCTGTGGCTGGGAGTGGCCGGCTGGCTCCTTAGAATCCACGATACGCAGGATGGTTCCCAGACCCAAGGTGGCACCAGTGCCAAGTCGGGCTGGTTTGATTACACCAAGTGGCTCCTGCAATCTGCCATCCAGAAGTGAGGCAGCTAAGTTTTGTTTGCGAGAAAAAAGGGCCGTGGTTTTTGTTGGGGGCCTGTGGCTGGGAGTAGCCGGCTGGCTCCTTAAAATCCACGATAGGCAGGATGGTTCCCAGACCCAAGGTGGCACCAGTGCCAAGTCGGGCTGGTTTGATAGTACCAAGTGGCTCCTGCAATCTGCCATCCAGAAGCGGGGCAGCTGAGTTTTGTTTGCCAGAGAAAAAGGCTGTGGTTTGTGTTTGGGGGCCTGTGGCTGGCAGTGGCCGGCTGGCTCCTGAAAATCCACGATACGCAGCATGGTTCCCAGACCCAAGGTGGCACCAGTGCCAAGTGGGGCTCGTTTGACAGTGTCAAGTGCCTCCTGCAATCTCCCATCCAGAAGCGGGGCAGCTGAGTTTTTTTTGCCAGGGAAACGGACCTTTGTTTTTGATTGGGCTCTGTGGCCGAGAGTGGTTGGCTGTCTCCTGACAATCCACAATACGCAGGATGGTTCCCAGACCCAAGGTGGCACCAGTGCCAAGTCGGGCTGGTTTGATAGTACCAAGTGTCTCCTGCAATCTGCCATCCAGAAGCGGGGCAGCTGAGTTTTGTTTGCCAGAGAAAAGGGCCGTGGGTTGTGTTTGGGGGCATATGGCTGGGAGTGGCCACCTGGCTCCTTAAAATGCACGATACGCCGCATGGTAACCAGACGCAAGGTGGCACCAGTGCCAAGTCAGGCTGTTTTTGTAGTACCCAGTGGCTCCTGCAATTTGCCATCCAGAAGCGGGGCAGTTGAATTTTTTTTGCTAGAGAAAAGGGCTGTGGTTTGTGTTTGGGGGCCTATGGCTGAGAGTGGCCGGCTGGCCCCTGAAAATCAACGATAGGCAGGATGGTTCCCAGATCCAAGGTGGCACCAGTGCCAAGTAAGGCTGGTTGTATGGTTCAAAGTAACTCCTGCAATCTGCCATCCAGAAGCGGGACAGCTGAGTTTTTTTTGCCAGAGAAAAGGTCCATGGTTTCTTTTTGGGGCATACGGCTGGGAATTGCCGGCTGGCTCCTTAAAATGCTCGATACGCAGGATGGTTCCCAGAGCCAAGGTGGCACCACTGCCAAGTCGGGCTCTTTTTGTAGTACCAAGTGCGTCCTGCAATTTGCCATCCAGAAGAGGGGCAGTTGAGTTTTGTTTGCCAGAGAAAAGGGCCGTTGTTTGTGTTTGGGGGCCTGTGGCTGGGAGTGTTCGGCTGGTTCCTGAATATGTACGATACGCAGGATTGTTCCCAGATCCAAGGTGGCAGCAGTGCCATGTTGTGCTGGTGTGATAGTCCCAAGTGGCTCCTGCAATCTGCCATCCAGAAGTGGGGCAGCTGATTTTTGTTTGCCAGAGAAAAGGTCCGTGGTTTGTTTTTGGGGGCATATGGCTGAGAGTGGCCGGCTGGCCCCTGAAAATCCACGATACACAGGATGGTTCCCAGATCCAAGGTGGCACCTGTGCCAAGTCGGGCTGATTTGATAGTACTAAGTAGCTCCTGCAATCTGCCATGCAGAAGCGGGGCAGCTTACTTTTGTTTGCCAGGGAAACGGGCCGAGGTTTGTGTTTGGGGGCCTATGGCTGAGAGTGACCGGCTGGCTCCTGAAAAGCTACAATAGGCAGGATGGTGACCAGACCCATGGTGGCACCAGTGCCAAGTTGGGCTGGTTTGATAGTACCAAGTGGTTCCTGCAATCTGCCATCCAGAAGAGGGGCAGTTGAGTTTTGTTTGCCAGAGAAAAGGGCCTTGGTTTGTGTTTGGGGGCATATGGCTGGGTGTGGCCAGCTGGCTCCTTAAAATGCACGATATGCAACATGGCTCCCAGACCCAAGGTGGCACAAGTGCCAAGTTGGGCTGGTTTGATAGTACCAAGTGGCTCCTGCAATCTTCCATGATCACGTGGAGAAATACTTTCTGGTTTCAGCCTCATGCTCTTTCTTCTCTCCCTCAACTTCTCTATCACCTCTCATCTGGTTCACATGCGCTGTCTTCAAGGTCCACAGGCTACTTTTCACAGAATCTTCTGGCCTGATGAAGTAAGGATGATGAATAGAACAGAGCTGGGATCTATTTTCCAGTTTGGATAAAATGCATTCTGCACACAAATCCAAGGAGAACGGGCTGCCCCGATGCCCAGAAAATCTTTCACTCCTGCTAGTGTTCTACGTCAACGGCAACTTAGTCTGAAAGAAAAGCTTTTTCTCTGAGAGCATCTGAGAGGTTTGCATGAAGCACTGATATCTGACATATGCAATTTTGAATAGGAGAGGAAAAAGAAAATGGCAAGGAGTTTTTAATTTTAGTGGTTTCAATTTTAATTTCTGTGCACTTTTTCAAAACTTGTCAGCTCAAATGCCCATCAACATCTTTTAGTCATCTGTAAGTCAGTATTCATATAAAATGTGCTTCAAATCCAAAGAATTTCAAATTTGCACTCCAAGCTTCTATGCCTAGATTTATGATTTCCTACACATATTAGATGAAAGGAAGGCCTTTTTTACTGTGGGAGTGCTGGAACACTGGAACAGGTTGCCCAGAGAAGTTGTGGGTGTCCCATCCCTGAAAGTATTCAAGGTCACCTTGGACGGGGCTTGGAGCAGCAACAAAGGAGAAGCTTGATGGTAGAGAAACAAAGTTGGACTATAGAAGAAACTCGGATTGAAGTATAGGATCAAGTTTTCTCTCAGCTCTTGGGGTAAATTCAAAGTTGTACAAAATGACATTTATCTGTGCTATTCACTACTGTAACAGAAAGTTTCATGAAAACTGTACAGAAGATAGTAAATTTTAAAAGAGATAAGAATTACAGCATAAAATCCATGGGATAGGTTACAACATGAGACACTCTCTAAGAGAAAATCTCTGTGTTTCAGCACTTCATCGGGGTAAGATTTCATGAAGTGCCAAAGAAGGCGGCAAAATATCATTCGGGACATTATTTACTGGGATTCAGCCTGGCCATTAGTAGGAACTGCCTTTGAACATATCATGTAGATATACCACACACACTTTCCCTTCACTGAAAAATTACTGTTTACAACAAATAAGCAATTGACGATCAAAATTGATTGAAAGCATCTTAAACATGTCAAGTATTTCATTGTAGATGATCTGTGATCCAAATGCTTCTTCCACCTTCGAGAGGGACAGAAGAATTCTTCCATATCATGATGGTTTAAAATTGTATCAACCAATGTTTTCTGCTGAAAAGATATCATCTATTTTTTTCTATTTTTGGAAGAAAATATTCCTAGACATACAACAGGTGAGAACTAAGTAATTTTAAAGAAACAAATGAAATGAAAATATTCTGTAAATAGAATGAAATGAAAAGCTGTGTTTTAAATAGGAGCTAAATATTAAACAGAATTTTTGTACCAGGCATTTGAATTACTGCACCAGCTCTTTTGCCCATCAAGAGAGGCATTTAGCATTTCAGTCTTTTCCAAGGTGTTCATGATCTGCTATGCTGATCTCTGTGTGTGCCTAGGTGTGTGTGGAGGGGGGGGCATATGAAGGGGAGTGTGTATGTTTGCTTTACAATTGTTGTGGCAGATTCATGCCTCAGCTCCACATTTTGTTTTAAAAAGGTCACACCGAGTGGATATGAAGTTTACTATCAACAAGAGATCGATTCCCAAATCATCCATTTGACTCTCCCTTATAAATCATGTGCTTTGTTGCATATTTTATCAAATATACTTTCAAGCCAGATGGAGGAAGGAGGATGTGGGAATCCCTCCACCATCTTGCAACTTTTATGTAAGTAGGTTTTCAAGAAAATCATCATTTCTCTTTTAAATATGTCTGGAACAGGCATGATGGTAGTGTCAACCTGTTGGAGTTTTTGTTGCTGGAAGAAGTTGTACAAAAGGATTGGTTTTTACATTGACCAGTTACTGAATCAAGCGCAGGAATACATTGGAAATTTAGCTGGGGGTTCCTTTTCCCAGCAGACTACTTCTAGAACGAGCTTGTACACTGAAGCTGACTCTTTTGCTCTCTTTTTGTTTCTTTCCTATTTTCTTGGCTTCTTTGCCACTATCTAGACAATTTTGGAACTTTGTTCCCAACTAAAATGGTTTCAATAGTCTGATTGTGATCATACATTTTTACAAGGAATTTTTAAAATCTTTCCTCGAGTCCAGAAAGTCAAGGACTTAGATCTTTTTCTTCCCTTATCAATATTGCCATGAAATTGATAAATAAAGACCAACTCTTTATTTTTGTTTTTAACCCACGTAGATAATTCCCATCCATTAATCCATTTTGTGGACCAATAGCTGCCATTCTGATGGAAGCTGTCACTTCTTAACAATAGGCATTCTGTGACTATGTTGACAGCACTTTGGGTGAAGATCCTAACTGGTCTTAGATATACATAGGGAGAAATTTGCTCAGCCAGTGTCAGTCTTAAGCATGCGTATCAGAAGATCTTTCTAGAGCTGGGAATTTTCCCATGAAAGGGATTCAGTTAGGGAAGAGACACTTGTGCCAGAGTTTTACATTCTTCTTGAACACTGCTTAAGGAACTTAGATGCCATGTCCATTTGGATCTCTGTCTGCACAGAACTTTGTCATGCCAGTGCTTTGAAATGCATCTTGAAGAGAATTCACTAGCACAGAATGAAAGAGAGTGGAAGGGGTTGGTGGGGCTAACCAGGCCCAACCCCCCTGCCTAAACCAGGATACCTAGAGCCTCTTGCCCAGGATTCTATCTGGGTGTACTTTTAATGTCTTCAAAGATCCAGGCTCCACAATCTTTCTGGGCAGTCTGTGCCGTGGTTCAGTCACCCTGACAGTAAAGAAACATTTACTGATGTTCAAAGGCAATCTCCTGTATTTCAGTGTGTGCCCACTGCCTCTTGTCTTTTCCCTCAGCATCACTGAAAAGACACTGATTCCCTCCCCTTTGCACTATTGCTTCCATATGTATGTGTGATGCCATGTAGAGGTATGTCAAAAACCTCCCTGAAGCCCAGGCAGATAATATTCCCTTCATCTACCAGTCAAGTTGATTCATCAGAGGAGTTTAAAGTGATGTTCAGCATGAAATTCCCCTGAAAAATCATGCTAACTACATTATTTGGTCATCTGTCATGTGCCTGGCAAGGATTTCCAGGAAGAGCTGCTTCATCAACTTCCTGGGGATAAAAAAGAGGCTGGCTGGTTTGTACTATGGCGAGTCCTCTTAATTGCCTTTTTTGAAGATGGGTGTCATTTGCTAACATCCACTCTTTAGCCTCTCTTGTCGTCTACATCTTAGCAAAACGCTTTTCCACTATGTCTGGCTAGGAAAAACTGTGCCAGCACAGAAAACATCTCCCATCGTGTTCTAGAAGTTGCACGGATGTCTGCCAAGTGTTTGGCAGGAAGAAAAGAAAAGTTGTCCAAAACAGCTTCCAATCGAATGTTCCTGTGATTGGAAAAGTCAGGAGAGTGCAAAGGTACTGTTTTCTATCAGTTGGCAAGGTGCGCACACAATCCCAGTGTTGTACAGCTTGCTTCTTCACCTTCCCGAAGCTGCCGCTCTCGCCGGCTGCCGGAGCCCAAGAAGCGGCTTCTTCGCGCAAAGACGATTGTGCCGCTCACAGTGCTCTCCTTAGCGCGGCTTCTGCCGAAAGACGCCCGGCAGCGGCTCTTACCTCCGGAGAGCATCCTACCTTCGTCTTTAGCTCCTCTTCTCATCTACACCTCGGCAACAAGCTTCTCCACTATGTCTGGCTAGGAAAAACTGTGCCAGCACAGAAAACATCTCCCATCGTGTTCTAGAAGTTGCACGGATGTCTGCCAAGTGTTTGGCAGGAAGAAAAGAAAAGTTGTCCAAAACAGCTTCCAATCGAATGTTCCTGTGATTGGAAAAGTCAGGAGAGTGCAAAGGTACTGTTTTCTATCAGTTGGCAAGGTGCGCACACAATCCCAGTGTTGTACAGCTTGCTTCTTCACCTTCCCGAAGCTGCCGCTCTCGCCGGCTGCCGGAGCCCAAGAAGCGGCTTCTTCGCGCAAAGACGATTGTGCCGCTCACAGTGCTCTCCTTAGCGCAGCTTCTGCCGAAAGACGCCCGGCAGCGGCTCTTACCTCCGGAGAGCATCCTACCTTCGTCTTTCGCGTCTTTTGTAGTCTACATCTTAGCAAAACGCTTTTCCACTATGTCTGGCTAGGAAAAACTGTGCCAGCACAGAAAACATCTCCCATCGTGTTCTAGAAGTTGCACGGATGTCTGCCAAGTGTTTGGCAGGAAGAAAAGAAAAGTTGTCCAAAACAGCTTCCAATCGAATGTTCCTGTGATTGGAAAAGTCAGGAGAGTGCAAAGGTACTGTTTTCTATCAGTTGGCAAGGTGCGCACACAATCCCAGTGTTGTACAGCTTGCTTCTTCACCTTCCCGAAGCTGCCGCTCTCGCCGGCTGCCGGAGCCCAAGAAGCGGCTTCTTCGCGCAAAGACGATTGTGCCGCTCACAGTGCTCTCCTTAGCGCGGCTTCTGCCGAAAGACGCCCGGCAGCGGCTCTTACCTCCGGAGAGCATCCTACCTTCGTCTTTCGCGTCTTTTGTAGTCTACATCTTAGCAAAACGCTTTTCCACTATGTCTGGCTAGGAAAAACTGTGCCAGCACAGAAAACATCTCCCATCGTGTTCTAGAAGTTGCACGGATGTCTGCCAAGTGTTTGGCAGGAAGAAAAGAAAAGTTGTCCAAAACAGCTTCCAATCGAATGTTCCTGTGATTGGAAAAGTCAGGAGAGTGCAAAGGTACTGTTTTCTATCAGTTGGCAAGGTGCGCACACAATCCCAGTGTTGTACAGCTTGCTTCTTCACCTTCCCGAAGCTGCCGCTCTCGCCGGCTGCCGGAGCCCAAGAAGCGGCTTCTTCGCGCAAAGACGATTGTGCCGCTCACAGTGCTCTCCTTAGCGCGGCTTCTGCCGAAAGACGCCCGGCAGCGGCTCTTACCTCCGGAGAGCATCCTACCTTCGTCTTTCGCGTCTTTTGTAGTCTACATCTTAGCAAAACGCTTTTCCACTATGTCTGGCTAGGAAAAACTGTGCCAGCACAGAAAACATCTCCCATCGTGTTCTAGAAGTTGCACGGATGTCTGCCAAGTGTTTGGCAGGAAGAAAAGAAAAGTTGTCCAAAACAGCTTCCAATCGAATGTTCCTGTGATTGGAAAAGTCAGGAGAGTGCAAAGGTACTGTTTTCTATCAGTTGGCAAGGTGCGCACACAATCCCAGTGTTGTACAGCTTGCTTCTTCACCTTCCCGAAGCTGCCGCTCTCGCCGGCTGCCGGAGCCCAAGAAGCGGCTTCTTCGCGCAAAGACGATTGTGCCGCTCACAGTGCTCTCCTTAGCGCGGCTTCTGCCGAAAGACGCCCGGCAGCGGCTCTTACCTCCGGAGAGCATCCTACCTTCGTCTTTCGCGTCTTTTGTAGTCTACATCTTAGCAAAACGCTTTTCCACTATGTCTGGCTAGGAAAAACTGTGCCAGCACAGAAAACATCTCCCATCGTGTTCTAGAAGTTGCACGGATGTCTGCCAAGTGTTTGGCAGGAAGAAAAGAAAAGTTGTCCAAAACAGCTTCCAATCGAATGTTCCTGTGATTGGAAAAGTCAGGAGAGTGCAAAGATACTGTTTTCTATCAGTTGGCAAGGTGCGCACACAATCCCAGTGTTGTACAGCTTGCTTCTTCACCTTCCCGAAGCTGCCGCTCTCGCCGGCTGCCGGAGCCCAAGAAGCGGCTTCTTCGCGCAAAGACGATTGTGCCGCTCACAGTGCTCTCCTTAGCGCGGCTTCTGCCGAAAGACGCCCGGCAGCGGCTCTTACCTCCGGAGAGCATCCTACCTTCGTCTTTAGCTCCTCTTCTCATCTACACCTCGGCAACAAGCTTCTCCACTATGTCTGGCTAGGAAAAACTGTGCCAGCACAGAAAACATCTCCCATCGTGTTCTAGAAGTTGCACGGATGTCTGCCAAGTGTTTGGCAGGAAGAAAAGAAAAGTTGTCCAAAACAGCTTCCAATCGAATGTTCCTGTGATTGGAAAAGTCAGGAGAGTGCAAAGGTACTGTTTTCTATCAGTTGGCAAGGTGCGCACACAATCCCAGTGTTGTACAGCTTGCTTCTTCACCTTCCCGAAGCTGCCGCTCTCGCCGGCTGCCGGAGCCCAAGAAGCGGCTTCTTCGCGCAAAGACGATTGTGCCGCTCACAGGGCTCTCCTTAGCGCGGCTTCTGCCGAAAGACGCCCGGCAGCGGCTCTTACCTCCGGAGAGCATCCTACCTTCGTCTTTCGCGTCTTTTGTAGTCTACATCTTAGCAAAACGCTTTTCCACTATGTCTGGCTAGGAAAAACTGTGCCAGCACAGAAAACATCTCCCATCGTGTTCTAGAAGTTGCACGGATGTCTGCCAAGTGTTTGGCAGGAAGAAAAGAAAAGTTGTCCAAAACAGCTTCCAATCGAATGTTCCTGTGATTGGAAAAGTCAGGAGAGTGCAAAGGTACTGTTTTCTATCAGTTGGCAAGGTGCGCACACAATCCCAGTGTTGTACAGCTTGCTTCTTCACCTTCCCGAAGCTGCCGCTCTCGCCGGCTGCCGGAGCCCAAGAAGCGGCTTCTTCGCGCAAAGACGATTGTGCCGCTCACAGTGCTCTCCTTAGCGCAGCTTCTGCCGAAAGACGCCCGGCAGCGGCTCTTACCTCCTGAGTGTGGCAGCTTCGGGAAGGTGAAGAAGCAAGCTGTACAACACTGGGATTGTGTGCGCACCTTGCCAACTGATAGAAAACAGTACCTTTGCACTCTCCTGACTTTTCCAATCACAGGAACATTCGATTGGAAGCTGTTTTGGACAACTTTTCTTTTCTTCCTCCCAAACACTTGGCAGACATCCGTGCAACTTCTAGAACACGATGGGAGATGTTTTCTGTGCTGGCACAGTTTTTCCTAGCCAGACATAGTGGAAAAGCGTTTTGCTAAGATGTAGACTACAAAAGACGCGAAAGACGAAGGTAGGATGCTCTCCGGAGGTAAGAGCCGCTGCCGGGCGTCTTTCGGCAGAAGCCGCGCTAAGGAGAGCACTGTGAGCGGCACAATCGTCTTTGCGCGAAGAAGCCGCTTCTTGGGCTCCGGCAGCCGGCGAGAGCGGCAGCTTCGGGAAGGTGAAGAAGCAAGCTGTACAACACTGGGATTGTGTGCGCACCTTGCCAACTGATAGAAAACAGTACCTTTGCACTCTCCTGACTTTTCCAATCACAGGAACATTCGATTGGAAGCTGTTTTGGACAACTTTTCTTTTCTTCCTGCCAAACACTTGGCAGACATCCGTGCAACTTCTAGAACACGATGGGAGATGTTTTCTGTGCTGGCACAGTTTTTCCTAGCCAGACATAGTGGAAAAGCGTTTTGCTAAGATGTAGACTACAAAAGACGCGAAAGACGAAGGTAGGATGCTCTCCGGAGGTAAGAGCCGCTGCCGGGCGTCTTTCGGCAGAAGCCGCGCTAAGGAGAGCCCTGTGAGCGGCACAATCGTCTTTGCGCGAAGAAGCCGCTTCTTGGGCTCCGGCAGCCGGCGAGAGCGGCAGCTTCGGGAAGGTGAAGAAGCAAGCTGTACAACACTGGGATTGTGTGCGCACCTTGCCAACTGATAGAAAACAGTACCTTTGCACTCTCCTGACTTTTCCAATCACAGGAACATTCGATTGGAAGCTGTTTTGGACAACTTTTCTTTTCTTCCTGCCAAACACTTGGCAGACATCCGTGCAACTTCTAGAACACGATGGGAGATGTTTTCTGTGCTGGCACAGTTTTTCCTAGCCAGACATAGTGGAAAAGCGTTTTGCTAAGATGTAGACTACAAAAGACGCGAAAGACGAAGGTAGGATGCTCTCCGGAGGTAAGAGCCGCTGCCGGGCGTCTTTCGGCAGAAGCCGCGCTAAGGAGAGCACTGTGAGCGGCACAATCGTCTTTGCGCGAAGAAGCCGCTTCTTGGGCTCCGGCAGCCGGCGAGAGCGGCAGCTTCGGGAAGGTGAAGAAGCAAGCTGTACAACACTGGGATTGTGTGCGCACCTTGCCAACTGATAGAAAACAGTACCTTTGCACTCTCCTGACGTTTCCAATCACAGGAACATTCGATTGGAAGCTGTTTTGGACAACTTTTCTTTTCTTCCTGCCAAACACTTGGCAGACATCCGTGCAACTTCTAGAACACGATGGGAGATGTTTTCTGTGCTGGCACAGTTTTTCCTAGCCAGACATAGTGGAAAAGCGTTTTGCTAAGATGTAGACTACAAAAGACGCGAAAGACGAAGGTAGGATGCTCTCCGGAGGTAAGAGCCGCTGCCGGGCGTCTTTCGGCAGAAGCCGCGCTAAGGAGAGCACTGTGAGCGGCACAATCGTCTTTGCGCGAAGAAGCCGCTTCTTGGGCTCCGGCAGCCGGCGAGAGCGGCAGCTTCGGGAAGGTGAAGAAGCAAGCTGTACAACACTGGGATTGTGTGCGCACCTTGCCAACTGATAGAAAACAGTACCTTTGCACTCTCCTGACTTTTCCAATCACAGGAACATTCGATTGGAAGCTGTTTTGGACAACTTTTCTTTTCTTCCTGCCAAACACTTGGCAGACATCCGTGCAACTTCTAGAACACGATGGGAGATGTTTTCTGTGCTGGCACAGTTTTTCCTAGCCAGACATAGTGGAAAAGCGTTTTGCTAAGATGTAGACTACAAAAGACGCGAAAGACGAAGGTAGGATGCTCTCCGGAGGTAAGAGCCGCTGCCGGGCGTCTTTCGGCAGAAGCCGCGCTAAGGAGAGCACTGTGAGCGGCACAATCGTCTTTGCGCGAAGAAGCCGCTTCTTGGGCTCCGGCAGCCGGCGAGAGCGGCAGCTTCGGGAAGGTGAAGAAGCAAGCTGTACAACACTGGGATTGTGTGCGCACCTTGCCAACTGATAGAAAACAGTACCTTTGCACTCTCCTGACTTTTCCAATCACAGGAACATTCGATTGGAAGCTGTTTTGGACAACTTTTCTTTTCTTCCTGCCAAACACTTGGCAGACATCCGTGCAACTTCTAGAACACGATGGGAGATGTTTTCTGTGCTGGCACAGTTTTTCCTAGCCAGACATAGTGGAAAAGCGTTTTGCTAAGATGTAGACTACAAAAGACGCGAAAGACGAAGGTAGGATGCTCTCCGGAGGTAAGAGCCGCTGCCGGGCGTCTTTCGGCAGAAGCCGCGCTAAGGAGAGCCCTGTGAGCGGCACAATCGTCTTTGCGCGAAGAAGCCGCTTCTTGGGCTCCGGCAGCCGGCGAGAGCGGCAGCTTCGGGAAGGTGAAGAAGCAAGCTGTACAACACTGGGATTGTGTGCGCACCTTGCCAACTGATAGAAAACAGTATCTTTGCACTCTCCTGACTTTTCCAATCACAGGAACATTCGATTGGAAGCTGTTTTGGACAACTTTTCTTTTCTTCCTGCCAAACACTTGGCAGACATCCGTGCAACTTCTAGAACACGATGGGAGATGTTTTCTGTGCTGGCACAGTTTTTCCTAGCCAGACATAGTGGAAAAGCGTTTTGCTAAGATGTAGACTACAAAAGACGCGAAAGACGAAGGTAGGATGCTCTCCGGAGGTAAGAGCCGCTGCCGGGCGTCTTTCGGCAGAAGCCGCGCTAAGGAGAGCACTGTGAGCGGCACAATCGTCTTTGCGCGAAGAAGCCGCTTCTTGGGCTCCGGCAGCCGGCGAGAGCGGCAGCTTCGGGAAGGTGAAGAAGCAAGCTGTACAACACTGGGATTGTGTGCGCACCTTGCCAACTGATAGAAAACAGTACCTTTGCACTCTCCTGACTTTTCCAATCACAGGAACATTCGATTGGAAGCTGTTTTGGACAACTTTTCTTTTCTTCCTGCCAAACACTTGGCAGACATCCGTGCAACTTCTAGAACACGATGGGAGATGTTTTCTGTGCTGGCACAGTTTTTCCTAGCCAGACATAGTGGAAAAGCGTTTTGCTAAGATGTAGACTACAAAAGACGCGAAAGACGAAGGTAGGATGCTCTCCGGAGGTAAGAGCCGCTGCCGGGCGTCTTTCGGCAGAAGCCGCGCTAAGGAGAGCACTGTGAGCGGCACAATCGTCTTTGCGCGAAGAAGCCGCTTCTTGGGCTCCGGCAGCCGGCGAGAGCGGCAGCTTCGGGAAGGTGAAGAAGCAAGCTGTACAACACTGGGATTGTGTGCGCACCTTGCCAACTGATAGAAAACAGTACCTTTGCACTCTCCTGACGTTTCCAATCACAGGAACATTCGATTGGAAGCTGTTTTGGACAACTTTTCTTTTCTTCCTGCCAAACACTTGGCAGACATCCGTGCAACTTCTAGAACACGATGGGAGATGTTTTCTGTGCTGGCACAGTTTTTCCTAGCCAGACATAGTGGAAAAGCTTTTTGCCGAGGTGTAGATGAGAAGAGGAGCTAAAGACGAAGGTAGGATGCTCTCCGGAGGTAAGAGCCGCTGCCGGGCGTCTTTCGGCAGAAGCCGCGCTAAGGAGAGCCCTGTGAGCGGCACAATCGTCTTTGCGCGAAGAAGCCGCTTCTTGGGCTCCGGCAGCCGGCGAGAGCGGCAGCTTCGGGAAGGTGAAGAAGCAAGCTGTACAACACTGGGATTGTGTGCGCACCTTGCCAACTGATAGAAAACAGTACCTTTGCACTCTCCTGACTTTTCCAATCACAGGAACATTCGATTGGAAGCTGTTTTGGACAACTTTTCTTTTCTTCCTGCCAAACACTTGGCAGACATCCGTGCAACTTCTAGAACACGATGGGAGATGTTTTCTGTGCTGGCACAGTTTTTCCTAGCCAGACATAGTGGAAAAGCGTTTTGCTAAGATGTAGACGACAAGAGAGGCTAAAGAGTGGATGTTAGCAAATGACACCCATCTTCAAAAAAGGCAATTAAGAGGACTCGCCATAGTACAAACCAGCCAGCCTCTTTTTTATCCCCAGGAAGTTGATGAAGCAGCTCTTCCTGGAAATCCTTGCCAGGCACATGACAGATGACCAAATAATGTAGTTAGCATGATTTTTCAGGGGAATTTCATGCTGAACATCACTTTAAACTCCTCTGATGAATCAACTTGACTGGTAGATGAAGGGAATATTATCTGCCTGGGCTTCAGGGAGGTTTTTGACATACCTCTACATGGCATCACACATACATATGGAAGCAATAGTGCAAAGGGGAGGGAATCAGTGTCTTTTCAGTGATGCTGAGGGAAAAGACAAGAGGCAGTGGGCACACACTGAAATACAGGAGATTGCCTTTGAACATCAGTAAATGTTTCTTTACTGTCAGGGTGACTGAACCACGGCACAGACTGCCCAGAAAGATTGTGGAGCCTGGATCTTTGAAGACATTAAAAGTACACCCAGATAGAATCCTGGGCAAGAGGCTCTAGGTATCCTGGTTTAGGCAGGGGGGTTGGGCCTGGTTAGCCCCACCAACCCCTTCCACTCTCTTTCATTCTGTGCTAGTGAATTCTCTTCAAGATGCATTTCAAAGCACTGGCATGACAAAGTTCTGTGCAGACAGAGATCCAAATGGACATGGCATCTAAGTTCCTTAAGCAGTGTTCAAGAAGAATGTAAAACTCTGGCACAAGTGTCTCTTCCCTAACTGAATCCCTTTCATGGGAAAATTCCCAGCTCTAGAAAGATCTTCTGATACGCATGCTTAAGACTGACACTGGCTGAGCAAATTTCTCCCTATGTATATCTAAGACCAGTTAGGATCTTCACCCAAAGTGCTGTCAACATAGTCACAGAATGCCTATTGTTAAGAAGTGACAGCTTCCATCAGAATGGCAGCTATTGGTCCACAAAATGGATTAATGGATGGGAATTATCTACGTGGGTTAAAAACAAAAATAAAGAGTTGGTCTTTATTTATCAATTTCATGGCAATATTGATAAGGGAAGAAAAAGATCTAAGTCCTTGACTTTCTGGACTCGAGGAAAGATTTTAAAAATTCCTTGTAAAAATGTATGATCACAATCAGACTATTGAAACCATTTTAGTTGGGAACAAAGTTCCAAAATTGTCTAGATAGTGGCAAAGAAGCCAAGAAAATAGGAAAGAAACAAAAAGAGAGCAAAAGAGTCAGCTTCAGTGTACAAGCTCGTTCTAGAAGTAGTCTGCTGGGAAAAGGAACCCCCAGCTAAATTTCCAATGTATTCCTGCGCTTGATTCAGTAACTGGTCAATGTAAAAACCAATCCTTTTGTACAACTTCTTCCAGCAACAAAAACTCCAACAGGTTGACACTACCATCATGCCTGTTCCAGACATATTTAAAAGAGAAATGATGATTTTCTTGAAAACCTACTTACATAAAAGTTGCAAGATGGTGGAGGGATTCCCACATCCTCCTTCCTCCATCTGGCTTGAAAGTATATTTGATAAAATATGCAACAAAGCACATGATTTATAAGGGAGAGTCAAATGGATGATTTGGGAATCGATCTCTTGTTGATAGTAAACTTCATATCCACTCGGTGTGACCTTTTTAAAACAAAATGTGGAGCTGAGGCATGAATCTGCCACAACAATTGTAAAGCAAACATACACACTCCCCTTCATATGCCCCCCCCTCCACACACACCTAGGCACACACAGAGATCAGCATAGCAGATCATGAACACCTTGGAAAAGACTGAAATGCTAAATGCCTCTCTTGATGGGCAAAAGAGCTGGTGCAGTAATTCAAATGCCTGGTACAAAAATTCTGTTTAATATTTAGCTCCTATTTAAAACACAGCTTTTCATTTCATTCTATTTACAGAATATTTTCATTTCATTTGTTTCTTTAAAATTACTTAGTTCTCACCTGTTGTATGTCTAGGAATATTTTCTTCCAAAAATAGAAAAAAATAGATGATATCTTTTCAGCAGAAAACATTGGTTGATACAATTTTAAACCATCATGATATGGAAGAATTCTTCTGTCCCTCTCGAAGGTGGAAGAAGCATTTGGATCACAGATCATCTACAATGAAATACTTGACATGTTTAAGATGCTTTCAATCAATTTTGATTGTCAATTGCTTATTTGTTGTAAACAGTAATTTTTCAGTGAAGGGAAAGTGTGTGTGGTATATCTACATGATATGTTCAAAGGCAGTTCCTACTAATGGCCAGGCTGAATTCCAGTAAATAATGTCCCGAATGATATTTTGCCGCCTTCTTTGGCACTTCATGAAATCTTACCCCGATGAAGTGCTGAAACACAGAGATTTTCTCTTAGAGAGTGTCTCATGTTGTAACCTATCCCATGGATTTTATGCTGTAATTCTTATCTCTTTTAAAATTTACTATCTTCTGTACAGTTTTCATGAAACTTTCTGTTACAGTAGTGAATAGCACAGATAAATGTCATTTTGTACAACTTTGAATTTACCCCAAGAGCTGAGAGAAAACTTGATCCTATACTTCAATCCGAGTTTCTTCTATAGTCCAACTTTGTTTCTCTACCATCAAGCTTCTCCTTTGTTGCTGCTCCAAGCCCCGTCCAGGGTGACCTTGAATACTTTCAGGGATGGGACACCCACAACTTCTCTGGGCAACCTGTTCCAGTGTTCCAGCACTCCCACAGTAAAAAAGGCCTTCCTTTCATCTAATATGTGTAGGAAATCATAAATCTAGGCATAGAAGCTTGGAGTGCAAATTTGAAATTCTTTGGATTTGAAGCACATTTTATATGAATACTGACTTACAGATGACTAAAAGATGTTGATGGGCATTTGAGCTGACAAGTTTTGAAAAAGTGCACGGAAATTAAAATTGAAACCACTAAAATTAAAAACTCCTTGCCATTTTCTTTTTCCTCTCCTATTCAAAATTGCATATGTCAGATATCAGTGCTTCATGCAAACCTCTCAGATGCTCTCAGAGAAAAAGCTTTTCTTTCAGACTAAGTTGCGGTTGACGTAGAACACTAGCAGGAGTGAAAGATTTTCTGGGCATCGGGGCAGCCCGTTCTCCTTGGATTTGTGTGCAGAATGCATTTTATCCAAACTGGAAAATAGATCCCAGCTCTGTTCTATTCATCATCCTTACTTCATCAGGCCAGAAGATTCTGTGAAAAGTAGCCTGTGGACCTTGAAGACAGCGCATGTGAACCAGATGAGAGGTGATAGAGAAGTTGAGGGAGAGAAGAAAGAGCATGAGGCTGAAACCAGAAAGTATTTCTCCACGTGATCATGGAAGATTGCAGGAGCCACTTGGTACTATCAAACCAGCCCAACTTGGCACTTGTGCCACCTTGGGTCTGGGAGCCATGTTGCATATCGTGCATTTTAAGGAGCCAGCTGGCCACACCCAGCCATATGCCCCCAAACACAAACCAAGGCCCTTTTCTCTGGCAAACAAAACTCAACTGCCCCTCTTCTGGATGGCAGATTGCAGGAACCACTTGGTACTATCAAACCAGCCCAACTTGGCACTGGTGCCACCATGGGTCTGGTCACCATCCTGCCTATTGTAGCTTTTCAGGAGCCAGCCGGTCACTCTCAGCCATAGGCCCCCAAACACAAACCTCGGCCCGTTTCCCTGGCAAACAAAAGTAAGCTGCCCCGCTTCTGCATGGCAGATTGCAGGAGCTACTTAGTACTATCAAATCAGCCCGACTTGGCACAGGTGCCACCTTGGATCTGGGAACCATCCTGTGTATCGTGGATTTTCAGGGGCCAGCCGGCCACTCTCAGCCATATGCCCCCAAAAACAAACCACGGACCTTTTCTCTGGCAAACAAAAATCAGCTGCCCCACTTCTGGATGGCAGATTGCAGGAGCCACTTGGGACTATCACACCAGCACAACATGGCACTGCTGCCACCTTGGATCTGGGAACAATCCTGCGTATCGTACATATTCAGGAACCAGCCGAACACTCCCAGCCACAGGCCCCCAAACACAAACAACGGCCCTTTTCTCTGGCAAACAAAACTCAACTGCCCCTCTTCTGGATGGCAAATTGCAGGACGCACTTGGTACTACAAAAAGAGCCCGACTTGGCAGTGGTGCCACCTTGGCTCTGGGAACCATCCTGCGTATCGAGCATTTTAAGGAGCCAGCCGGCAATTCCCAGCCGTATGCCCCAAAAAGAAACCATGGACCTTTTCTCTGGCAAAAAAAACTCAGCTGTCCCGCTTCTGGATGGCAGATTGCAGGAGTTACTTTGAACCATACAACCAGCCTTACTTGGCACTGGTGCCACCTTGGATCTGGGAACCATCCTGCCTATCGTTGATTTTCAGGGGCCAGCCGGCCACTCTCAGCCATAGGCCCCCAAACACAAACCACAGCCCTTTTCTCTAGCAAACAAAATTCAACTGCCCCGCTTCTGGATGGCAAATTGCAGGAGCCACTGGGTACTACAAAAACAGCCTGACTTGGCACTGGTGCCACCTTGCGTCTGGTTACCATGCGGCGTATCGTGCATTTTAAGGAGCCAGGTGGCCACTCCCAGCCATATGCCCCCAAACACAACCCACGGCCCTTTTCTCTGGCAAACAAAACTCAGCTGCCCCGCTTCTGGATGGCAGATTGCAGGAGACACTTGGTACTATCAAACCAGCCCGACTTGGCACTGGTGCCACCTTGGGTCTGGGAACCATCCTGCGTATTGTGGATTGTCAGGAGACAGCCAACCACTCTCGGCCACAGAGCCCAATCAAAAACAAAGGTCCGTTTCCCTGGCAAAAAAAACTCAGCTGCCCCGCTTCTGGATGGGAGATTGCAGGAGGCACTTGACACTGTCAAACGAGCCCCACTTGGCACTGGTGCCACCTTGGGTCTGGGAACCATGCTGCGTATCGTGGATTTTCAGGAGCCAGCCGGCCACTGCCAGCCACAGGCCCCCAAACACAAACCACAGCCTTTTTCTCTGGCAAACAAAACTCAGCTGCCCCGCTTCTGGATGGCAGATTGCAGGAGCCACTTGGTACTATCAAACCAGCCCGACTTGGCACTGGTGCCACCTTGGGTCTGGGAACCATCCTGCCTATCGTGGATTTTAAGGAGCCAGCCGGCTACTCCCAGCCACAGGCCCCCAACAAAAACCACGGCCCTTTTTTCTCGCAAACAAAACTTAGCTGCCTCACTTCTGGATGGCAGATTGCAGGAGCCACTTGGTGTAATCAAACCAGCCCGACTTGGCACTGGTGCCACCTTGGGTCTGGGAACCATCCTGCGTATCGTGGATTCTAAGGAGCCAGCCGGCCACTCCCAGCCACAGGCCCCCAAACAAAATCAACGGCGCTGTTCCCTGGAAAACAAAACACGCCTGCCAACTTTTTGATGGAGTTTGCAGGAGCCACTTGGTACTATCAAACCAGCCCGACTTGGCACTGGTGCCACCTTGGGTCTGGGAACCATCCTGCGTATCGTGGATTCTAAGGAGCCAGCCGGCCACTCCTAGCCACAGGCCCCCAAACAAAAACCTAGGCCTATTTCTCTGGCAAACAAAAGTAAGCTGCCCTGCTTCTGGATGGCAGATTGCAGGAGACACTTGGTACTATCAAACCAGCCCAACTTGGCACTGGTGCCACCTTGGATCTGGGAACCATGCTCTGTATCGTGGATATTCAGGGGCCAGCCGGCCACTCTCAGCCATATGCCCCCAAAAACAAACCACGGACCTTTTCTCTGGCAAACAAAACTCAACTGCCCCACTTCTGGATGGCAGATTGCAGGAGCCACTTGGGACTATCACACCAGCACAACATGGCACTGCTGCCACCTTGGATCTGGGAACAATCCTGCGTATCGTACATATTCAGGAACCAGCCGAACACTCCCAGCCACAGGCCCCCAAACACAAACAACGGCCCTTTTCTCTGGCAAACAAAACTCAACTGCCCCTCTTCTGGATGGCAAATTGCAGGACGCACTTGGTACTACAAAAAGAGCCCGACTTGGCAGTGGTGCCACCTTGGCTCTGGGAACCATCCTGCGTATCGAGCATTTTAAGGAGCCAGCCGGCAATTCCCAGCCGTATGCCCCAAAAAGAAACCATGGACCTTTTCTCTGGCAAAAAAAACTCAGCTGTCCCGCTTCTGGATGGCAGATTGCAGGAGTTACTTTGAACCATACAACCAGCCTTACTTGGCACTGGTGCCACCTTGGATCTGGGAACCATCCTGCCTATCGTTGATTTTCAGGGGCCAGCCGGCCACTCTCAGCCATAGGCCCCCAAACACAAACCACAGCCCTTTTCTCTAGCAAACAAAATTCAACTGCCCCGCTTCTGGATGGCAAATTGCAGGAGCCACTGGGTACTACAAAAACAGCCTGACTTGGCACTGGTGCCACCTTGCGTCTGGTTACCATGCGGCGTATCGTGCATTTTAAGGAGCCAGGTGGCCACTCCCAGCCATATGCCCCCAAACACAACCCACGGCCCTTTTCTCTGGCAAACAAAACTCAGCTGCCCCGCTTCTGGATGGCAGATTGCAGGAGACACTTGGTACTATCAAACCAGCCCGACTTGGCACTGGTGCCACCTTGGGTCTGGGAACCATCCTGCGTATTGTGGATTGTCAGGAGACAGCCAACCACTCTCGGCCACAGAGCCCAATCAAAAACAAAGGTCCGTTTCCCTGGCAAAAAAAACTCAGCTGCCCCGCTTCTGGATGGGAGATTGCAGGAGGCACTTGACACTGTCAAACGAGCCCCACTTGGCACTGGTGCCACCTTGGGTCTGGGAACCATGCTGCGTATCGTGGATTTTCAGGAGCCAGCCGGCCACTGCCAGCCACAGGCCCCCAAACACAAACCACAGCCTTTTTCTCTGGCAAACAAAACTCAGCTGCCCCGCTTCTGGATGGCAGATTGCAGGAGCCACTTGGTACTATCAAACCAGCCCGACTTGGCACTGGTGCCACCTTGGGTCTGGGAACCATCCTGCCTATCGTGGATTTTAAGGAGCCAGCCGGCTACTCCCAGCCACAGGCCCCCAACAAAAACCACGGCCCTTTTTTCTCGCAAACAAAACTTAGCTGCCTCACTTCTGGATGGCAGATTGCAGGAGCCACTTGGTGTAATCAAACCAGCCCGACTTGGCACTGGTGCCACCTTGGGTCTGGGAACCATCCTGCGTATCGTGGATTCTAAGGAGCCAGCCGGCCACTCCCAGCCACAGGCCCCCAAACAAAATCAACGGCGCTGTTCCCTGGAAAACAAAACACGCCTGCCAACTTTTTGATGGAGTTTGCAGGAGCCACTTGGTACTATCAAACCAGCCCGACTTGGCACTGGTGCCACCTTGGGTCTGGGAACCATCCTGCGTATCGTGGATTCTAAGGAGCCAGCCGGCCACTCCTAGCCACAGGCCCCCAAACAAAAACCTAGGCCTATTTCTCTGGCAAACAAAAGTAAGCTGCCCTGCTTCTGGATGGCAGATTGCAGGAGACACTTGGTACTATCAAACCAGCCCAACTTGGCACTGGTGCCACCTTGGATCTGGGAACCATGCTCTGTATCGTGGATATTCAGGGGCCAGCCGGCCACTCTCAGCCATATGTCCCCAAACAGAAACCTCGGCCCGTTTCTCTGGCAAACAAAACTCAACTGCCCCTCTTCTGGATGGCAAATTGCAGGATGAACTTGATACTAAAACCGCAGGCCGACTTGGTAGTGGTGACACCTTGGGCCTGGGAACCATCATGCGTATCGAGCATTTTAAGGAGCCAGCCGGCCACTCCCAGCAATATGCCCCCAAAAACAATCCACGGAATTTTCCTCTGGCAAACAAAAATCAGCTGCCTCGCTTCTGGATGGCAGATTGCAGGAGCCACTTTGCACCATCAAACCAGCCCGACTTGGCACTGGTGCCACATTGCATCTGGGAACCATGCTGCCTAGCGTGGATTTTCAGGAGCCAGCCGGCCACTCTCAGCTATATGCCCCCAAACAAAACCCACGGCCCGTTTCCCTGGCAAACAAAATTAAGCTGCCCCGCTTCTGGATGGCAGATTGCAGGACGCACTTGGTAGTATCAAACCAGCAAAACTTGGCACTGGTGCCACCTTGGGTCTGGGAACCATCCTGCGTATCGTGGGTTCAAAGGAGCCAGCCGGTCACTCCCAGCCACAGGCCCCCAAATACAAACAATGTCGCTTTTCCCTGGAAAACAAAACTCGCCTGCCAACTTTTTGATGGCAGATTGCAGGAGCCACTTGGTACTATCAAACCAGCCCAACTTGGCACTGGTGCCACCATGGGTCTGGTAACCATCCTGCCTATTGTAGCTTTCCAGGAGCCAGCCGGACACTCCCAGCCATAGGTCCCCAGTCACAAACCTCGGCCCGTTTCCCTGGCAAACAAAAGTAAGCTACCCCGCTTCTGGATGGCAGATTGCAGGAGCCACTTGGTACTATCAAACCAGCCCAACTTGGCACTGGTGCCACCTTGGGTCTGGGAACCATGCTGCGTAACACAGATTCTAAGGCGCCAGTCGGCCACTACGAGCCACAAGCCCCCAAACACAAACAACGGCGCTATTCTCTGGCAAACAAAACTCAACTGCCCCTCTTCTGGATGGCAAATTGCAGGACGCACTTGGTACTATAAAAACAGCCCGACTTGGCACTGGTGCCCCCTTGGGTCTGGGAACCATCCTGCGTATCGATCTTTTTAATGAGACAGCCGGCCACTCCCAGCCATATGCCCCCAAACACAACCCACGGCCCTTTTCTCTGGCAAACAAAACTCAACTGCACCGCTTCTGGATGGCAGATTGCAGGAGCCACTTGGTACTATCAAACCAGCCCGACTTGGCACTGGTGCCACCTTGGGTCTGGGAACCATCCTGCGTATTGTGGGTTGTCAGGAGCCAGCCGAACACTCTCGGCCACAGACCCCAATTAAAAACAACGGCCCGTTTCACAGGCAAACAAAACTCAGCTGCCCCGCTTCTGGATGGGAGATTGCAGGAGGCACTTGGTGTAATCAAACCAGCCCGACTTGGCACTGGTGCCACCTTGGGTCTGGGAACCATCCTGCGTATCGTGGATTCTAAGGAGCCAGCCGGCCACTCCTAGCCACAGGCCCCCAAACAAAAACCTAGGCCTATTTCTCTGGCAAACAAAAGTAAGCTGCCCTGCTTCTGGATGGCAGATTGCAGGAGACACTTGGTACTATCAAACCAGCCCGACTTGGCACTGGTGCCACCTTGGATCTGGGAACCATGCTCTGTATCGTGGATATTCAGGGGCCAGCCGGCCACTCTCAGCCATATGTCCCCAAACAGAAACCTCGGCCCGTTTCTCTCGCAAACAAAACTCAACTGCCCCTCTTCTGGATGGCAAATTGCAGGATGAACTTGATACTAAAACCGCAGGCCGACTTGGTAGTGGTGACACCTTGGGCCTGGGAACCATCATGCGTATCGAGCATTTTAAGGAGCCAGCCGGCCACTCCCAGCAATATGCCCCCAAAAACAATCCACGGAATTTTCCTCTGGCAAACAAAAATCAGCTGCCTCGCTTCTGGATGGCAGATTGCAGGAGCCACTTTGCACCATCAAACCAGCCCGACTTGGCACTGGTGCCACATTGCATCTGGGAACCATGCTGCCTAGCGTGGATTTTCAGGAGCCAGCCGGCCACTCTCAGCTATATGCCCCCAAACAAAACCCACGGCCCGTTTCCCTGGCAAACAAAATTAAGCTGCCCCGCTTCTGGATGGCAGATTGCAGGACGCACTTGGTACTATCAAACCAGCAAAACTTGGCACTGGTGCCACCTTGGGTCTGGGAACCATCCTGCGTATCGTGGGTTCAAAGGAGCCAGCCGGTCACTCCCAGCCACAGGCCCCCAAATACAAACAATGTCGCTTTTCCCTGGAAAACAAAACTCGCCTGCCAACTTTTTGATGGCAGATTGCAGGAGCCACTTGGTACTATCAAACCAGCCCAACTTGGCACTGGTGCCACCATGGGTCTGGTCACCATCCTGCCTATCGTAGCTTTCCAGGAGCCAGCCGGTCACTCCCAGCCATAGGTCCCCAGTCACAAACCTCGGCCCGTTTCCCTGGCAAACAAAAGTAAGCTACCCCGCTTCTGGATGGCAGATTGCATGAGCCACTTGGTACTATCAAACCAGCCCAACTTGGCACTGGTGCCACCTTGGGTCTGGGAACCATGCTGCGTAACACAGATTCTAAGGCGCCAGTCGGCCACTACGAGCCACAAGCCCCCAAACACAAACAACGGCGCTATTCTCTGGCAAACAAAACTCAACTGCCCCTCTTCTGGATGGCAAATTGCAGGACGCACTTGGTACTATAAAAACAGCCCGACTTGGCACTGGTGCCCTCTTGGGTCTGGGAACCATCCTGCGTATCGATCTTTTTAATGAGACAGCCGGCCACTCCCAGCCATATGCCCCCAAACACAACCCACGGCCCTTTTCTCTGGCAAACAAAACTCAACTGCACCGCTTCTGGATGGCAGATTGCAGGAGCCACTTGGTACTATCAAACCAGCCCGACTTGGCACTGGTGCCACCTTGGGTCTGGGAACCATCCTGCGTATTGTGGGTTATCAGGAGCCAGCCGAACACTCTCGGCCACAGACCCCAATTAAAAACAACGGCCCGTTTCACAGGCAAACAAAACTCAGCTGCCCCGCTTCTGGATGGGAGATTGCAGGAGCCACTGGGTACTATAAAACCAGCCCTACTTGGCACTGATGCCACCTTGGGTCTGGGAACCATGCTGCGTATCATGGATTTTCAGGAGCCAGCCGGCCACTGCCAGCCACAGGCCCCGAAACACAAAAAACAGCCTTTTTCTCTGGCAAACAAAATTCAGCTGCCCCGCTTCTGGATGGCAGATTGCAGGAACCACTTGGTACTAACAAACCAGCCCGACTTGGCACTGATGCCACCTTGGGTCTGGGAACCATCCTGCGTATCGTGGATTCTAAGGAGCCAGCTGGCCACTCCCAGCCACAGGCCCCAAAACACACACAACGGTGCTTTTCCCTGGAAAACAAAACTCGCCTGCCAAACTTTTGATGGCAGATTGCAGGAGCCACTTGGTATTATCAAACCAGCCCAACTTGGCACTGGTGCCACCATGGGTCTGGTCACCATCCTGCCTATCGTAGCTTTTCAGGAGCCAGCCAGCCACCCCCAGCCAGAGGCCCCCAGACAAATATTTCGGCCCGTTTCCCTGGCAAACAAAAGTAAGCTGCCCTGCTTCTGGATGGCAGATTGCAGGAGCCACTTGGTACCATCAAACCAGCCCAACTTGGCACTGGTGCCAACTCAGGTCTGGGAACCATGCTGCGTATCGTGGGTTCTAAGGAGCCAGCTGGCCACTCCCAGCCACAGGCACCCAAACACAAACAACGGCGCTTTTCCCTGGAAAACAAAACTCGCCTGCCAACTTTTTGATGGCAGATTGCAGGAGCCACTTGGTACTATCAAACCAGCCCAACTTGGCACTGGTGCCACCATGGGTCTGGTCACCATCCTGCCTATCGTAGCTTTTCAGGAGCCAGCCGGTCACTCCCAGCCATAGGCCCCCAGACACAAACCTCGGCCCGTTTCCCTGGCAAACAAAAGTAAGCTGCCCCGCTTCTGCATGGCAGATTGCAGGAGCTACTTAGTACTATCAAACCAGCCCGACTTGGCACTGGTGACACCTCTGGTCTGGGAACCATCCTGCCTATCGTGGATTTTCAGGGGCCAGCCGGCCACTCTCAGCCATATGCCCCAAAAACAAACCACGGCCCTTTTCTCTGGCAAACAAAACTCAACTGCCCCTCTTCTGGATGGCAAATTTTAGGACGCACTTTGTACTACGAAAACCGCCCGACGTGGCACTGGTGCCACCTTGTGTCAGGGAACCATCCTGCATATCGAGCTTTTTAAGGAGCCAGCCGGCCACGCCCAGCCATACACCCCCAAAAACAAACCACGGACCATATCTCTTGGAAACAAAAATCCGCTGCCCCGCGTCTGGATGGCAGATTGCAGGAGCCACTTTGCACCATCAAACTAGCCCGACTTGGCACTGGTGCCACCTTGGGTCTGGGAACCATCCTGCATATCGTGGATTCTAAGGAGCCAGCCGGCCACTCCCTGCCACAGGCCCCCAAACAAAAACAACAGCGCTTTTCCCTGGAAAACAAAATTCGCCTGCCAGCATTTTGATGGCAGATTGCAGGAGCCACTTGGTACGTTCAAATCATCCCAACTTGGCACTGGTGCCACTATGGGTCTGGGAACCATCCTGCCTATTGTAGCATTTCAGGAGCCAGCCGGTCACTCCCAGCCATAGGCCCCCAGACACAAACCTCGGACCGTTTCCCTGGCAAACAAAATTAAGCTGCCCCGATTCTGGATGGCAGATTGCAGGAGCCACTTGGTTGTGTCAAACCAGCCCGACTTGGCACTGGTGCCACCTTGGGTCTGGGAACCATCCTGCGTAACGTGGATTCTAAGCAGCCACCCGGCCACTCTGAGCCACAGGCCCCCAAACACAAACAACGGCGCTTTTCCCTGGAAAACAAAACTCGCCTGCCAACTTTTTGATGGCAGACTGCAGGAGCCACTTGGTACTATCAAACCAGCCCAACTTGGCACTGGTGCCACCTCTGGTCTGGGAACCATCCTGCCTATCGTAGCTTTTCAGGAGCCAGCCGGTCACTCCCAGCCATAGACCCCCAGAAACAAACCTCGGCCCGTTTCCCTGGAAAACAAAAGTAAGTTACCCCGATTCTGGATGGCAGATTGCAGGAGCCACTTGGTACTATCAAATCAGCCCAACTTGGCACTGGTGCCACCATGGGTCTGGTAAACATCCTGCCTATCGTAGCTTTTCAGGAGCCAGCCGGTCACTCCCTGCCATAGGCCCCCGGACACAAACCTCGGCCCGTTTCCCTGGCAAACAAAAGTAAGCTGCCCCGCTTTTGGATGGCAGATTGCTGGATGCACTTGGTACTTACAAACCAGCCCGACTTGGCCCTGGTGCCACCTTGGCTCTGGGAACCATGCTGCGTAACGTAGATTCTACGAGGACAGGCGGCCACTCCCAGCCACAGGCCTCTAAACAAAAACAACGGCGCTTTTCCCTGGAAAACAAAACTCGCCTGCCAACTTCTTGATGGCAGATTGCAGGAGCCACTTGGTACTATCAAACCAGCCCAACTTGGCACTGGTGCCACCATGGGTCTGGTCACCATCCTGCCTATCGTAGCTTTTCAGGAGCCAGCCGCTCACTCCCAGCCATAGGCCCCCAGACAAATACCTCGGCACGTTTCCCTGGCAAACAAAAGTAGGCTGCCCCGCTTCTGGATGGCAAATTGCAGGACGCACTTGGTACTACGAAAACAGCCCGACTTGGCACTGATGCCACCTTGGGTCAGGGAACAATCCTGTGTATAGAGCTTTTTAAGGAGCCAGCCGGCCACGTCCAGTCATATACCCCCAAAAAAAAAAACCACGGAACTTTTCTCCAGCAAACAAAAATCCGCTGCCCCGCGTCTGGATGGCAGATTGCAGGAGCTATTTAGTATTATCAAACCAGCCCGACTTGGCACTGGTGGCACCATGAGTCTGGTAACCATCCTGCCTATCGTAGCTTTTCAGTAGTCAGCCGGTCACTCCCAGCCATAGGGCCCCAGACAAATACCTCGGCCCGTTTCCCTGGGAAACAAAAGTAAGCTGTCCCGCTTCTGGATGGCAGATTGCAGGGGCCACTTGGTACTATCAAACCAGCCCAACTTGTTCCCAGACCCAAGGTGGCACCAGTGCCAAGTGGGGCTGGTTTGATGGTGCAACGTGGCTCCTGCAATCTGCCATCCAAAAGCGGGGCAGCTTACTTTTGTTTGCCAGGGAAACGGGCCGAGGTTTGTGTCTGGGGGTCTATGGCTGGGAGTGACCGGCTGGCTCCTGAAAAGCTACGATAGGCAGGATGGTTCCCAGACCAGAGGTGGCACCAGTGCCAAGTTGGGCTGGTTTGATAGTACCAAGTGGCTCCTGCAATCTGCCATCAAAAAGTTGGCAGGCGAGTTTTGTTTTCCAGGGAAAAGCGCCGTAGTTTGTGTTTGGGGGCCTGTGGCTCAGAGTGGCCGGGTGGCTGCTTAGAACCCACGATACGCAGGATGGTTCCCAGACCCAAGGTGGCACCAGTGCCAAGTCGGGCTGGTTTGACACAACCAAGTGGCTCCTGCAATCTGCCATCCAGAATCGGGGCAGCTTAATTTTGTTTGCCAGGGAAACGGTCCGAGGTTTGTGTCTGGGGGCCTATGGCTGGGAGTGACCGGCTGGCTCCTGAAATGCTACAATAGGCAGGATGGTTCCCAGACCCATGGTGGCACCAGTGCCAAGTTGGGATGATTTGATAGTACCAAGTGGCTCCTGCAATCTGCCATCAAAATTTGGCAGGCGAATTTTGTTTTCCAGGGAAAAGCGCCGTTGTTTGTGTTTGGGGGCCTGTGGCTGGGAGTGGCCGGCTGGCTCCTTAGAATCCACGATATGCAGGATTGTTCCCAGACCCAAGGTGGCACCAGTGCCAAGTCGGGCTGGTTTGATGGTGCAAAGTGGCTCCTGCAATCTGCCATACAGACGCGGGGCAGCGGATTTTTGTTTCCAAGAGAAATGGTCCGTGGTTTGTTTTTGGGGGTTTATGGCTGGGCGTGGCCGGCTGGCTCCTTAAAAAGCTCGATATGCAGGATGGTTCCCTGACACAAGGTGGCACCAGTGCCACGTCGGGCGGTTTTCGTAGTACAAAGTGCGTCCTAAAATTTGCCATCCAGAAGAGGGGCAGTTGAGTTTTGTTTGCCAGAGAAAAGGGCCGTGGTTTGTTTTTGGGGGCATATGGCTGAGAGTGGCCGGCTGGCTCCTGAAAAGCTACGATAGGCAGGATGTTTACCAGACCCATGGTGGCACCAGTGCCAAGTTGGGCTGATTTGATAGTACCAAGTGGCTCCTGCAATCTGCCATCCAGAATCGGGGTAGCTTACTTTTGTTTTCCAGGGAAACGGGCCGAGGTTTGTGTCTGGGGGTCTATGGTTGGGAGTGGCCGGCTGGCTCCTTAGAAACCACGATACGCAGCATGGTTCCCAGACAAGAGGTGCCACCAGTGCCAAGTTGGGCTGGTTTGATACTACCAAGTGGTTCCTGCAATCTGCCATCCAGAAGCGGGGCAGCTTACTTTTGTTTGCCAGGGAAACGGATCGTTGTTTGTGTTTGGGGGCCTATGGCTGGGACTGACCGGCTGGCTCCATAAAATCCACGATAAGCAGCATGGTTCCCAGACCAGAGGTGGCACCAGTGCCAAGTCGGGCTGGTTTGATAGTACCAAGTGGCTCCTGCAATCTGCCATCCAGAAGCGGGGCAGCTTACTTTTGTTTGCCAGGGAAACGGGCCGAGGTTTGTGTCTCGGGGCCTATGGCAGGCAGTGACCGGCTGGCTCCTGAAAGCTACGATAGGCAGGATGGTGACCAGACCCATGGTGGCACCAGTGCCAAGTTGGGCTGGTTTGATAGTACCAAGTGGCTCCTGCAATCTGCCATCAAGAAGTTGGCAGGCGAGTTTTGTTTTCCAGGGAAAAGCGCCGTTGTTTGTGTTTGGGGGCCTGTGGTTGCGAGTGGCCGGCTGGCTCCTTAGAAACCACGATACGCAGGATTGTTCCCAGACCAGAGGTGGCACCAGTGCCAAGTCGGGCTGGTTTGATAGTACCAAGTGGCTCCTGCAATCTGCCATCCAGAAGCGGGGCAGCTTACTTTTGTTTGCCACGGAAACGGGCCGTTGTTTGTGTTTGGGGGCCTGTGGCTGGGAGAGGCCGACTGGCTCCTTAGAATCCACGATACGCAGGATGGTTCCCAGACCAGAGGTGGCACCAGTGCCAAGTCGGGCTGGTTTGATAGTACCAAGTGGCTCCTGCAATCTGCCATCCAGAAGCGGGGCAGCTTAATTTTCTTTGCCAGGGAAACGGGCCGAGCTTTGTGTCTGGGGGCCTATGGCTGGGAGTGACCGGCTGGCTCCTGAAAAGTTACGATAGGAAGGATGGTGACCAGACCCATGGTGGCACCAGTGCCAAGTTGGGCTGATTTGATAGTACCAAGTGGCTCCTGCAATCTGCCATCAAAACGTTGGTAGGCGAGTTTTGTTTTCCAGGGAAAAGCGCCGTTGTTTGTGTTTGGGGGCCTGTGGCTGGGAGTGGCCGGCTGGCTCCTTAGAATCCACGATACGCAGGATGGTTCCCAGACTTGTCGTGGCATCAGTGCCAAGTCGGGCTGGTTTGATAGTACCAAGTGGATCCTGCAATCTGCCATCCAGAAGCGGGGCAGCTTACTTTTGTTTGCCAGGGAAACGGGCCGAGGTTTTTGTCTGGGGGCCTATGGCTGGGAGTGACCGGCTGGCTCCTGAAAAGCTACGATAGGCAGGATGGTGACCAGACCCATGGTGGCAGCAGTGCCAAGTTGGGCTGGTTTGATAGTACCAAGTGGCTCCTGCAATCTGCCATCAAAAAGTTGGCAGGCGAGTTTTGTTTTCCAGGGAAAAGCGCCGTTGTTTGTGTTTGGGTGCCTGTGGTGGGAGTGGCCGGCTGGCTCTTTAGAATCCACGATACGCAGGATGGTTCCCAGACCAGTGGTGGCACCAGTGCCAAGTCGGGCGGGTTTGATAGTAACAAGTGCGTCCTACAATCTGCCATCCAGAAGCAGGGCAGCTTACTTTTGTTTTCCAGGGAAACGGGCCGAGGTTTTTGTCTGGGGGCCTATGGCTGGGAGTGACCGGCTGGCTCGTGAAAAGCTACGATAGGCAGGATGGTGACCAGACCCATGGCGGCACCAGTGCCAAGTTGGGCTGGTTTGATAGTACCAAGTGGCTCCTGCAATCTTCCATGATCACGTGGAGAAATACTTTCTGGTTTCAGCCTCTTGCTCTTTCTTCTCTCCCTCAACTTCTCTATCACCTCTCATCTGGTTCACATGCGCTGTCTTCAAGGTCCACAGGCTACTTTTCACAGAATCTTCTGGCCTGATGAAGTAAGAATGATGAATAGAACAGAGCTGGGATCTATTTTCCAGTTTGGATAAAATGCATTCTGCACACAAATCCAAGGAGAACGGGCTGCCCCGATGCCCAGAAAATCTTTCACTCCTGCTAGTGTTCTACGTCAACCGCAACTTAGTCTGAAAGAAAAGCTTTTTCTCTGAGAGCATCTGAGAGGTTTGCATGAAGCACTGATATCTGACATATGCAATTTTGAATAGGAGAGGAAAAAGAAAATGGCAAGGAGTTTTTAATTTTAGTGGTTTCAATTTTAATTTCCGTGCACTTTTTCAAAACTTGTCAGCTCAAATGCCCATCAACATCTTTTAGTCATCTGTAAGTCAGTATTCATATAAAATGTGCTTCAAATCCAAAGAATTTCAAATTTGCACTCCAAGCTTCTATGCCTAGATTTATGATTTCCTACACATATTAGATGAAAGGAAGGCCTTTTTTACTGTGGGAGTGCTGGAACACTGGAACAGGTTGCCCAGAGAAGTTGTGGGTGTCCCATCCCTGAAAGTATTCAAGGTCACCCTGGACGGGGCTTGGAGCAGCAACAAAGGAGAAGCTTGATGGTAGAGAAACAAAGTTGGACTATAGAAGAAACTCGGATTGAAGTATAGGATCAAGTTTTCTCTCAGCTCTTGGGGTAAATTCAAAGTTGTACAAAATGACATTTATCTGTGCTATTCACTACTGTAACAGAAAGTTTCATGAAAACTGTACAGAAGATAGTAAATTTTAAAAGAGATAAGAATTACAGCATAAAATCCATGGGATAGGTTACAACATGAGACACTCTCTAAGAGAAAATCTCTGTGTTTCAGCACTTCATCGGGGTAAGATTTCATGAAGTGCCAAAGAAGGCGGCAAAATATCATTCGGGACATTATTTACTGGAATTCAGCCTGGCCATTAGTAGGAACTGCCTTTGAACATATCATGTAGATATACCACACACACTTTCCCTTCACTGAAAAATTACTGTTTACAACAAATAAGCAATTGACAATCAAAATTGATTGAAAGCATCTTAAACATGTCAAGTATTTCATTGTAGATGATCTGTGATCCAAATGCTTCTTCCACCTTCGAGAGGGACAGAAGAATTCTTCCATATCATGATGGTTTAAAATTGTATCAACCAATGTTTTCTGCTGAAAAGATATCATCTATTTTTTTCTATTTTTGGAAGAAAATATTCCTAGACATACAACAGGTGAGAACTAAGTAATTTTAAAGAAACAAATGAAATGAAAATATTCTGTAAATAGAATGAAATGAAAAGCTGTGTTTTAAATAGGAGCTAAATATTAAACAGAATTTTTGTACCAGGCATTTGAATTACTGCACCAGCTCTTTTGCCCATCAAGAGAGGCATTTAGCATTTCAGTCTTTTCCAAGGTGTTCATGATCTGCTATGCTGATCTCTGTGTGTGCCTAGGTGTGTGTGGAGGGGGGGGCATATGAAGGGGAGTGTGTATGTTTGCTTTACAATTGTTGTGGCAGATTCATGCCTCAGCTCCACATTTTGTTTTAAAAAGGTCACACCGAGTGGATATGAAGTTTACTATCAACAAGAGATCGATTCCCAAATCATCCATTTGACTCTCCCTTATAAATCATGTGCTTTGTTGCATATTTTATCAAATATACTTTCAAGCCAGATGGAGGAAGGAGGATGTGGGAATCCCTCCACCATCTTGCAACTTTTATGTAAGTAGGTTTTCAAGAAAATCATCATTTCTCTTTTAAATATGTCTGGAACAGGCATGATGGTAGTGTCAACCTGTTGGAGTTTTTGTTGCTGGAAGAAGTTGTACAAAAGGATTGGTTTTTACATTGACCAGTTACTGAATCAAGCGCAGGAATACATTGGAAATTTAGCTGGGGGTTCCTTTTCCCAGCAGACTACTTCTAGAACGAGCTTGTACACTGAAGCTGACTCTTTTGCTCTCTTTTTGTTTCTTTCCTATTTTCTTGGCTTCTTTGCCACTATCTAGACAATTTTGGAACTTTGTTCCCAACTAAAATGGTTTCAATAGTCTGATTGTGATCATACATTTTTACAAGGAATTTTTAAAATCTTTCCTCGAGTCCAGAAAGTCAAGGACTTAGATCTTTTTCTTCCCTTATCAATATTGCCATGAAATTGATAAATAAAGACCAACTCTTTATTTTTGTTTTTAACCCACGTAGATAATTCCCATCCATTAATCCATTTTGTGGACCAATAGCTGCCATTCTGATGGAAGCTGTCACTTCTTAACAATAGGCATTCTGTGACTATGTTGACAGCACTTTGGGTGAAGATCCTAACTGGTCTTAGATATACATAGGGAGAAATTTGCTCAGCCAGTGTCAGTCTTAAGCATGCGTATCAGAAGATCTTTCTAGAGCTGGGAATTTTCCCATGAAAGGGATTCAGTTAGGGAAGAGACACTTGTGCCAGAGTTTTACATTCTTCTTGAACACTGCTTAAGGAACTTAGATGCCATGTCCATTTGGATCTCTGTCTGCACAGAACTTTGTCATGCCAGCGCTTTGAAATGCATCTTGAAGAGAATTCACTAGCACAGAATGAAAGAGAGTGGAAGGGGTTGGTGGGGCTAACCAGGCCCAACCCCCCTGCCTAAACCAGGATACCTAGAGCCTCTTGCCCAGGATTCTATCTGGGTGTACTTTTAATGTCTTCAAAGATCCAGGCTCCACAATCTTTCTGGGCAGTCTGTGCCGTGGTTCAGTCACCCTGACAGTAAAGAAACATTTACTGATGTTCAAAGGCAATCTCCTGTATTTCAGTGTGTGCCCACTGCCTCTTGTCTTTTCCCTCAGCATCACTGAAAAGACACTGATTCCCTCCCCTTTGCACTATTGCTTCCATATGTATGTGTGATGCCATGTAGAGGTATGTCAAAAACCTCCCTGAAGCCCAGGCAGATAATATTCCCTTCATCTACCAGTCAAGTTGATTCATCAGAGGAGTTTAAAGTGATGTTCAGCATGAAATTCCCCTGAAAAATCATGCTAACTACATTATTTGGTCATCTGTCATGTGCCTGGCAAGGATTTCCAGGAAGAGCTGCTTCATCAACTTCCTGGGGATAAAAAAGAGGCTGGCTGGTTTGTACTATGGCGAGTCCTCTTAATTGCCTTTTTTGAAGATGGGTGTCATTTGCTAACATCCACTCTTTAGCCTCTCTTGTCGTCTACATCTTAGCAAAACGCTTTTCCACTATGTCTGGCTAGGAAAAACTGTGCCAGCACAGAAAACATCTCCCATCGTGTTCTAGAAGTTGCACGGATGTCTGCCAAGTGTTTGGCAGGAAGAAAAGAAAAGTTGTCCAAAACAGCTTCCAATCGAATGTTCCTGTGATTGGAAAAGTCAGGAGAGTGCAAAGGTACTGTTTTCTATCAGTTGGCAAGGTGCGCACACAATCCCAGTGTTGTACAGCTTGCTTCTTCACCTTCCCGAAGCTGCCGCTCTCGCCGGCTGCCGGAGCCCAAGAAGCGGCTTCTTCGCGCAAAGACGATTGTGCCGCTCACAGGGCTCTCCTTAGCGCGGCTTCTGCCGAAAGACGCCCGGCAGCGGCTCTTACCTCCGGAGAGCATCCTACCTTCGTCTTTAGCTCCTCTTCTCATCTACACCTCGGCAAAAAGCTTTTCCACTATGTCTGGCTAGGAAAAACTGTGCCAGCACAGAAAACATCTCCCATCGTGTTCTAGAAGTTGCACGGATGTCTGCCAAGTGTTTGGCAGGAAGAAAAGAAAAGTTGTCCAAAACAGCTTCCAATCGAATGTTCCTGTGATTGGAAAAGTCAGGAGAGTGCAAAGGTACTGTTTTCTATCAGTTGGCAAGGTGCGCACACAATCCCAGTGTTGTACAGCTTGCTTCTTCACCTTACCGAAGCTGCCGCTCTCGCCGGCTGCCGGAGCCCAAGAAGCGGCTTCTTCGCGCAAAGACGATTGTGCCGCTCACAGTGCTCTCCTTAGCGCGGCTTCTGCCGAAAGACGCCCGGCAGCGGCTCTTACCTCCGGAGAGCATCCTACCTTCGTCTTTCGCGTCTTTTCTAGTCTACATCTTAGCAAAACGCTTTTCCACTATGTCTGGCTAGGAAAAACCGTGCCAGCACAGAAAACATCTCCCATCGTTTTCTAGAAGTTGCACGGATGTCTGCCAAGTGTTTGGGAGGAAGAAAAGAAAAGTTGTCCAAAACAGCTTCCAATCGAATGTTCATGTGATTGGAAAAGTCAGGAGTGCAAAGGTACTGTTTTCTATCAGTTGGCAAGGTGCGCACACAATCCCAGTGTTGTACAGCTTGCTTCTTCACCTTCCCGAAGCTGCCACTCTCAGGAGGTAAGAGCCGCTGCCGGGCGTCTTTCGGCAGAAGCCGCGCTAAGGAGAGCACTGTGAGCGGCACAATCGTCTTTGCGCGAAGAAGCCGCTTCTTCGGCTCCGGCAGCCGGCGAGAGCGGCAGCTTCGGGAAGGTGAAGAAGCAAGCTGTACAACACTGGGATTGTGTGCGCACCTTGCCAACTGATAGAAAACAGTACCTTTGCACTCTCCTGACTTTTCCAATCACAGGAACATTTGTTTGGAGGCGTTTTGGACAACTTTTCTTTTCTTCCTGCCAAACACTTGGCAGACATCCGTGCAACTTCTAGAACACGATGGGAGATGTTTTCTGTGCTGGCACAGTTTTTCCTAGCCAGACATAGTGGAAAAGCGTTTTGCTAAGATGTAGACTACAAAAGACGCGAAAGACGAAGGTAGGATGCTCTCCGGAGGTAAGAGCCGCTGCCGGGCGTCTTTCGGCAGAAGCCGCGCTAAGGAGAGCCCTGTGAGCGGCACAACCGTCTTTGCGCGAAGAAGCCGCTTCTTGGGCTCCGGCAGCCGGCGAGAGCGGCAGCTTCGGGAAGGTGAAGAAGCAAGCTGTACAACACTGGGATTGTGTGCGCACCTTGCCAACTGATAGAAAACAGTACCTTTGCACTCTCCTGACTTTTCCAATCACAGGAACATTCGATTGGAAGCTGTTTTGGACAACTTTTCTTTTCTTCCTGCCAAACACTTGGCAGACATCCGTGCAACTTCTAGAACACGATGGGAGATGTTTTCTGTGCTGGCACAGTTTTTCCTAGCCAGACATAGTGGAAAAGCGTTTTGCTAAGATGTAGACTACAAAAGACGCGAAAGACGAAGGTAGGATGCTCTCCGGAGGTAAGAGCCGCTGCCGGGTGTCTTTCGGCAGAAGCCGCGCTAAGCAGAGGCCTGTGAGCGGCACAATCGTCTTTGCGCGAAGAAGCCGCTTCTTCGGCTCCGGCAGCCGGCGAGAGCGGCAGCTTCGGGAAGGTGAAGAAGCAAGCTGTACAACACTGGGATTGTGTGCGCACCTTGCCAACTGATAGAAAACAGTACCTTTGCACTCTCCTGACTTTTCCAATCACAGGAACATTCGATTGGAAGCTGTTTTGGACAACTTTTCTTTTCTTCCTGCCAAACACTTGGCAGACATCCGTGCAACTTCTAGAACACGATGGGAGATGTTTTCTGTGCTGGCACAGTTTTTCCTAGCCAGACATAGTGGAAAAGCTTTTTGCCGAGGTGTAGATGAGAAGAGGAGCTAAAGACGAAGGTAGGATGCTCTCCGGAGGTAAGAGCCGCTGCCGGGCGTCTTTCGGCAGAAGCCGCGCTAAGGAGAGCACTGTGAGCGGCACAATCGTCTTTGCGCGAAGAAGCCGCTTCTTGGGCTCCGGCAGCCGGCGAGAGCGGCAGCTTCGGGAAGGTGAAGAAGCAAGCTGTACAACACTGGGATTGTGTGCGCACCTTGCCAACTGATAGAAAACAGTACCTTTGCACTCTCCTGACTTTTCCAATCACAGGAACATTCGATTGGAAGCTGTTTTGGACAACTTTTCTTTTCTTCCTGCCAAACACTTGGCAGACATCCGTGCTACATCTAGAACACGATGGGAGATGTTTTCTGTACTGGCACAGTTTTTCCTAGCCAGACATAGTGGAAAAGCTTTTTGCCGAGGTGTAGATGAGAAGAGGAGCTAAAGACGAAGGTAGGATGCTCTCCGGAGGTAAGAGCCGCTGCCGGGCGTCTTTCGGCAGAAGCCGCGCTAAGGAGAGCCCTGTGAGAGGCACAATCGTCTTTGCGCGAAGAAGCCGCTTCTTGGGCTCCGGCAGCCGGCGAGAGCGGCAGCTTCGGGAAGGTGAAGAAGCAAGCTGTACAACACTGGGATTGTGTGCGCACCTTGCCAACTGATAGAAAACAGTACCTTTGCACTCTCCTGACTTTTCCAATCACAGGAACATTCGATTGGAAGCTGTTTTGGACAACTTTTCTTTTCTTCCTGCCAAACACTTGGCAGACATCCGTGCAACGTCTAGAACACGATGGGAGATGTTTTCTGTGCTGGCACAGTTTTTCCTAGCCAGACATAGTGGAAAAGCTTTTTGCCGAGGTGTAGATGAGAAGAGGAGCTAAAGACGAAGGTAGGATGCTCTCCGGAGGTAAGAGCCGCTGCCGGGCGTCTTTCGGCAGAAGCCGCGCTAAGGAGAGCACTGTGAGCGGCACAATCGTCTTTGCGCGAAGAAGCCGCTTCTTGGGCTCCGGCAGCAGGCGAGAGCGGCAGCTTCGGGAAGGTGAAGAAGCAAGCTGTACAACACTGGGATTGTGTGCGCACCTTGCCAACTGATAGAAAACAGTACTTTGCACTCTCCTGACTTTTCCAATCACAGGAACATTCGATTGGAAGCTGTTTTGGACAACTTTTCTTTTCTTCCTGCCAAACACTTGGCAGACATCCGTGAAACTTCTAGAACACGATGGGAGATGTTTTCTGTGCTGGCACAGTTTTTCCTAGCCAGACATAGTGGAAAAGCGTTTTGCTAAGATGTAGACGACAAGAGAGGCTAAAGAGTGGATGTTAGCAAATGACACCCATCTTCAAAAAAGGCAATTAAGAGGACTCGCCATAGTACAAACCAGCCAGCCTCTTTTTTATCCCCAGGAAGTTGATGAAGCAGCTCTTCCTGGAAATCCTTGCCAGGCACATGACAGATGACCAAATAATGTAGTTAGCATGATTTTTCAGGGGAATTTCATGCTGAACATCACTTTAAACTCCTCTGATGAATCAACTTGACTGGTAGATGAAGGGAATATTTTCTGCCTGGGCTTCAGGGAGGTTTTTGACATACCTCTACATGGCATCACACATACATATGGAAGCAATAGTGCAAAGGGGAGGGAATCAGTGTCTTTTCAGTGATGCTGAGGGAAAAGACAAGAGGCAGTGGGCACACACTGAAATACAGGAGATTGCCTTTGAACATCAGTAAATGTTTCTTTACTGTCAGGGTGACTGAACCACGGCACAGACTGCCCAGAAAGATTGTGGAGCCTGGATCTTTGAAGACATTAAAAGTACACCCAGATAGAATCCTGGGCAAGAGGCTCTAGGTATCCTGGTTTAGGCAGGGGGGTTGGGCCTGGTTAGCCCCACCAACCCCTTCCACTCTCTTTCATTCTGTGCTAGTGAATTCTCTTCAAGATGCATTTCAAAGCACTGGCATGACAAAGTTCTGTGCAGACAGAGATCCAAATGGACATGGCATCTAAGTTCCTTAAGCAGTGTTCAAGAAGAATGTAAAACTCTGGCACAAGTGTCTCTTCCCTAACTGAATCCCTTTCATGGGAAAATTCCCAGCTCTAGAAAGATCTTCTGATACGCATGCTTAAGACTGACACTGGCTGAGCAAATTTCTCCCTATGTATATCTAAGACCAGTTAGGATCTTCACCCAAAGTGCTGTCAACATAGTCACAGAATGCCTATTGTTAAGAAGTGACAGCTTCCATCAGAATGGCAGCTATTGGTCCACAAAATGGATTAATGGATGGGAATTATCTACGTGGGTTAAAAACAAAAATAAAGAGTTGGTCTTTATTTATCAATTTCATGGCAATATTGATAAGGGAAGAAAAAGATCTAAGTCCTTGACTTTCTGGACTCGAGGAAAGATTTTAAAAATTCCTTGTAAAAATGTATGATCACAATCAGACTATTGAAACCATTTTAGTTGGGAACAAAGTTCCAAAATTGTCTAGATAGTGGCAAAGAAGCCAAGAAAATAGGAAAGAAACAAAAAGAGAGCAAAAGAGTCAGCTTCAGTGTACAAGCTCGTTCTAGAAGTAGTCTGCTGGGAAAAGGAACCCCCAGCTAAATTTCCAATGTATTCCTGCGCTTGATTCAGTAACTGGTCAATGTAAAAACCAATCCTTTTGTACAACTTCTTCCAGCAACAAAAACTCCAACAGGTTGACACTACCATCATGCCTGTTCCAGACATATTTAAAAGAGAAATGATGATTTTCTTGAAAACCTACTTACATAAAAGTTGCAAGATGGTGGAGGGATTCCCACATCCTCCTTCCTCCATCTGGCTTGAAAGTATATTTGATAAAATATGCAACAAAGCACATGATTTATAAGGGAGAGTCAAATGGATGATTTGGGAATCGATCTCTTGTTGATAGTAAACTTCATATCCACTCGGTGTGACCTTTTTAAAACAAAATGTGGAGCTGAGGCATGAATCTGCCACAACAATTGTAAAGCAAACATACACACTCCCCTTCATATGCCCCCCCCTCCACACACACCTAGGCACACACAGAGATCAGCATAGCAGATCATGAACACCTTGGAAAAGACTGAAATGCTAAATGCCTCTCTTGATGGGCAAAAGAGCTGGTGCAGTAATTCAAATGCCTGGTACAAAAATTCTGTTTAATATTTAGCTCCTATTTAAAACACAGCTTTTCCTTTCATTCTATTTACAGAATATTTTCATTTCATTTGTTTCTTTAAAATTACTTAGTTCTCACCTGTTGTATGTCTAGGAATATTTTCTTCCAAAAATAGAAAAAAATAGATGATATCTTTTCAGCAGAAAACATTGGTTGATACAATTTTAAACCATCATGATATGGAAGAATTCTTCTGTCCCTCTCGAAGGTGGAAGAAGCATTTGGATCACAGATCATCTACAATGAAATACTTGACATGTTTAAGATGCTTTCAATCAATTTTGATTGTCAATTGCTTATTTGTTGTAAACAGTAATTTTTCAGTGAAGGGAAAGTGTGTGTGGTATATCTACATGATATGTTCAAAGGCAGTTCCTACTAATGGCCAGGCTGAATTCCAGTAAATAATGTCCCGAATGATATTTTGCCGCCTTCTTTGGCACTTCATGAAATCTTACCCCGATGAAGTGCTGAAACACAGAGATTTTCTCTTAGAGAGTGTCTCATGTTGTAACCTATCCCATGGATTTTATGCTGTAATTCTTATCTCTTTTAAAATTTACTATCTTCTGTACAGTTTTCATGAAACTTTCTGTTACAGTAGTGAATAGCACAGATAAATGTCATTTTGTACAACTTTGAATTTACCCCAAGAGCTGAGAGAAAACTTGATCCTATACTTCAATCCGAGTTTCTTCTATAGTCCAACTTTGTTTCTCTACCATCAAGCTTCTCCTTTGTTGCTGCTCCAAGCCCCGTCCAGGGTGACCTTGAATACTTTCAGGGATGGGACACCCACAACTTCTCTGGGCAACCTGTTCCAGTGTTCCAGCACTCCCACAGTAAAAAAGGCCTTCCTTTCATCTAATATGTGTAGGAAATCATAAATCTAGGCATAGAAGCTTGGAGTGCAAATTTGAAATTCTTTGGATTTGAAGCACATTTTATATGAATACTGACTTACAGATGACTAAAAGATGTTGATGGGCATTTGAGCTGACAAGTTTTGAAAAAGTGCACGGAAATTAAAATTGAAACCACTAAAATTAAAAACTCCTTGCCATTTTCTTTTTCCTCTCCTATTCAAAATTGCATATGTCAGATATCAGTGCTTCATGCAAACCTCTCAGATGCTCTCAGAGAAAAAGCTTTTCTTTCAGACTAAGTTGCGGTTGACGTAGAACACTAGCAGGAGTGAAAGATTTTCTGGGCATCGGGGCAGCCCGTTCTCCTTGGATTTGTGTGCAGAATGCATTTTATCCAAACTGGAAAATAGATCCCAGCTCTGTTCTATTCATCATCCTTACTTCATCAGGCCAGAAGATTCTGTGAAAAGTAGCCTGTGGACCTTGAAGACAGCGCATGTGAACCAGATGAGAGGTGATAGAGAAGTTGAGGGAGAGAAGAAAGAGCATGAGGCTGAAACCAGAAAGTATTTCTCCACGTGATCATGGAAGATTGCAGGAGCCACTTGGTACTATCAAACCAGCCCAACTTGGCACTTGTGCCACCTTGGGTCTGGGAGCCATGTTGCATATCGTGCATTTTAAGGAGCCAGCTGGCCACACCCAGCCATATGCCCCCAAACACAAACCAAGGCCCTTTTCTCTGGCAAACAAAACTCAGCTGCCCTGCTTCTGGATGGCAGATTGCAGGAACCACTTGGTACTATCAAACCAGCCCAACTTGGCACTGGTGCCACCATGGGTCTGGTCACCATCCTGCCTATTGTAGCTTTTCAGGAGCCAGCCGGTCACTCTCAGCCATAGGCCCCCAAACACAAACCTCGGCCCGTTTCCCTGGCAAACAAAAGTAAGCTGCCCCGCTTCTGCATGGCAGATTGCAGGAGCTACTTAGTACTATCAAATCAGCCCGACTTGGCACAGGTGCCACCTTGGATCTGGGAACCATCCTGTGTATCGTGGATTTTCAGGGGCCAGCCGGCCACTCTCAGCCATATGCCCCCAAAAACAAACCACGGACCTTTTCTCTGGCAAACAAAAATCAGCTGCCCCACTTCTGGATGGCAGATTGCAGGAGCCACTTGGGACTATCACACCAGCACAACATGGCACTGCTGCCACCTTGGATCTGGGAACAATCCTGCGTATCGTACATATTCAGGAACCAGCCGAACACTCCCAGCCACAGGCCCCCAAACACAAACAACGGCCCTTTTCTCTGGCAAACAAAACTCAACTGCCCCTCTTCTGGATGGCAAATTGCAGGACGCACTTGGTACTACAAAAAGAGCCCGACTTGGCAGTGGTGCCACCTTGGCTCTGGGAACCATCCTGTGTATCGAGCATTTTAAGGAGCCAGCCGGCAATTCCCAGCCGTATGCCCCAAAAAGAAACCATGGACCTTTTCTCTGGCAAAAAAAACTCAGCTGTCCCGCTTCTGGATGGCAGATTGCAGGAGTTACTTTGAACCATACAACCAGCCTTACTTGGCACTGGTGCCACCTTGGATCTGGGAACCATCCTGCCTATCGTTGATTTTCAGGGGCCAGCCGGCCACTCTCAGCCATAGGCCCCCAAACACAAACCACAGCCCTTTTCTCTAGCAAACAAAATTCAACTGCCCCGCTTCTGGATGGCAAATTGCAGGAGCCACTGGGTACTACAAAAACAGCCTGACTTGGCACTGGTGCCACCTTGCGTCTGGTTACCATGCGGCGTATCGTGCATTTTAAGGAGCCAGGTGGCCACTCCCAGCCATATGCCCCCAAACACAACCCACGGCCCTTTTCTCTGGCAAACAAAACTCAGCTGCCCCGCTTCTGGATGGCAGATTGCAGGAGACACTTGGTACTATCAAACCAGCCCGACTTGGCACTGGTGCCACCTTGGGTCTGGGAACCATCCTGCGTATTGTGGATTGTCAGGAGACAGCCGACCACTCTCGGCCACAGAGCCCAATCAAAAACAAAGGTCCGTTTCCCTGGCAAAAAAAACTCAGCTGCCCCGCTTCTGGATGGCAGATTGCAGGAGCCACTTGGTACTATCAAACCAGCCCGACTTGGCACTGGTGCCACCTTGGGTCTGGGAACCATCCTGCCTATCGTGGATTTTAAGGAGCCAGCCGGCTACTCCCAGCCACAGGCCCCCAACAAAAACCACGGCTCTTTTTTCTCGCAAACAAAACTTAGCTGCCTCACTTCTGGATGGCAGATTGCAGGAGCCACTTGGTGTAATCAAACCAGCCCGACTTGGCACTGGTGCCACCTTGGGTCTGGGAACCATCCTGCGTATCGTGGATTCTAAGGAGCCAGCCGGCCACTCCCAGCCACAGGCCCCCAAACAAAATCAACGGCGCTGTTCCCTGGAAAACAAAACACGCCTGCCAACTTTTTGATGGAGTTTGCAGGAGCCACTTGGTACTATCAAACCAGCCCGACTTGGCACTGGTGCCACTTTGGGTCTGGGAAACATCCTGCGTATCGTGGATTCTTAGGAGCCAGCCGGCCACTCCTAGCCACAGGCCCCCAAACAAAAACCTAGGCCTATTTCTCTGGCAAACAAAAGTAAGCTGCCCTGCTTCTGGATGGCAGATTGCAGGAGACACTTGGTACTATCAAACCAGCCCAACTTGGCACTGGTGCCACCTTGGGTCTGGGAACCATCCTGCGTATCGTGGATTCTAAGGAGCCAGCTGGCCACTCCCAGCCACAGGCCCCCAAACACAAACAACGGCGCTTTTCCCTGGAAAACAAAACTCGCCTGCCAACTTTTTGATGGCAGATTGCAGGAGCCACTTGGTACTATCAAATCAGCCCAACTTGGCACTGGTGCCACCATGGGTCTGGTCACCATCCTGCCTATCGTAGCTTTTCAGGAGCCAGCCGGTCACTCCCAGCCATAGGCCCCCAGACAAAAACCTCGGCCCGTTTCCCTGGCAAACAAAAGTAAGCTGCCCCGCTTCTGGATGGCAGATTGCAGGACGCACTTGGTACTATCAAACCAGCCCAACTTGGAAATGGTGCCACCTTGGGTCTGGGAACCATCCTGCGTATCGTGGATTCTAAGGAGCCAGCGGGCCACTCCCAGCCACAGGCCCCCAAATACAAACAACGGCGCTTTTCCCTGGAAAACAAAACTCGCCTGCCAAATTTTTGATGGCAGATTGCAGGAGCCACTTGGTACTATCAAATCAGCCCAACTTGGCACTGGTGCCACCATGGATCTGGTCACCATCCTGCCTATCGTAGCTGTTCAGGTGCCAGCCGGTCACTCCCAGCCATAGGAACCAAGACACAAACCTCGGCCCGTTTCCCTGGCAAACAAAAGTAAGCTGCCCCGCTTCTGGATGGCAGATTGCAGGAGCCACTTTGCACCATCAAACTGGCCCGACTTGTCACTGGTGCCACCTCAGGTCTGGGAACCCTCCTGCGTATCGTGGATTCCAATTAGCAAGACGGCCACTCCCAGCCACAGGCCCCCAAACACAAACAATGGCGCTTTTCCCTGGAAAACAAAACTCGCCTGCCAACTTTTTGATGGCAGATTGCAGGAGCCACTTGGTACTATCAAACCAGCCCAACTTGGCACTGCTGACACCATGGGTCTGGTCACCTTCCTGCCTATCGTAGCTTTTCAGGAGCCAGCCGGTCACTCCCAGCCATAGGCCCCCAGACACAAAGCTCGGCCCGTTTCCCTGGCAAACAAAAGTAAGCTGCCCCGCTTCTGGATGGCAGATTTCAGGATCCACTTGTTATTATCAAACCAGCCCGACTTGGTACTGGTGCCACCTCTGGTCTGGGAACCATCCTGCGTATCGTGGATTCTAAGGAGCCAGCCGGCCACTCCCAGCCACAGGCCCCCAAAAAAAAACATCGGCGCTTTTCCCTGGAAAACAAAACTCGCCTGCCAACATTTTGATGGCAGATTGCAGGAACCACTTGGTACTATCAAACCAGCCCAACTTGGCACTGGTGCCACCTTGGGTCTTGAACCATCCGGCGTATCGTGTGTTTAAAGGAACCAGCCGGCCACTCCAGCCACAGGCCCGCAGACACAAACAACGGCGCTTTTCCCTGGAAAACAAAGCTTGCCTGCTGACTTTTGATGGCAGATTGCAGGAGCCACTTTGTACTTTGAAATCAGCCGAACATGGCTCTGGTGCCACCATGGGTCTGGTCACCATCCTGCCTATCGTAGCTTTTCAGGAGCCAGCCGGTCACTCCCAGCCATAGGCCCCCAGACACAAAGCTCGGCCCGTTTCCCTGGCAAACAAAAGTAAGCTACCCCGCTTCTGGATGGCAGATTGCAGGACGCACTTGGTACTATCAAACCAGCCCAACTTATCACTGGTGCCACCTCAGGTCAGGGAACCATCCTGCGTATTGTGGATTCTAAGGAGCCAGCCGGCCACTCCCAGCCACAGGCCCCCAAACACAAACAACGGCGCTTTTCCCTGGAAAACAAAACTCGCCTGCCAAGTTTTTGATGGCAGATTGCAGGAGCCACTTGGTACTATCAAACCAGCCCAACTTGGCACTGGTGCCACCATGGGTCTGGTCACCATCCTGCCTATCGTAGCTTTTCAGGAGCCAGCCAGTCACTCCCTGCCATAGGCCCCCAAACACAAACCTCGGCCCGTTTCCCTGGCAAACAAAAGTAAGCTGCCCCGCTTCTGGATGGCAGATTGCAGGACGCACTTGGTACTATCAAACCAGCCCGACTTGGCACTGGTGCTACCTCAGGTCTGGGAACCATCCTGCGTATCGTGGAGTCTAGGAGCCAGCCGGCCACTCCCAGCCTCAGGCCCCCAAACACAAACATCGGCGCTTTTCCCTGGAAAACAAAACTCGCCTGCCAACTTTTTGATGGCAGATTGCCGGAGCCACTTGGTACTATCAAACCAGCCCAACTTGGCACTGGTGCCACCATGGGTCTGGTCACCATCCTGCCTATCGTAGCTTTTCAGGAGCCAGCCGGTCACTCCCAGCCATAGACCCCAGACACAAACCTCGGCCCGTTTCCCTGGCAAAAAAAAGTAAGCTGCCCCGCTTCTGGATGGCAGATTGCAGGAGCCACTTTGCACCATGAAACTAGCCCGACTTGGCACTGGTGCCACCTCAGGTCTGGGAACCATCCTGCGTATCGTGGATTCTAAGGAGCCAGCCGGACACTCCCAGCCACAGGCCCTCAAACACAAACAGCGGCGCTTTTCCCTGGAAAACAAAACTCGCCTGCCAAATTTTGATGGCAGATTGCCGGAGCAACTTGGTACTATCAAACCAGCCCAACTTGGCACTGGTGCCACCATGGGTCTGGTCACCATCCTGCCTATCGTAGCTTTTCAGGAGCCAGCCGGTCACTCCAAGCCATAGGCCCCCAGACAAAACCTCGGCCATTTTCCCTGGCAAACAAAAGTAAGCCACCCCGCTTCTGCATGGCTGATTGCAGGAGCCACTTTGCAGCATCCAACTAGCCCGACTTGGCACTGGTGCCACGTCAGGTCTGGGAACCATCCTGCGTATCGTGGATTCCAATTATAAAGCCGGCCACTCCCAGCCACAGGCCCCCAAACACAAACAACGGCGCTTTCCCCTGGAAATCAAAACTCGCCTGCCAAATTTTTGATGGCAGATTGCAGGAGCCACTTGGTACTATCAAACCAGCCCAACTTGGCACTGGTGCCACCATGGGTCTGGTCACCATCCTGCCTATCGTAGCTTTTCAGGACCTAGACGGTCACTCGCAGCCATAGGCCCCCAGACACAAAGCTCGGCCCGTTTCCCTGGCAAACGAGTAAGCTGCCCCGCTTCTGGATGGCAGATTGCAGGAACCACTTGGTACTATCAAACCAGCCCAACTTGGCACTGGTGCCACCTCAGGTCTGGGAACCATCCTCCCGATCGTGGATTCTAAGGAGCCATCCGGCCACTCCCACCCACAGGCCCCCAAACACAAACAACGGCGCTTTTCCCTGGAAAACAAAACTCGCCTGCCAACTTTTTGATGGCGGATTGCAGGAGCCACTTGGTACTATCAAACCAGTCCAACTTGGCACTGGTGCCACCATGGATATGGTCACCATCCTGCCTATCGTAGCTTTTCAGGACCTAGCAGGTCACTCCCAGCCATAGGCCCCCAGACACAAAGCTCTGCCCGTTTCCCTGGCAAACAAAAGTAAGCTGTCCCGCTTCTGGATGGCAGATTGCAGGATCCACTAGGTATTATCAAACCAGCCCGACTTGGCACTGGTGCCACCTCTGGTCTGGGAACCATGCTGCGTATCGTGGATTCTAATTAGCCAGCCGGCCACTCCCACCCACAGGCGCCCAAACACAAACAACGGCGCTTTCCCCTGGAAAACAAAACTCGCCTGCCAACTTTTTGATGGCAGATTGCAGGAGCCACTTGGTACTATCAAACCAGCCCAACTTGGCACTGGTGCCACCATGGGTCTGGTCACCATCCTGCCTATCGTAGCTTTTCAGGAGCCAGCCTGTCACTCCAAGCCATAGGCCCCCAGACAAAAACCTTGGCCCGTTTCCCTGGCAAACAAAAGTAAGCTGCCCCGCTTCTGGATGGAAGATTGCAGGAGCCACTTGGTACTATAAAACCAGCCCTACTTGGCACTGGTGCCACCTCTGGTCTGGGAACCATGCTGCGTATCGTGGATTCTAAGGAGCCAGCCGGCCACTCCCAGCCACAGGCCCCCAAACACAAACAACGGCGCTTTTCCCTGGAAAACAAAACTCGCCTGCCAACTTTTTGATGGCAGATTGCAGGAGCCACTTGGTACTATCAAACCAGCCCAACTTGGCACTGGTGCCACCTTGGGTCTGGTCACCATCCTGCCTATCGTAGCTTTTCAGGAGCCAGCCGGTCACTCCCAGCCATAGGCCCCCAGACACAAACCTCGGCCCGTTTCCCTGGCAAACAAAAGTAAGCTGCCCCGCTTCTGGACGGCAGATTGCAGGAATAACTTGGTACTATGAAACCAGCCCAACTTGGCACTGGTGCCACCTTGGGTCTGGGAACCATCCTGCGTATCGTGGATTCTAAGGAGCCAGCCGGTCACTCCCAGCCACAGGCCCCCAAACACAAACAACGGCGCTTTTCCCTGGAAAACAAAACTGGCCTGCCAATATTTTGATGGCAGATTGCAGGAGCCACTTGGTACTATCAAATCAGCCCAACATGCCACTGGTGCCACCATGGGTCTGGTCACCATCCTGCCTATCGTAGCTTTTCAGGAGCCAGCCGGTCCCTCCCTGCCATAGGCCCCCAGAGAAAAACCTCGGCCCGTTTCCCTGGCAAACAAAAGTAAGCTGCCCCGCTTCTGGATGGCAGATTGCAGGAGCCACTTTGCACCATCAAACTAGCCCGACTTGGCACTGGTGCCACCTCTGGTCTGGGAACCATCCTGCGTATCGTGGAGACTAAGGAACCAGACGGCCACTCCAGCCACAGGCCCCCAGACACAAACAACGGCGCTTTTCCCTGGAAAACAAAACTCGCCTGCCAAGTTTTTGATGGCAGATTGCAGGAGCCACTTGGTACTATCAAACCAGCCCAACTTGGCACTGGTGCCACCATGGGTCTGGTCACCATCCTGCCTATCGTAGCTTTTCAGGAGCCAGCCGGTCACTCGCAGCCATAGGCCCCCAGACACAAAGCTCGGCCCGTTTCCCTGGCAAACAAAAGTAAGCTACCCCGCTTCTGGATGGCAGATTGCAGGAGCCACTTTGCACCATCAAACTAGCCCGACTTGGCACTGGTGCCACCTCAGGTCTGGGAATGAGCCTGGGTATGGTGGATTCTAAGGAGCCAGCCGGCCACTCCCAGCCACAGGCCCCCAAACACAAACAACGGCGCTTTCCCCTGGAAAACAAAACTCGCCTGCCAACTTTTTGATGGCAGATTGCAGGAGCCACTTGGTACTATCCAACCAGCCCAACTTGGCACTGGTGCCACCATGGGTCTGGTCACCTTCCTGCCTATCGTAGCTTTTCAGGAGCCAGCCGGTCACTCCCAGCCATAGGCCCCCAGACACAAAGCTCGGCCCGTTTCCCTGGCAAACAAAAGTAAGCTGCCCCGCTTCTGGATGGCAGATTGCAGGAGCCACTTTACACCATCAAACTAGCCCGACTTGGCACTGGTGCCACCTCAGGTCTGGGAACCATGCTGCGTATCGTGGATTCTAATTAGCCAGCCGGTCAGTCCCTGCCATAGGCCCCCAAACACAAACAAGGGCGCTATTCACTGGAAAACAAAACTCGCCTGCCAAATTTTGATGGCAGATTGCCGGAGCCACTTGGTACTATCAAACCAGCCCAACTTGACAGTGGTGCCACCATGGGTCTGGTCACCATCCTGCCTATCGTAGCTTTTCAGGAGCCAGCCGGTCACTCCCAGCCATAGGCCCCCAGACAAAAACCTCGACCCGTTTCCCTGGCAAACAAAAGTAAGTTATCCCGCATGTGGATGGCAGATTGCAGGAGCCAGTTTTCTCCATCAAACCAGCAAAACTTGGCACTGGTACCACCACTGGTCTGGGAACCATCCTCCGTATCGTGGATTCTAAGGAGCCAGCCGGCCACTCCCAGCCACAGGCCCCCAAACACAAACAACGGCGCTTTTCCCTGGATAACAAACTCGCCTGCCAACTTTTTGATGGCAGATTGCAGGAGCCACTAGGTACTATCAAACCAGCCCAACTTGGCACTGGTGCCACCATGGGTCTGGTCACCATCCTGCCTATCGTAGCTTTTCAGGAGCCAACCGGTCACTCCCAGCCATAGGCCCTTAGACACAAACCTCGGCCCGTTTCCCTGGCAAACAAAAGTTAGCTGCCCCGCTTCTGGATGGCAGATTGCAGGACGCACTTGGTACTATCAAACCAGCCCGACTTGGCACTGGTGCCACGACAAGTCTGGGAACCATCCTGCGTATCGTGGATTCTAAGGAGCCAGCCGGCCACTCCCTGCCACAGGCACCCAAACACAAACAACGGCGCTTTTCCCTGGAAAACAAAACTCGCCTGCCAACTTTTTGATGGCGGATTGCAGGAGCCACTTGGTACTATCAAACCAGCCCAACTTGGCACTGGTGCCACCATGGATGTGGTCACCATCCTGCCTATCGTAGCTTTTCAGTACCTAGCAGGTCACTCCCAGCCATAGGCGCCCAGACACAAAGCTCGGCCCGTTTCCCTGGCAAACAAAATTAAGCTGCCCCGCTTCTGGATGGCAGATTGCATGAACCACTTGGTAGTATAAAACCAGCCCGACTTGGCACTGGTGCCACCTCTGGTCTGGGAACCATCCTGTGAATCGTGGATTCTAAGGAGCCAGCCGGTCACTCCCAGCCACAGGCCCCCAAACACAAACAACAGCGCTTTTCCCTGGAAACCAAAACTCGCCTGCCAATATTTTGATGGCAGATTGCAGGAGCCACTTGGTACTATCAAATCAGCCCAACTTGGCACTGGTGCCACCTTGGGTCTGGTCACCATCCTGCCTATCGTAGCTGTTCAGGCGCCACCCGGTCACTCCCAGCCATAGGCCCCCAGAGAAAAACCTCGGCCCGTTTCCCTGGCAAAGAAAAGTAAGCTACCCCGCTTCTGGATGGCAGATTGCAGGAGCCACTTTGCACCATCAAACTGGCCCGACTTGTCACTGGTGCCACCTCAAGTCTGGGAACCATCCTGCGTATCGTGGATTCCAATTAGCAAGCCGGCCACTCCCAGCCACAGGCCCCCAAACACAAACAACGGCGCTTTTCCCTGGAAAACAAAACTCGCCTGACAAATTTTTGATGGCAGATTGCAGGAGCCACTTGGTACTATCAAACCAGCCCAACTTGGCACTGGTGCCACCATGGGTCTGGTCACCATCCTGCCTATCGTAGCTTTTCAGGACCTAGACGGTCACTCCCAGCCATAGGCCCCGTGACACAAAGCTCAGCCCGTTTCCCTGACAAAAAAAAGTAAGCTGTCCCGCTTCTGGATGGCAGATTGCAGGACGCACTTGGTAGTATCAAACCAGCCCGACTTGGCACTGGCGCCACCTCACGTCTGGGAACCATCCTGCGTATCGTGGATTCTAAGCAGCCAGCCGGCCACTCCCAGCCACAGGCCCCCAAACACAAACAACGGCGCTTTTCCCTGGAAAACAAAACTCGCCTGCCAACTTTTTGATGGCAGATTGCAGGAGCCACTTGGTACTATCAAACCAGCCCAACTTGGCACTGGTGCCACCTTGGGTCTGGTCACCATCCTGCCTATCGTAGCTTTTCAGGAGCCAGCCGGTCACTCCCAGCCATAGGCCCCCAGACACAAACCTCGGCCCGTTTCCCTGGCAAACAAAAGTAAGCTGCCCCGCTTCTGGACGGCAGATTGCAGGAATAACTTGGTACTATGAAACCAGCCCAACTTGGCACTGGTGCCACCTTGGGTCTGGGAACCATCCTGCGTATCGTGGATTCTAAGGAGCCAGCCGGTCACTCCCAGCCACAGGCCCCCAAACACAAACAACGGCGCTTTTCCCTGGAAAACAAAACTGGCCTGCCAATATTTTGATGGCAGATTGCAGGAGCCACTTGGTACTATCAAATCAGCCCAACATGCCACTGGTGCCACCATGGGTCTGGTCACCATCCTGCCTATCGTAGCTTTTCAGGAGCCAGCCGGTCCCTCCCTGCCATAGGCCCCCAGAGAAAAACCTCGGCCCGTTTCCCTGGCAAACAAAAGTAAGCTGCCCCGCTTCTGGATGGCAGATTGCAGGAGCCACTTTGCACCATCAAACTAGCCCGACTTGGCACTGGTGCCACCTCTGGTCTGGGAACCATCCTGCGTATCGTGGAGACTAAGGAACCAGACGGCCACTCCAGCCACAGGCCCCCAGACACAAACAACGGCGCTTTTCCCTGGAAAACAAAACTCGCCTGCCAAGTTTTTGATGGCAGATTGCAGGAGCCACTTGGTACTATCAAACCAGCCCAACTTGGCACTGGTGCCACCATGGGTCTGGTCACCATCCTGCCTATCGTAGCTTTTCAGGAGCCAGCCGGTCACTCGCAGCCATAGGCCCCCAGACACAAAGCTCGGCCCGTTTCCCTGGCAAACAAAAGTAAGCTACCCCGCTTCTGGATGGCAGATTGCAGGAGCCACTTTGCACCATCAAACTAGCCCGACTTGGCACTGGTGCCACCTCAGGTCTGGGAATGAGCCTGGGTATGGTGGATTCTAAGGAGCCAGCCGGCCACTCCCAGCCACAGGCCCCCAAACACAAACAACGGCGCTTTCCCCTGGAAAACAAAACTCGCCTGCCAACTTTTTGATGGCAGATTGCAGGAGCCACTTGGTACTATCCAACCAGCCCAACTTGGCACTGGTGCCACCATGGGTCTGGTCACCTTCCTGCCTATCGTAGCTTTTCAGGAGCCAGCCGGTCACTCCCAGCCATAGGCCCCCAGACACAAAGCTCGGCCCGTTTCCCTGGCAAACAAAAGTAAGCTGCCCCGCTTCTGGATGGCAGATTGCAGGAGCCACTTTACACCATCAAACTAGCCCGACTTGGCACTGGTGCCACCTCAGGTCTGGGAACCATGCTGCGTATCGTGGATTCTAATTAGCCAGCCGGTCAGTCCCTGCCATAGGCCCCCAAACACAAACAAGGGCGCTATTCACTGGAAAACAAAACTCGCCTGCCAAATTTTGATGGCAGATTGCCGGAGCCACTTGGTACTATCAAACCAGCCCAACTTGACAGTGGTGCCACCATGGGTCTGGTCACCATCCTGCCTATCGTAGCTTTTCAGGAGCCAGCCGGTCACTCCCAGCCATAGGCCCCCAGACAAAAACCTCGACCCGTTTCCCTGGCAAACAAAAGTAAGTTATCCCGCATGTGGATGGCAGATTGCAGGAGCCAGTTTTCTCCATCAAACCAGCAAAACTTGGCACTGGTACCACCACTGGTCTGGGAACCATCCTCCGTATCGTGGATTCTAAGGAGCCAGCCGGCCACTCCCAGCCACAGGCCCCCAAACACAAACAACGGCGCTTTTCCCTGGATAACAAACTCGCCTGCCAACTTTTTGATGGCAGATTGCAGGAGCCACTAGGTACTATCAAACCAGCCCAACTTGGCACTGGTGCCACCATGGGTCTGGTCACCATCCTGCCTATCGTAGCTTTTCAGGAGCCAACCGGTCACTCCCAGCCATAGGCCCTTAGACACAAACCTCGGCCCGTTTCCCTGGCAAACAAAAGTTAGCTGCCCCGCTTCTGGATGGCAGATTGCAGGACGCACTTGGTACTATCAAACCAGCCCGACTTGGCACTGGTGCCACGACAAGTCTGGGAACCATCCTGCGTATCGTGGATTCTAAGGAGCCAGCCGGCCACTCCCTGCCACAGGCACCCAAACACAAACAACGGCGCTTTTCCCTGGAAAACAAAACTCGCCTGCCAACTTTTTGATGGCGGATTGCAGGAGCCACTTGGTACTATCAAACCAGCCCAACTTGGCACTGGTGCCACCATGGATGTGGTCACCATCCTGCCTATCGTAGCTTTTCAGTACCTAGCAGGTCACTCCCAGCCATAGGCGCCCAGACACAAAGCTCGGCCCGTTTCCCTGGCAAACAAAATTAAGCTGCCCCGCTTCTGGATGGCAGATTGCATGAACCACTTGGTAGTATAAAACCAGCCCGACTTGGCACTGGTGCCACCTCTGGTCTGGGAACCATCCTGTGTATCGTGGATTCTAAGGAGCCAGCCGGTCACTCCCAGCCACAGGCCCCCAAACACAAACAACAGCGCTTTTCCCTGGAAAACAAAACTCGCCTGCCAACATTTTGATGGCAGATTGCAGGAGCCACTTGGTACTATCAAATCAGCCCAACTTGGCACTGGTGCCACCTTGGGTCTGGTTACCATCCTGCCTATCGTAGCTGTTCAGGCGCCACCCGGTCACTCCCAGCCATAGGCCCCCAGAGAAAAACCTCGGCCCGTTTCCCTGGCAAAGAAAAGTAAGCTACCCCGCTTCTGGATGGCAGATTGCAGGAGCCACTTTGCACCATCAAACTGGCCCGACTTGTCACTGGTGCCACCTCAAGTCTGGGAACCATCCTGCGTATCGTGGATTCCAATTAGCAAGCCGGCCACTCCCAGCCACAGGCCCCCAAACACAAACAACGGCGCTTTTCCCTGGAAAACAAAACCCGCCTGACAAATTTTTGATGGCAGATTGCAGGAGCCACTTGGTACTATCAAACCAGCCCAACTTGGCACTGGTGCCACCATGGGTCTGGTCACCATCCTGCCTATCGTAGCTTTTCAGGACCTAGACGGTCACTCCCAGCCATAGGCCCCGTGACACAAAGCTCAGCCCGTTTCCCTGACAAAAAAAAGTAAGCTGTCCCGCTTCTGGATGGCAGATTGCAGGACGCACTTGGTAGTATCAAACCAGCCCGACTTGGCACTGGCGCCACCTCACGTCTGGGAACCATCCTGCGTATCGTGGATTCTAAGCAGCCAGCCGGCCACTCCCAGCCACAGGCCCCCAAACACAAACAACGGCGCTTTTCCCTGGAAAACAAAACTCGCCTGCCAACTTTTTGATGGCAGATTGCAGGAGCCACTTGGTACTATCAAACCAGCCCAACTTGGCACTGGTGCCACCATGGGTCTGGTCACCATCCTGCCTATCATAGCTTTTCAGGAGCCAGCCGGTCACTCGCAGCCATAGGCCCCCAGACACAAACCTCGGCCCGTTTCCCTGGCAAACAAAAGCAAGCTGCCCCGCTTCTGGATGGCAGATTGCAGGAGCCACTTCGCACCATCAAACTAGCCCGACTTGGCACTGGTGCCACCTCAGGTCTGGGAACCATGCTGCGTATCGTGGATTCTAATTAGCCATCCGGCCACTCCCACCCACAGGCCCCCAAACACAAACAACGGCGCTTTTCCCTGGAAAACAAAACTCGCCTGCCAAATTTTGATGGCAGATTGCCGGAGCCACTTGGAACTATCAAACCAGCCCAACTTGGCACTGGTGCCACCATGGGTCTGGTCACCATCCTGCCTATCGTAGCTTTTCAGGAGCCAGCCGGCAACTCCCTGCCACAGGCCCCCAAACACAAACAACGGCGCTTTTCCCTGGATAACAAAATTCGCCTGCCAATTTTTTGATGGCAGATTGCAGGAGCCACTTGGTACTATCAAATCAGCCCAACTTGGCACTGGTGCCACCATGGGTCTGGTCACCATACTGCCTATCGTAGCTTTTCAGGAGCCAGCCGGTCACTCCCAGCCATAGGCCCCCAGACACAAACCTCGGCCCGTTTCCCTGGCAAACAAAAGTAAGCTGCCCCGCTTCTTGATGGCAGATTGCAGGAGCCACTTGGTACTATCAAACCAGCCCAACTTGGCACTGGTGCCACCTCTGGTCTGGGAACCATGCTGAGTATCGTGGATTCTAAGGAGCCATCCGGCCACTCCCAGCCACAGGCCCCCAAACACAAACAACGGCGCTTTTCCCTGGAAAACAAAACTCGCCTACCAAGTTTTTGATGGCAAATTGCAGGAGCCACTTGGTACTATCAAACCAGCCCAACTTGGCACTGGTGCCGTCATGGGTCTGGTCACCATCCTGCCTATCGTAGCTTTTCACGAGCCAGCCGGTCACTTCCAGGCTTAGGCCCCCAGACACAATCCTCGGACCGTTTCCCTGGCAAACAAAAGTAAGCTGCCCCGCTTCTGGATGGCAGATTGCAGGAACCACTTGGTACTATCAAACCAGCCCAACTTGGCACTGGTGCCACCTCTGGTCTGGGAACCATCCTGCGTATCGTGGATTCTAAGGAGCCATCCGGCCACTCCCACCCACAGGCCCCCAAACACAAACCTCGGCGCTTTTCCCTGGAAAACAAAAGTAAGCTGCCCCGCTTCTGGATGGCAGATTGCAGGAGCCACTTTGCACCATCCAACTAGCCCGACTTGGCACTGGTGCCACCTCAGGTCTGGGAACCATGCTGCGTATCGTGGATTCTAATTAGCCATCCGGCCACTTCCACCCACAGGCCCCTAAACACAAACAACGGCGCTTTTCCCTGGAAAACAAAACTCGCCTGCCAATTTTTGATGGCAGATTGCAGGAGCCACTTGGTACTATCAAACCAGCCCAACTTGGCACTGGTGCCACCATGGGTCTGGTCACCATCCTGCCTATCGTAGCTTTTCAGGAGCCAGCCGGTCACTCCCAGCCATAGGCCCCCAGACACAAAGCTCGGCCCGTTTCCCTGGCAAGGAAAAGTAAGCTGTCCCGCTTCTGGATGGCAGATTGCAGGAGCCACTTTGCACCATCAAACTAGCCCGACTTGGCACTGGTGCCACCTCAGGTCTGGGAATGAGCATGGGTATCGTGGATTCTAAGGAGCCAGCCGGCCACTCCCAGCCACAGGCCCCCAAACACAAACAACGGCGCTTTTCCCTGGAAAACAAAACTCGCCTGCCAACTTTTTGATGGCAGATTGCAGGAGCCACTTGGTACTATCAAACCAGCCCAACTTGGCACTGGTGCCACCTTGGGTCTGGTCACCATCCTGCCTATCGTAGCTTTTCAGGAGCCAGCCGGTCACTCCCAGCCATAGGCCCCAGACACAAACCTCGGCCCGTTTCCCTGGCAAACAAAAGCAAGCTGCCCCGCTTCTGGATGGCAGATTGCAGGAGCCACTTTGCACCATCAAACTAGCCCGACTTGGCACTGGTGCCACCTCAGGTCTGGGAACCATGCTGCGTATCGTGGATTCTAATTAGCCATCCGGCCACTCCCAGCCACAGGCCCCCAAACACAAACAACGGCGCTTTTCCCTGGAAAACAAAACTCGCCTGCCAAATTTTGATGGCAGATTGCCGGAGCCACTTGGTACTATCAAACCAGCCCACCTTGACACTGGTGCCACCATGGGTCTGGTCACCATCCTGCCTATCGTAGCTTTTCAGGAGCCAGCCGGTCACTCCCAGCCATAGGCCCCCAGACACAAAGCTCGGCCCGTTTCCCTGGCAAACAAAAGTAAGCTGCCCCGCTTCTGGATGGCAGATTGCAGGAGCCACTTTTCACCATCAAACCAGCCCAACTTGGCACTGGTGCCACCTCTGGTCTGGGAACCATCCTGCGTATCATGGATTCTAAGGAGCCAGCCGGCCACTCCCAGCCACAGGCCCCCAAACACAAACAACGGCGCTTTTCCCTGGATAACAAACTCGCCTGCCAAGTTTTTGATGGCAGATTGCAGGAGCCACTTGGTACTATCCAACCAGCCCAACTTGGCACTGGTGCCACCATGGGTCTGGTCACCATCCTGCCTATCGTAGCTTTTCAGGAGCCAGCCGGTCACTCCCAGCCATAGGCCCCGAGACACAAACCTCGGCCCGTTTCCCTGGCAAACAAAAGTAAGCTACCCCGCTTCTGGATGGCAGATTGCAGGACGCACTTGGTACTATCAAACCAGCCCAACTTGGCACTGGTGCCACCTCAGGTCTGGGAACCATCCTGCGTATCGTGGATTCTAAGGAGCCAGCCGGCCACTCCCAGCCATAGGCCCCCAAAAAAAAACAACGGCACTTTTCCCTGGAAAACAAAACTTGCCTGCCAAATTTTTGATGGCAGATTGCAGGAGCCACTTGGTACTATCAAACCAGCCCAACTTGGCACTGGTGCCACCATGGGTCTGGTCACCATCCTGCCTATCGTAGCTTTTCAGGAGCCAGCCGGTCACTCCCAGCCGTAGGCCCACAGACACAAAGCTCGGCCCGTTTCCCTGACAAACAAAAGTAAGCTGTCCCGCTTCTGGATGGCAGATTGCAGGACGCACTTGGTACTATCAAACCAGCCCGACTTGGCACTGGTGCCACCTCTGGTCTGGGAACCATCCTGCGTATGGTAGATTCTAAGCAGCCAGCCGGCCACTCCCAGCCACAGGCCCCCAAACACAAACAACGGCGCTTTTCCCTTGAAAACAAAACTCGTCTGCCAACTTTTTGATGGCAGATTGCCGGAGCCACTTGGTACTATCAAACCAGCCCAACTTGGCACTGGTGCCACCATGGGTCTCGTCACCATCCTGCCTATCGTAGCTTTTCAGGAGCCAGCCGGCCACTCCCTGCCACAGGCCCCCAAACACAAACAACGGCGCTTTTCCCTGGAAAACAAAATTCGCCTGCCAACTTTTTGATGGCAGATTGCAGGAGCCACTTGGTACAATCAAATCAGCCCAACTTGGCACTGGTGCCACCATGGGTCTGGTCACCATCCTGCCTATCGTAGCTTTTCAGGAGCCAGCCGGTCACTCCCAGCCATAGGCCCCCAGACACAAACCTCGGCCCGTTTCCCTGGCAAACAAAAGCAAGCTGCCCCGCTTCTGGATGGCAGATTGCAGGAGCCACTTCGCACCATCAAACTAGCCCGACTTGGCACTGGTGCCACCTCAGGTCTGGGAACCATGCTGCGTATCGTGGATTCTAATTAGCCATCCGGCCACTCCCACCCACAGGCCCCCAAACACAAACAACGGCGCTTTTCCCTGGAAAACAAAACTCGCCTGCCAAATTTTGATGGCAGATTGCCGGAGCCACTTGGAACTATCAAACCAGCCCAACTTGGCACTGGTGCCACCATGGGTCTGGTCACCATCCTGCCTATCGTAGCTTTTCAGGAGCCAGCCGGCAACTCCCTGCCACAGGCCCCCAAACACAAACAACGGCGCTTTTCCCTGGATAACAAAATTCGCCTGCCAATTTTTTGATGGCAGATTGCAGGAGCCACTTGGTACTATCAAATCAGCCCAACTTGGCACTGGTGCCACCATGGGTCTGGTCACCATACTGCCTATCGTAGCTTTTCAGGAGCCAGCCGGTCACTCCCAGCCATAGGCCCCCAGACACAAACCTCGGCCCGTTTCCCTGGCAAACAAAAGTAAGCTGCCCCGCTTCTTGATGGCAGATTGCAGGAGCCACTTGGTACTATCAAACCAGCCCAACTTGGCACTGGTGCCACCTCTGGTCTGGGAACCATGCTGAGTATCGTGGATTCTAAGGAGCCATCCGGCCACTCCCAGCCACAGGCCCCCAAACACAAACAACGGCGCTTTTCCCTGGAAAACAAAACTCGCCTACCAAGTTTTTGATGGCAGATTGCAGGAGCCACTTGGTACTATCAAACCAGCCCAACTTGGCACTGGTGCCGTCATGGGTCTGGTCACCATCCTGCCTATCGTAGCTTTTCACGAGCCAGCCGGTCACTTCCAGGCTTAGGCCCCCAGACACAATCCTCGGACCGTTTCCCTGGCAAACAAAAGTAAGCTGCCCCGCTTCTGGATGGCAGATTGCAGGAACCACTTGGTACTATCAAACCAGCCCAACTTGGCACTGGTGCCACCTCTGGTCTGGGAACCATCCTGCGTATCGTGGATTCTAAGGAGCCATCCGGCCACTCCCACCCACAGGCCCCCAAACACAAACCTCGGCGCTTTTCCCTGGAAAACAAAAGTAAGCTGCCCCGCTTCTGGATGGCAGATTGCAGGAGCCACTTTGCACCATCCAACTAGCCCGACTTGGCACTGGTGCCACCTCAGGTCTGGGAACCATGCTGCGTATCGTGGATTCTAATTAGCCATCCGGCCACTTCCACCCACAGGCCCCTAAACACAAACAACGGCGCTTTTCCCTGGAAAACAAAACTCGCCTGCCAATTTTTGATGGCAGATTGCAGGAGCCACTTGGTACTATCAAACCAGCCCAACTTGGCACTGGTGCCACCATGGGTCTGGTCACCATCCTGCCTATCGTAGCTTTTCAGGAGCCAGCCGGTCACTCCCAGCCATAGGCCCCCAGACACAAAGCTCGGCCCGTTTCCCTGGCAAGGAAAAGTAAGCTGTCCCGCTTCTGGATGGCAGATTGCAGGAGCCACTTTGCACCATCAAACTAGCCCGACTTGGCACTGGTGCCACCTCAGGTCTGGGAATGAGCATGGGTATCGTGGATTCTAAGGAGCCAGCCGGCCACTCCCAGCCACAGGCCCCCAAACACAAACAACGGCGCTTTTCCCTGGAAAACAAAACTCGCCTGCCAACTTTTTGATGGCAGATTGCAGGAGCCACTTGGTACTATCAAACCAGCCCAACTTGGCACTGGTGCCACCTTGGGTCTGGTCACCATCCTGCCTATCGTAGCTTTTCAGGAGCCAGCCGGTCACTCCCAGCCATAGGCCCCAGACACAAACCTCGGCCCGTTTCCCTGGCAAACAAAAGCAAGCTGCCCCGCTTCTGGATGGCAGATTGCAGGAGCCACTTTGCACCATCAAACTAGCCCGACTTGGCACTGGTGCCACCTCAGGTCTGGGAACCATGCTGCGTATCGTGGATTCTAATTAGCCATCCGGCCACTCCCAGCCACAGGCCCCCAAACACAAACAACGGCGCTTTTCCCTGGAAAACAAAACTCGCCTGCCAAATTTTGATGGCAGATTGCCGGAGCCACTTGGTACTATCAAACCAGCCCACCTTGACACTGGTGCCACCATGGGTCTGGTCACCATCCTGCCTATCGTAGCTTTTCAGGAGCCAGCCGGTCACTCCCAGCCATAGGCCCCCAGACACAAAGCTCGGCCCGTTTCCCTGGCAAACAAAAGTAAGCTGCCCCGCTTCTGGATGGCAGATTGCAGGAGCCACTTTTCACCATCAAACCAGCCCAACTTGGCACTGGTGCCACCTCTGGTCTGGGAACCATCCTGCGTATCATGGATTCTAAGGAGCCAGCCGGCCACTCCCAGCCACAGGCCCCCAAACACAAACAACGGCGCTTTTCCCTGGATAACAAACTCGCCTGCCAAGTTTTTGATGGCAGATTGCAGGAGCCACTTGGTACTATCCAACCAGCCCAACTTGGCACTGGTGCCACCATGGGTCTGGTCACCATCCTGCCTATCGTAGCTTTTCAGGAGCCAGCCGGTCACTCCCAGCCATAGGCCCCGAGACACAAACCTCGGCCCGTTTCCCTGGCAAACAAAAGTAAGCTACCCCGCTTCTGGATGGCAGATTGCAGGACGCACTTGGTACTATCAAACCAGCCCAACTTGGCACTGGTGCCACCTCAGGTCTGGGAACCATCCTGCGTATCGTGGATTCTAAGGAGCCAGCCGGCCACTCCCAGCCATAGGCCCCCAAAAAACACAACGGCACTTTTCCCTGGAAAACAAAACTTGCCTGCCAAATTTTTGATGGCAGATTGCAGGAGCCACTTGGTACTATCAAACCAGCCCAACTTGGCACTGGTGCCACCATGGGTCTGGTCACCATCCTGCCTATCGTAGCTTTTCAGGAGCCAGCCGGTCACTCCCAGCCGTAGGCCCACAGACACAAAGCTCGGCCCGTTTCCCTGACAAACAAAAGTAAGCTGTCCCGCTTCTGGATGGCAGATTGCAGGACGCACTTGGTACTATCAAACCAGCCCGACTTGGCACTGGTGCCACCTCTGGTCTGGGAACCATCCTGCGTATGGTAGATTCTAAGCAGCCAGCCGGCCACTCCCAGCCACAGGCCCCCAAACACAAACAACGGCGCTTTTCCCTTGAAAACAAAACTCGTCTGCCAACTTTTTGATGGCAGATTGCCGGAGCCACTTGGTACTATCAAACCAGCCCAACTTGGCACTGGTGCCACCATGGGTCTCGTCACCATCCTGCCTATCGTAGCTTTTCAGGAGCCAGCCGGCCACTCCCTGCCACAGGCCCCCAAACACAAACAACGGCGCTTTTCCCTGGAAAACAAAATTCGCCTGCCAACTTTTTGATGGCAGATTGCAGGAGCCACTTGGTACAATCAAATCAGCCCAACTTGGCACTGGTGCCACCATGGGTCTGGTCACCATCCTGCCTATCGTAGCTTTTCAGGAGCCAGCCGGTCACTCCCAGCCATAGGCCCCCAGACACAAACCTCGGCCCGTTTCCCTGGCCAACAAATGTAAGCTGCCCCGCTTCTGGATGGCAGATTGCAGGAACCACTTGGTACTATCAAACCAGCCCAACTTGGCACTGGTGCCACCTTTGGTCTGGGAACCATGCTGAGTATCGTGGATTCTAAGGAGCCAGCCGGCCACTCCCAGCCACAGGCCCCCAAACACAAACAACGGCGCTTTTCCCTGGAAAACAAAACTCGCCTGCCAAGTTTTTGATGGCAGATTGCAGGAGCCACTTGGTACTATCAAACCAGCCCAACTTGGCACTGGTGCCGTCATGGGTCTGGTCACCATCCTGCCTATCGTAGCTTTTCACGAGCCAGCCGGTCACTTCCAGGCTTAGGACCCCAGACACAAACCTCGGACCGTTTCCCTGGCAAACAAAAGTAAGCTGCCCCGCTTCTGGATGGCAGATTGCAGGAACCACTTGGTACTATCAAACCAGCCCAACTTGGCACTGGTGCCACCATGGGTCTGGGAACCATCCTGTGTATCGTGGATTCTAATTAGCCATCCGTCCACTCCAGGCGATAGGGCCCCAGGCACAAACAACGGCGCTTTTCCCTGGATAACAAACTCGCCTGCCAACTTTTTGATGGCAGATTGCAGGAGCCACTTGGTACTATCAAACCAGCCCAACTTGGCACTGGTGCCACCATGGGTCTGGTCACCATCCTGCCTATCGTAGCTTTTCAGGAGCCAGCCGGTCACTCCCAGCCATATGCCCCGAGACACAAACCTCGGCCCGTTTCCCTGGCAAACAAAAGTAAGCTACCCCACTTCTGGATGGCAGATTGCAGGACGCACTTGGTACTATCAAACCAGCCCAACTTGGCACTGGTGCCACGTCAAGTCTAGGAACCATCCTGCGTATCGTGGATTCTAAGGAGCCAGCCGGCCACTCCCAGCCATAGGCCCCCAAACAAAAACAACGGCGCTTTTCCCTGGTAAAGAAAACTTGCCTGCCAACTTTTTGATGGCAGATTGCAGGAGCCACTTGGTACTATCAAACCAGCCCAACTTGGCACTGGTGCCACCATGGGTCTGGTCACCATCCTGCCTATCGTAGCTTTTCAGGAGCCAGCCGGTCACTCCCAGCCATAGGCCCCCAGACACAAAGCTCGGCCCGTTTCCCTGGCAAACAAAAGTAAGCTGCCCCGATTCTGGATGGCAGATTGCAGGAGCCACTTGGTACTATCAAATCAGCCCAACTTGGCACTGGTGCCACCATGGGTCTGGTAAACATCCTGCCTATCGTAGCTTTTCAGGAGCCAGCCGGCCACTCTCAGCCATATGCCCCCAAAAACAAACCACGGCCCTTTTCTCTGGCAAACAAAACTCAACTGCCCCTCTTCTGGATGGCAAATTTTAGGACGCACTTTGTACTACGAAAACCGCCCGACGTGGCACTGGTGCCACCTTGTGTCAGGGAACCATCCTGCATATCGAGCTTTTTAAGGAGCCAGCCGGCCACACCCAGCCATAAACCCCCAAAAACAAACCACGGACCATTTCTCTTGGAAACAAAAATCCGCTGCCCCGCGTCTGTATGGCAGATTGCAGGAGCCACTTTGCACCATCAAACCAGCCCGACTTGGCACTGGTGCCACCTTGGGTCTGGGAACAATCCTGCATATCGTGGATTCTAAGGAGCCAGCCGGCCACTCCCAGCCACAGGCCCCCAAACACAAACAACGGCGCTTTTCCCTGGAAAACAAAATTCGCCTGCCAAATTTTGATGGCAGATTGCAGGAGCCACTTGGTACTATCAAATCATCCCAACTTGGCACTGGTGCCACTCTGGGTCTGGGAACCATCCTGCCTATTGTAGCATTTCAGGAGCCAGCCGGTCACTCCCAGCCATAGGCCCCCAGACACAAACCTCGGACCGTTTCCCTGGCAAACAAAATTAAGCTGCCCTGATTCTGGATGGCAGATTGCAGGAGCCACTTGGTTGTGTCAAACCAGCCCGACTTGGCACTGGTGCCACCTTGGGTCTGGGAACCATCCTGCGTATCGTGGATTCTAAGCAGCCGCCCGGCCACTCTGAGCCACAGGCCCCCAAACAAAAACTACGGCGCTTTTCCCTGGAAAACAAAACTCGCCTGCCAACTTTTTGATGGCAGATTGCAGGAGCCACTTGGTACTATCAAACCAGCCCAACATTGGCACTGGTGCCACCACTGGTCTGGGAACCATCCTGCCTATCGTAGCTTTTCACGAGCCAGCCGGTCACTCCCAGCCATAGACCCCCAGACACAAACCTCGGCCCGTTTCCCTGGCAAACAAAAGTAAGCTGCCCCGCTTTTGGATGGCAGATTGCAGGAGCCACGTTGCACCATCAAACCAGCCCCACTTGGCACTGGTGCCACCTTGGGTCTGGGAACAAGTTGGGCTGGTTTGATAGTACCAAGTGGCTCCTGCAATCTGCCATCCAGAAGCGGGACAGCTTACTTTTGTTTCCCAGGGAAACGGGCCGAGGTATTTGTCTGGGGGCCTATGGCTGGGAGTGACCGGCTGACTACTGAAAAGCTACGATAGGCAGGATGGTTACCAGACTCATGGTGCCACCAGTGCCAAGTCGGGCTGGTTTGATAATACTAAATAGCTCCTGCAATCTGCCATCCAGACGCGGGGCAGCGGATTTTTGTTTGCTGGAGGAAAGTTCCGTGGTTTTTTTTTTGGGGGTATATGACTGGACGTGGCCGGCTGGCTCCATAAAAAGCTCTATACACAGGATTGTTCCCTGACCCAAGGTGGCATCAGTGCCAAGTCGGGCTGTTTTCGTAGTACCAAGTGCGTCCTGCAATTTGCCATCCAGAAGCGGGGCAGCCTACTTTTGTTTGCCAGGGAAACGTGCCGAGGTATTTGTCTGGGGGCCTATGGCTGGGAGTGAGCGGCTGGCTCCTGAAAAGCTACGATAGGCAGGATGGTGACCAGACCCATGGTGGCACCAGTGCCAAGTTGGGCTGGTTTGATAGTACCAAGTGGCTCCTGCAATCTGCCATCAAGAAGTTGGCAGGCGAGTTTTGTTTTCCAGGGAAAAGCGCCGTTGTTTTTGTTTAGAGGCCTGTGGCTGGGAGTGGCCGCCTGTCCTCGTAGAATCTACGTTACGCAGCATGGTTCCCAGACCAGAGGTGGCACCAGGGCCAAGTCGGGCTGGTTTGTAAGTACCAACTGCATCCTGCAATCTGCCATCCAAAAGCGGGGCAGCTTACTTTTGTTTGCCAGGGAAACGGGCCGAGGTTTGTGTCCGGGGGCCTATGGCAGGGAGTGACCGGCTGGCTCCTGAAAAGCTACGATAGGCAGGATGTTTACCAGACCCATGGTGGCACCAGTGCCAAGTTGGGCTGATTTGATAGTACCAAGTGGCTCCTGCAATCTGCCATCCAGAATCGGGGTAACTTACTTTTGTTTTCCAGGGAAACGGGCCGAGGTTTGTGTCTGGGGGTCTATGGCTGGGAGTGACCGGCTGGCTCCTGAAAAGCTACGATAGGCAGGATGGTTCCCAGACCAGAGGTGGCACCAGTGCCAAGTTGGGCTGGTTTGATAGTACCAAGTGGCTCCTGCAATCTGCCATCAAAAAGTTGGCAGGCGAGTTTTGTTTTCCAGGGAAAAGCGCCGTTGTTTGTGTTTGGGGGCTTGTGGCTCAGAGTGGCCGGGTGGCTGCTTAGAATCCACGTTACGCAGGATGGTTCCCAGACCCAAGGTGGCACCAGTTCCAAGTCGGGCTGGTTTGACACAACCAAGTGGCTCCTGCAATCTGCCATCCAGAATCGGGGCAGCTTAATTTTGTTTGCCAGGGAAACGGTCCGAGGTTTGTGTCTGGGGGCCTATAGCTGGGAGTGACCGGCTGGCTCCTGAAATGCTACAATAGGCAGGATGGTTCCCAGACCCATAGTGGCACCAGTGCCAAGTTGGGATGATTTGATAGTACCAAGTGGCTCCTGCAATCTGCCATCAAAATGCTGGCAGGCGAATTTTGTTTTCCAGGGAAAAGCGCCGTTGTTTTTGTTTGGGGGCCTATGGCAGGGAGTGGCCGGCTGGCTCCTTAGAATCCACGATATGCAGGATTGTTCCCAGACCCAAGGTGGCACCAGTGCCAAGTCGGGCTGGTTTGATGGTGCAAAGTGGCTCCTGCAATCTGCCATCCAGACGCGGGGCAGCGGATTTTTGTTTCCAAGAGAAATGGTCCGTGGTTTGTTTTTGGGGGTATATGGCTGGGCGTGGCCGGCTGGCTCCTTAAAAAGCTCGATATGCAGGATGGTTCCCTGACACAAGGTGGCACCAGTGCCACGTCGGGCGGTTTTCGTAGTACAAAGTGCGTCCTAAAATTTGCCATCCAGAAGAGGGGCAGTTGAGTTTTGTTTGCCAGAGAAAAGGGCCGTGGTTTGTTTTTGGGGCATATGGCTGAGAGTGGCCGGCTGGCCCCTGAAAATCCACGATAGGCAGGATGGTTCCCAGACCAGAGGTGTCACCAGTGCCAAGTCGGGCTGGTTTGATAGTACTAAGTAGCTCCTGCAATCTGCCATGCAGAAGCGGGGCAGCTTACTTTTGTTTGCCAGGGAAACGGGCCGAGGTTTGTGTCTGGGGGCCTATGGCTGGGAGTGACCGGCTGGCTCCTGAAAAGCTACGATAGGCAGGATGGTGACCAGACCCATGGTGGCACCAGTGCCAAGTTGGGCTGGTTTGATAGTACCAAGTGGCTCCTGCAATCTGCCATCAAAAAGTTGGCAGGCGAGTTTTGTTTTCCAGGGAAAAGCGCAGTTGTTTGTGTTTGGGGGCCTGTGGCTGGGAGTGGCCAGCTGGCTCCTTAGAACCCACGATAGGCAGGATGGTTCCCAGACCTGAGTTGGCACCAGTGCCAAGTTGGGCTGGTTTGATGGTACCAAGTGGCTCCTGCAATCTGCCATCCAGAAGCGGGGCAGCTTACTTTTGTTTGCCAGGGAAACGGGCCGAAATATTTGTCTGGGGGCCTCTGGCTGGGGGTGGCTGGCTGGCTCCTGAAAAGCTACGATAGGCAGGATGGTGACCAGACCCATGGTGGCACCAGTGCCAAGTTGGGCTGGTTTGATAATACCAAGTGGCTCCTGCAATCTGCCATCAAAAGTTTGGCAGGCGAGTTTTGTTTTCCAGGGAAAAGCACCGTTGTGTGTGTTTTGGGGCCTGTGGCTGGGAGTGGCCAGCTGGCTCCTTAGAATCCACGATACGCAGGATGGTTCCCAGACCCAAGGTGGCATCAGTGCCAAGTCGGGCTGGTTTGTTAGTACCAAGTGGTTCCTGCAATCTGCCATCCAGAAGCGGGGCAGCTGAATTTTGTTTGCCAGACAAAAAGGCTGTTGTTTGTGTTTCGGGGCCTGTGGCTGGCAGTGGCCGGCTGGCTCCTGAAAATCCATGATACGCAGCATGGTTCCCAGATGCAATGTGGCACCAGTGCCAAGTAGGGCTGGTTTCATAGTACCCAGTGGCTCCTGCAATCTCCCATCCAGAAGCGGGGCAGCTGAGTTTTGTTTGCCTGTGAAACGGGCCGTTGTTTTTAATTGGGGTCTGTGGCCGAGAGTGTTCGGCTGGCTCCTGACAACCCACAATACGCAGGATGGTTCCCAGACCCAAGGTGGCACCAGTGCCAAGTCGGGCTGGTTTGATAGTACCAAGTGGCTCCTGCAATCTGCCATCCAGAAGCGGTGCAGTTGAGTTTTGTTTGCCAGAGAAAAGGGCCGTGGGTTGTGTTTGGGGGCATATGGCTGGGAGTGGCCGGCTGTCTCATTAAAAAGATCGATACGCAGGATGGTTCCCAGACCCAAGGGGGCACCAGTGCCAAGTCGGGCTGTTTTTATAGTACCAAGTGCGTCCTGCAATTTGCCATCCAGAAGAGGGGCAGTTGAGTTTTGTTTGCCAGAGAATAGCGCCGTTGTTTGTGTTTGGGGGCTTGTGGCTCGTAGTGGCCGACTGGCGCCTTAGAATCTGTGTTACGCAGCATGGTTCCCAGACCCAAGGTGGCACCAGTGCCAAGTTGGGCTGGTTTGATAGTACCAAGTGGCTCCTGCAATCTGCCATCCAGAAGCGGGGTAGCTTACTTTTGTTTGCCAGGGAAACGGGCCGAGGTTTGTGACTGGGGACCTATGGCTGGGAGTGACCGGCTGGCTCCTGGAAAGCTACGATAGGCAGGATGGTTACCAGACCCATGGTGGCACCAGTGCCAAGTTGGGCTGGTTTGATAGTACCAAGTGGCTCCTGCAATCTGCCATCAAAAAGTTGGCAGGCGAGTTTTGTTTTCCAGGGAAAAGCGACATTGTTTGTATTTGGGGGCCTGTGGCTGGGAGTGACCGGCTGGCTCCTTTGAACCCACGATACGCAGGATGGTTCCCAGACCCAAGGTGGCACCAGTGCCAAGTTTTGCTGGTTTGATACTACCAAGTGCGTCCTGCAATCTGCCATCCAGAAGCGGGGCAGCTTAATTTTGTTTGCCAGGGAAACGGGCCGTGGGTTTTGTTTGGGGGCATATAGCTGAGAGTGGCCGGCTGGCTCCTGAAAATCCACGCTAGGCAGCATGGTTCCCAGATGCAATGTGGCACCAGTGCCAAGTCGGGCTGGTTTGATGGCGCAAAGTGGCTCCTGCAATCTGCCATCCAGAAGCGAGGCAGCTGATTTTTGTTTGCCAGAGGAAAATTCCGTGGATTGTTTTTGGGGGCATATTGCTGGGAGTGGCCGGCTGGCTCCTTAAAATGCTCGATACGCATGATGGTTCCCAGGCCCAAGGTGTCACCACTACCAAGTCGGCCTGCGGTTTTAGTATCAAGTTCATCCTGCAATTTGCCATCCAGAAGAGGGGCAGTTGAGTTTTGTTTGCCAGAGAAACGGGCCGAGGTTTCTGTTTGGGGACATATGGCTGAGAGCGGCCGGCTGGCCCCTGAATATCCACGATACAGAGCATGGTTCCCAGATCCAAGGTGGCACCAGTGCCAAGTTGGGCTGGTTTGATAGTACCAAGTGTCTCCTGCAATCTGCCATCCAGAAGCAGGGCAGCTTACTTTTGTTTGCCAGAGAAATAGGCCTAGGTTTTTGTTTGGGGGCCTGTGGCTGGGAGTGACCGGCTGGCACCTGAAAAGCTACGATAGGCAGGATGGTGACCAGATCCATGGTGGCACCAGTGCCAAGTTGGGCTGATTTGATAGTACCAAGTGGCTCCTGCAATCTGCCATCAAAAATTTGGCAGGCGAGTTTTGTTTTCCAGGGAAAAGCGCCGTTGTTTGTATTTGGGGGCCTGTGGCTGGGAGTGGCCCGCTGGCTCCTTAGAATCCACGATACGCAGGATGGTTCCCAGACCCAAGGTGGCACCATTTCCAAGTTGGGCTGGTTTGATAGTACCAAGTGCGTACTGCAATCTGCCATCCAGAAGCGGGGCAGCTTACTTTTGTTTGCCAGGGAAACGGGCCGAGGTTTTTTTCTGGGGGCCTATGGCTGGGAGTGACCGGCTGGCTCCTGAAAAGCTACGATACGCAGGATGGTGACCAGACCCATGGTGGCACCAGTGCCAAGTTGGGCTGATTTGATAGTACCAAGTGGCTCCTGCAATCTGCCATCAAAAAGTTGGCAGGCGAGTTTTGTTTTCCAGGGAAAAGCGCCGTTGTTTGTGTTTGGGGGCCTGTGGCTGGGAGTGGCCAGCTGGCTCCTTAGAATCCACGATACGCAGGATGGTTCCCAGACCCAAGGTGGCACCAGTGCCAAGTTGGGCTGGTTTGATAGTACCAAGTGTCTCCTGCAATCTGCCATCCAGAAGCAGGGCAGCTTACTTTTGTTTGCCAGAGAAATAGGCCTAGGTTTTTGTTTGGGGGCCTGTGCCTAGGAGTGGCCGGCTGGCTCCTAAGAATCCACGATACGCAGGATGTTTCCCAGACCCAAGGTGGCACCAGTGCCAAGTCGGGCTGGTTTGATAGTACCAAGTGGCTCCTGCAAACTCCATCAAAAAGTTGGCAGGCGTGTTTTGTTTTCCAGGGAACAGCGCCGTTGATTTTGTTTGGGGGCCTGTGGCTCAGAGTGGCCGGGTGGCTCCTTAGAATCCACGATACGCAGGATGGTTCCCAGACCCAAGGTGGCACCAGTGCCAAGTCGGGCTGGTTTGATTACACCAAGTGGCTCCTGCAATCTGCCATCCAGAAGTGAGGCAGCTAAGTTTTGTTTGCGAGAAAAAAGGGCCGTGGTTTTTGTTGGGGGCCTGTGGCTGGGAGTAGCCGGCTGGCTCCTTAAAATCCACGATAGGCAGGATGGTTCCCAGACCCAAGGTGGCACCAGTGCCAAGTCGGGCTGGTTTGATAGTACCAAGTGGCTCCTGCAATCTGCCATCCAGAAGCGGGGCAGCTGAGTTTTGTTTGCCAGAGAAAAAGGCTGTGGTTTGTGTTTGGGGGCCTGTGGCTGGCAGTGGCCGGCTGGCTCCTGAAAATCCACGATACGCAGCATGGTTCCCAGACCCAAGGTGGCACCAGTGCCAAGTGGGGCTCGTTTGACAGTGTCAAGTGCCTCCTGCAATCTCCCATCCAGAAGCGGGGCAGCTGAGTTTTTTTTGCCAGGGAAACGGACCTTTGTTTTTGATTGGGCTCTGTGGCCGAGAGTGGTCGGCTGTCTCCTGACAATCCACAATACGCAGGATGGTTCCCAGACCCAAGGTGGCACCAGTGCCAAGTCGGGCTGGTTTGATAGTACCAAGTGTCTCCTGCAATCTGCCATCCAGAAGCGGGGCAGCTGAGTTTTGTTTGCCAGAGAAAAGGGCCGTGGGTTGTGTTTGGGGGCATATGGCTGGGAGTGGCCACCTGGCTCCTTAAAATGCACGATACGCCGCATGGTAACCAGGCGCAAGGTGGCACCAGTGCCAAGTCAGGCTGTTTTTGTAGTACCCAGTGGCTCCTGCAATTTGCCATCCAGAAGCGGGGCAGTTGAATTTTGTTTGCTAGAGAAAAGGGCTGTGGTTTGTGTTTGGGGGCCTATGGCTGAGAGTGGCCGGCTGGCCCCTGAAAATCAACGATAGGCAGGATGGTTCCCAGATCCAAGGTGGCACCAGTGCCAAGTAAGGCTGGTTGTATGGTTCAAAGTAACTCCTGCAATCTGCCATCCAGAAGCGGGACAGCTGAGTTTTTTTTGCCAGAGAAAAGGTCCATGGTTTCTTTTTGGGGCATACGGCTGGGAATTGCCGGCTGGCTCCTTAAAATGCTCGATACGCAGGATGGTTCCCAGAGCCAAGGTGGCACCACTGCCAAGTCGGGCTCTTTTTGTAGTACCAAGTGCGTCCTGCAATTTGCCATCCAGAAGAGGGGCAGTTGAGTTTTGTTTGCCAGAGAAAAGGGCCGTTGTTTGTGTTTGGGGGCCTGTGGCTGGGAGTGTTCGGCTGGTTCCTGAATATGTACGATACGCAGGATTGTTCCCAGATCCAAGGTGGCAGCAGTGCCATGTTGTGCTGGTGTGATAGTCCCAAGTGGCTCCTGCAATCTGCCATCCAGAAGTGGGGCAGCTGATTTTTGTTTGCCAGAGGAAAGGTCCGTGGTTTGTTTTTGGGGGCATATGGCTGAGAGTGGCCGGCTGGCCCCTGAAAATCCACGATACACAGGATGGTTCCCAGATCCAAGGTGGCACCTGTGCCAAGTCGGGCTGATTTGATAGTACTAAGTAGCTCCTGCAATCTGCCATCCAGAAGCGGGGCAGCTTACTTTTGTTTGCCAGGGAAACGGGCCGAGGTTTGTGTTTGGGGGCCTATGGCTGAGAGTGACCGGCTGGCTCCTGAAAAGCTACAATAGGCAGGATGGTGACCAGACCCATGGTGGCACCAGTGCCAAGTTGGGCTGGTTTGATAGTACCAAGTGGTTCCTGCAATCTGCCATCCAGAAGCAGGGCAGCTGAGTTTTGTTTGCCAGAGAAAAGGGCCTTGGTTTGTGTTTGGGGGCATATGGCTGGGTGTGGCCAGCTGGCTCCTTAAAATGCACGATATGCAACATGGCTCCCAGACCCAAGGTGGCACAAGTGCCAAGTTGGGCTGGTTTGATAGTACCAAGTGGCTCCTGCAATCTTCCATGATCACGTGGAGAAATACTTTCTGGTTTCAGCCTCATGCTCTTTCTTCTCTCCCTCAACTTCTCTATCACCTCTCATCTGGTTCACATGCGCTGTCTTCAAGGTCCACAGGCTACTTTTCACAGAATCTTCTGGCCTGATGAAGTAAGGATGATGAATAGAACAGAGCTGGGATCTATTTTCCAGTTTGGATAAAATGCATTCTGCACACAAATCCAAGGAGAACGGGCTGCCCCGATGCCCAGAAAATCTTTCACTCCTGCTAGTGTTCTACGTCAACCGCAACTTAGTCTGAAAGAAAAGCTTTTTCTCTGAGAGCATCTGAGAGGTTTGCATGAAGCACTGATATCTGACATATGCAATTTTGAATAGGAGAGGAAAAAGAAAATGGCAAGGAGTTTTTAATTTTAGTGGTTTCAATTTTAATTTCCGTGCACTTTTTCAAAACTTGTCAGCTCAAATGCCCATCAACATCTTTTAGTCATCTGTAAGTCAGTATTCATATAAAATGTGCTTCAAATCCAAAGAATTTCAAATTTGCACTCCAAGCTTCTATGCCTAGATTTATGATTTCCTACACATATTAGATGAAAGGAAGGCCTTTTTTACTGTGGGAGTGCTGGAACACTGGAACAGGTTGCCCAGAGAAGTTGTGGGTGTCCCATCCCTGAAAGTATTCAAGGTCACCCTGGACGGGGCTTGGAGCAGCAACAAAGGAGAAGCTTGATGGTAGAGAAACAAAGTTGGACTATAGAAGAAACTCGGATTGAAGTATAGGATCAAGTTTTCTCTCAGCTCTTGGGGTAAATTCAAAGTTGTACAAAATGACATTTATCTGTGCTATTCACTACTGTAACAGAAAGTTTCATGAAAACTGTACAGAAGATAGTAAATTTTAAAAGAGATAAGAATTACAGCATAAAATCCATGGGATAGGTTACAACATGAGACACTCTCTAAGAGAAAATCTCTGTGTTTCAGCACTTCATCGGGGTAAGATTTCATGAAGTGCCAAAGAAGGCGGCAAAATATCATTCGGGACATTATTTACTGGAATTCAGCCTGGCCATTAGTAGGAACTGCCTTTGAACATATCATGTAGATATACCACACACACTTTCCCTTCACTGAAAAATTACTGTTTACAACAAATAAGCAATTGACAATCAAAATTGATTGAAAGCATCTTAAACATGTCAAGTATTTCATTGTAGATGATCTGTGATCCAAATGCTTCTTCCACCTTCGAGAGGGACAGAAGAATTCTTCCATATCATGATGGTTTAAAATTGTATCAACCAATGTTTTCTGCTGAAAAGATATCATCTATTTTTTTCTATTTTTGGAAGAAAATATTCCTAGACATACAACAGGTGAGAACTAAGTAATTTTAAAGAAACAAATGAAATGAAAATATTCTGTAAATAGAATGAAATGAAAAGCTGTGTTTTAAATAGGAGCTAAATATTAAACAGAATTTTTGTACCAGGCATTTGAATTACTGCACCAGCTCTTTTGCCCATCAAGAGAGGCATTTAGCATTTCAGTCTTTTCCAAGGTGTTCATGATCTGCTATGCTGATCTCTGTGTGTGCCTAGGTGTGTGTGGAGGGGGGGGCATATGAAGGGGAGTGTGTATGTTTGCTTTACAATTGTTGTGGCAGATTCATGCCTCAGCTCCACATTTTGTTTTAAAAAGGTCACACCGAGTGGATATGAAGTTTACTATCAACAAGAGATCGATTCCCAAATCATCCATTTGACTCTCCCTTATAAATCATGTGCTTTGTTGCATATTTTATCAAATATACTTTCAAGCCAGATGGAGGAAGGAGGATGTGGGAATCCCTCCACCATCTTGCAACTTTTATGTAAGTAGGTTTTCAAGAAAATCATCATTTCTCTTTTAAATATGTCTGGAACAGGCATGATGGTAGTGTCAACCTGTTGGAGTTTTTGTTGCTGGAAGAAGTTGTACAAAAGGATTGGTTTTTACGTTGACCAGTTACTGAATCAAGCGCAGGAATACATTGGAAATTTAGCTGGGGGTTCCTTTTCCCAGCAGACTACTTCTAGAACGAGCTTGTACACTGAAGCTGACTCTTTTGCTCTCTTTTTGTTTCTTTCCTATTTTCTTGGCTTCTTTGCCACTATCTAGACAATTTTGGAACTTTGTTCCCAACTAAAATGGTTTCAATAGTCTGATTGTGATCATACATTTTTACAAGGAATTTTTAAAATCTTTCCTCGAGTCCAGAAAGTCAAGGACTTAGATCTTTTTCTTCCCTTATCAATATTGCCATGAAATTGATAAATAAAGACCAACTCTTTATTTTTGTTTTTAACCCACGTAGATAATTCCCATCCATTAATCCATTTTGTGGACCAATAGCTGCCATTCTGATGGAAGCTGTCACTTCTTAACAATAGGCATTCTGTGACTATGTTGACAGCACTTTGGGTGAAGATCCTAACTGGTCTTAGATATACATAGGGAGAAATTTGCTCAGCCAGTGTCAGTCTTAAGCATGCGTATCAGAAGATCTTTCTAGAGCTGGGAATTTTCCCATGAAAGGGATTCAGTTAGGGAAGAGACACTTGTGCCAGAGTTTTACATTCTTCTTGAACACTGCTTAAGGAACTTAGATGCCATGTCCATTTGGATCTCTGTCTGCACAGAACTTTGTCATGCCAGTGCTTTGAAATGCATCTTGAAGAGAATTCACTAGCACAGAATGAAAGAGAGTGGAAGGGGTTGGTGGGGCTAACCAGGCCCAACCCCCCTGCCTAAACCAGGATACCTAGAGCCTCTTGCCCAGGATTCTATCTGGGTGTACTTTTAATGTCTTCAAAGATCCAGGCTCCACAATCTTTCTGGGCAGTCTGTGACGTGGTTCAGTCACCCTGACAGTAAAGAAACATTTACTGATGTTCAAAGGCAATCTCCTGTATTTCAGTGTGTGCCCACTGCCTCTTGTCTTTTCCCTCAGCATCACTGAAAAGACACTGATTCCCTCCCCTTTGCACTATTGCTTCCATATGTATGTGTGATGCCATGTAGAGGTATGTCAAAAACCTCCCTGAAGCCCAGGCAGATAATATTCCCTTCATCTACCAGTCAAGTTGATTCATCAGAGGAGTTTAAAGTGATGTTCAGCATGAAATTCCCCTGAAAAATCATGCTAACTACATTATTTGGTCATCTGTCATGTGCCTGGCAAGGATTTCCAGGAAGAGCTGCTTCATCAACTTCCTGGGGATAAAAAAGAGGCTGGCTGGTTTGTACTATGGCGAGTCCTCTTAATTGCCTTTTTTGAAGATGGGTGTCATTTGCTAACATCCACTCTTTAGCCTCTCTTGTCGTCTACATCTTAGCAAAACGCTTTTCCACTATGTCTGGCTAGGAAAAACTGTGCCAGCACAGAAAACATCTCCCATCGTGTTCTAGAAGTTGCACGGATGTCTGCCAAGTGTTTGGCAGGAAGAAAAGAAAAGTTGTCCAAAACAGCTTCCAATCGAATGTTCCTGTGATTGGAAAAGTCAGGAGAGTGCAAAGGTACTGTTTTCTATCAGTTGGCAAGGTGCGCACACAATCCCAGTGTTGTACAGCTTGCTTCTTCACCTTCCCGAAGCTGCCGCTCTCGCCGGCTGCCGGAGCCCAAGAAGCGGCTTCTTCGCGCAAAGACGATTGTGCCGCTCACAGGGCTCTCCTTAGCGCGGCTTCTGCCGAAAGACGCCCGGCAGCGGCTCTTACCTCCGGAGAGCATCCTACCTTCGTCTTTAGCTCCTCTTCTCATCTACACCTCGGCAAAAAGCTTTTCCACTATGTCTGGCTAGGAAAAACTGTGCCAGCACAGAAAACATCTCCCATCGTGTTCTAGAAGTTGCACGGATGTCTGCCAAGTGTTTGGCAGGAAGAAAAGAAAAGTTGTCCAAAACAGCTTCCAATCGAATGTTCCTGTGATTGGAAAAGTCAGGAGAGTGCAAAGGTACTGTTTTCTATCAGTTGGCAAGGTGCGCACACAATCCCAGTGTTGTACAGCTTGCTTCTTCACCTTCCCGAAGCTGCCGCTCTCGCCGGCTGCCGGAGCCCAAGAAGCGGCTTCTTCGCGCAAAGACGATTGTGCCGCTCACAGTGCTCTCCTTAGCGCGGCTTCTGCCGAAAGACGCCCGGCAGCGGCTCTTACCTCCGGAGAGCATCCTACCTTCGTCTTTCGCGTCTTTTGTAGTCTACATCTTAGCAAAACGCTTTTCCACTATGTCTGGCTAGGAAAAACTGTGCCAGCACAGAAAACATCTCCCATCGTGTTCTAGAAGTTGCACGGATGTCTGCCAAGTGTTTGGCAGGAAGAAAAGAAAAGTTGTCCAAAACAGCTTCCAATCGAATGTTCCTGTGATTGGAAAAGTCAGGAGAGTGCAAAGGTACTGTTTTCTATCAGTTGGCAAGGTGCGCACACAATCCCAGTGTTGTACAGCTTGCTTCTTCACCTTCCCGAAGCTGCCGCTCTCGCCGGCTGCCGGAGCCCAAGAAGCGGCTTCTTCGCGCAAAGACGATTGTGCCGCTCACAGTGCTCTCCTTAGCGCGGCTTCTGCCGAAAGACGCCCGGCAGCGGCTCTTACCTCCGGAGAGCATCCTACCTTCGTCTTTCGCGTCTTTTGTAGTCTACATCTTAGCAAAACGCTTTTCCACTATGTCTGGCTAGTAAAAACTGTGCCAGCACAGAAAACATCTCCCATCGTGTTCTAGAAGTTGCACGGATGTCTGCCAAGTGTTTGGCAGGAAGAAAAGAAAAGTTGTCCAAAACAGCTTCCAATCGAATGTTCCTGTGATTGGAAACGTCAGGAGAGTGCAAAGGTACTGTTTTCTATCAGTTGGCAAGGTGCGCACACAATCCCAGTGTTGTACAGCTTGCTTCTTCACCTTCCCGAAGCTGCCGCTCTCGCCGGCTGCCGGAGCCCAAGAAGCGGCTTCTTCGCGCAAAGACGATTGTGCCGCTCACAGTGCTCTCCTTAGCGCGGCTTCTGCCGAAAGACGCCCGGCAGCGGCTCTTACCTCCGGAGAGCATCCTACCTTCGTCTTTCGCGTCTTTTGTAGTCTACATCTTAGCAAAACGCTTTTCCACTATGTCTGGCTAGGAAAAACTGTGCCAGCACAGAAAACATCTCCCATCGTGTTCTAGAAGTTGCACGGATGTCTGCCAAGTGTTTGGCAGGAAGAAAAGAAAAGTTGTCCAAAACAGCTTCCAATCGAATGTTCCTGTGATTGGAAAAGTCAGGAGAGTGCAAAGGTACTGTTTTCTATCAGTTGGCAAGGTGCGCACACAATCCCAGTGTTGTACAGCTTGCTTCTTCACCTTCCCGAAGCTGCCGCTCTCGCCGGCTGCCGGAGCCCAAGAAGCGGCTTCTTCGCGCAAAGACGATTGTGCCGCTCACAGTGCTCTCCTTAGCGCGGCTTCTGCCGAAAGACGCCCGGCAGCGGCTCTTACCTCCGGAGAGCATCCTACCTTCGTCTTTCGCGTCTTTTGTAGTCTACATCTTAGCAAAACGCTTTTCCACTATGTCTGGCTAGGAAAACCCGTGCCAGCACAGAAAACATCTCCCATCGTTTTCTAGAAGTTGCACGGATGTCTGCCAAGTGTTTGGCAGGAAGAAAAGAAAAGTTGTCCAAAACAGCTTCCAATCGAATGTTCCTGTGATTGGAAAAGTCAGGAGAGTGCAAAGGTACTGTTTTCTATCAGTTGGCAAGGTGCGCACACAATCCCAGTGTTGTACAGCTTGCTTCTTCACCTTCCCGAAGCTGCCACTCTCAGGAGGTAAGAGCCGCTGCCGGGCGTCTTTCGGCAGAAGCCGCGCTAAGGAGAGCACTGTGAGCGGCACAATCGTCTTTGCGCGAAGAAGCCGCTTCTTGGGCTCCGGCAGCCGGCGAGAGCGGCAGCTTCGGGAAGGTGAAGAAGCAAGCTGTACAACACTGGGATTGTGTGCGCACCTTGCCAACTGATAGAAAACAGTACCTTTGCACTCTCCTGACTTTTCCAATCACAGGAACATTCGATTGGAAGCTGTTTTGGACAACTTTTCTTTTCTTCCTGCCAAACACTTGGCAGACATCCGTGCAACTTCTAGAACACGATGGGAGATGTTTTCTGTGCTGGCACAGTTTTTCCTAGCCAGACATAGTGGAAAAGCGTTTTGCTAAGATGTAGACTACAAAAGACGCGAAAGACGAAGGTAGGATGCTCTCCGGAGGTAAGAGCCGCTGCCGGGCGTCTTTCGGCAGAAGCCGCGCTAAGGAGAGCCCTGTGAGCGGCACAATCGTCTTTGCGCGAAGAAGCCGCTTCTTGGGCTCCGGCAGCCGGCGAGAGCGGCAGCTTCGGGAAGGTGAAGAAGCAAGCTGTACAACACTGGGATTGTGTGCGCACCTTGCCAACTGATAGAAAACAGTACCTTTGCACTCTCCTGACTTTTCCAATCACAGGAACATTCGATTGGAAGCTGTTTTGGACAACTTTTCTTTTCTTCCTGCCAAACACTTGGCAGACATCCGTGCAACTTCTAGAACACGATGGGAGATGTTTTCTGTGCTGGCACAGTTTTTACTAGCCAGACATAGTGGAAAAGCGTTTTGCTAAGATGTAGACTACAAAAGACGCGAAAGACGAAGGTAGGATGCTCTCCGGAGGTAAGAGCCGCTGCCGGGCGTCTTTCGGCAGAAGCCGCGCTAAGGAGAGCACTGTGAGCGGCACAATCGTCTTTGCGCGAAGAAGCCGCTTCTTGGGCTCCGGCAGCCGGCGAGAGCGGCAGCTTCGGGAAGGTGAAGAAGCAAGCTGTACAACACTGGGATTGTGTGCGCACCTTGCCAACTGATAGAAAACAGTACCTTTGCACTCTCCTGACTTTTCCAATCACAGGAACATTCGATTGGAAGCTGTTTTGGACAACTTTTCTTTTCTTCCTGCCAAACACTTGGCAGACATCCGTGCAACTTCTAGAACACGATGGGAGATGTTTTCTGTGCTGGCACAGTTTTTACTAGCCAGACATAGTGGAAAAGCGTTTTGCTAAGATGTAGACTACAAAAGACGCGAAAGACGAAGGTAGGATGCTCTCCGGAGGTAAGAGCCGCTGCCGGGCGTCTTTCGGCAGAAGCCGCGCTAAGGAGAGCACTGTGAGCGGCACAATCGTCTTTGCGCGAAGAAGCCGCTTCTTGGGCTCCGGCAGCCGGCGAGAGCGGCAGCTTCGGGAAGGTGAAGAAGCAAGCTGTACAACACTGGGATTGTGTGCGCACCTTGCCAACTGATAGAAAATAGTACCTTTGCACTCTCCTGACTTTTCCAATCACAGGAACATTCGATTGGAAGCTGTTTTGGACAACTTTTCTTTTCTTCCTGCCAAACACTTGGCAGACATCCGTGCAACTTCTAGAACACGATGGGAGATGTTTTCTGTGCTGGCACAGTTTTTCCTAGCCAGACATAGTGGAAAAGCGTTTTGCTAAGATGTAGACTACAAAAGACGCGAAAGACGAAGGTAGGATGCTCTCCGGAGGTAAGAGCCGCTGCCGGGCGTCTTTCGGCAGAAGCCGCGCTAAGGAGAGCCCTGTGAGCGGCACAATCGTCTTTGCGCGAAGAAGCCGCTTCTTGGGCTCCGGCAGCCGGCGAGAGCGGCAGCTTCGGGAAGGTGAAGAAGCAAGCTGTACAACACTGGGATTGTGTGCGCACCTTGCCAACTGATAGAAAACAGTACCTTTGCACTCTCCTGACTTTTCCAATCACAGGAACATTCGATTGGAAGCTGTTTTGGACAACTTTTCTTTTCTTCCTGCCAAACACTTGGCAGACATCCGTGCAACTTCTAGAACACGATGGGAGATGTTTTCTGTGCTGGCACAGTTTTTCCTAGCCAGACATAGTGGAAAAGCGTTTTGCTAAGATGTAGACTACAAAAGACGCGAAAGACGAAGGTAGGATGCTCTCCGGAGGTAAGAGCCGCTGCCGGGCGTCTTTCGGCAGAAGCCGCGCTAAGGAGAGCCCTGTGAGCGGCACAATCGTCTTTGCGCGAAGAAGCCGCTTCTTGGGCTCCGGCAGCCGGCGAGAGCGGCAGCTTCGGGAAGGTGAAGAAGCAAGCTGTACAACACTGGGATTGTGTGCGCACCTTGCCAACTGATAGAAAACAGTACCTTTGCACTCTCCTGACTTTTCCAATCACAGGAACATTCGATTGGAAGCTGTTTTGGACAACTTTTCTTTTCTTCCTGCCAAACACTTGGCAGACATCCGTGCAACTTCTAGAACACGATGGGAGATGTTTTCTGTGCTGGCACAGTTTTTCCTAGCCAGACATAGTGGAAAAGCTTTTTGCCGAGGTGTAGATGAGAAGAGGAGCTAAAGACGAAGGTAGGATGCTCTCCGGAGGTAAGAGCCGCTGCCGGGCGTCTTTCGGCAGAAGCCGCGCTAAGGAGAGCCCTGTGAGCGGCACAATCGTCTTTGCGCGAAGAAGCCGCTTCTTGGGCTCCGGCAGCCGGCGAGAGCGGCAGCTTCGGGAAGGTGAAGAAGCAAGCTGTACAACACTGGGATTGTGTGCGCACCTTGCCAACTGATAGAAAACAGTACCTTTGCACTCTCCTGACTTTTCCAATCACAGGAACATTCGATTGGAAGCTGTTTTGGACAACTTTTCTTTTCTTCCTGCCAAACACTTGGCAGACATCCGTGCAACTTCTAGAACACGATGGGAGATGTTTTCTGTGCTGGCACAGTTTTTCCTAGCCAGACATAGTGGAAAAGCGTTTTGCTAAGATGTAGACTACAAAAGACGCGAAAGACGAAGGTAGGATGCTCTCCGGAGGTAAGAGCCGCTGCCGGGCGTCTTTCGGCAGAAGCCGCGCTAAGGAGAGCCCTGTGAGCGGCACAATCGTCTTTGCGCGAAGAAGCCGCTTCTTGGGCTCCGGCAGCCGGCGAGAGCGGCAGCTTCGGGAAGGTGAAGAAGCAAGCTGTACAACACTGGGATTGTGTGCGCACCTTGCCAACTGATAGAAAACAGTACCTTTGCACTCTCCTGACTTTTCCAATCACAGGAACATTCGATTGGAAGCTGTTTTGGACAACTTTTCTTTTCTTCCTGCCAAACACTTGGCAGACATCCGTGCAACTTCTAGAACACGATGGGAGATGTTTTCTGTGCTGGCACAGTTTTTCCTAGCCAGACATAGTGGAAAAGCGTTTTGCTAAGATGTAGACTACAAAAGACGCGAAAGACGAAGGTAGGATGCTCTCCGGAGGTAAGAGCCGCTGCCGGGCGTCTTTCGGCAGAAGCCGCGCTAAGGAGAGCCCTGTGAGCGGCACAATCGTCTTTGCGCGAAGAAGCCGCTTCTTGGGCTCCGGCAGCCGGCGAGAGCGGCAGCTTCGGGAAGGTGAAGAAGCAAGCTGTACAACACTGGGATTGTGTGCGCACCTTGCCAACTGATAGAAAACAGTACCTTTGCACTCTCCTGACTTTTCCAATCACAGGAACATTCGATTGGAAGCTGTTTTGGACAACTTTTCTTTTCTTCCTGCCAAACACTTGGCAGACATCCGTGCAACTTCTAGAACACGATGGGAGATGTTTTCTGTGCTGGCACAGTTTTTCCTAGCCAGACATAGTGGAAAAGCTTTTTGCCGAGGTGTAGATGAGAAGAGGAGCTAAAGACGAAGGTAGGATGCTCTCCGGAGGTAAGAGCCGCTGCCGGGCGTCTTTCGGCAGAAGCCGCGCTAAGGAGAGCCCTGTGAGCGGCACAATCGTCTTTGCGCGAAGAAGCCGCTTCTTGGGCTCCGGCAGCCGGCGAGAGCGGCAGCTTCGGGAAGGTGAAGAAGCAAGCTGTACAACACTGGGATTGTGTGCGCACCTTGCCAACTGATAGAAAACAGTACCTTTGCACTCTCCTGACTTTTCCAATCACAGGAACATTCGATTGGAAGCTGTTTTGGACAACTTTTCTTTTCTTCCTGCCAAACACTTGGCAGACATCCGTGCAACTTCTAGAACACGATGGGAGATGTTTTCTGTGCTGGCACAGTTTTTCCTAGCCAGACATAGTGGAAAAGCGTTTTGCTAAGATGTAGACGACAAGAGAGGCTAAAGAGTGGATGTTAGCAAATGACACCCATCTTCAAAAAAGGCAATTAAGAGGACTCGCCATAGTACAAACCAGCCAGCCTCTTTTTTATCCCCAGGAAGTTGATGAAGCAGCTCTTCCTGGAAATCCTTGCCAGGCACATGACAGATGACCAAATAATGTAGTTAGCATGATTTTTCAGGGGAATTTCATGCTGAACATCACTTTAAACTCCTCTGATGAATCAACTTGACTGGTAGATGAAGGGAATATTATCTGCCTGGGCTTCAGGGAGGTTTTTGACATACCTCTACATGGCATCACACATACATATGGAAGCAATAGTGCAAAGGGGAGGGAATCAGTGTCTTTTCAGTGATGCTGAGGGAAAAGACAAGAGGCAGTGGGCACACACTGAAATACAGGAGATTGCCTTTGAACATCAGTAAATGTTTCTTTACTGTCAGGGTGACTGAACCACGGCACAGACTGCCCAGAAAGATTGTGGAGCCTGGATCTTTGAAGACATTAAAAGTACACCCAGATAGAATCCTGGGCAAGAGGCTCTAGGTATCCTGGTTTAGGCAGGGGGGTTGGGCCTGGTTAGCCCCACCAACCCCTTCCACTCTCTTTCATTCTGTGCTAGTGAATTCTCTTCAAGATGCATTTCAAAGCACTGGCATGACAAAGTTCTGTGCAGACAGAGATCCAAATGGACATGGCATCTAAGTTCCTTAAGCAGTGTTCAAGAAGAATGTAAAACTCTGGCACAAGTGTCTCTTCCCTAACTGAATCCCTTTCATGGGAAAATTCCCAGCTCTAGAAAGATCTTCTGATACGCATGCTTAAGACTGACACTGGCTGAGCAAATTTCTCCCTATGTATATCTAAGACCAGTTAGGATCTTCACCCAAAGTGCTGTCAACATAGTCACAGAATGCCTATTGTTAAGAAGTGACAGCTTCCATCAGAATGGCAGCTATTGGTCCACAAAATGGATTAATGGATGGGAATTATCTACGTGGGTTAAAAACAAAAATAAAGAGTTGGTCTTTATTTATCAATTTCATGGCAATATTGATAAGGGAAGAAAAAGATCTAAGTCCTTGACTTTCTGGACTCGAGGAAAGATTTTAAAAATTCCTTGTAAAAATGTATGATCACAATCAGACTATTGAAACCATTTTAGTTGGGAACAAAGTTCCAAAATTGTCTAGATAGTGGCAAAGAAGCCAAGAAAATAGGAAAGAAACAAAAAGAGAGCAAAAGAGTCAGCTTCAGTGTACAAGCTCGTTCTAGAAGTAGTCTGCTGGGAAAAGGAACCCCCAGCTAAATTTCCAATGTATTCCTGCGCTTGATTCAGTAACTGGTCAATGTAAAAACCAATCCTTTTGTACAACTTCTTCCAGCAACAAAAACTCCAACAGGTTGACACTACCATCATGCCTGTTCCAGACATATTTAAAAGAGAAATGATGATTTTCTTGAAAACCTACTTACATAAAAGTTGCAAGATGGTGGAGGGATTCCCACATCCTCCTTCCTCCATCTGGCTTGAAAGTATATTTGATAAAATATGCAACAAAGCACATGATTTATAAGGGAGAGTCAAATGGATGATTTGGGAATCGATCTCTTGTTGATAGTAAACTTCATATCCACTCGGTGTGACCTTTTTAAAACAAAATGTGGAGCTGAGGCATGAATCTGCCACAACAATTGTAAAGCAAACATACACACTCCCCTTCATATGCCCCCCCCTCCACACACACCTAGGCACACACAGAGATCAGCATAGCAGATCATGAACACCTTGGAAAAGACTGAAATGCTAAATGCCTCTCTTGATGGGCAAAAGAGCTGGTGCAGTAATTCAAATGCCTGGTACAAAAATTCTGTTTAATATTTAGCTCCTATTTAAAACACAGCTTTTCATTTCATTCTATTTACAGAATATTTTCATTTCATTTGTTTCTTTAAAATTACTTAGTTCTCACCTGTTGTATGTCTAGGAATATTTTCTTCCAAAAATAGAAAAAAATAGATGATATCTTTTCAGCAGAAAACATTGGTTGATACAATTTTAAACCATCATGATATGGAAGAATTCTTCTGTCCCTCTCGAAGGTGGAAGAAGCATTTGGATCACAGATCATCTACAATGAAATACTTGACATGTTTAAGATGCTTTCAATCAATTTTGATTGTCAATTGCTTATTTGTTGTAAACAGTAATTTTTCAGTGAAGGGAAAGTGTGTGTGGTATATCTACATGATATGTTCAAAGGCAGTTCCTACTAATGGCCAGGCTGAATTCCAGTAAATAATGTCCCGAATGATATTTTGCCGCCTTCTTTGGCACTTCATGAAATCTTACCCCGATGAAGTGCTGAAACACAGAGATTTTCTCTTAGAGAGTGTCTCATGTTGTAACCTATCCCATGGATTTTATGCTGTAATTCTTATCTCTTTTAAAATTTACTATCTTCTGTACAGTTTTCATGAAACTTTCTGTTACAGTAGTGAATAGCACAGATAAATGTCATTTTGTACAACTTTGAATTTACCCCAAGAGCTGAGAGAAAACTTGATCCTATACTTCAATCCGAGTTTCTTCTATAGTCCAACTTTGTTTCTCTACCATCAAGCTTCTCCTTTGTTGCTGCTCCAAGCCCCGTCCAGGGTGACCTTGAATACTTTCAGGGATGGGACACCCACAACTTCTCTGGGCAACCTGTTCCAGTGTTCCAGCACTCCCACAGTAAAAAAGGCCTTCCTTTCATCTAATATGTGTAGGAAATCATAAATCTAGGCATAGAAGCTTGGAGTGCAAATTTGAAATTCTTTGGATTTGAAGCACATTTTATATGAATACTGACTTACAGATGACTAAAAGATGTTGATGGGCATTTGAGCTGACAAGTTTTGAAAAAGTGCACGGAAATTAAAATTGAAACCACTAAAATTAAAAACTCCTTGCCATTTTCTTTTTCCTCTCCTATTCAAAATTGCATATGTCAGATATCAGTGCTTCATGCAAACCTCTCAGATGCTCTCAGAGAAAAAGCTTTTCTTTCAGACTAAGTTGCGGTTGACGTAGAACACTAGCAGGAGTGAAAGATTTTCTGGGCATCGGGGCAGCCCGTTCTCCTTGGATTTGTGTGCAGAATGCATTTTATCCAAACTGGAAAATAGATCCCAGCTCTGTTCTATTCATCATCCTTACTTCATCAGGCCAGAAGATTCTGTGAAAAGTAGCCTGTGGACCTTGAAGACAGCGCATGTGAACCAGATGAGAGGTGATAGAGAAGTTGAGGGAGAGAAGAAAGAGCATGAGGCTGAAACCAGAAAGTATTTCTCCACGTGATCATGGAAGATTGCAGGAGCCACTTGGTACTATCAAACCAGCCCAACTTGGCACTTGTGCCACCTTGGGTCTGGGAGCCATGTTGCATATCGTGCATTTTAAGGAGCCAGCTGGCCACACCCAGCCATATGCCCCCAAACACAAACCAAGGCCCTTTTCTCTGGCAAACAAAACTCAGCTGCCCTGCTTCTGGATGGCAGATTGCAGGAACCACTTGGTACTATCAAACCAGCCCAACTTGGCACTGGTGCCACCATGGGTCTGGTCACCATCCTGCCTATTGTAGCTTTTCAGGAGCCAGCCGGTCACTCTCAGCCATAGGCCCCCAAACACAAACCTCGGCCCGTTTCCCTGGCAAACAAAAGTAAGCTGCCCCGCTTCTGCATGGCAGATTGCAGGAGCTACTTAGTACTATCAAATCAGCCCGACTTGGCACAGGTGCCACCTTGGATCTGGGAACCATCCTGTGTATCGTGGATTTTCAGGGGCCAGCCGGCCACTCTCAGCCATATGCCCCCAAAAACAAACCACGGACCTTTTCTCTGGCAAACAAAAATCAGCTGCCCCACTTCTGGATGGCAGATTGCAGGAGCCACTTGGGACTATCACACCAGCACAACATGGCACTGCTGCCACCTTGGATCTGGGAACAATCCTGCGTATCGTACATATTCAGGAACCAGCCGAACACTCCCAGCCACAGGCCCCCAAACACAAACAACGGCCCTTTTCTCTGGCAAACAAAACTCAACTGCCCCTCTTCTGGATGGCAAATTGCAGGACGCACTTGGTACTACAAAAAGAGCCCGACTTGGCAGTGGTGCCACCTTGGCTCTGGGAACCATCCTGCGTATCGAGCATTTTAAGGAGCCAGCCGGCAATTCCCAGCCGTATGCCCCAAAAAGAAACCATGGACCTTTTCTCTGGCAAAAAAAACTCAGCTGTCCCGCTTCTGGATGGCAGATTGCAGGAGTTACTTTGAACCATACAACCAGCCTTACTTGGCACTGGTGCCACCTTGGATCTGGGAACCATCCTGCCTATCGTTGATTTTCAGGGGCCAGCCGGCCACTCTCAGCCATAGGCCCCCAAACACAAACCACAGCCCTTTTCTCTAGCAAACAAAATTCAACTGCCCCGCTTCTGGATGGCAAATTGCAGGAGCCACTGGGTACTACAAAAACAGCCTGACTTGGCACTGGTGCCACCTTGCGCCTGGTTACCATGCGGCGTATCGTGCATTTTAAGGAGCCAGGTGGCCACTCCCAGCCATATGCCCCCAAACACAACCCACGGCCCTTTTCTCTGGCAAACAAAACTCAGCTGCCCCGCTTCTGGATGGCAGATTGCAGGAGACACTTGGTACTATGAAACCAGCCCGACTTGGCACTGGTGCCACCTTGGGTCTGGGAACCATCCTGCGTATTGTGGATTGTCAGGAGACAGCCGACCACTCTCGGCCACAGAGCCCAATCAAAAACAAAGGTCCGTTTCCCTGGCAAAAAAAACTCAGCTGCCCCGCTTCTGGATGGGAGATTGCAGGAGGCACTTGACACTGTCAAACGAGCCCCACTTGGCACTGGTGCCACCTTGGGTCTGGGAACCATGCTGCGTATCGTGGATTTTCAGGAGCCAGCCGGCCACTGCCAGCCACAGGCCCCCAAACACAAACCACAGCCTTTTTCTCTGGCAAACAAAACTCAGCTGCCCCGCTTCTGGATGGCAGATTGCAGGAGCCACTTGGTACTATCAAACCAGCCCGACTTGGCACTGGTGCCACCTTGGGTCTGGGAACCATCCTGCCTATCGTGGATTTTAAGGAGCCAGCCGGCTACTCCCAGCCACAGGCCCCCAACAAAAACCACGGCCCTTTTTTCTCGCAAACAAAACTTAGCTGCCTCACTTCTGGATGGCAGATTGCAGGAGCCACTTGGTGTAATCAAACCAGCCCGACTTGGCACTGGTGCCACCTTGGGTCTGGGAACCATCCTGCGTATCGTGGATTCTAAGGAGCCACCCGGCCACTCTGAGCCACAGGCCCCCAAACAAAATCAACGGCGCTGTTCCCTGGAAAACAAAACTCGCCTGCCAACTTTTTGATGGAGTTTGCAGGAGCCACTTGGTACTATCAAACCAGCCCGACTTGGCACTGGTGCCACCTTGGGTCTGGGAAACATCCTGCGTATCGTGGATTCTTAGGAGCCAGCCGGCCACTCCTAGCCACAGGCCCCCAAACAAAAACCTAGGCCTATTTCTCTGGCAAACAAAAGTAAGCTGCCCTGCTTCTGGATGGCAGATTGCAGGAGACACTTGGTACTATCAAACCAGCCCAACTTGGCACTGGTGCCACGTTGGGTCTGGGAACCATCCTGCGTATCGTGGATTCTAAGGAGCCAGCTGGCCACTCCCAGCCACAGGCCCCCAAACACAAACAACGGCGCTTTTCCCTGGAAAACAAAACTCGCCTGCCAACTTTTTGATGGCAGATTGCAGGAGCCACTTGGTACTATCAAACCAGCCCAACTTGGCACTGGTGCCACCATGGGTCTGGTCACCATCCTGCCTATCGTAGCTTTTCAGGAGCCAGCCGGTCACTCCCAGCCATAGGCCCCCAGACAAAAACCTCGGCCCGTTTCCCTGGCAAACAAAAGTAAGCTGCCCCGCTTCTGGATGGCAGATTGCAGTACGCACTTGGTACTATCAAACCAGCCCAACTTGGAAATGGTGCCACCTTGGGTCTGGGAACCATCCTGCGTATCGTGGATTCTAAGGAGCCAGCGGGCCACTCCCAGCCACAGGCCCCCAAATACAAACAACGGCGCTTTTCCCTGGAAAACAAAACTCGCCTGCCAAATTTTTGATGGCAGATTGCAGGAGCCACTTGGTACTATCAAATCAGCCCAACTTGGCACTGGTGCCACCATGGATCTGGTCACCATCCTGCCTATCGTAGCTGTTCAGGTGCCAGCCGGTCACTCCCAGCCATAGGAACCCAGACACAAACCTCGGCCCGTTTCCCTGGCAAACAAAAGTAAGCTGCCCCGCTTCTGGATGGCAGATTGCAGGAGCCACTTTGCACCATCAAACTGGCCCGACTTGTCACTGGTGCCACCTCAGGTCTGGGAACCCTCCTGCGTATCGTGGATTCCAATTAGCAAGACGGCCACTCCCAGCCACAGGCCCCCAAACACAAACAACGGCGCTTTTCCCTGGAAAACAAAACTCGCCTGCCAACTTTTTGATGGCAGATTGCAGGAGCCACTTGGTACTATCAAACCAGCCCAACTTGGCACTGCTGACACCATGGGTCTGGTCACCTTCCTGCCTATCGTAGCTTTTCAGGAGCCAGCCGGTCACTCCCAGCCATAGGCCCCCAGACACAAAGCTCTGCCCGTTTCCCTGGCAAACAAAAGTAAGCTGCCCCGCTTCTGGATGGCAGATTTCAGGATCCACTTGTTATTATCAAACCAGCCCGACTTGGTACTGGTGCCACCTCTGGTCTGGGAACCATCCTGCGTATCTTGGATTCTAAGGAGCCAGCCGGCCACTCCCAGCCACAGGCCCCCAAAAAAAAACATCGGCGCTTTTCCCTGGAAAACAAAACTCGCCTGCCAACATTTTGATTGCAGATTGCAGGAAGAACTTGGTACTATCAAACCAGCCCAACTTGGCACTGGTGCCACCTTGGGTCTGGGAACCATCCGGCGTATCGTGTGTTTAAAGGAGCCAGCCGGCCACTCCAGCCACAGGCCCGCAGACACAAACAACGGCGCTTTTCCCTGGAAAACAAAGCTTGCCTGCTGACTTTTGATGGCAGATTGCAGGAGCCACTTTGTACTTTGAAATCAGCCGAACATGGCTCTGGTGCCACCATGGGTCTGGTCACCATCCTGCCTATCGTAGCTTTTCAGGAGCCAGCCGGTCACTCCCAGCCATAGGCCCCCAGACACAAAGCTCGGCCCGTTTCCCTGGCAAACAAAAGTAAGCTACCCCGCTTCTGGATGGCAGATTGCAGGACGCACTTGGTACTATCAAACCAGCCCAACTTATCACTGGTGCCACCTCAGGTCAGGGAACCATCCTGCGTATTGTGGATTCTAAGGAGCCAGCCGGCCACTCCCAGCCACAGGCCCCCAAACACAAACAACGGCGCTTTTCCCTGGAAAACAAAACTCGCCTGCCAACTGTTGATGGCAGATTGCAGGAGCCACTTGGTACTATCAAACCAGCCCAACTTGGCACTGGTGCCACCATGGGTCTGGTCACCATCCTGCCTATCGTAGCTTTTCAGGAGCCAGCCGCTCACTCCCAGCCATAGGCCCCCAGACAAAAACCTCGGCCCGTTTCCCTGGCAAACAAAAGTAAGCTGCCCCGCTTCTGGATGGCAGATTGCAGGACGCACTTGGTACTATCAAACCAGCCCGACTTGGCACTGGTGCCACCTCAGGTCTGGGAACCATCCTGCGTATCGTGGATTCTAAGGAGCCAGCCGGCCACTCCCAGCCACAGGCCCCCAAACACAAACAACGGCGCTTTTCCCTGGAAAACAAAACTCGCCTGCCAACTTTTTGATGGCAGATTGCCGGAGCCACTTGGTACTATCAAACCAGCCCAACTTGGCACTGGTGCCACCATGGGTCTGGTCACCATCCTGCCTATCGTAGCTTTTCAGGAGCCAGCCGGTCACTCCCAGCCATAGACCCCAGACACAAACCTCGGCCCGTTTCCCTGGCAAAAAAAAGTAAGCTGCCCCGCTTCTGGATGGCAGATTGCAGGAGCCACTTTGCACCATCAAACTAGCCCGACTTGGCACTGGTGCCACCTCAGGTCTGGGAACCATCCTGCGTATCGTGGATTCTAAGGAGCCAGCCGGACACTCCCAGCCACAGGCCCTCAAACACAAACAGCGGCGCTTTTCCCTGGAAAACAAAACTCGCCTGCCAAATTTTGATGGCAGATTGCCGGAGCAACTTGGTACTATCAAACCAGCCCAACTTGGCACTGGTGCCACCATGGGTCTGGTCACCATCCTGCCTATCGTAGATTTTCAGGACCTAGCCGGTCACTCCCAGCCATAGGCCCCCAGACACAAAGCTCGGCCCGTTTCCGTGGCAAACAAAACTAAGCGGCGCCGCTTGTGGATGGCAGATTGCAGGACGCACTTGGTACTATCAAACCAGCCCGACTTGGCACTGGTGCCACCTCTGGTCTGGGAACCATCCTGCGTATCGTGGATTCCAATTAGCAAGCTGGCCACTCCCAGCCACAGGCCCCCAAACACAAACAACGGCGCTTTTCCCTGGAAAACAAAACTCGCCTGCCAACATTTTGATGGCAGATTGCAGGAGCCACTTGGTACTATCAAATCAGCCGAACATGGCACTGGTGCCACCATGGGTCTTGGAACCATCCTGCCTATCGTAGCTGTTCAGGCGCCAGCCGGTCACTCCCAGCCACAGGCCCCCAGAGAAAAACCTCGGCCCTTTTCCCTGGAAAACAAAAGTAAGCTGCCCCGCTTCTGGATGGCAGATTGCAGGAATAACTTGGTACTATCAAACCAGCCCAACTTGGCACTGGTGCCACCTTGGGTCTGGGAACCATCCGGCGTATCGTGGATTCTAAGGAGCCAGCCGGTCACTCCCAGCCACAGGCCCCCAAACACAAACAACGGCGCTTTTCCCTGGAAAACAAAACTCGCCTGCCAACATTTTGATGGCAGATTGCAGGAGCCACTTGCTACTATCAAATCAGCCCAACTTGGCACTGGTGCCACCATGGGTCTGGTCACCATCCTGCCTATCGTAGCTTTTCAGGAGCCAGCCGGTCACTCCCAGCCATAGGCCCCCAGACACAAAGCTCGGCCCGTTTCCCTGGCAAACAAAAGTAAGCTGCCCCGCTTCTGGATGGCAGATTGCAGGACGCGCTTGGTAGTATCAAACCAGCCCGACTTGTCACTGGTGCCAACTCTGGTCTGGGAACCATCCTGCGTATCGTTGATTCTAATTAGCCAGCCGGCCACTCCCAGCCACAGGCCCCCAAACACAAACAAGGGCGCTTTTCCCTGGAAAACAAAACTCGCCTGCCAAATTTTTGATGGCAGATTGCAGGAGCCACTTGGTACTATCAAATCAGCCCAACTCGGCACTGGTGCCACCATGGGTCTGGTTACCATCCTGCCTATCGTAGCTTTTCAGGAGCCAGCCGGTCACCCCCAGCCACAGGCCCCGAGACAAAAACCTCGGCCCGTTTCCCTGGCAAAAAAAAGTAAGCTACCCCGCTTCTGGATGGCAGATTGCAGGACGCACTTCGTAGTATCAAACCAGCCAAACTTGGCACTGGTGCCACCTTGGGTCTGGGAACCATCCTGCGTAACGTGGATTCTAAGCAGCCAGCCGGCCACTCCCTGCCACAGGCACTCAAACACAAACAACGGCGCTTTTCCCTGGAAAACAAAACTCGCCTGCCAACTTTTTGATGGCGGATTGCAGGAGCCACTTGATACTATCAAACCAGCCCAACTTGGCACTGGTGCCACCATGGGTCTGGTCACCATCCTGCCTATCGTAGCTTTTCAGGAGCCAGCCGGTCACCCCCAGCCACAGGCGCCGAGACAAACACCTCGGCCCGTTTCCCTGGCAAACAATAGTAAGCTACCCCGCTTCTGGATGGCAGATTGCAGGACGCACTTGGTAGTATCAAACCAGCCCGACTTGTCACTGGGGTCACCTCTGGTCTGGGAACCATCCTGCGTATCGTGGATTCTAATTAGCCAGCCGGCCACTCCCAGCCACAGGCCCCCAAACACAAACAACGGCGCTTTTCCCTGGAAAACAAAACTCGCCTGCCAAATTTTTGATGGCAGATTGCAGGAGCCACTTGGTACTATCAAACCAGCCCAACTTGGCACTGGTGCCACCATGGGTCTGGTCACCATCCTGCCTATCGTAGCTTTTCAGGAGCCAGCCGGTCACCCCCAGACTTATACCCCGAGACAAAAACCTCGGCCCGTTTCCCTGGCAAACAAAAGTAAGCTACCCCGCTTCTGGATGGCAGATTGCAGGACGCACTTGGTAGTATCAAACCAGCCCAACTTGGCACTGGTGCCACCTTGGGTCTGGGAACCATCCTGCGTATGGTGGATTCTAAGGAGCCAGCCGGCCACTCCCTGCCACAGGCACCCAAACACAAACAACGGCGCTTTTCCCTGGAAAACAAAACTCGCCTGCCAACTTTTTGATGGCGGATTGCAGGAGCCACTTGGTACTATCAAACCAGCCCAACTTGGCACTGGTGCCACCATGGATGTGGTCACCATCCTGCCTATCGTAGCTTTTCAGTACCTAGCAGGTCACTCCCAGCCATAGGCGCCCAGACACAAAGCTCGGCCCGTTTCCCTGGCAAACAAAATTAAGCTGCCCCGCTTCTGGATGGCAGATTGCATGAACCACTTGGTACTATAAAACCAGCCCGACTTGGCACTGGTGCCACCTCTGGTCTGGGAACCATCCTGCGTATCGTGGATTCTAAGGAGCCATCCGGTCACTCCCAGCCACAGGCCCCCAAACACAAACAACAGCGCTTTTCCCTGGAAAACAAAACTCGCCTGCCAACATTTTGATGGCAGATTGCAGGAGCCACTTGGTACTATCAAACCAGCCCAACTTGGCACTGGTGCCACCATGGGTCTGGTCACCATCCTGCCTATCGTAGCTGTTCAGGCGCCACCCGGTCACTCCCAGCCATAGGCCCCCAGAGAAAAACCTCGGCCCGTTTCCCTGGCAAAGAAAAGTAAGCTACCCCGCTTCTGGATGGCAGATTGCAGGAGCCACTTTGCACCATCAAACTGTCCCGACTTGTCACTGGTGCCACCTCAAGTCTGGGAACCATCCTGCGTATCGTGGATTCTAAGGAGCCAGCCGGCCACTCCCACCCACAGGCCCCCAGTCACAAACAACGGCGCTTTTCCCTGGAAAACAAAACTCGCCTGCCGACTATTTGATGGCAGATTGCAGGAGCCACTTGGTACTATCAAATCAGCCCAACTTGGCTCTGGTGCCACCATGGGTCTGGTCACCATCCTGCCTATCGTAGCTTTTCAGGAGCCAGCCGGTCACTCCCAGCCATAGGCCCCCAGACACAAACCTCGGCCAGTTTCCCTGGAAAACAAAAGTAAGCTGCCCCGCTTCTGGATGGCAGATTGCAGGAGCCACTTTGCACCATCCAACTAGCCCGACTTGGCACTGGTGCCACCTCAGGTCTGGGAACCATGCTGCATATCGTGGATTCTAATTAGCCATCCGGCCACTCCCACCCACAGGCCCCTAAACACAAACAACGGCGCTTTTCCCTGGAAAACAAAACTCGCCTGCCAATTTTTGATGGCAGATTGCAGGAGCCACTTGGTACTATCAAACCAGCCCAACTTGGCACTGGTGCCACCATGGGTCTGGTCACCATCCTGCCTATCGTAGCTTTTCAGGAGCCAGCCGGTCACTCCCAGCCATAGGCGCCCAGACCCAAAGCTCGGCCCGTTTCCCTGGCAAGCAAAAGTAAGCTGTCCCGCTTCTGGATGGCAGAATGCAGGACGCACTTGGTAGTATCAAACCAGCCCGACTTGGCACTGGCGCCGCCTCACGTCTGGGAACCATCCTGCGTATCGTGGATTCTAAGCAACCAGCCGGCCACTCCCAGCCACAGGCCCCCAAACACAAACAACGGCGCTTTTCCCTGGAAAACAAAACTCGCCTGCCAACTTTTTGATGGCAGATTGCAGGAGCCACTTGGTACTATCAAACCAGCCCAACTTGGCACTGGTGCCACCCTGGGTCTGGTCACCATCCTGCCTATCATAGCTTTTCAGGAGCCAGCCGGTCACTCCCAGCCATAGGCCCCCAGACACAAACCTCGGCCCGTTTCCCTGGCAAACAAAAGCAAGCTGCCCCGCTTCTGGATGGCAGATTGCAGGAGCCACTTTGCACCATCAAACTAGCCCGACTTGGCACTGGTGCCACCTCAGGTCTGGGAACCATGCTGCGTATCGTGGATTCTAATTAGCCATCCGGCCACTCCCACCCACAGGCCCCCAAACAAAAACAACGGCGCTTTTCCCTGGAAAACAAAACTCGCCTGCCAAATTTTGATGGCAGATTGCAGGAGCCACTTGGTACTATCAAACCAGCCCACCTTGACACTGGTGCCACCATGGGTCTGGTCACCATCCTGCCTATCGTAGCTTTTCAGGAGCCAGCCGGTCACTCCCAGCCATAAACCCCCAGACACAAACCTCGGCCCGTTTCCCTGGCAAACAAAAGTAAGCTGCCCCGCTTCTGGATGGCAGATTGCAGGAGCCACTTTTCACCATCAAACCAGCCCGACTTGGCACTGGTGCCACCTCAGGTCTGGGAACCATCCTGCGTATCGTGGATTCTAAGGAGCCAGCCGGCCACTCCCAGCCATAGGCCCCCAAACAAAACAACGGCACTTTTCCCTGGAAAACAAAACTTGCCTGCCAAATTTTTGATGGCAGATTGCAGGAGCCACTTGGTACTATCAAACCAGCCCAACTTGGCACTGGTTCCACCATGGGTCTGGTCACCATCCTGCCTATCGTAGCTTTTCAGGAGCCAGCCGGTCACTCCCAGCCGTAGGCCCACAGACACAAAGCTCGGCCCGTTTCCGTGACAAACAAAAGTAAGCTGTCCCGCTTCTGGATGGCAGATTGCAGGACGCACTTGGTACTATCAAACCAGCCCGACTTGGCACTGGTGCCACCTCTGGTCTGGGAACCATCCTGCGTATGGTAGATTCTAAGCAGCCAGCCGGCCACTCCCAGCCACAGGCCCCCAAACACAAACAACGGCGCTTTTCCCTTGAAAACAAAACTCGTCTGCCAACTTTTTGATGGCAGATTGCCGGAGCCACTTGGTACTATCAAACCAACCCAACTTGGCACTGGTGCCACAATGGGTCTCGTCACCATCCTGCCTATCGTAGCTTTTCAGGAGCCAGCCGGCCACTCCCTGCCACAGGCCCCCAAACACAAACAACGGCGCTTTTCCCTGGAAAACAAAATTCGCCTGCCAACTTTTTGATGGCAGATTGCAGGAGCCACTTGGTACAATCAAATCAGCCCAACTTGCCACTGGTGCCACCTTTGGTCTGGGAACCATGCTGAGTATCGTGGATTCTAAGGAGCCAGCCGGCCACTCCCAGCCACAGGCCCCCAAACACAAACAACGGCGCTTTTCCCTGGAAAACAAAACTCGCCTGCCAACTTCTTGATGGCAGATTGCAGGAGCCACTTGGTACTATCAAACCAGCCCAACTTGGCACTGGTGCCGTCATGGGTCTGGTCACCATCCTGCCTATCGTAGCTTTTCACGAGCCAGCCGGTCACTTCCAGGCTTAGGCCCCCAGACACAATCCTCGGACCGTTTCCCTGGCAAACAAAAGTAAGCTGCCCCGCTTCTGGATGGCAGATTGCAGGAACCACTTGGTACTATCAAACCAGCCCAACTTGGCACTGGTGCCACCATGGGTCTGGGAACCATCCTGTGTATCGTGGATTCTAATTAGCCATCCGTCCACTCCAGGCGATAGGGCCCCAGGCACAAACAACGGCGCTTTTCCCTGGATAACAAACTCGCCTGCCAACTTTTTGATGGCAGATTGCAGGAGCCACTTGGTACTATCAAACCAGCCCAACTTGGCACTGGTGCCACCATGGGTCTGGTCACCATCATGCCTATCGTAGCTTTTCAGGAGCCAGCCGGTCACTCCCAGCCATATGCCCCGAGACACAAACCTCGGCCCGTTTCCCTGGCAAACAAAAGTAAGCTACCCCACTTCTGGATGGCAGATTGCAGGACGCACTTGGTACTATCAAACCAGCCCAACTTGGCACTGGTGCCACGTCAAGTCTAGGAACCATCCTGCGTATCGTGGATTCTAAGGAGCCAGCCGGCCACTCCCAGCCATAGGCCCCCAAACAAAAACAACGGCGCTTTTCCCTGGTAAAGAAAACTTCCCTGCCAACTTTTTGATGGCAGATTGCAGGAGCCACTTGGTACTATCAAACCAGCCCAACTTGGCACTGGTGCCACCATGGGTCTGGTCACCATCCTGCCTATCGTAGCTTTTCAGGAGCCAGCCGGTCACTCCCAGCCATAGGCCCCCAGACACAAAGCTCGGCCCGTTTCCCTGGCAAACAAAAGTAAGCTGCCCCGCTTCTGGATGGCAGATTGCAGGAGCCACTTGGTACTATCAAACCAGCCCGACTTGGCACTGGTGCCACCTCTGGTCTGGGAACCATCCTGCGTATCGTGGATTCTAAGGAGCCAGCCGGCCACTCCCAGCCACAGGCCCCCAAACACAAACAACGGCGCTTTTCCCTGGAAAACAAAACTCGCCTGCCAACTTTTTGATGGCAGATTGCAGGAGCCACTTGGTACTATCAAACCAGCCCAACTTGGCACTGGTGCCGCCATGGGTCTGGTCACCATCCTGCCTATCGTAGCTTTTCACGAGCCAGCCGGTCACTCCCAGCCATAGGCCCCCAAACAAAAACCTCGGCCCGTTTCCCTGGAAAACAAAAGTAAGCTGCCCCGCTTCTGGATGGCAGATTGTAGGACGCACTTGTTACTATCAAACCCGCCCGACTTGGCACTGGTGCCACCACTGGTCTGGGAACCATCCTGCGTATCGTGGATTCTAAAGAGCCAGCCGGCCACTCCCACCACAGGCACCCAAACACAAACAACGGCGCTTTTCCCTGGAAAACAAAACTCGCCTGCCAACTTTTTGATGGCAGATTGCAGGAGCCACTTGGTACTATCAAACCAGCCCAACTTGGCACTGCTGCCACCATGGGTCTGGTCACCATCCTGCCTATCGTAGCTTTTCAGGAGCCAGCCGGTCACTCCCAGCCATAGGCCCCCAGACAAAAACCTCGGCCCGTTTCCCTGGCAAACAAAAGTAAGCTGCCCCGCTTCTGGATGGCAGATTGCAGGATCCACTTGGTACTATCAAACCAGCCGGACTTGGCACTGGTGCCACGACAAGTCTGGGAACCATCCTGCGTATCGTGGATTCTAAGGAGCCAGCCGGCCACTCACAGCCACAGGCCCCCAAACACAAACAACGGCGCTTTTCCCTGGAAAACAAAACTCGCCTACCAACGTTTTGATGGCAGATTGCAGGAGCCACTTGGTACTATCAAATCAGCCCAACTTGGCACTCGTGCCACCATGGGTCTGGTCACCATCCTGCCTATCGTAACTTTTCAGGAGCCAGCCGGTCACTCCCAGCCCTAGGCCCCCAGACACAAATCTCGGCCCGTTTCCCTGGCAAAGAAAATTAAGCTGCCCCGCTTCTGGATGGCAGATTGCAGGAGCCACTTGGTACTATCAAACCAGCCCGACTTGGCACTGGTGCCACCTCTGGTCTGGGAACCATCCTGCGTATCGTGGATTCTAAGGAGCCAGTCGGCCACTCCCAGCCACAGGCCCCCAAACACAAACAACGGCCCGTTTCCGTGGCAAACAAAAGTAAGCTGCCCCGCTTCTGGATGGCAGATTGCAGGAGCCACTTGGTACTATCAAACCAGCCCGACTTGGCACTGGTGCCACCTCTGGTCTGGGAACCATCCTGCGTATCGTGGTTTCTAAGGAGCCAGCCGGCCACTCCCACCACAGGCACCCAAACACAAACAACGGCGCTTTTCCCTGGAAAACAAAACTCGCCTGCCAACTTTTTGATGGCAGATTGCAGGAGCCACTTGGTACTATCAAACCAGCCCAACTTGGCACTGGTGCCACCATGGGTCTGGTCACCATCCTGCCTATCGTAGCTTTTCAGGAGCCAGCCGGTCACTCCCAGCCATAGGCCCCCAGACACAAAGCTCGGCCCGTTTCCCTGGCAAACAAAAGTAAGCTGCCCCGCTTCTGGATGGCAGATTGCAGGAGCCACTTGGTACTATCAAACCAGCCCGACTTGGCACTGGTGCCACCTCTGGTCTGGGAACCATCCTGCGTATCGTGGATTCTAAGGAGCCAGCCGGCCACTCCCAGCCACAGGCCCCCAAACACAAACAACGGCGCTTTTCCCTGGAAAACAAAACTCGCCTGCCAACTTTTTGATGGCAGATTGCAGGAGCCACTTGGTACTATCAAACCAGCCCAACTTGGCACTGGTGCCGCCATGGGTCTGGTCACCATCCTGCCTATCGTAGCTTTTCACGAGCCAGCCGGTCACTCCCAGCCATAGGCCCCCAGACAAAAACCTCGGCCCGTTTCCCTGGCAAACAAAAGTAAGCTGCCCCGCTTCTGGATGGCAGATTGTAGGACGCACTTGTTACTATCAAACCCGCCCGACTTGGCACTGGTGCCACCACTGGTCTGGGAACCATGCTGCGTATCGTGGATTCTAAAGAGCCAGCCGGCCACTCCCACCACAGGCACCCAAACACAAACAACGGCGCTTTTCCCTGGAAAACAAAACTCGCCTGCCAACTTCTTGATGGCAGATTGCAGGAGCCACTTGGTACTATCAAACCAGCCCAACTTGGCACTGCTGCCACCATGGGTCTGGTCACCATCCTGCCTATCGTAGCTTTTCAGGAGCCAGCCGGTCACTCCCAGCCATAGGCCCCCAGACAAAAACATCGGCCCGTTTCCCTGGCAAAGAAAATTAAGCTGCCCCGCTTCTGGATGGCAGATTGCAGGAGCCACTTGGTACTATCAAACCAGCCCGACTTGGCACTGGTGCCACCTCAGGTCTGGGAACCATCCTGCGTATCGTGGATTTTATGGAGCCAGCCGGTCAGTCCCAGCCATAGGCCCCCAAACACAAACAACGATCCGTTTCCCTGGCAAACAAAAGTAAGCTGCCCCGCTTCTGGATGGCAGATTGCAGGAACCACTTGGTAGTATCAAACCAGCCCGACTTGGCACTGGTGGCACCTCTTGTCTGGGAACCATGCTGCGTATCGTGGTTTCTAAGGAGCCAGCCGGCCACTCCCAACCATAGACCCCCAGACACAAACCTCGGCCCGTTTCCCTGGAAAACAAAAGTAAGCTACCCCGATTCTGGATGGCAGATTGCAGGAGCCACTTGGTACTATCAAATCAACCCAACTTGGCACTGGTGCCACCATGGGTCTGGTAAACATCCTGCCTATCGTAGCTTTTCAGGAGCCAGCCGGCCACTCTCAGCCATATGCCCCCAAAAACAAACCACGGCCCTTTTCTCTGGCAAACAAAACTCAACTGCCCCTCTTCTGGATGGCAAATTTTAGGACGCACTTTGTACTACGAAAACCGCCCGACGTGGCACTGGTGCCACCTTGTGTCAGGGAACCATCCTGCATATCGAGCTTTTTAAGGAGCCAGCCGGCCACGCCCAGCCATAAACCCCCCAAAAACAAACCACGGACCATTTCTCTTGGAAACAAAAATCCGCTGCCCCGCGTCTGTATGGCATATTGCACGAGCCACTTTGCACCATCAAACCAGCCCGACTTGGCACTGGTGCCACCTTGGGTCTGGGAACCATCCTGCGTATCGTGGATTCTAAGCAGCCACCCGGCCACTCTGAGCCACAGGCCCCCAAACAAAAACTACGGCGCTTTTCCCTGGAAAACAAAACTCGCCTGCCAACTTTTTGATGGCAGATTGCAGGAGCCACTTGGTACTATCAAACCAGCCCAACTTGGCACTGGTGCCACCTCTGGTCTGGGAACCATGCTGCCTATCGTAGCTTTTCAGGAGCCAGCCGGTCACTCCCAGCCATAGACCCCCAGACACAAACCTCGGCCCGTTTCCCTGGCAAACAAAAGTAAGCTGCCCCGCTTTTGGATGGCAGATTGCAGGAGCCACGTTGCACCATCAAACCAGCCCCACTTGGCACTGGTGCCACCTTGGGTCTGGGAAAAAGTTGGGCTGGTTTGATAGTACCAAGTGGCTCCTGCAATCTGCCATCCAGAAGCGGGACAGCTTACTTTTGTTTCCCAGGGAAACGGGCCGAGGTATTTGTCTGGGGGCCTATGGCTGGGAGTGACCGGCTGACTACTGAAAAGCTACGATAGGCAGGATGGTTACCAGACTCATGGTGCCACCAGTGCCAAGTCGGGCTGGTTTGATATTACTAAATAGCTCCTGCAATCTGCCATCCAGACGCGGGGCAGCGGATTTTTGTTTGCTGGAGAAAAGTTCCGTGGTTTTTTTTTTGGGGGTATATGACTGGACGTGGCCGGCTGGCTCCTTAAAAAGCTCTATACACAGGATTGTTCCCTGACCCAAGGTGGCATCAGTGCCAAGTCGGGCTGTTTTCGTAGTACCAAGTGCGTCCTGCAATTTGCCATCCAGAAGCGGGGCAGCCTACTTTTGTTTGCCAGGGAAACGTGCCGAGGTATTTGTCTGGGGGCCTATGGCTGGGAGTGAGCGGCTGGCTCCTGAAAAGCTACGATAGGCAGGATGGTGACCAGACCCATGGTGGCACCAGTGCCAAGTTGGGCTGGTTTGATAGTACCAAGTGGCTCCTGCAATCTGCCATCAAGAAGTCGGCAGGCGAGTTTTGTTTTCCAGGGAAAAGCGCCGTTGTTTTTGTTTAGAGGCCTGTGGCTGGGAGTGGCCGCCTGTCCTCGTAGAATCTACGTTACGCAGCATGGTTCCCAGAGCCAAGGTGGCACCAGGGCCAAGTCGGGCTGGTTTCGTAGTACCAAGTGCATCCTGCAATCTGCCATCCAGAAGCGGGGCAGCTTACTTTTGTTTGCCAGGGAAACGGGCCGAGGTTTGTGTCCGGGGGCCTATGGCAGGGAGTGACCGGCTGGCTCCTGAAAAGCTACGATAGGCAGGATGTTTACCAGACCCATGGTGGCACCAGTGCCAAGTTGGGCTGATTTGATAGTACCAAGTGGCTCCTGCAATCTGCCATCCAGAATCGGGGTAACTTACTTTTGTTTTCCAGGGAAACGGGCCGAGGTTTGTGTCTGGGTGTCTATGGCTGGGAGTGACCGGCTGGCTCCTGAAAAGGTACGATAGGCAGGATGGTTCCCAGACCAGAGGTGGCACCAGTGCCAAGTTGGGCTGGTTTGATAGTACCAAGTGGCTCCTGCAATCTGCCATCAAAAAGTTGGCAGGCGAGTTTTGTTTTCCAGGGAAAAGCGCCGTTGTTTGTGTTTGGGGGCCTGTGGCAGGGAGTGGCCGGCTGGCTCCTTAGAATCCACGATATGCAGGATTGTTCCCAGACCCAAGGTGGCACCAGTGCCAAGTCGGGCTGGTTTGATGGTGCAAAGTGGCTCCTGCAATCTGCCATCCAGACGCGGGGCAGCGGATTTTTGTTTCCAAGAGAAATGGTCCGTGGTTTGTTTTTGGGGGTTTATGGCTGGGCGTGGCCGGCTGGCTCCTTAAAAAGCTCGATATGCAGGATGGTTCCCTGACACAAGGTGGCACCAGTGCCACGTCGGGCGGTTTTCGTAGTACAAAGTGCGTCCTAAAATTTGCCATCCAGAAGAGGGGCAGTTGAGTTTTGTTTGCCAGAGAAAAGGGCCGTGGTTTGTTTTTGGGGGCATATGGCTGAGAGTGGCCGGCTGGCTCCTGAAAAGCTACGATAGGCAGGATGTTTACCAGACCCATGGTGGCACCAGTGCCAAGTTGGGCTGATTTGATAGTACCAAGTGGCTCCTGCAATCTGCCATCCAGAATCGGGGTAGCTTACTTTTGTTTTCCAGGGAAACGGGCCGAGGTTTGTGTCTGGGGGTCTATGGTTGGGAGTGGCCGGCTGGCTCCTTAGAAACCACGATACGCAGCATGGTTCCCAGACAAGAGGTGCCACCAGTGCCAAGTTGGGCTGGTTTGATACTACCAAGTGGTTCCTGCAATCTGCCATCCAGAAGCGGGGCAGCTTACTTTTGTTTGCCAGGGAAACGGATCGTTGTTTGTGTTTGGGGGCCTATGGCTGGGACTGACCGGCTGGCTCCATAAAATCCACGATACGCAGGATGGTTCCCAGACCAGAGGTGGCACCAGTGCCAAGTCGGGCTGGTTTGATAGTACCAAGTGGCTCCTGCAATCTGCCATCCAGAAGCGGGGCAGCTTACTTTTGTTTGCCAGGGAAACGGGCCGAGGTTTGTGTCTCGGGGCCTATGGCAGGCAGTGACCGGCTGGCTCCTGAAAAGCTACGATAGGCAGGATGGTGACCAGACCCATGGTGGCACCAGTGCCAAGTTGGGCTGGTTTGATAGTACCAAGTGGCTCCTGCAATCTGCCATCAAAAAGTTGGCAGGCGAGTTTTGTTTTCCAGGGAAAAGCGCCGTTGTTTGTGTTTGGGGGCCTGTGGTTGGGAGTGGCCGGCTGGCTCCTTAGAAACCACGATACGCAGGATGGTTCCCAGACCAGAGGTGGCACCAGTGCCAAGTCGGGCTGGTTTGATAGTACCAAGTGGCTCCTGCAATCTGCCATCCAGAAGCGGGGCAGCTTACTTTTGTTTGCCACGGAAACGGGCCGTTGTTTGTGTTTGGGGGCCTGTGGCTGGGAGAGGCCGACTGGCTCCTTAGAATCCACGATACGCATGATGGTTCCCAGACCAGAGGTGGCACCAGTGCCAAGTCGGGCTGGTTTGATAGTACCAAGTGGCTCCTGCAATCTGCCATCCAGAAGCGGGGCAGCTTAATTTTCTTTGCCAGGGAAACAGGCCGAGCTTTGTGTCTGGGGGCCTATGGCTGGGAGTGACCGGCTGGCTCCTGAAAAGTTACGATAGGCAGGATGGTGACCAGACCCATGGTGGCACCAGTGCCAAGTTGGGCTGATTTGATAGTACCAAGTGGCTCCTGCAATCTGCCATCAAAACGTTGGTAGGCGAGTTTTGTTTTCCAGGGAAAAGCGCCGTTGTTTGTGTTTGGGGGCCTGTGGCTGTGAGTGGCCGGCTGGCTCCTTAGAATCCACGATACGCAGGATGGTTCCCAGACTTGTCGTGGCACCAGTGCCAAGTCCGGCTGGTTTGATAGTACCAAGTGGCTCCTGCAATCTGCCATCCAGAAGCGGGGCAGCTTACTTTTGTTTGCCAGGGAAACGGGCCGAGGTTTTTGTCTGGGGGCCTATGGCTGGGAGTGACCGGCTGGCTCCTGAAAAGCTACGATAGGCAGGATGGTGACCAGACCCATGGTGGCAGCAGTGCCAAGTTGGGCTGGTTTGATAGTACCAAGTGGCTCCTGCAATCTGCCATCAAAAAGTTGGCAGGCGAGTTTTGTTTTCCAGGGAAAAGCGCCGTTGTTTGTGTTTGGGTGCCTGTGGTGGGAGTGGCCGGCTGGCTCTTTAGAATCCACGATACGCAGGATGGTTCCCAAACCATAGGTGGCACCAGTGCCAAGTCGGGCTGGTTTGATAGTACCAAGTGGCTCCTGCAATCTGCCATCCAGAAGCGGGGCAGCTTACTTTTGTTTGCCAGGGAAACGGGCCGAGCTTTGTGTCTGGGGGCCTATGGCTGGGAGTGACCGGCTGGCTCCTGAAAAGCTACGATAGGCAGGATGGTGACCAGACCCATGGTGGCACCAGTGCCAAGTTGGGCTGGTTTGATAGTACCAAGTGGCTCCTGCAATCTGCCATCAAAAAGTTGGCAGGCGAGTTTTGTTTTCCAGGGAAAAGCGCCGTTGTTTGTGTTTGGGGGCCTGTGGTTGGGAGTGGCCGGCTGGCTCCTTAGAAACCACGATACGCAGGATGGTTCCCAGACCAGAGGTGGCACCAGTGCCAAGTCGGGCGGGTTTGATAGTAACAAGTGCGTCCTACAATCTGCCATCCAGAAGCGGGGCAGCTTACTTTTGTTTGCCAGGGAAACGGGCCGAGGTTTGTGTCTGGGGGCCTATGGCTGGGAGTGACCGGCTGGCTCCTGAAAAGCTACGATAGGCAGGATGGTGACCAGACCCATGGTGGCACCAGTGCCAAGTTGGGCTGGTTTGATAGTACCAAGTGGCTCCTGCAATCTGCCATCAAAAACTTGGCAGGCGAGTTTGTTATCCAGGGAAAAGCGCCGTTGTTTTTGTTTGGGGGCCTGTGGCTGGGAGTGGCCGGCTGGCTCCTTAGAATCCATGATACGCAGGATGGTTCCCAGACCAGAGGTGGCACCAGTGCCAAGTCGGGCTGGTTTGATGGTGAAAAGTGGCTCCTGCAATCTGCCATCCAGAAGCGGGGCAGCTTACTTTTGTTTGCCAGGGAAACGGGCCGAGGTTTGTGTCTGGGGGTTTATGGCTGGGAGTGACCGGCTGGCTCCTGAAAAGCTACGATAGGCAGGATGGTGACCAGACCCATGGTGGCACCAGTGTCAAGGTGGGCTGGTTTGATAGTACCAAGTGGCTCCGGCAGTCTGCCATCAAAATTTGGCAGGCGAGTTTTGTTTTCCAGGGAAAAGCGCCGTTGTTTTTGTTTGGGGGCCTGTGGGTGGGAGTGGCCGGATGGCTAATTAGAATCCACGATACGCAGCATGGTTCCCAGACCTGAGGTGGCACCAGTGCCAAGTCGGGCTAGTTTGATGTTGCAAAGTGGCTCCTGCAATCTGCCATCCAGAAGCGGGGCAGCTTGCTTTTGTTTGCCAGGGAAACGGGCCGAGGTTTGTGTCTGGGGGCCTATGGCTGGGAGTGACCGGCTGGCTCCTGAAAAGCTATGATAGGCAGGATGGTGACCAGACCCAAGGTGGCACCAGTGCCAAGTTGGGCTGGTTTGATAGTACCAAGTGGCTCCTGCAATCTGCCATCAAAAACTTGGCAGGCGAGTTTTGTTTTCCAGGGAAAAGCGCCGTTGTTTGTGTTTGGGGGCCTGTGGCTGGGAGTGGCCGGCTGGTTGCTTAGAATCCACGATACGCAGGATGGTTCCGAGACGTGAGGCGGCGCCAGTGCCAAGTCGGGCTGGTTTGATACTACCAAGTGCGTCCTGCATTCTGCCATCCAGAAGCGGGACAGCTTACTTTTGCTTGCCAGGGAAACGGGCCGAGGTTTGGGTCTGGGCGCCTATGGCTGGGAGTGACCGGCTGGCTCCTGAAAAGCTACGATAGGCAGGATGGTGACCAGACCCATGGTGGCACCAGTGCCAAGTTGGGCTGGTTTGATAGTACCAAGTGGCTCCTGCAATCTGCCATCAAAAATTGGCAGGCGAGTTTTGTTTTCCAGGGAAAAGCGCCGTTGTTTGTGTTTAGGGGCCTGTGGGTGGGAGTGGCCGGATGGCTAATTAGAATCCACGATACGCAGCATGGTTCCCAGACCTGAGGTGGCACCAGTGCCAAGTCGGGCTAGTTGGATGGTGAAAAGTGGCTCCTGCAATCTGCCATCCAGAAGCGGGGCAGCTTACTTTTGTTTTCCAGGGAAACTGGCCGAGGTTTGTGTCTGGGGGCCTATGGCTGGGAGTGACCGGCTGGCTCCTGAAAAGCTACGATAGGCAGGATGGTGACCAGACCCATGGTGGCACCAGAGCCAAGTTGGGCTGATTTGATAGTACCAAGTGGCTCCTGCAATCTGCCATCAAATAGTCGGCAGGCGAGTTTTGTTTTCCAGGGAAAAGCGCCGTTGTTTGTGACTGGGGGCCTGTGGGTGGGAGTGACCGGCTGGCTCCTTAGAATCCACGATACGCAGGATGGTTCCCAGACTTGAGGTGGCACCAGTGACAAGTCGGGCCAGTTTGATGGTGCAAAGTGGCTCCTGCAATCTGCCATCCAGAAGCGGGGTAGCTTACTTTTCTTTGCCAGGGAAACGGGCCGAGGTTTTTCTCTGGGGGCCTATGGCTGGGAGTGACCGGGTGGCGCCTGAACAGCTACGATAGGCAGGATGGTGACCAGACCCATGGTGGCACCAGTGCCAAGTTGGGCTGGTTTGATAGTACCAAGTGGCTCCTGCAATCTGCCATCAAAATGTTGGCAGGCGAGTTTTGTTTTCCAGGGAAAAGCGCTGTTGTTTGTGTTTGGGGGCCTGTGGCTGGGAGTGACCGGCTGGCTCCTTAGAATCCACGATACGCAGGATGGTTCCCAGACCAGAGGTGGCACCAGTGCCAAGTCGGGCTGGTTTTATAGTACCAAGTGTTTCATGCAATCTGCCATCCAGAAGCGGGGCAGCTTAATTTTGTTTGCCAGGGAAACGGGCCGAGCTTTGTGTCTGGGCGCCTATGGCTGGGAGTGACCTGCTAGGTACTGAAAAGCTACGATAGGCAGGATGGTGACCACATCCATGGTGGCACCAGTGCCAAGTTGGGCTGGTTTGATAGTACCAAGTGGCTCCTGCAATCCGCCATGAAAAAGTTGGCAGGCGAGTTTTGTTTTCCAGGGAAAAGCGCCGTTGTTTGTGTTTGGGTGCCTGTGGCAGGGAGTGGCCGGCTGGCTCCTTAGAATCCACGATACGCAGGATGGTTCCCAGACCCAAGGTGGCACCAGTGCCAAGTTGGGCTGGTTTGATACTACCAAGTGCGTCCTGCAATCTGCCATCCAGAAGCGGGGTAGCTTACTTTTTTTTGCCAGGGAAACGGGCCGAGGTTTTTGTCTCGGGGTATAAGGCTGGGGGTGACCGGCTGGCTCCTGAAAAGCTACGATAGGCAGGATGGTGACCAGACCCATGGTGGCACCAGTGCCAAGTTGGGCTGGTTTGATAGTACCAAGTGGCTCCTGCAATCTGCCATCAAAAATTTGGCAGGCGAGTTTTGTTTTCCAGGGAAAAGCGCCGTTGTTTGTGTTTGGGGGCCTGTGGCTGGGAGTGGCCGGCTGGCTAATTAGAATCCACGATACGCAGGATGGTTCCCAGACCAGAGGTGACCCCAGTGACAAGTCGGGCTGGTTTGATACTACCAAGTGCGTCCTGCAATCTGCCATCCAGAAGCGGGGTAGCTTACTATTGTTTGCCAGGGAAACGGGCCGAGGTGTTTGTCTCGGCGCCTGTGGCTGGGGGTGACCGGCTGGCTCCTGAAAAGCTACGATAGGCAGGATGGTGACCAGACCCATGGTGGCACCAGTGCCAAGTTGGGCTGGTTTGATAGTATCAAGTGGCTCCTGCAATCCGCCATCAAAAAGTTGGCAGGCGAGTTTTGTTTTCCAGGGAAAAGCGCCGTTGTTTGTGTTTGAGTGCCTGTGGCAGGGAGTGGCCGGCTGGCTGCTTAGAATCCACGATACGCAGGATGGTTCCCAGACCCAAGGTGGCACCAGTGCCAAGTTGGGCTGGTTTGATATTACGAAGTGCGTCCTGCAATCTGCCATCCAGAAGCGGGGTAGCTTACTTTTTTTTGCCAGGGAAACGGGCCGAGGTTTTTGTCTCGGGGCCTGTGGCTGGGGGTGACCGGCTGGCTCCTGAAAAGCTACGATAGGCAGGATGGTGACCAGACCCATGGTGGCACCAGTGCCAAGTTGGGCTGGTTTGATAGTACCAAGTGGCTCCTGCAATCTGCCATCAAAAATTTGGCAGGCGAGTTTTGTTTTCCAGGGAAAAGCGCCCTTGTTTGTGTTTGGGGGCCTGTGGCTGGGAGTGGCCGGCTGGCTAATTAGAATCAACGATACGCAGGATGGTTCCCAGACCAGAGTTGGCACCAGTGAAAAGTCGGGCTGGTTTGATACTACCAAGCGCGTCCTGCAATCTGCCATCCAGAAGCGGGGCAGCTTACTTTTGTTTGCCAGGGAAACGGGCCGAGCTTTGTATCTGGGGGCCTATGGCTGGGAGTGACCGGCTGGCTCCTGAAAAGCTACGATAGGCAGGATGGTGACCAGACCCATGGTGGCACCAGTGCCAAGTTGGGCTGATTTGATAGTAGCAAGTGGCTCCTGCAATCTGCCATCAAAATGTTGGCAGGCGAGTTTTGTTTTCCAGGGAAAAGCGCCGTTGTTTGTGTTTGGGGGCCTGTGGCTGGGAGTGACCGGCTGGCTCCTTAGAATCCACGATACGCCGGATGGTTCCCAGACCCAAGGTGGCACCAGTGCCAAGTTGGGCTGGTTTGATAGTACCAAGTTATTCCTGCAATCTGCCATCCAGAAGCGGGGCAGCTTACTTTTGTTTTCCAGGGAAAAGGGCCGAGGTTTTTCTCTGGGGGCCTATGGCTGGGAGTGACCGGCTGGCGCCTGAACAGCTACGATAGGCAGGATGGTTCCAAGACCCATGGTGGCACCAGTGCCATGTTCGGCTGATTTGATAGTACCAAGTGGCTCCTGCAATCTGCCATCAAAATGTTGGCAGGCGAGTTTTGTTTTCCAGGGAAAAGCGCCGTTGTTTGTGTTTGGGGGCCTGTGGCTGGGAGTGGCCAGCTTGCTAATTGGAATCCACGATACGCAGGATGGTTCCCAGACCAGAGGTGGCACCAGTGCCAAGTCGGGCTGGTTTGATAGTACCAAGTGCGTCCTGCAATCTGCCATCCACAAGCGGCGCCGCTTAGTTTTGTTTGCCACGGAAACGGGCCGAGGTTTGTGTCTGGGGGCCTATGGCTGGGAGTGACCGGCTAGGTCCTGAAAATCTACGATAGGCAGGATGGTGACCAGACCCATGGTGGCACCAGTGCCAAGTTGGGCTGGTTTGATAGTACCAAGTTGCTCCGGCAATCTGCCATCAAAATTTGGCAGGCGAGTTTTGTTTTCCAGGGAAAAGCGCCGCTGTTTGTGTTTGAGGGCCTGTGGCTGGGAGTGTCCGGCTGGCTCCTTAGAATCCACGATACGCAGGATGGTTCCCAGACCTGAGGTGGCACCAGTGCCAAGTCGGGCTAGTTTGATGGTGCAAAGTGGCTCCTGCAATCTGCCATCCAGAAGCGGGGCAGCTTACTTTTTTTTGCCAGGGAAACGGGCCGAGGTTTGTGTCTGGGGTCTATGGCTGGGAGTGACCGGCTGGCTCCTGAAAAGCTACGATAGGCAGGATGGTGACCAGACCCATGGTGGCACCAGTGCCAAGTTGGGCTGGTTTGATAGTACCAAGTGGCTCCGGCAATCTGCCATCAAAAAGTTGGCAGGCGAGTTTTGTTTTCCAGGGAAAAGCGCCGATGTTTGTGTTTGGGGGCCTGTGGCTGGGAGTGGCCGGCTGGCTCCTTAGAATCCACGATACGCAGGATGGTTCCCAGACCTGAGGTAGCACCAGTGCCAAGTCGGGCTGGTTTGATAGTACCAAGTGCGTCCTGCAATCTGCCATCCAGAAGCGGGGCAGCTTACTTTTGTTTGCCAGGGTAACGGGCCGAGGTTTGTGTCTGGGGGCCTATGGCAGGGAGTGACCGGCTGGCTCCTGAAAAGCTACGATAGGCAGGATGGTGACCAGACCCATGGTGGCACCAGTGCCAAGTTGGGCTGGTTTGATAGTACCAAGTGGCTCCTGCAATCTGCCATCAAAAGTTGGCAGGCGAGTTTTGTTTTCCAGGGAAAAGCGCCGTTGTTTGTGTTTGGGGGCCTGTGGCTGGGAGTGGCCGGCTGGCTCCTTAGAATCCACAATACGCAGGATGGTTCCCTGACCTGAGGTGGCACCAGTGATAAGTTGGGCTGGTTTGATAGTACCAAGTGCGTCCTGCAATCTGCCATCCAGAAGCGGGGTAGCTTACTTTTGTTTGCCAGGGAAACAGGCCGAGCTTTGTGTCTGGGGGCCTATGGCTGGGAGTGACCGGCTGGCTCCTGAAAAGCTACGATAGGCAGGATGGTGACCAGACCCATGGTGGCACCAGAGCCATGTTCGGCTGATTTCAAAGTACAAAGTGGCTCCTGCAATCTGCCATCAAAAGTCAGCAGGCAAGCTTTGTTTTCCAGGGAAAAGCGCCGTTGTTTGTGTCTGCGGGCCTGTGGCTGGAGTGGCCGGCTGGCTCCTTTAAACACACGATACGCCGGATGGTTCCCAGACCCAAGGTGGCACCAGTGCCAAGTTGGGCTGGTTTGATAGTACCAAGTGGTTCCTGCAATCTGCAATCAAAATGTTGGCAGGCGAGTTTTGTTTTCCAGGGAAAAGCGCCGATGTTTTTTTTTGGGGGCCTGTGGCTGGGAGTGGCCGGCTGGCTCCTTAGAATCCAAGATACGCAGGATGGTTCCCAGACCAGAGGTGGCACCAGTACCAAGTCGGGCTGGTTTGATAATAACAAGTGGATCCTGAAATCTGCCATCCAGAAGCGGGGCAGCTTACTTTTGTTTGCCAGGGAAACGGGCCGAGCTTTGTGTCTGGGGGCCTATGGCTGGGAGTGACCGGCTGGCTCCTGAAAAGCTACGATAGGCAGGATGGTGACCAGACCCATGGTGTCAGCAGTGCCAAGTTGGGCTGGTTTGATAGTACCAAGTGGCTCCTGCAATCTGCCATCAAAATTTGGCAGGCGAGTTTTGTTTTCCAGGGAAAAGCGCCGTTGTTTGTGTTTGGGGGCCTGTGGCTGGGAGTGGCCGTCTTGCTAATTGGAATCCACGATACGCAGGAGGGTTCCCAGACCTGAGGTGGCACCAGTGACAAGTCGGGCCAGTTTGATGGTGCAAAGTGGCTCCTGCAATCTGCCATCCAGAAGCGGGGCAGCTTACTTTTGTTTGCCAGGGAAACGGGCCGAGGTTTATGTCTGGGTTCCTATGGCTGGGAGTGACCGGCTGGCACCTGAAAAGCTACGATAGGCAGGATGGTGACCAGATCCATGGTGGCACCAGTGCCAAGTTGGGCTGATTTGATAGTACCAAGTGGCTCCTGCAATCTGCCATCAAAAATTTGGCAGGCGAGTTTTGTTTTCCAGGGAAAAGCGCCGTTGTTTGTATTTGGGGGCCTGTGGCTGGGAGTGGCCCGCTGGCTCCTTAGAATCCACGATACGGAGGATGGTTCCCAGACCCAAGGTGGCACCATTTCCAAGTTGGGCTGGTTTGATAGTACCAAGTGCGTACTGTAATCTGCCATCCAGAAGCGGGGCAGCTTACTTTTGTTTGCCAGGGAAACGGGCCGAGGTTTGTGTCTGGGGGCCTATGGCTGGGAGTGACCGGCTGGCTCCTGAAAAGCTACGATACGCAGGATGGTGACCAGACCCATGGTGGCACCAGTGCCAAGTTGGGCTGATTTGATAGTACCAAGTGGCTCCTGCAATCTGCCATCAAAAAGTTGGCAGGCGAGTTTTGTTTTCCAGGGAAAAGCGCCGTTGTTTGTGTTTGGGGGCCTGTGGCTGGGAGTGGCCAGCTGGCTCCTTAGAATCCACGATACGCAGGATGGTTCCCAGACCCAAGGTGGCACCAGTGCCAAGTTGGGCTGGTTTGATAGTACCAAGTGTCTCCTGCAATCTGCCATCCAGAAGCAGGGCAGCTTACTTTTGTTTGCCAGAGAAATAGGCCTAGGTTTTTGTTTGGGGGCCTGTGGCTAGGAGTGGCCGGCTGGCTCCTAAGAATCCACGATACGCAGGATGTTTCCCAGACCCAAGGTGGCACCAGTGCCAAGTCGGGCTGGTTTGATAGTACCAAGTGGCTCCTGCAAACTCCATCAAAAAGTTGGCAGGCGTGTTTTGTTTTCCAGGGAACAGCGCCGTTGATTTTGTTTGGGGGCCTGTGGCTCAGAGTGGCCGGGTGGCTCCTTAGAATCCACGATACGCAGGATGGTTCCCAGACCCAAGGTGGCACCAGTGCCAAGTCGGGCTGGTTTGATTACACCAAGTGTTTCCTGCAATCTGCCATCCAGAAGTGAGGCAGCTAAGTTTTGTTTGCGAGAAAAAAGGGCCGTGGTTTTTGTTGGGGGCCTGTGGCTGGGAGTAGCCGGCTGGCTCCTTAAAATCCACGATAGGCAGGATGGTTCCCAGACCCAAGGTGGCACCAGTGCCAAGTCGGGCTGGTTTGATAGTACCAAGTGGCTCCTGCAATCTGCCATCCAGAAGCGGGGCAGCTGAGTTTTGTTTGCCAGAGAAAAAGGCTGTGGTTTGTGTTTGGGGGCCTGTGGCTGGCAGTGGCCGGCTGGCTCCTGAAAATCCACGATACGCAGCATGGTTCCCAGACCCAAGGTGGCACCAGTGCCAAGTGGGGCTCGTTTGACAGTGTCAAGTGCCTCCTGCAATCTCCCATCCAGAAGCGGGGCAGCTGAGTTTTTTTTGCCAGGGAAACGGACCTTTGTTTTTGATTGGGCTCTGTGGCCGAGAGTGGTCGGCTGTCTCCTGACAATCCACAATACGCAGGATGGTTCCCAGACCAGAGGTGGCACCAGTGCCAAGTCGGGCTGGTTTGATAGTACCAAGTGTCTCCTGCAATCTGCCATCCAGAAGCGGGGCAGCTGAGTTTTGTTTGCCAGAGAAAAGGGCCGTGGGTTGTGTTTGGGGGCATATGGCTGGGAGTGGCCACCTGGCTCCTTAAAATGCACGATACGCCGCATGGTAACCAGGCGCAAGGTGGCACCAGTGCCAAGTCAGGCTGTTTTTGTAGTACCCAGTGGCTCCTGCAATTTGCCATCCAGAAGCGGGGCAGTTGAATTTTGTTTGCTAGAGAAAAGGGCTGTGGTTTGTGTTTGGGGGCCTATGGCTGAGAGTGGCCGGCTGGCCCCTGAAAATCAACGATAGGCAGGATGGTTCCCAGATCCAAGGTGGCACCAGTGCCAAGTAAGGCTGGTTGTATGGTTCAAAGTAACTCCTGCAATCTGCCATCCAGAAGCGGGACAGCTGAGTTTTTTTTGCCAGAGAAAAGGTCCATGGTTTCTTTTTGGGGCATACGGCTGGGAATTGCCGGCTGGCTCCTTAAAATGCTCGATACACAGGATGGTTCCCAGAGCCAAGGTGGCACCACTGCCAAGTCGGGCTCTTTTTGTAGTACCAAGTGCGTCCTGCAATTTGCCATCCAGAAGAGGGGCAGTTGAGTTTTGTTTGCCAGAGAAAAGGGCCGTTGTTTGTGTTTGGGGGCCTGTGGCTGGGAGTGTTCGGCTGGTTCCTGAATATGTACGATACGCAGGATTGTTCCCAGATCCAAGGTGGCAGCAGTGCCATGTTGTGCTGGTGTGATAGTCCCAAGTGGCTCCTGCAATCTGCCATCCAGAAGTGGGGCAGCTGATTTTTGTTTGCCAGAGAAAAGGTCCGTGGTTTGTTTTTGGGGGCATATGGCTGAGAGTGGCCGGCTGGCCCCTGAAAATCCACGATACACAGGATGGTTCCCAGATCCAAGGTGGCACCTGTGCCAAGTCGGGCTGATTTGATAGTACTAAGTAGCTCCTGCAATCTGCCATCCAGAAGCGGGGCAGCTTACTTTTGTTTGCCAGGGAAACGGGCCGAGGTTTGTGTTTGGGGGCCTATGGCTGAGAGTGACCGGCTGGCTCCTGAAAAGCTACAATAGGCAGGATGGTGACCAGACCCATGGTGGCACCAGTGCCAAGTTGGGCTGGTTTGATAGTACCAAGTGGTTCCTGCAATCTGCCATCCAGAAGCAGGGCAGCTGAGTTTTGTTTGCCAGAGAAAAGGGCCTTGGTTTGTGTTTGGGGGCATATGGCTGGGTGTGGCCAGCTGGCTCCTTAAAATGCACGATATGCAACATGGCTCCCAGACCCAAGGTGGCACAAGTGCCAAGTTGGGCTGGTTTGATAGTACCAAGTGGCTCCTGCAATCTTCCATGATCACGTGGAGAAATACTTTCTGGTTTCAGCCTCATGCTCTTTCTTCTCTCCCTCAACTTCTCTATCACCTCTCATCTGGTTCACATGCGCTGTCTTCAAGGTCCACAGGCTACTTTTCACAGAATCTTCTGGCCTGATGAAGTAAGGATGATGAATAGAACAGAGCTGGGATCTATTTTCCAGTTTGGATAAAATGCATTCTGCACACAAATCCAAGGAGAACGGGCTGCCCCGATGCCCAGAAAATCTTTCACTCCTGCTAGTGTTCTATGTCAACCGCAACTTAGTCTGAAAGAAAAGCTTTTTCTCTGAGAGCATCTGAGAGGTTTGCATGAAGCACTGATATCTGACATATGCAATTTTGAATAGGAGAGGAAAAAGAAAATGGCAAGGAGTTTTTAATTTTAGTGGTTTCAATTTTAATTTCCGTGCACTTTTTCAAAACTTGTCAGCTCAAATGCCCATCAACATCTTTTAGTCATCTGTAAGTCAGTATTCATATAAAATGTGCTTCAAATCCAAAGAATTTCAAATTTGCACTCCAAGCTTCTATGCCTAGATTTATGATTTCCTACACATATTAGATGAAAGGAAGGCCTTTTTTACTGTGGGAGTGCTGGAACACTGGAACAGGTTGCCCAGAGAAGTTGTGGGTGTCCCATCCCTGAAAGTATTCAAGGTCACCCTGGACGGGGCTTGGAGCAGCAACAAAGGAGAAGCTTGATGGTAGAGAAACAAAGTTGGACTATAGAAGAAACTCGGATTGAAGTATAGGATCAAGTTTTCTCTCAGCTCTTGGGGTAAATTCAAAGTTGTACAAAATGACATTTATCTGTGCTATTCACTACTGTAACAGAAAGTTTCATGAAAACTGTACAGAAGATAGTAAATTTTAAAAGAGATAAGAATTACAGCATAAAATCCATGGGATAGGTTACAACATGAGACACTCTCTAAGAGAAAATCTCTGTGTTTCAGCACTTCATCGGGGTAAGATTTCATGAAGTGCCAAAGAAGGCGGCAAAATATCATTCGGGACATTATTTACTGGAATTCAGCCTGGCCATTAGTAGGAACTGCCTTTGAACATATCATGTAGATATACCACACACACTTTCCCTTCACTGAAAAATTACTGTTTACAACAAATAAGCAATTGACAATCAAAATTGATTGAAAGCATCTTAAACATGTCAAGTATTTCATTGTAGATGATCTGTGATCCAAATGCTTCTTCCACCTTCGAGAGGGACAGAAGAATTCTTCCATATCATGATGGTTTAAAATTGTATCAACCAATGTTTTCTGCTGAAAAGATATCATCTATTTTTTTCTATTTTTGGAAGAAAATATTCCTAGACATACAACAGGTGAGAACTAAGTAATTTTAAAGAAACAAATGAAATGAAAATATTCTGTAAATAGAATGAAATGAAAAGCTGTGTTTTAAATAGGAGCTAAATATTAAACAGAATTTTTGTACCAGGCATTTGAATTACTGCACCAGCTCTTTTGCCCATCAAGAGAGGCATTTAGCATTTCAGTCTTTTCCAAGGTGTTCATGATCTGCTATGCTGATCTCTGTGTGTGCCTAGGTGTGTGTGGAGGGGGGGGCATATGAAGGGGAGTGTGTATGTTTGCTTTACAATTGTTGTGGCAGATTCATGCCTCAGCTCCACATTTTGTTTTAAAAAGGTCACACCGAGTGGATATGAAGTTTACTATCAACAAGAGATCGATTCCCAAATCATCCATTTGACTCTCCCTTATAAATCATGTGCTTTGTTGCATATTTTATCAAATATACTTTCAAGCCAGATGGAGGAAGGAGGATGTGGGAATCCCTCCACCATCTTGCAACTTTTATGTAAGTAGGTTTTCAAGAAAATCATCATTTCTCTTTTAAATATGTCTGGAACAGGCATGATGGTAGTGTCAACCTGTTGGAGTTTTTGTTGCTGGAAGAAGTTGTACAAAAGGATTGGTTTTTACATTGACCAGTTACTGAATCAAGCGCAGGAATACATTGGAAATTTAGCTGGGGGTTCCTTTTCCCAGCAGACTACTTCTAGAACGAGCTTGTACACTGAAGCTGACTCTTTTGCTCTCTTTTTGTTTCTTTCCTATTTTCTTGGCTTCTTTGCCACTATCTAGACAATTTTGGAACTTTGTTCCCAACTAAAATGGTTTCAATAGTCTGATTGTGATCATACATTTTTACAAGGAATTTTTAAAATCTTTCCTCGAGTCCAGAAAGTCAAGGACTTAGATCTTTTTCTTCCCTTATCAATATTGCCATGAAATTGATAAATAAAGACCAACTCTTTATTTTTGTTTTTAACCCACGTAGATAATTCCCATCCATTAATCCATTTTGTGGACCAATAGCTGCCATTCTGATGGAAGCTGTCACTTCTTAACAATAGGCATTCTGTGACTATGTTGACAGCACTTTGGGTGAAGATCCTAACTGGTCTTAGATATACATAGGGAGAAATTTGCTCAGCCAGTGTCAGTCTTAAGCATGCGTATCAGAAGATCTTTCTAGAGCTGGGAATTTTCCCATGAAAGGGATTCAGTTAGGGAAGAGACACTTGTGCCAGAGTTTTACATTCTTCTTGAACACTGCTTAAGGAACTTAGATGCCATGTCCATTTGGATCTCTGTCTGCACAGAACTTTGTCATGCCAGTGCTTTGAAATGCATCTTGAAGAGAATTCACTAGCACAGAATGAAAGAGAGTGGAAGGGGTTGGTGGGGCTAACCAGGCCCAACCCCCCTGCCTAAACCAGGATACCTAGAGCCTCTTGCCCAGGATTCTATCTGGGTGTACTTTTAATGTCTTCAAAGATCCAGGCTCCACAATCTTTCTGGGCAGTCTGTGCCGTGGTTCAGTCACCCTGACAGTAAAGAAACATTTACTGATGTTCAAAGGCAATCTCCTGTATTTCAGTGTGTGCCCACTGCCTCTTGTCTTTTCCCTCAGCATCACTGAAAAGACACTGATTCCCTCCCCTTTGCACTATTGCTTCCATATGTATGTGTGATGCCATGTAGAGGTATGTCAAAAACCTCCCTGAAGCCCAGGCAGATAATATTCCCTTCATCTACCAGTCAAGTTGATTCATCAGAGGAGTTTAAAGTGATGTTCAGCATGAAATTCCCCTGAAAAATCATGCTAACTACATTATTTGGTCATCTGTCATGTGCCTGGCAAGGATTTCCAGGAAGAGCTGCTTCATCAACTTCCTGGGGATAAAAAAGAGGCTGGCTGGTTTGTACTATGGCGAGTCCTCTTAATTGCCTTTTTTGAAGATGGGTGTCATTTGCTAACATCCACTCTTTAGCCTCTCTTGTCGTCTACATCTTAGCAAAACGCTTTTCCACTATGTCTGGCTAGGAAAAACTGTGCCAGCACAGAAAACATCTCCCATCGTGTTCTAGAAGTTGCACGGATGTCTGCCAAGTGTTTGGCAGGAAGAAAAGAAAAGTTGTCCAAAACAGCTTCCAATCGAATGTTCCTGTGATTGGAAAAGTCAGGAGAGTGCAAAGGTACTGTTTTCTATCAGTTGGCAAGGTGCGCACACAATCCCAGTGTTGTACAGCTTGCTTCTTCACCTTCCCGAAGCTGCCGCTCTCGCCGGCTGCCGGAGCCCAAGAAGCGGCTTCTTCGCGCAAAGACGATTGTGCCGCTCACAGTGCTCTCCTTAGCGCGGCTTCTGCCGAAAGACGCCCGGCAGCGGCTCTTACCTCCGGAGAGCATCCTACCTTCGTCTTTAGCTCCTCTTCTCATCTACACCTCGGCAAAAAGCTTTTCCACTATGTCTGGCTAGGAAAAACTGTGCCAGCACAGAAAACATCTCCCATCGTGTTCTAGAAGTTGCACGGATGTCTGCCAAGTGTTTGGCAGGAAGAAAAGAAAAGTTGTCCAAAACAGCTTCCAATCGAATGTTCCTGTGATTGGAAAAGTCAGGAGAGTGCAAAGGTACTGTTTTCTATCAGTTGGCAAGGTGCGCACACAATCCCAGTGTTGTACAGCTTGCTTCTTCACCTTCCCGAAGCTGCCGCTCTCGCCGGCTGCCGGAGCCCAAGAAGCGGCTTCTTCGCGCAAAGACGATTGTGCCGCTCACAGGGCTCTCCTTAGCGCGGCTTCTGCCGAAAGACGCCCGGCAGCGGCTCTTACCTCCGGAGAGCATCCTACCTTCGTCTTTCTCGTCTTTTGTAGTCTACATCTTAGCAAAACGCTTTTCCACTATGTCTGGCTAGGAAAAACTGTGCCAGCACAGAAAACATCTCCCATCGTGTTCTAGAAGTTGCACGGATGTCTGCCAAGTGTTTGGCAGGAAGAAAAGAAAAGTTGTCCAAAACAGCTTCCAATCGAATGTTCCTGTGATTGGAAAAGTCAGGAGAGTGCAAAGGTACTGTTTTCTATCAGTTGGCAAGGTGCGCACACAATCCCAGTGTTGTACAGCTTGCTTCTTCACCTTCCCGAAGCTGCCGCTCTCGCCGGCTGCCGGAGCCCAAGAAGCGGCTTCTTCGCGCAAAGACGATTGTGCCGCTCACAGTGCTCTCCTTAGCGCGGCTTCTGCCGAAAGACGCCCGGCAGCGGCTCTTACCTCCGGAGAGCATCCTACCTTCGTCTTTCGCGTCTTTTGTAGTCTACATCTTAGCAAAACGCTTTTCCACTATGTCTGGCTAGGAAAAACTGTGCCAGCACAGAAAACATCTCCCATCGTGTTCTAGAAGTTGCACGGATGTCTGCCAAGTGTTTGGCAGGAAGAAAAGAAAAGTTGTCCAAAACAGCTTCCAATCGAATGTTCCTGTGATTGGAAAAGTCAGGAGAGTGCAAAGGTACTGTTTTCTATCAGTTGGCAAGGTGCGCACACAATCCCAGTGTTGTACAGCTTGCTTCTTCACCTTCCCGAAGCTGCCGCTCTCGCCGGCTGCCGGAGCCCAAGAAGCGGCTTCTTCGCGCAAAGACGATTGTGCCGCTCACAGTGCTCTCCTTAGCGCGGCTTCTGCCGAAAGACGCCCGGCAGCGGCTCTTACCTCCGGAGAGCATCCTACCTTCGTCTTTCGCGTCTTTTGTAGTCTACATCTTAGCAAAACGCTTTTCCACTATGTCTGGCTAGGAAAAACTGTGCCAGCACAGAAAACATCTCCCATCGTGTTCTAGAAGTTGCACGGATGTCTGCCAAGTGTTTGGCAGGAAGAAAAGAAAAGTTGTCCAAAACAGCTTCCAATCGAATGTTCCTGTGATTGGAAAAGTCAGGAGAGTGCAAAGGTACTGTTTTCTATCAGTTGGCAAGGTGCGCACACAATCCCAGTGTTGTACAGCTTGCTTCTTCACCTTCCCGAAGCTGCCGCTCTCGCCGGCTGCCGGAGCCCAAGAAGCGGCTTCTTCGCGCAAAGACGATTGTGCCGCTCACAGTGCTCTCCTTAGCGCGGCTTCTGCCGAAAGACGCCCGGCAGCGGCTCTTACCTCCGGAGAGCATCCTACCTTCGTCTTTCGCGTCTTTTGTAGTCTACATCTTAGCAAAACGCTTTTCCACTATGTCTGGCTAGGAAAACCCGTGCCAGCACAGAAAACATCTCCCATCGTTTTCTAGAAGTTGCACGGATGTCTGCCAAGTGTTTGGCAGGAAGAAAAGAAAAGTTGTCCAAAACAGCTTCCAATCGAATGTTCCTGTGATTGGAAAAGTCAGGAGAGTGCAAAGGTACTGTTTTCTATCAGTTGGCAAGGTGCGCACACAATCCCAGTGTTGTACAGCTTGCTTCTTCACCTTCCCGAAGCTGCCACTCTCAGGAGGTAAGAGCCGCTGCCGGGCGTCTTTCGGCAGAAGCCGCGCTAAGGAGAGCACTGTGAGCGGCACAATCGTCTTTGCGCGAAGAAGCCGCTTCTTGGCTCCGGCAGCCGGCGAGAGCGGCAGCTTCGGGAAGGTGAAGAAGCAAGCTGTACAACACTGGATTGTGTGCGCACCTTGCCAATTGATAGAAAACAGTACCTTTGCACTCTCCTGACTTTTCCAATCACAGGAACATTCGATTGGAAGCTGTTTTGGACAACTTTTCTTTTCTTCCTGCCAAACACTTGGCAGACATCCGTGCAACTTCTAGAACACGATGGGAGATGTTTTCTGTGCTGGCACAGTTTTTCCTAGCCAGACATAGTGGAAAAGCGTTTTGCTAAGATGTAGACTACAAAAGACGAGAAAGACGAAGGTAGGATGCTCTCCGGAGGTAAGAGCCGCTGCCGGGCGTCTTTCGGCAGAAGCCGCGCTAAGGAGAGCACTGTGAGCGGCACAATCGTCTTTGCGCGAAGAAGCCGCTTCTTGGGCTCCGGCAGCCGGCGAGAGCGGCAGCTTCGGGAAGGTGAAGAAGCAAGCTGTACAACACTGGGATTGTGTGCGCACCTTGCCAACTGATAGAAAACAGTACCTTTGCACTCTCCTGACTTTTCCAATCACAGGAACATTCGATTGGAAGCTGTTTTGGACAACTTTTCTTTTCTTCCTGCCAAACACTTGGCAGACATCCGTGCAACTTCTAGAACACGATGGGAGATGTTTTCTGTGCTGGCACAGTTTTTCCTAGCCAGACATAGTGGAAAAGCGTTTTGCTAAGATGTAGACTACAAAAGACGCGAAAGACGAAGGTAGGATGCTCTCCGGAGGTAAGAGCCGCTGCCGGGCGTCTTTCGGCAGAAGCCGCGCTAAGGAGAGCACTGTGAGCGGCACAATCGTCTTTGCGCGAAGAAGCCGCTTCTTGGGCTCCGGCAGCCGGCGAGAGCGGCAGCTTCGGGAAGGTGAAGAAGCAAGCTGTACAACACTGGGATTGTGTGCGCACCTTGCCAACTGATAGAAAACAGTACCTTTGCACTCTCCTGACTTTTCCAATCACAGGAACATTCGATTGGAAGCTGTTTTGGACAACTTTTCTTTTCTTCCTGCCAAACACTTGGCAGACATCCGTGCAACTTCTAGAACACGATGGGAGATGTTTTCTGTGCTGGCACAGTTTTTCCTAGCCAGACATAGTGGAAAAGCGTTTTGCTAAGATGTAGACTACAAAAGACGCGAAAGACGAAGGTAGGATGCTCTCCGGAGGTAAGAGCCGCTGCCGGGCGTCTTTCGGCAGAAGCCGCGCTAAGGAGAGCACTGTGAGCGGCACAATCGTCTTTGCGCGAAGAAGCCGCTTCTTGGGCTCCGGCAGCCGGCGAGAGCGGCAGCTTCGGGAAGGTGAAGAAGCAAGCTGTACAACACTGGGATTGTGTGCGCACCTTGCCAACTGATAGAAAACAGTACCTTTGCACTCTCCTGACTTTTCCAATCACAGGAACATTCGATTGGAAGCTGTTTTGGACAACTTTTCTTTTCTTCCTGCCAAACACTTGGCAGACATCCGTGCAACTTCTAGAACACGATGGGAGATGTTTTCTGTGCTGGCACAGTTTTTCCTAGCCAGACATAGTGGAAAAGCGTTTTGCTAAGATGTAGACTACAAAAGACGCGAAAGACGAAGGTAGGATGCTCTCCGGAGGTAAGAGCCGCTGCCGGGCGTCTTTCGGCAGAAGCCGCGCTAAGGAGAGCACTGTGAGCGGCACAATCGTCTTTGCGCGAAGAAGCCGCTTCTTGGGCTCCGGCAGCCGGCGAGAGCGGCAGCTTCGGGAAGGTGAAGAAGCAAGCTGTACAACACTGGGATTGTGTGCGCACCTTGCCAACTGATAGAAAACAGTACCTTTGCACTCTCCTGACTTTTCCAATCACAGGAACATTCGATTGGAAGCTGTTTTGGACAACTTTTCTTTTCTTCCTGCCAAACACTTGGCAGACATCCGTGCAACTTCTAGAACACGATGGGAGATGTTTTCTGTGCTGGCACAGTTTTTCCTAGCCAGACATAGTGGAGAAGCTTTTTGCCGAGGTGTAGATGAGAAGAGGAGCTAAAGACGAAGGTAGGATGCTCTCCGGAGGTAAGAGCCGCTGCCGGGCGTCTTTCGGCAGAAGCCGCGCTAAGGAGAGCCCTGTGAGCGGCACAATCAGCGCGAAGAAGCCGCTTCTTGGGCTCCGGCAGCCGGCGAGAGCGGCAGCTTCGGGAAGGTGAAGAAGCAAGCTGTACAACACTGGGATTGTGTGCGCACCTTGCCAACTGATAGAAAACAGTACCTTTGCACTCTCCTGACTTTTCCAATCACAGGAACATTCGATTGGAAGCTGTTTTGGACAACTTTACCTCTACATGGCATCACACATACATATGGAAGCAATAGTGCAAAGGGGAGGGAATCAGTGTCTTTTCAGTGATGCTGAGGGAAAAGACAAGAGGCAGTGGGCACACACTGAAATACAGGAGATTGCCTTTGAACATCAGTAAATGTTTCTTTACTGTCAGGGTGACTGAACCACGGCACAGACTGCCCAGAAAGATTGTGGAGCCTGGATCTTTGAAGACATTAAAAGTACACCCAGATAGAATCCTGGGCAAGAGGCTCTAGGTATCCTGGTTTAGGCAGGGGGGTTGGGCCTGGTTAGCCCCACCAACCCCTTCCACTCTCTTTCATTCTGTGCTAGTGAATTCTCTTCAAGATGCATTTCAAAGCACTGGCATGACAAAGTTCTGTGCAGACAGAGATCCAAATGGACATGGCATCTAAGTTCCTTAAGCAGTGTTCAAGAAGAATGTAAAACTCTGGCACAAGTGTCTCTTCCCTAACTGAATCCCTTTCATGGGAAAATTCCCAGCTCTAGAAAGATCTTCTGATACGCATGCTTAAGACTGACACTGGCTGAGCAAATTTCTCCCTATGTATATCTAAGACCAGTTAGGATCTTCACCCAAAGTGCTGTCAACATAGTCACAGAATGCCTATTGTTAAGAAGTGACAGCTTCCATCAGAATGGCAGCTATTGGTCCACAAAATGGATTAATGGATGGGAATTATCTACGTGGGTTAAAAACAAAAATAAAGAGTTGGTCTTTATTTATCAATTTCATGGCAATATTGATAAGGGAAGAAAAAGATCTAAGTCCTTGACTTTCTGGACTCGAGGAAAGATTTTAAAAATTCCTTGTAAAAATGTATGATCACAATCAGACTATTGAAACCATTTTAGTTGGGAACAAAGTTCCAAAATTGTCTAGATAGTGGCAAAGAAGCCAAGAAAATAGGAAAGAAACAAAAAGAGAGCAAAAGAGTCAGCTTCAGTGTACAAGCTCGTTCTAGAAGTAGTCTGCTGGGAAAAGGAACCCCCAGCTAAATTTCCAATGTATTCCTGCGCTTGATTCAGTAACTGGTCAATGTAAAAACCAATCCTTTTGTACAACTTCTTCCAGCAACAAAAACTCCAACAGGTTGACACTACCATCATGCCTGTTCCAGACATATTTAAAAGAGAAATGATGATTTTCTTGAAAACCTACTTACATAAAAGTTGCAAGATGGTGGAGGGATTCCCACATCCTCCTTCCTCCATCTGGCTTGAAAGTATATTTGATAAAATATGCAACAAAGCACATGATTTATAAGGGAGAGTCAAATGGATGATTTGGGAATCGATCTCTTGTTGATAGTAAACTTCATATCCACTCGGTGTGACCTTTTTAAAACAAAATGTGGAGCTGAGGCATGAATCTGCCACAACAATTGTAAAGCAAACATACACACTCCCCTTCATATGCCCCCCCCTCCACACACACCTAGGCACACACAGAGATCAGCATAGCAGATCATGAACACCTTGGAAAAGACTGAAATGCTAAATGCCTCTCTTGATGGGCAAAAGAGCTGGTGCAGTAATTCAAATGCCTGGTACAAAAATTCTGTTTAATATTTAGCTCCTATTTAAAACACAGCTTTTCATTTCATTCTATTTACAGAATATTTTCATTTCATTTGTTTCTTTAAAATTACTTAGTTCTCACCTGTTGTATGTCTAGGAATATTTTCTTCCAAAAATAGAAAAAAATAGATGATATCTTTTCAGCAGAAAACATTGGTTGATACAATTTTAAACCATCATGATATGGAAGAATTCTTCTGTCCCTCTCGAAGGTGGAAGAAGCATTTGGATCACAGATCATCTACAATGAAATACTTGACATGTTTAAGATGCTTTCAATCAATTTTGATCGTCAATTGCTTATTTGTTGTAAACAGTAATTTTTCAGTGAAGGGAAAGTGTGTGTGGTATATCTACATGATATGTTCAAAGGCAGTTCCTACTAATGGCCAGGCTGAATTCCAGTAAATAATGTCCCGAATGATATTTTGCCGCCTTCTTTGGCACTTCATGAAATCTTACCCCGATGAAGTGCTGAAACACAGAGATTTTCTCTTAGAGAGTGTCTCATGTTGTAACCTATCCCATGGATTTTATGCTGTAATTCTTATCTCTTTTAAAATTTACTATCTTCTGTACAGTTTTCATGAAACTTTCTGTTACAGTAGTGAATAGCACAGATAAATGTCATTTTGTACAACTTTGAATTTACCCCAAGAGCTGAGAGAAAACTTGATCCTATACTTCAATCCGAGTTTCTTCTATAGTCCAACTTTGTTTCTCTACCATCAAGCTTCTCCTTTGTTGCTGCTCCAAGCCCCGTCCAAGGTGACCTTGAATACTTTCAGGGATGGGACACCCACAACTTCTCTGGGCAACCTGTTCCAGTGTTCCAGCACTCCCACAGTAAAAAAGGCCTTCCTTTCATCTAATATGTGTAGGAAATCATAAATCTAGGCATAGAAGCTTGGAGTGCAAATTTGAAATTCTTTGGATTTGAAGCACATTTTATATGAATACTGACTTACAGATGACTAAAAGATGTTGATGGGCATTTGAGCTGACAAGTTTTGAAAAAGTGCACGGAAATTAAAATTGAAACCACTAAAATTAAAAACTCCTTGCCATTTTCTTTTTCCTCTCCTATTCAAAATTGCATATGTCAGATATCAGTGCTTCATGCAAACCTCTCAGATGCTCTCAGAGAAAAAGCTTTTCTTTCAGACTAAGTTGCGGTTGACGTAGAACACTAGCAGGAGTGAAAGATTTTCTGGGCATCGGGGCAGCCCGTTCTCCTTGGATTTGTGTGCAGAATGCATTTTATCCAAACTGGAAAATAGATCCCAGCTCTGTTCTATTCATCAACCTTACTTCATCAGGCCAGAAGATTCTGTGAAAAGTAGCCTGTGGACCTTGAAGACAGCGCATGTGAACCAGATGAGAGGTGATAGAGAAGTTGAGGGAGAGAAGAAAGAGCATGAGGCTGAAACCAGAAAGTATTTCTCCACGTGATCATGGAAGATTGCAGGAGCCACTTGGTACTATCAAACCAGCCCAACTTGGCACTTGTGCCACCTTGGGTCTGGGAGCCATGTTGCATATCGTGCATTTTAAGGAGCCAGCTGGCCACACCCAGCCATATGCCCCCAAACACAAACCAAGGCCCTTTTCTCTGGCAAACAAAACTCAGCTGCCCTGCTTCTGGATGGCAGATTGCAGGAACCACTTGGTACTATCAAACCAGCCCAACTTGGCACTGGTGCCACCATGGGTCTGGTCACCATCCTGCCTATTGTAGCTTTTCAGGAGCCAGCCGGTCACTCTCAGCCATAGGCCCCCAAACACAAACCTCGGCCCGTTTCCCTGGCAAACAAAAGTAAGCTGCCCCGCTTCTGCATGGCAGATTGCAGGAGCTACTTAGTACTATCAAATCAGCCCGACTTGGCACAGGTGCCACCTTGGATCTGGGAACCATCCTGTGTATCGTGGATTTTCAGGGGCCAGCCGGCCACTCTCAGCCATATGCCCCCAAAAACAAACCACGGACCTTTTCTCTGGCAAACAAAAATCAGCTGCCCCACTTCTGGATGGCAGATTGCAGGAGCCACTTGGGACTATCACACCAGCACAACATGGCACTGCTGCCACCTTGGATCTGGGAACAATCCTGCGTATCGTACATATTCAGGAACCAGCCGAACACTCCCAGCCACAGGCCCCCAAACACAAACAACGGCCCTTTTCTCTGGCAAACAAAACTCAACTGCCCCTCTTCTGGATGGCAAATTGCAGGACGCACTTGGTACTACAAAAAGAGCCCGACTTGGCAGTGGTGCCACCTTGGCTCTGGGAACCATCCTGCGTATCGAGCATTTTAAGGAGCCAGCCGGCAATTCCCAGCCGTATGCCCCAAAAAGAAACCATGGACCTTTTCTCTGGCAAAAAAAACTCAGCTGTCCCGCTTCTGGATGGCAGATTGCAGGAGTTACTTTGAACCATACAACCAGCCTTACTTGGCACTGGTGCCACCTTGGATCTGGGAACCATCCTGCCTATCGTTGATTTTCAGGGGCCAGCCGGCCACTCTCAGCCATAGGCCCCCAAACACAAACCACAGCCCTTTTCTCTAGCAAACAAAATTCAACTGCCCCGCTTCTGGATGGCAAATTGCAGGAGCCACTGGGTACTACAAAAACAGCCTGACTTGGCACTGGTGCCACCTTGGATCTGGGAACCATGCGGCGTATCGTGCATTTTAAGGAGCCAGGTGGCCACTCCCAGCCATATGCCCCCAAACACAACCCACGGCCCTTTTCTCTGGCAAACAAAACTCAGCTGCCCCGCTTCTGGATGGCAGATTGCAGGAGACACTTGGTACTATCAAACCAGCCCGACTTGGCACTGGTGCCACCTTGGGTCTGGGAACCATCCTGCGTATTGTGGATTGTCAGGAGACAGCCAACCACTCTCGGCCACAGAGCCCAATCAAAAACAAAGGTCCGTTTCCCTGGCAAAAAAAACTCAGCTGCCCCGCTTCTGGATGGGAGATTGCAGGAGGCACTTGACACTGTCAAACGAGCCCCACTTGGCACTGGTGCCACCTTGGGTCTGGGAACCATGCTGCGTATCGTGGATTTTCAGGAGCCAGCCGGCCACTGCCAGCCATAGGCCCCCAAACACAAACCACAGCCTTTTTCTCTGGCAAACAAAACTCAGCTGCCCCGCTTCTGGATGGCAGATTGCAGGAGCCACTTGGTACTATCAAACCAGCCCGACTTGGCACTGGTGCCACCTTGGGTCTGGGAACCATCCTGCCTATCGTGGATTTTAAGGAGCCAGCCGGCTACTCCCAGCCACAGGCCCCCAACAAAAACCACGGCCCTTTTTTCTCGCAAACAAAACTTAGCTGCCTCACTTCTGGATGGCAGATTGCAGGAGCCACTTGGTGTAATCAAACCAGCCCGACTTGGCACTGGTGCCACCTTGGGTCTGGGAACCATCCTGCGTATCGTGGATTCTAAGGAGCCACCCGGCCACTCTGAGCCACAGGCCCCCAAACAAAATCAACGGCGCTGTTCCCTGGAAAACAAAACTCGCCTGCCAACTTTTTGATGGAGTTTGCAGGAGCCACTTGGTACTATCAAACCAGCCCGACTTGGCACTGGTGCCACCTTGGGTCTGGGAACCATCCTGCGTATCGTGGATTCTAAGGAGCCAGCCGGCCACTCCTAGCCACAGGCCCCCAAACAAAAACCTAGGCCTATTTCTCTGGCAAACAAAAGTAAGCTGCCCTGCTTCTGGATGGCAGATTGCAGGAGACACTTGGTACTATCAAACCAGCCCAACTTGGCACTGGTGCCACCTTGGATCTGGGAACCATGCTCTGTATCGTGGATATTCAGGGGCCAGCCGGCCACTCTCAGCCATATGTCCCCAAACAGAAACCTCGGCCCGTTTCTCTGGCAAACAAAACTCAACTGCCCCTCTTCTGGATGGCAAATTGCAGGATGAACTTGATACTAAAACCGCAGGCCGACTTGGTAGTGGTGACACCTTGGGCCTGGGAACCATCATGCGTATCGAGCATTTTAAGGAGCCAGCCGGCCACTCCCAGCAATATGCCCCCAAAAACAATCCACGGAATTTTCCTCTGGCAAACAAAAATCAGCTGCCTCGCTTCTGGATGGCAGATTGCAGGAGCCACTTTGCACCATCAAACCAGCCCGACTTGGCACTGGTGCCACATTGCATCTGGGAACCATGCTGCCTAGCGTGGATTTTCAGGAGCCAGCCGGCCACTCTCAGCTATATGCCCCCAAACAAAACCCACGGCCCGTTTCCCTGGCAAACAAAATTAAGCTGCCCCGCTTCTGGATGGCAGATTGCAGGACGCACTTGGTAGTATCAAACCAGCAAAACTTGGCACTGGTGCCACCTTGGGTCTGGGAACCATCCTGCGTATCGTGGGTTCAAAGGAGCCAGCCGGTCACTCCCAGCCACAGGCCCCCAAATACAAACAATGTCGCTTTTCCCTGGAAAACAAAACTCGCCTGCCAACTTTTTGATGGCAGATTGCAGGACCCACTTGGTACTATCAAACCAGCCCAACTTGGCACTGGTGCCACCATGGGTCTGGTAACCATCCTGCCTATCGTAGCTTTCCAGGAGCCAGCCGGTCACTCCCAGCCATAGGTCCCCAGTCACAAACCTCGGCCCGTTTCCCTGGCAAACAAAAGTAAGCTACCCCGCTTCTGGATGGCAGATTGCAGGAGCCACTTGGTACTATCAAACCAGCCCAACTTGGCACTGGTGCCACCTTGGGTCTGGGAACCATGCTGCGTAACACAGATTCTAAGGCGCCAGTCGGCCACTACGAGCCACAAGCCCCCAAACACAAACAACGGCGCTATTCTCTGGCAAACAAAACTCAACTGCCCCTCTTCTGGATGGCAAATTGCAGGACGCACTTGGTACTATAAAAACAGCCCGACTTGGCACTGGTGCCCCCTTGGGTCTGGGAACCATCCTGCGTATCGATCTTTTTAATGAGACAGCCGGCCACTCCCAGCCATATGCCCCCAAACACAACCCACGGCCCTTTTCTCTGGCAAACAAAACTCAACTGCACCGCTTCTGGATGGCAGATTGCAGGAGCCACTTGGTACTATCAAACCAGCCCGACTTGGCACTGGTGCCACCTTGGGTCTGGGAACCATCCTGCGTATTGTAGGTTGTCAGGAGCCAGCCGAACACTCTCGGCCACAGACCCCAATTAAAAACAACGGCCCGTTTCACAGGCAAACAAAACTCAGCTGCCCCGCTTCTGGATGGGAGATTGCAGGAGCCACTGGGTACTATAAAACCAGCCCTACTTGGCACTGATGCCACCTTGGGTCTGGGAACCATGCTGTGTATCATGGATTTTCAGGAGCCAGCCGGCCACTGCCAGCCACAGGCCCCGAAACACAAACAACAGCCTTTTTGTCTGGCAAACAAAATTCAGCTGCCCCGCTTCTGGATGGCAGATTGCAGGAACCACTTGGTACTAACAAACCAGCCTGACTTGGCACTGGTGCCACCTTGGGTCTGGGAACCATCCTGCGTATCGTGGATTCTAAGGAGCCAGCTGGCCACTCCCAGCCACAGGCCCCAAAACACACACAACGGCGCTTTTCCCTGGAAAACAAAACTCGCCTGCCAACATTTTGATGGCAGATTGCAGGAGCCACTTGGTACTATCAAACCAGCCCAACTTGGCACTGGTGCCACCATGGGTCTGGTCACCATCCTGCCTATCGTAGCTTTTCAGGAGCCAGCCGGTCACTCCCAGCCATAGGCCCCCAGACACAAACCTCGGCCTGTTTCCCTGGCACACAAAAGTAAGCTACCGCACTTCTGGATGGCAGATTGCAGGAGCCACTTTGCACCATCAAACCAGCCCGACTTGGCACTGGTGCCACCTCTGGTCTGGGAACCATGCTGCGTATCGTGGATTCTAAGGAGCCAGCCGGTCACTCCCAGCCATAGGCCCCCAAAAAAAACCTCGGTCCGTTTCCCTGGCAAACAAAAGTAAGCTGCCCCGCTTCTGGATGGCAGATTGCAGGAGCCACTTGGTACTATCAAACCAGCCGGACTTGGCACTGGTGCCACGACAAGTCTGGGAACCATCCTGCGTATCGTGGATTCTAAGGAGCCAGCCGGCCACTCCCACCCACAGTCCCCCAAACACAAACAACGGCGCTTTTCCCTGGAAAACAAAACTCGCCTGCCAACTTTTTGATGGCAGATTGCAGGAGCCACTTGGTACTATCAAACCAGCCCAACTTGGCACTGGTGCCACCATGGATCTGGTCACCATCCTGCCTATCGTAGCTTTTCAGGAGCCAGCCGGTCACTCCTAGCCCTAGGCCCCCAGTCATAAACCTCGGCCCGTTTCCCTGGCACACAAAGGTAAGCTACCCCGCTTCAGGATGGCAGATTGCAGGAACCACTTGGCACCATCAAACCAGCCCGACGTGGCACTGGTGCCACCTTGGGTCTGGGAACCATCCTGCGTATCGTGTGTTCTAAGGAGCCAGCCGGCCACTCCCAGCCACAGTCCCCCAAACACAAACAACGGCGCTTTTCCCTGGAAAACAAAACTCGCCTGCCAACTTTTTGATGGCAGATTGCAGGAGCCACTTGGTACTATCAAACCAGCCCAACTTGGCACTGGTGCCACCATGGGTCTGGTCACCATCCTGCCTATCGTAGCTTTTCAGGAGCCAGGCGGTCACTCCCAGCCATAGGCCCCCAGACACAAACCTCGGCCCGTTTCCCTGGCAAACAAAAGTAAGCTGCCCCGCTTCTGCATGGCACATTGCAGGTGCTATTTAGTACTATCAAACCAGCCCGACCTGGCACTGGTGCCACCTCAGGTCTGGGAACCATCCTGCCCATCGTGGATTTTCAGGGGCCAGACGGCCACTATCAGCCATATGCCCCCAAAAACAAACCACGGCCCTTTTCTCTGGTAAACAAAACTCAACTGCCCCTCTTCTGGATGGCAAATTTTAGGACGCACTTTGTACTACGAAAACCGCCCGACTTGGCACTGGTGCCACCTTGGGTCAGGGAACCATCCTGCCTATCGTAGCTTTTTAAGGAGCCAGCAGGCCACGCCCAGCCATATACCCCCAAAAACAAACCACGGACCATTTCTCTTGGAAACAAAAATCCGCTGCCCCGCGTCAGGATGGCAGATTGCAGGAGCCACTTTGCACCATCAAACCACCCCGACTTGGCACTGGTGCCATCTTGGATCTGGGAACCATCCTGCCTATCGTAGCTTTTCAGGAGCCAGCCGGTTACTCCCAACCATAGGCCCCCAGACAGAAAGCTCTGCCCGTTTCCCTGGCAAACAAAAGTAAGCTACCCCGCTTCTGGATGGCAGATTGCAGGAGCCACTTGGTACTATCAAACCAGCCCAACTTGACACTGGTGCCACTTTGGGTCTGGGAACCATGCTGCGTAACGTAGATTCTAAGGCGCCAGGCGGCCACTCCCAGCCACAGGCCCCCAAATACAAACAACGGCGCTTTTCCCTGGAAAACAAAACTCGCCTGCAAGCTTTTTGATGGCAGATTGCAGGAGCCACTTGGTACTATCAAACCAGCCCAACTTGGCACTGGTGCCACCATGGGTCTGGTCACCATCCTGCCTATCGTAGCTTTTCAGGAGCCAGCCGGTCACTCCCAGCCATAGGCCCCCAGACACAAACCTCGGCCCGTTTCCCTGGCAAACAAAACTAAGTTATCCCGCATGTGGATGGCAGATTGCAGGAGCCACTTTGCACCATCAAACCAGCAAAACTTGGCACTGGTGCCACCTCTGGTCTGGGAACCATCCTCCGTATCGTGGATTCTAAGGAGCCAGCCGGCCACTCCCAGCCACAGGCCCCCAAACAAAAACAACGGCGCTTTTCCCTGGATAACAAACTCGCGTGCCAACTTTTTGATGGCAGATTGCAGGAGCCACTTGGTACTATCAAATCAGCCCAACTTGGCACTGGTGCCACCTTGGGTCTGGTCACCATCCTGCCTATCATAGCTTTTCAGGAGCCAGCCGGTCACTCCCAGCCATAGGCCCCCAGACACAAAGCTCGGCCCGTTTCCCTGGCAAACAAAATTAAGCTACCCCGCTTCTGGATGGCAGATTGCAGGAGTCACTTTGCACCATCAAACTAGCCCGACTTGGCACTGGTGCAACGTCTGGTCTGGGAACCATCCTGCGTATCGTGGATTCTAAGGAGCCAGCCGGCCACTCCCAGCCACAGGCCCCCAAACAAAAACAACGGCGCTTTTCCCTGGAAAACAAAACTCGCCTGCCAACTTTTTGATGGCAGATTACAGGAGCCACTTGGTACTATCAAACCAGCCCAACTTGGCACTGGTGCCACCATGGGTCTGGTCACCATCCTGCCTATCGTAGATTTTCAGGAGCCTGCCGGTCACTCCCAGCCATAGGCCCCCAGACACAAACCTCGGCCCGTTTCCCTGGCAAACAAAAGTAAGCTGCCCCGCTTCTGGATGGCAGATTGCAGGACGCACTTGGTAGTATCAAACCAGACCGACTTGTCACTGGTGCCACCTCTGGTCTGGGAACCATCCTGCGTATCGTTGATTCTAATTAGCCAGCCGGCCACTCCCAGCCACAGGCCCCCAAACACAAACAACGGCGCTTTTCCCTGGAAAACAAAACTCGCCTGCCAAATTTTTGATGGCAGATTGCAGGAGCCACTTGGTACTATCAAATCAGCCCAACTTGGCACTGGTGCCACCATGGGTCTGGTCACCATCCTGCCTATCGTAGCTTTTCAGGAGCCAGCCGGTCACCCCCAGCCACAGGCCCCGAGACAAAAACCTCGGCCCGTTTCCCTGGCAAAAAAAAGTAAGCTACCCAGCTTCTGGATGGCAGATTGCAGGACGCACTTGGTAGTATCAAACCAGCCCAACTTGGCACTGGTGCCACCTCACGTCTGGGAACCATCCTGCGTATCGTGGATTCTAAGCAGCCAGCCGGCCACTCCGTGCCACAGGCACCCAAACACAAACAACGGCGCTTTTCCCTGGAAAACAAAACTCGCCTGCCAACTTTTTGATGGCGGATTGCAGGAGCCACTTGGTACTATCAAACCAGCCCAACTTGGCACTGGTGCCACCATGGATATGGTCACCATCCTGCCTATCGTATCTTTTCAGGACCTAGCAGGTCACTCCCAGCCATAGGCGCCCAGACACAAAGCTTGGTCCGTTTCCCTGGCAAACAAAAGTAAGCTGCCCCGCTTCTGGATGGCAGATTGCAGGAACCACTTGGTACTATAAAACCAGCCCGACTTGGCACTGGTGCCACGTCAGGTCTGGGAACCATGCTGCGTATCGTGGATTCTAAGGAGCCAGCCGGCCACTCCCTGCCACAGGCACCCAAACACAAACAACGGCGCTTTTCCCTGGAAAACAAAACTCGCCTGCCAAATTTTGAGGGCAGATTGCAGGAGCCACTTGGTACTATCAAACCAGCCCAACTTGGCACTGGTGCCACCATGGGTCTGGTCACCATCCTGCCTATCGTAGCTTTTCAGGAGCCAGCCGGTCACTCCCAGCCATAGGCCCCCAGACACAAACCTCGGCCCGTTTCCCTGGCAAACAAAAGTAAGCTACCCCGCTTCTGGATGGCAGATTGCAGGACGCACTTGGTAGTATCAAACCAGCCCGACTTGTCACTGGTGTCACCTCTGGTCTGGGAACCATCCTGCGTATCGTGGATTCTAAGCAGCCAGCCGGCCACTCCCAGCCACAGGCCCCCAAACACAAACAACGGCGCTTTTCCCTGGAAAACAAAACTCACCTGCCAAATTTTTGATGGCAGATTGCAGGAGCCACTTGGTACTATCAAACGAGCCCAACTTGGCACTGGTGCCACCATGGGTCTGGTCACCATCCTGCCTATCGTAGCTTTTCAGGAGCCAGCCGGTCACCCCCAGCCATATACCCCGAGACAAAAAGCTCGGCCCGTTTCCCTGGCAAAAAAAAGTAAGCTACCCCGCTTCTGGATGGCAGATTGCAGGACGCACTTGGGAGTATCAAACCAGCCCAACTTGGCACTGGTGCCACCTCAGGTCTGGGAACCATCCTGCGTATCGTGGATTCTAAGGAGCCAGCCGGCCACTCCCAGCCATAGGCCCCCAAACAAAAACAACGGCACTTTTCCCTGGAAAACAAAACTTGCCTGCCAACTTTTTGATGGCAGATTGCAGGAGCCACTTGGTACTATCAAACCAGCCCAACTTGGCACTCGTGCCACCTCTGGTCTGGGAACCATGCTGAGTATCGTGGATTCTAAGGAGCCAGCCGGCCACTCCCAACCACAGGCCCCCAAACACAAACAACGGCGCTTTTCCCTGGAAAACAAAACTCGCCTGCCAAGTTTTTGATGGCAGATTGCAGGAGCCACTTGGTACTATCAAACCAGCCCAACTTGGCACTGGTGCCGTCATGGGTCTGGTCACCATCCTGCCTATCGTAGCTTTTCACGAGCCAGCCGGTCACTTCCAGGCTTAGGCCCCCAGACACAAACCTCGGACCGTTTCCCTGGCAAACAAAAGTAAGCTGCCCCGCTTCTGGATGGCAGATTGCAGGAACCACTTGGTACTATCAAACCAGCCCAACTTGGCACTGATGCCACCTCAGGTCTGGGAACCATGCTGCGTATCATGGATTTTCAGAAGCCAGCCGGGCACTGCGAGCCACAGGCCCCGAAACACAAACAACAGCCTTTTTCTCTGGCAAACAAAATTCAGCTGCCCCGCTTCTGGATGGCAGATTGCAGGACGCACTTGGGAGTATCAAACCAGCCCAACTTGGCACTGGTGCCACCTCAGGTCTGGGAACCATCCTGCGTATCGTGGATTCTAAGGAGCCAGCCGGCCACTCCCAGCCATAGGCCCCCAAACAAAAACAACGGCACTTTTCCCTGGAAAACAAAACTTGCCTGCCAACTTTTTGATGGCAGATTGCAGGAGCCACTTGGTACTATCAAACCAGCCCAACTTGGCACTCGTGCCACCTCTGGTCTGGGAACCATGCTGAGTATCGTGGATTCTAAGTAGCCAGCCGGCCACTCCCAACCACAGGCCCCCAAACACAAACAACGGCGCTTTTCCCTGGAAAACAAAACTCGCCTGCCAAGTTTTTGATGGCAGATTGCAGGAGCCACTTGGTACTATCAAACCAGCCCAACTTGGCACTGGTGCCGTCATGGGTCTGGTCACCATCCTGCCTATCGTAGCTTTTCACGAGCCAGCCGGTCACTTCCAGGCTTAGGCCCCCAGACACAAACCTCGGACCGTTTCCCTGGCAAACAAAAGTAAGCTGCCCCGCTTCTGGATGGCAGATTGCAGGACGCACTTGGTACTATCAAACCAGCCCAACTTGGCACTGATGCCACCTCAGGTCTGGGAACCATGCTGCGTATCATGGATTTTCAGAAGCCAGCCGGGCACTGCCAGCCACAGGCCCCGAAACACAAACAACAGCCTTTTTCTCTGGCAAACAAAATTCAGCTGCCCCGCTTCTGGATGGCAGATTGCAGGAACCACTTGGTACTAACAAACCAGCCCGACTTGGCACTGGTGCCACCTCAGGTCTGGGAACCATCCGGCGTATCGTGGATTCCAATTAGCAAGCTGGCCACTCCCAGCCACAGGCCCCAAAACACACACAACGGTGCTTTTCCCTGGAAAACAAAACTCGCCTGCCAAACTTTTGATGGCAGATTGCAGGAGCCACTTGGTATTATCAAACCAGCCCAACTTGGCACTGGTGCCACCATGGGTCTGGTCACCATCCTGCCTATCGTAGCTTTTCAGGAGCCAGCCAGCCACCCCCAGCCAGAGGCCCCCAGACAAATATTTCGGCCCGTTTCCCTGGCAAACAAAAGTAAGCTGCCCCGCTTCTGGATGGCAGATTGCAGGAGCCACTTTGCACCATCAAACCAGCCCAACTTGGCACTGGTGCCAACTCAGGTCTGGGAACCATCCTGCGTAACGTGGATTCTAAGCAGCCACCCGGCCTCTCTGAGCCACAGGCCCCCAAACACAAACAACGGCGCTTTTCCCTGGAAAACAAAACTCGCCTGCCAACTTTTTGATGGCAGATTGCAGGAGCCACTTGGTACTATCAAACCAGCCCAACTTGGCACTGGTGCCACCTCTGGTCTGGGAACCATCCTGCCTATCGTAGCTTTTCAGGAGCCAGCCGGTCACTCCCAGCCATAGACCCCCAGACACAAACCTCGGCCCGTTTCCCTGGAAAACAAAAGTAAGTTACCCCGATTCTGGATGGCAGATTGCAGGAGCCACTTGGTACTATCAAATCAGCCCAACTTGGCACTGGTGCCACCATGGGACTGGTAAACATCCTGCCTATCGTAGCTTTTCAGGAGCCAGCCGGTCACTCCCTGCCATAGGCCCCCGGACACAAACCTCTGCCCGTTTCCCTGGCAAACAAAAGTAAGCTGCCCCGCTTTTGGATGGCAGATTGCAGGATGCACTTGGTACTTACAAACCAGCCCGACTTGGCCCTGGTGCCACCTTGGCTCTGGGAACCATGCTGGGTAACGTAGATTCTACGAGGACAGGCGGCCACTCCCAGCCACAGGCCTCTAAATAAAAACAACGGCGCTTTTCCCTGGAAAACAAAACTCGCCTGCCAACTTCTTGATGGCAGATTGCAGGAGCCACTTGGTACTATCAAACCAGCCCAACTTGGCACTGGTGCCACCATGGGTCTGGTCACCATCCTGCCTATCGTAGCTTTTCAGGAGCCAGCCGCTCACATCCCAGCCATAGGCCCCCAGACAAATACCTCGGCACGTTTCCCTGGCAAACAAAAGTAGGCTGCCCCGCTTCTGGATGGCAAATTGCAGGACGCACTTGGTACTACGAAAACAGCCCGACTTGGCACTGATGCCACCTTGGGTCAGGGAACAATCCTGCGTATAGAGCTTTTTAAGGAGCCAGCCGGCCACGTCCAGTCATATACCCCCAAAAAAAAACCACGGAACTTTTATCCAGCAAACAAAAATCCGCTGCCCCGCGTCTGGATGGCAGATTGCAGGAGCTATTTAGTATTATCAAACCAGCCCGACTTGGCACTGGTGGCACCATGAGTCTGGTAACCATCCTGCCTATCGTAGCTTTTCAGTAGTCAGCCGGTCACTCCCAGCCATAGGCCCCCAGACAAATACCTCGGCCCGTTTCCCTGGGAAACAAAAGTAAGCTGTCCCGCTTCTGGATGGCAGATTGCAGGAGCCACTTGGTACTATCAAACCAGCCCAACTTGTTCCCAGACCCAAGGTGGCACCAGTGCCAAGTGGGGCTGGTTTGATGGTGCAACGTGGCTCCTGCAATCTGCCATCCAAAAGCGGGGCAGCTTACTTTTGTTTGCCAGGGAAACGGGCCGAGGTTTGTGTCTGGGGGTCTATGGCTGGGAGTGACCGGCTGGCTCCTGAAAAGCTACGATAGGCAGGATGGTTCCCAGACAAGAGGTGCCACCAGTGCCAAGTTGGGCTGGTTTGATAGTACCAAGTGGCTCCTGCAATCTGCCATCAAAAAGTTGGCAGGCGAGTTTTGTTTTCCAGGGAAAAGCGCCGTAGTTTTTGTTTGGGGGCCTGTGGCTCAGAGTGGCCGGGTGGCTTCTTAGAATCCACGATACGCAGGATGGTTCCTAGACCCAAGGTGGCACCAGTGCCAAGTCGGGATGGTTTGACACAACCAAGTGGCTCCTGCAATCTGCCATCCAGAATCGGGGCAGCTTAATTTTGTTTGCCAGGGAAACGGTCCGAGGTTTGTGTCTGGGAGCCTATGGCTGGGAGTGACCGGCTGGCTCCTGAAATGCTACAATAGGCAGGATGGTTCCCAGACCCATAGTGGCACCAGTGCCAAGTTGGGATGATTTGATAGTACCAAGTGGCTCCTGCAATCTGCCATCAAAAAGTTGGCAGGCGAATTTTGTTTTCCAGGGAAAAGCGCCGTTGTTTGTGTTTGGGGGCCTGTGGCTGGGAGTGGCCGGCTGGCTCCTTAGAATCCACGATATGCAGGATTGTTCCCAGACCCAAGGTGGCACCAGTGCCAAGTCGGGCTGGTTTGATGGTGCAAAGTGGCTCCGGCAATCTGCCATCCAGACGCGGGGCAGCGGATTTTTGTTTCCAAGAGAAATGGTCCGTGGTTTGTTTTTGGGGGTTTATGGCTGGGCGTGGCCGGCTGGCTCCTTAAAAAGCTCGATATGCAGGATGGTTCCCTGACACAAGGTGGCACCAGTGCCACGTCGGGCGGTTTTCGTAGTACAAAGTGCGTCCTAAAATTTGCCATCCAGAAGAGGGGCAGTTGAGTATTGTTTGCCAGAGAAAAGGGCCGTGGTTTGTTTTTGGGGGCATATGGCTGAGAGTGGCCGGCTGGCTCCTGAAAAGCTACGATAGGCAGGATGTTTACCAGACCCATGGTGGCACCAGTGCCAAGTTGGGCTGATTTGATAGTACCAAGTGGCTCCTGCAATCTGCCATCCAGAATCGGAGTAGCTTACTTTTGTTTTCCAGGGAAACGGGCCGAGGTTTGTGTCTGGGGGTCTATGGTTGGGAGTGGCCGGCTGGCTCCTTAGAAACCACGATACGCAGCATGGTTCCCAGACAAGAGGTGCCACCAGTGCCAAGTTGGGCTGGTTTGATACTACCAAGTGGCTGCTGCAATCTGCCATCCAGAAGCGGGGCAGCTTACTTTTGTTTGCCAGGGAAACGGACCGTTGTTTGTGTTTGGGGGCCTATGGCTGGGAATGACCGGCTGGCTCCATAAAATCCACGATACGCAGGATGGTTCCCAGACCAGAGGTGGCACCAGTGCCAAGTCGGGCTGGTTTGATAGTACCAAGTGGCTCCTGCAATCTGCCATCCAGAAGCGGGGCAGCTTACTTTTGTTTGCCAGGGAAACGGGCCGAGGTTTGTATCTCGGGGCCTATGGCAGGGAGTGACCGGCTGGCTCCTGAAAAGCTACGATAGGCAGGATGGTGACCAGACCCATGGTGGCACCAGTGCCAAGTTGGGCTGGTTTGATAGTAACAAGTGGTTCCTGCAATCTGCCATCAAAATGTTGGCAGGCGAGTTTTGTTTTCCAGGGAAAAGCGCCGTTGTTTTTGTTTGGGGGCCTGTGGCTGGGAGTGGCCGGCTGGATGCTTAGAATCCACGATACGCAGGATGGTTCCCAGACCAGAGGTCGCACCAGTGCCAAGTCGGGCTGGTTTGATACTACCTAGTGGATCCTGCAATCTGCCATCCAGAAGCGGGACAGCTTACTTTTTTTTGTCAGGGAAACCGGCTGAGCTTTGTGTCACGGGGCCTATTGCTGGGAGTGACCGTCTAGATCCTGAAAAGCTACGATAGGCAGGATGGTGACCAGACCCATGGTGGCACCAGTGCCAAGTTGGGCTGGTTTGATAGTACCAAGTGGCTCCTGCAATCTGCCATCAAAAAGTTGGCAGGCGAGTTTGTTATCCAGGGAAAAGCGCCGTTGTTTGTGTTTGGGGGCCTGTGACTGGGAGTGGCCGGCTGGCTCCTTAGAATCCACGATCGGGAGGATGGTTCCCAGACCTGAGGTGGCACCAGTGCCAAGTCGGGCTAGTTTGATGGTGCAAAGTGGCTCCTGCAATCTGCCATCCAGAAGCGGGGCAGCTTACTTTTGTTTGCCAGGGAAACGGGCCGAGGTTTGTGTCTGGGGGCCTATGCCTGGGAGTGACCGGCTGGCTCCTGAAAAGCTACGATAGGCAGGATGGTGACCAGACCCATGGTGGCACCAGTGCCAAGTTGGGCTGGTTTGATAGTACCAAGTGGCTCCTGCAATCTGCCATCAAAAAGTTGGCAGGCGAGTTTTGTTTTCCAGGGAAAAGCGCCGTTGTTTTTGTTTGGGGGCCTGTGGCTGGGAGTGGCCGGCTGGCTCCTTAGAATCCACGATACGCAGGATGGTTCCCAGACCAGAGGTGGCACCAGTGCCAAGTCGGGCTGGTTTGATAGTACCAAGTGCGTACTGCAATCTGCCATCCAGAAGCGGGGCAGCTTACTTTTGTTTGCCAGGGAAACGGGCCGAGGTTTGTGTCTGGGGGCCTATGGCTGGGAGTGACCGGCTGGCTCCTGAAAAGCTACGATAGGCAGGATGGTGACCAGACCCATGGTGGCACCACTGTCAAGTTGGGCTGGTTTGATAGTACCAAGTGGCTCCGGCAATCTGCCATCAAAATTTGGCAGGCGAGTTTTGTTTTCCAGTGAATAGCGACCTTGTTTGTGTTTGGGGGCCTATGGCAGGGAGTGACCGGCTGGCTAATTAGAATCCATGGTACGCAGCATGGTTCCCAAACCTGAGGTGGCACCAGTGCCAAGTCGGGCTAGTTTGATGGTGCAAAGTGGCTCCTGCAATCTGCCATCCAGAAGCGGGGCAGCTTACTTATGTTTGCCAGGGAAACGGGCCGAGGTTTGTGTCTGGGGGCCTATGGCTGGGAGTGACCGGCTGGCTCCTGAAAAGCTACGATAGGCAGGATGGTGACCAGACCCATGGCGGCACCAGTGCCAAGTTGGGCTGGTTTGATAGTACCAAGTGGCTCCTGCAATCTGCCATCAAAAAGTTGGCAGGCGAGTTTTGTTTTCCAGGGAAAAGCGCCGTTGTTTTTGTTTGGGGGCCTGTGGCTGGGAGTGGCCGGCTGGCTCCTTAGAATCCACGATACGCAGGATGGTTCCCAGACCAGAGGTGGCACCAGTGCCAAGTCGGGCTGGTTTGATAGTACCAAGTGCGTACTGCAATCTGCCATCCAGAAGCGGGGCAGCTTACTTTTGTTTGCCAGGGAAACGGGCCGAGGTTTGTGTCTGGGGGCCTATGGCTGGGAGTGACCGGCTGGCTCCTGAAAAGCTACGATAGGCAGGATGGTGACCAGACCCATGGTGGCACCAGTGCCAAGTTGGGCTGGTTTGATAGTACCAAGTGGCTCCGGCAATCTGCCATCAAAATGTTGGCAGGCGAGTTTTGTTTTCCAGCGAATAGCGCCCTTGTTTGTGTTTGGGGGCCTATGGCAGGGAGTGACCGGCTGGCTTATTAGAATCCACGATACGCAGCATGGTTCCCAGACCTGAGGTGGCACCAGTGCCAAGTCGGGCTAGTTTGATGGTGCAAAGTGGCTCCTGCAATCTGCCATCCAGAAGCGGGGCAGCTTACTTTTGTTTGCCAGGGAAACGGGCCGAGGTTTGTGTCTGGGGGCCTATGGCTGGGAGTGACCGGCTGGCTCCTGAAAAGCTACGATAGGCAGGATGGTGACCAGACCCATGGTGGCACCAGTGCCAAGTTGGGCTGGTTTGATAGTACCAAGTGGCTCCTGCAATCTGCCATCAAAAAGTTGGCAGGCGAGTTTTGTTTTCCAGGGAAAAGCGCCGTTGTTTGTGTTTGGGGGCCTGTGGCTGGGAGTGGCCGGCTGGCTGCTTAGAATCCACGATACGCAGGATGGTTCCCAGACCAGAGGTGGCACCAGTGCCAAGTCGGGCTGGTTTGATACTACCTAGTGGATCCTGCAATCTGCCATCCAGAAGCGGGACAGCTTACTTTTGTTTGCCAGGGAAACGGGCAGAGCTTTGTGTCTGGGGGCCTATGACTGGGAGTGACCGTCTAGGTCCTGAAAAGCTACGATAGGCAGGATGGTGACCAGACCCATGGTGGCACCAGTGCCAAGTTGGGCTGGTTTGATAGTACCAAGTGGCTCCTGCAATCTGCCATCAAAAAGTTGGCAGGCGAGTTTTGTTTTCCAGGGAAAAGCGCCGTTGTTTTTGTTTGGGGGCCTGTGGCTGGGAGTGGCCGGCTGGCTCCTTAGAATCCACGATACGCAGGATGGTTCCCAGACCAGAGGTGGCACCAGTGCCAAGTCGGGCTGGTTTGATAGTACCAAGTGCGTACTGCAATCTGCCATCCAGAAGCGGGGCAGCTTACTTTTGTTTGCCAGGGAAACGGGCCGAGGTTTGTGTCTGGGGGCCTATGGCTGGGAGTGACCGGCTGGCTCCTGAAAAGCTACGATAGGCAGGATGGTGACCAGACCCATGGTGGCACCAGTGCCAAGTTGGGCTGGTTTGATAGTACCAAGTGGCTCCGGCAATCTGCCATCAAAAAGTTGGCAGGCGAGTTTTGTTTTCCAGCGAATAGCGCCCTTGTTTGTGTTTGGGGGCCTATGGCAGGGAGTGACCGGCTGGCTAATTAGAATCCACGATACGCAGCATGGTTCCCAGACCTGAGGTGGCACCAGTGCCAAGTCGGGCTAGTTTGATGGTGCAAAGTGGCTCCTGCAATCTGCCATCCAGAAGCGGGGCAGCTTACTTTTGTTTGCCAGGGAAACGGGCCGAGGTTTGTGTCTGGGGGCCTATGGCTGGGAGTGACCGGCTGGCTCCTGAAAAGCTACGATAGGCAGGATGGTGACCAGACCCATGGTGGCACCAGTGCCAAGTTGGGCTGGTTTGATAGTACCAAGTGGCTCCTGCAATCTGCCATCAAAAAGTTGGCAGGCGAGTTTTGTTTTCCAGGGAAAAGCGCCGTTGTTTGTGTTTGGGGGCCTGTGGCTGGGAGTGGCCGGCTGGCTGCTTAGAATCCACGATACGCAGGATGGTTCCCAGACCAGAGGTGGCACCAGTGCCAAGTCGGGCCAGTTTGATACTACCAAGTGGATCCTGCAATCTGCCATCCAGAAGCGGGACAGCTTACTTTTGTTTGCCAGGGAAACGGGCAGAGCTTTGTGTCTGGGGGCCTATGGCTGGGAGTGACCGTCTAGGTCCTGAAAAGCTACGATAGGCAGGATGGTGACCAGACCCATGGTGGCACCAGTGCCAAGTTGGGCTGGTTTGATAGTACCAAGTGGCTCCTGCAATCTGCCATCAAAATGTTGGCAGGCGAGTTTTGTTTTCCAGGGAAAAGCGCCGTTGTTTGTGTTTGGGGGCCTGTGGCTGGGAGTGGCCAGCTTCTAATTGGAATCCACGATACGCCGGATGGTTCCCAGACCTGAGGTGGCACCAGTGACAAGTCGGGCCAGTTTGATGGTGCAAAGTGGCTCCTGCAATCTGCCATCCAGAAGCGGGGCAGCTTACTTTTGTTTTCCAGGGAAAAGGGCCGAGGTTTTCTCTGGGGGCCTATGGCTGGGAGTGACCGGCTGGCGCCTGAACAGCTACGATAGGCAGGATGGTTCCAAGACCCATGGTGGCACCAGTGCCATGTTGGGCTGATTTGATAGTACCAAGTGGCTCCTGCAATCTGCCATCAAAATGTTGGCAGGCGAGTTTTGTTTTCCAGGGAAAAGCGCCGTTGTTTGTGTTTGGGGGCCTGTGGCTGGGAGTGGCCAGCTTGCTAATTGGAATCCACGATACGCAGGATGGTTCCCAGACCAGAGGTGGCACCAGTGCCAAGTCGGGCTGGTTTGATAGTACCAAGTGCGTCCTGCAATCTGCCATCCACAAGCGGCGCCGCTTAGTTTTGTTTGCCACGGAAACGGGCCGAGGTTTGTGTCTGGGGGCCTATGGCTGGGAGTGACCGGCTAGGTCCTGAAAATCTACGATAGGCAGGATGGTGACCAGACCCATGGTGGCACCAGTGCCAAGTTGGGCTGGTTTGATAGTACCAAGTTGCTCCGGCAATCTGCCATCAAAATTTGGCAGGCGAGTTTTGATTTCCAGGGAAAAGCGCCGCTGTTTGTGTTTGAGGGCCTGTGGCTGGGAGTGTCCGGCTGGCTCCTTAGAATCCACGATACGCAGGATGGTTCCCAGACCTGAGGTGGCACCAGTGCCAAGTCGGGCTAGTTTGATGGTGCAAAGTGGCTCCTGCAATCTGCCATCCAGAAGCGGGGCAGCTTACTTTTTTTTGCCAGGGAAACGGGCCGAGGTTTGTGTCTGTGGTCTATGGCTGGGAGTGACCGGCTGGCTCCTGAAAAGCTACGATAGGCAGGATGGTGACCAGACCCATGGTGGCACCAGTGCCAAGTTGGGCTGGTTTGATAGTACCAAGTGGCTCCGGCAATCTGCCATCAAAAAGTTGGCAAGCGAGTTTTGTTTTCCAGGGAAAAGCGCCGATGTTTGTGTTTGGGGGCCTGTGGCTGGGAGTGGCCGGCTGGCTCCTTAGAATCCACGATACGCAGGATGGTTCCCAGACCTGAGGTAGCACCAGTGCCAAGTCGGGCTGGTTTGATAGTACCAAGTGCGTCCTGCAATCTGCCATCCAGAAGCGGGGCAGCTTACTTTTGTTTGCCAGGGAAACGGGCCGAGGTTTGTGTCTGGGGGCCTATGGCTGGGAGTGACCGGCTGGCTCCTGAAAAGCTACGATAGGCAGGATGGTGACCAGACCCATGGTGGCACCAGTGCCAAGTTGGGCTGGTTTGATAGTACCAAGTGGCTCCTGCAATCTGCCATCAAAAGTTGGCAGGCGAGTTTTGTTTTCCAGGGAAAAGCGCCGTTGTTTGTGTCTGCGGGCCTGTGGCTGGAGTGGCCGGCTGGCTCCTTTAAACACACGATACGCCGGATGGTTCCCAGACCCAAGGTGGCACCAGTGCCAAGTTGGGCTGGTTTGATAGTACCAAGTGGTTCCTGCAATCTGCAATCAAAATGTTGGCAGGCGAGTTTTGTTTTCCAGGGAAAAGCGCCGATGTTTTTTTTTGGGGGCCTGTGGCTGGGAGTGGCCGGCTGGCTCCTTAGAATCCAAGATACGCAGGATGGTTCCCAGACCAGAGGTGGCACCAGTACCAAGTCGGGCTGGTTTGATAATAACAAGTGGATCCTGAAATCTGCCATCCAGAAGCGGGGCAGCTTACTTTTGTTTGCCAGGGAAACGGGCCGAGCTTTGTGTCTGGGGGCCTATGGCTGGGAGTGACCGGCTGGCTCCTGAAAAGCTACGAAAGGCAGGATGGTGACCAGACCCATGGTGTCAGCAGTGCCAAGTTGGGCTGGTTTGATAGTACCAAGTGGCTCCTGCAATCTGCCATCAAAAAGTTGGCAGGCGAGTTTTGTTTTCCAGGGAAAAGCGCCGTTGTTTGTGTTTGGGGGCCTGTGGCTGGGAGTGGCCGTCTTGCTAATTGGAATCCACGATACGCAGGAGGGTTCCCAGACCTGAGGTGGCACCAGTGACAAGTCGGGCCAGTTTGATGGTGCAAAGTGGCTCCTGCAATCTGCCATCCAGAAGCGGGGCAGCTTACTTTTGTTTGCCAGGGAAACGGGCCGAGGTTTGTGTCTGGGTTCCTATGGCTGGGAGTGACCGGCTGGCACCTGAAAAGCTACGATAGGCAGGATGGTGACCAGATCCATGGTGGCACCAGTGCCAAGTTGGGCTGATTTGATAGTACCAAGTGGCTCCTGCAATCTGCCATCAAAAATTTGGCAGGCGAGTTTTGTTTTCCAGGGAAAAGCGCCGTTGTTTGTATTTGGGGGCCTGTGGCTGGGAGTGGCCCGCTGGCTCCTTAGAATCCACGATACGCAGGATGGTTCCCAGACCCAAGGTGGCACCATTTCCAAGTTGGGCTGGTTTGATAGTACCAAGTGCGTACTGCAATCTGCCATCCAGAAGCGGGGCAGCTTACTTTTGTTTGCCAGGGAAACGGGCCGATGTTTTTGTCTGGGGGCCTATGGCTGGGAGTGACCGGCTGGCTCCTGAAAAGCTACGATACGCAGGATGGTGACCAGACCCATGGTGGCACCAGTGCCAAGTTGGGCTGATTTGATAGTACCAAGTGGCTCCTGCAATCTGCCATCAAAAAGTTGGCAGGCGAGTTTTGTTTTCCAGGGAAAAGCGCCGTTGTTTGTGTTTGGGGGCCTGTGGCTGGGAGTGGCCAGCTGGCTCCTTAGAATCCACGATACGCAGGATGGTTCCCAGACCCAAGGTGGCACCAGTGCCAAGTTGGGCTGGTTTGATAGTACCAAGTGTCTCCTGCAATCTGCCATCCAGAAGCAGGGCAGCTTACTTTTGTTTGCCAGAGAAATAGGCCTAGGTTTTTGTTTGGGGGCCTGTGGCTAGGAGTGGCCGGCTGGCTCCTAAGAATCCACGATACGCAGGATGTTTCCCAGACCCAAGGTGGCACCAGTGCCAAGTCGGGCTGGTTTGATAGTACCAAGTGGCTCCTGCAAACTCCATCAAAAAGTTGGCAGGCGTGTTTTGTTTTCCAGGGAACAGCGCCGTTGATTTTGTTTGGGGGCCTGTGGCTCAGAGTGGCCGGGTGGCTCCTTAGAATCCACGATACGCAGGATGGTTCCCAGACCCAAGGTGGCACCAGTGCCAAGTCGGGCTGGTTTGATTACACCAAGTGGCTCCTACAATCTGCCATCCAGAAGTGAGGCAGCTAAGTTTTGTTTGCGAGAAAAAAGGGCCGTGGTTTTTGTTGGGGGCCTGTGGCTGGGAGTAGCCGGCTGGCTCCTTAAAATCCACGATAGGCAGGATGGTTCCCAGACCCAAGGTGGCACCAGTGCCAAGTCGGGCTGGTTTGATAGTACCAAGTGGCTCCTGCAATCTGCCATCCAGAAGCGGGGCAGCTGAGTTTTGTTTGCCAGAGAAAAAGGCTGTGGTTTGTGTTTGGGGGCCTGTGGCTGGCAGTGGCCGGCTGGCTCCTGAAAATCCACGATACGCAGCATGGTTCCCAGACCCAAGGTGGCACCAGTGCCAAGTGGGGCTCGTTTGACAGTGTCAAGTGCCTCCTGCAATCTCCCATCCAGAAGCGGGGCAGCTGAGTTTTTTTTGCCAGGGAAACGGACCTTTGTTTTTGATTGGGCTCTGTGGCCGAGAGTGGTCGGCTGTCTCCTGACAATCCACAATACGCAGGATGGTTCCCAGACCCAAGGTGGCACCAGTGCCAAGTCGGGCTGGTTTGATAGTACCAAGTGTCTCCTGCAATCTGCCATCCAGAAGCGGGGCAGCTGAGTTTTGTTTGCCAGAGAAAAGGGCCGTGGGTTGTGTTTGGGGGCATATGGCTGGGAGTGGCCACCTGGCTCCTTAAAATGCACGATACGCCGCATGGTAACCAGGCGCAAGGTGGCACCAGTGCCAAGTCAGGCTGTTTTTGTAGTACCCAGTGGCTCCTGCAATTTGCCATCCAGAAGCGGGGCAGTTGAATTTTGTTTGCTAGAGAAAAGGGCTGTGGTTTGTGTTTGGGGGCCTATGGCTGAGAGTGGCCGGCTGGCCCCTGAAAATCAACGATAGGCAGGATGGTTCCCAGATCCAAGGTGGCACCAGTGCCAAGTAAGGCTGGTTGTATGGTTCAAAGTAACTCCTGCAATCTGCCATCCAGAAGCGGGACAGCTGAGTTTTTTTTGCCAGAGAAAAGGTCCATGGTTTCTTTTTGGGGCATACGGCTGGGAATTGCCGGCTGGCTCCTTAAAATGCTCGATACGCAGGATGGTTCCCAGAGCCAAGGTGGCACCACTGCCAAGTCGGGCTCTTTTTGTAGTACCAAGTGCGTCCTGCAATTTGCCATCCAGAAGAGGGGCAGTTGAGTTTTGTTTGCCAGAGAAAAGGGCCGTTGTTTGTGTTTGGGGGCCTGTGGCTGGGAGTGTTCGGCTGGTTCCTGAATATGTACGATACGCAGGATTGTTCCCAGATCCAAGGTGGCAGCAGTGCCATGTTGTGCTGGTGTGATAGTCCCAAGTGGCTCCTGCAATCTGCCATCCAGAAGTGGGGCAGCTGATTTTTGTTTGCCAGAGAAAAGGTCCGTGGTTTGTTTTTGGGGGCATATGGCTGAGAGTGGCCGGCTGGCCCCTGAAAATCCACGATACACAGGATGGTTCCCAGATCCAAGGTGGCACCTGTGCCAAGTCGGGCTGATTTGATAGTACTAAGTAGCTCCTGCAATCTGCCATGCAGAAGCGGGGCAGCTTACTTTTGTTTGCCAGGGAAACGGGCCGAGGTTTGTGTTTGGGGGCCTATGGCTGAGAGTGACCGGCTGGCTCCTGAAAAGCTACAATAGGCAGGATGGTGACCAGACCCATGGCGGCACCAGTGCCAAGTTGGGCTGGTTTGATAGTACCAAGTGGTTCCTGCAATCTGCCATCCAGAAGCAGGGCAGCTGAGTTTTGTTTGCCAGAGAAAAGGGCCTTGGTTTGTGTTTGGGGGCATATGGCTGGGTGTGGCCAGCTGGCTCCTTAAAATGCACGATATGCAACATGGCTCCCAGACCCAAGGTGGCACAAGTGCCAAGTTGGGCTGGTTTGATAGTACCAAGTGGCTCCTGCAATCTTCCATGATCACGTGGAGAAATACTTTCTGGTTTCAGCCTCATGCTCTTTCTTCTCTCCCTCAACTTCTCTATCACCTCTCATCTGGTTCACATGCGCTGTCTTCAAGGTCCACAGGCTACTTTTCACAGAATCTTCTGGCCTGATGAAGTAAGGATGATGAATAGAACAGAGCTGGGATCTATTTTCCAGTTTGGATAAAATGCATTCTGCACACAAATCCAAGGAGAACGGGCTGCCCCGATGCCCAGAAAATCTTTCACTCCTGCTAGTGTTCTACGTCAACCGCAACTTAGTCTGAAAGAAAAGCTTTTTCTCTGAGAGCATCTGAGAGGTTTGCATGAAGCACTGATATCTGACATATGCAATTTTGAATAGGAGAGGAAAAAGAAAATGGCAAGGAGTTTTTAATTTTAGTGGTTTCAATTTTAATTTCCGTGCACTTTTTCAAAACTTGTCAGCTCAAATGCCCATCAACATCTTTTAGTCATCTGTAAGTCAGTATTCATATAAAATGTGCTTCAAATCCAAAGAATTTCAAATTTGCACTCCAAGCTTCTATGCCTAGATTTATGATTTCCTACACATATTAGATGAAAGGAAGGCCTTTTTTACTGTGGGAGTGCTGGAACACTGGAACAGGTTGCCCAGAGAAGTTGTGGGTGTCCCATCCCTGAAAGTATTCAAGGTCACCCTGGACGGGGCTTGGAGCAGCAACAAAGGAGAAGCTTGATGGTAGAGAAACAAAGTTGGACTATAGAAGAAACTCGGATTGAAGTATAGGATCAAGTTTTCTCTCAGCTCTTGGGGTAAATTCAAAGTTGTACAAAATGACATTTATCTGTGCTATTCACTACTGTAACAGAAAGTTTCATGAAAACTGTACAGAAGATAGTAAATTTTAAAAGAGATAAGAATTACAGCATAAAATCCATGGGATAGGTTACAACATGAGACACTCTCTAAGAGAAAATCTCTGTGTTTCAGCACTTCATCGGGGTAAGATTTCATGAAGTGCCAAAGAAGGCGGCAAAATATCATTCGGGACATTATTTACTGGGATTCAGCCTGGCCATTAGTAGGAACTGCCTTTGAACATATCATGTAGATATACCACACACACTTTCCCTTCACTGAAAAATTACTGTTTACAACAAATAAGCAATTGACGATCAAAATTGATTGAAAGCATCTTAAACATGTCAAGTATTTCATTGTAGATGATCTGTGATCCAAATGCTTCTTCCACCTTCGAGAGGGACAGAAGAATTCTTCCATATCATGATGGTTTAAAATTGTATCAACCAATGTTTTCTGCTGAAAAGATATCATCTATTTTTTTCTATTTTTGGAAGAAAATATTCCTAGACATACAACAGGTGAGAACTAAGTAATTTTAAAGAAACAAATGAAATGAAAATATTCTGTAAATAGAATGAAATGAAAAGCTGTGTTTTAAATAGGAGCTAAATATTAAACAGAATTTTTGTACCAGGCATTTGAATTACTGCACCAGCTCTTTTGCCCATCAAGAGAGGCATTTAGCATTTCAGTCTTTTCCAAGGTGTTCATGATCTGCTATGCTGATCTCTGTGTGTGCCTAGGTGTGTGTGGAGGGGGGGGCATATGAAGGGGAGTGTGTATGTTTGCTTTACAATTGTTGTGGCAGATTCATGCCTCAGCTCCACATTTTGTTTTAAAAAGGTCACACCGAGTGGATATGAAGTTTACTATCAACAAGAGATCGATTCCCAAATCATCCATTTGACTCTCCCTTATAAATCATGTGCTTTGTTGCATATTTTATCAAATATACTTTCAAGCCAGATGGAGGAAGGAGGATGTGGGAATCCCTCCACCATCTTGCAACTTTTATGTAAGTAGGTTTTCAAGAAAATCATCATTTCTCTTTTAAATATGTCTGGAACAGGCATGATGGTAGTGTCAACCTGTTGGAGTTTTTGTTGCTGGAAGAAGTTGTACAAAAGGATTGGTTTTTACATTGACCAGTTACTGAATCAAGCGCAGGAATACATTGGAAATTTAGCTGGGGGTTCCTTTTCCCAGCAGACTACTTCTAGAACGAGCTTGTACACTGAAGCTGACTCTTTTGCTCTCTTTTTGTTTCTTTCCTATTTTCTTGGCTTCTTTGCCACTATCTAGACAATTTTGGAACTTTGTTCCCAACTAAAATGGTTTCAATAGTCTGATTGTGATCATACATTTTTACAAGGAATTTTTAAAATCTTTCCTCGAGTCCAGAAAGTCAAGGACTTAGATCTTTTTCTTCCCTTATCAATATTGCCATGAAATTGATAAATAAAGACCAACTCTTTATTTTTGTTTTTAACCCACGTAGATAATTCCCATCCATTAATCCATTTTGTGGACCAATAGCTGCCATTCTGATGGAAGCTGTCACTTCTTAACAATAGGCATTCTGTGACTATGTTGACAGCACTTTGGGTGAAGATCCTAACTGGTCTTAGATATACATAGGGAGAAATTTGCTCAGCCAGTGTCAGTCTTAAGCATGCGTATCAGAAGATCTTTCTAGAGCTGGGAATTTTCCCATGAAAGGGATTCAGTTAGGGAAGAGACACTTGTGCCAGAGTTTTACATTCTTCTTGAACACTGCTTAAGGAACTTAGATGCCATGTCCATTTGGATCTCTGTCTGCACAGAACTTTGTCATGCCAGTGCTTTGAAATGCATCTTGAAGAGAATTCACTAGCACAGAATGAAAGAGAGTGGAAGGGGTTGGTGGGGCTAACCAGGCCCAACCCCCCTGCCTAAACCAGGATACCTAGAGCCTCTTGCCCAGGATTCTATCTGGGTGTACTTTTAATGTCTTCAAAGATCCAGGCTCCACAATCTTTCTGGGCAGTCTGTGCCGTGGTTCAGTCACCCTGACAGTAAAGAAACATTTACTGATGTTCAAAGGCAATCTCCTGTATTTCAGTGTGTGCCCACTGCCTCTTGTCTTTTCCCTCAGCATCACTGAAAAGACACTGATTCCCTCCCCTTTGCACTATTGCTTCCATATGTATGTGTGATGCCATGTAGAGGTATGTCAAAAACCTCCCTGAAGCCCAGGCAGATAATATTCCCTTCATCTACCAGTCAAGTTGATTCATCAGAGGAGTTTAAAGTGATGTTCAGCATGAAATTCCCCTGAAAAATCATGCTAACTACATTATTTGGTCATCTGTCATGTGCCTGGCAAGGATTTCCAGGAAGAGCTGCTTCATCAACTTCCTGGGGATAAAAAAGAGGCTGGCTGGTTTGTACTATGGCGAGTCCTCTTAATTGCCTTTTTTGAAGATGGGTGTCATTTGCTAACATCCACTCTTTAGCCTCTCTTGTCGTCTACATCTTAGCAAAACGCTTTTCCACTATGTCTGGCTAGGAAAAACTGTGCCAGCACAGAAAACATCTCCCATCGTGTTCTAGAAGTTGCACGGATGTCTGCCAAGTGTTTGGCAGGAAGAAAAGAAAAGTTGTCCAAAACAGCTTCCAATCGAATGTTCCTGTGATTGGAAAAGTCAGGAGAGTGCAAAGGTACTGTTTTCTATCAGTTGGCAAGGTGCGCACACAATCCCAGTGTTGTACAGCTTGCTTCTTCACCTTCCCGAAGCTGCCGCTCTCGCCGGCTGCCGGAGCCCAAGAAGCGGCTTCTTCGCGCAAAGACGATTGTGCCGCTCACAGTGCTCACCTTAGCGCGGCTTCTGCCGAAAGACGCCCGGCAGCGGCTCTTACCTCCGGAGAGCATCCTACCTTCGTCTTTCGCGTCTTTTGTAGTCTACATCTTAGCAAAACGCTTTTCCACTATGTCTGGCTAGGAAAAACTGTGCCAGCACAGAAAACATCTCCCATCGTGTTCTAGAAGTTGCACGGATGTCTGCCAAGTGTTTGGCAGGAAGAAAAGAAAAGTTGTCCAAAACAGCTTCCAATCGAATGTTCCTGTGATTGGAAAAGTCAGGAGAGTGCAAAGGTACTGTTTTCTATCAGTTGGCAAGGTGCGCACACAATCCCAGTGTTGTACAGCTTGCTTCTTCACCTTCCCGAAGCTGCCGCTCTCGCCGGCTGCCGGAGCCCAAGAAGCGGCTTCTTCGCGCAAAGACGATTGTGCCGCTCACAGTGCTCTCCTTAGCGCGGCTTCTGCCGAAAGACGCCCGGCAGCGGCTCTTACCTCCGGAGAGCATCCTACCTTCGTCTTTCGCGTCTTTTGTAGTCTACATCTTAGCAAAACGCTTTTCCACTATGTCTGGCTAGGAAAAACTGTGCCAGCACAGAAAACATCTCCCATCGTGTTCTAGAAGTTGCACGGATGTCTGCCAAGTGTTTGGCAGGAAGAAAAGAAAAGTTGTCCAAAACAGCTTCCAATCGAATGTTCCTGTGATTGGAAAAGTCAGGAGAGTGCAAAGGTACTGTTTTCTATCAGTTGGCAAGGTGCGCACACAATCCCAGTGTTGTACAGCTTGCTTCTTCACCTTCCCGAAGCTGCCGCTCTCGCCGGCTGCCGGAGCCCAAGAAGCGGCTTCTTCGCGCAAAGACGATTGTGCCGCTCACAGTGCTCTCCTTAGCGCGGCTTCTGCCGAAAGACGCCCGGCAGCGGCTCTTACCTCCGGAGAGCATCCTACCTTCGTCTTTCGCGTCTTTTGTAGTCTACATCTTAGCAAAACGCTTTTCCACTATGTCTGGCTAGTAAAAACTGTGCCAGCACAGAAAACATCTCCCATCGTGTTCTAGAAGTTGCACGGATGTCTGCCAAGTGTTTGGCAGGAAGAAAAGAAAAGTTGTCCAAAACAGCTTCCAATCGAATGTTCCTGTGATTGGAAAAGTCAGGAGAGTGCAAAGGTACTGTTTTCTATCAGTTGGCAAGGTGCGCACACAATCCCAGTGTTGTACAGCTTGCTTCTTCACCTTCCCGAAGCTGCCGCTCTCGCCGGCTGCCGGAGCCCAAGAAGCGGCTTCTTCGCGCAAAGACGATTGTGCCGCTCACAGGGCTCTCCTTAGCGCGGCTTCTGCCGAAAGACGCCCGGCAGCGGCTCTTACCTCCGGAGAGCATCCTACCTTCGTCTTTCGCGTCTTTTGTAGTCTACATCTTAGCAAAACGCTTTTCCACTATGTCTGGCTAGGAAAAACTGTGCCAGCACAGAAAACATCTCCCATCGTGTTCTAGAAGTTGCACGGATGTCTGCCAAGTGTTTGGCAGGAAGAAAAGAAAAGTTGTCCAAAACAGCTTCCAATCGAATGTTCCTGTGATTGGAAAAGTCAGGAGAGTGCAAAGGTACTGTTTTCTATCAGTTGGCAAGGTGCGCACACAATCCCAGTGTTGTACAGCTTGCTTCTTCACCTTCCCGAAGCTGCCGCTCTCGCCGGCTGCCGGAGCCCAAGAAGCGGCTTCTTCGCGCAAAGACGATTGTGCCGCTCACAGTGCTCACCTTAGCGCGGCTTCTGCCGAAAGACGCCCGGCAGCGGCTCTTACCTCCGGAGAGCATCCTACCTTCGTCTTTCGCGTCTTTTGTAGTCTACATCTTAGCAAAACGCTTTTCCACTATGTCTGGCTAGGAAAAACTGTGCCAGCACAGAAAACATCTCCCATCGTGTTCTAGAAGTTGCACGGATGTCTGCCAAGTGTTTGGCAGGAAGAAAAGAAAAGTTGTCCAAAACAGCTTCCAATCGAATGTTCCTGTGATTGGAAAAGTCAGGAGAGTGCAAAGGTACTGTTTTCTATCAGTTGGCAAGGTGCGCACACAATCCCAGTGTTGTACAGCTTGCTTCTTCACCTTCCCGAAGCTGCCGCTCTCGCCGGCTGCCGGAGCCCAAGAAGCGGCTTCTTCGCGCAAAGACGATTGTGCCGCTCACAGTGCTCTCCTTAGCGCGGCTTCTGCCGAAAGACGCCCGGCAGCGGCTCTTACCTCCGGAGAGCATCCTACCTTCGTCTTTCGCGTCTTTTGTAGTCTACATCTTAGCAAAACGCTTTTCCACTATGTCTGGCTAGTAAAAACTGTGCCAGCACAGAAAACATCTCCCATCGTGTTCTAGAAGTTGCACGGATGTCTGCCAAGTGTTTGGCAGGAAGAAAAGAAAAGTTGTCCAAAACAGCTTCCAATCGAATGTTCCTGTGATTGGAAAAGTCAGGAGAGTGCAAAGGTACTGTTTTCTATCAGTTGGCAAGGTGCGCACACAATCCCAGTGTTGTACAGCTTGCTTCTTCACCTTCCCGAAGCTGCCGCTCTCGCCGGCTGCCGGAGCCCAAGAAGCGGCTTCTTCGCGCAAAGACGATTGTGCCGCTCACAGGGCTCTCCTTAGCGCGGCTTCTGCCGAAAGACGCCCGGCAGCGGCTCTTACCTCCGGAGAGCATCCTACCTTCGTCTTTCGCGTCTTTTGTAGTCTACATCTTAGCAAAACGCTTTTCCACTATGTCTGGCTAGGAAAAACTGTGCCAGCACAGAAAACATCTCCCATCGTGTTCTAGAAGTTGCACGGATGTCTGCCAAGTGTTTGGCAGGAAGAAAAGAAAAGTTGTCCAAAACAGCTTCCAATCGAATGTTCCTGTGATTGGAAAAGTCAGGAGAGTGCAAAGGTACTGTTTTCTATCAGTTGGCAAGGTGCGCACACAATCCCAGTGTTGTACAGCTTGCTTCTTCACCTTCCCGAAGCTGCCGCTCTCGCCGGCTGCCGGAGCCCAAGAAGCGGCTTCTTCGCGCAAAGACGATTGTGCCGCTCACAGTGCTCACCTTAGCGCGGCTTCTGCCGAAAGACGCCCGGCAGCGGCTCTTACCTCCGGAGAGCATCCTACCTTCGTCTTTCGCGTCTTTTGTAGTCTACATCTTAGCAAAACGCTTTTCCACTATGTCTGGCTAGGAAAAACTGTGCCAGCACAGAAAACATCTCCCATCGTGTTCTAGAAGTTGCACGGATGTCTGCCAAGTGTTTGGCAGGAAGAAAAGAAAAGTTGTCCAAAACAGCTTCCAATCGAATGTTCCTGTGATTGGAAAAGTCAGGAGAGTGCAAAGGTACTGTTTTCTATCAGTTGGCAAGGTGCGCACACAATCCCAGTGTTGTACAGCTTGCTTCTTCACCTTCCCGAAGCTGCCGCTCTCGCCGGCTGCCGGAGCCCAAGAAGCGGCTTCTTCGCGCAAAGACGATTGTGCCGCTCACAGTGCTCACCTTAGCGCGGCTTCTGCCGAAAGACGCCCGGCAGCGGCTCTTACCTCCGGAGAGCATCCTACCTTCGTCTTTCGCGTCTTTTGTAGTCTACATCTTAGCAAAACGCTTTTCCACTATGTCTGGCTAGGAAAAACTGTGCCAGCACAGAAAACATCTCCCATCGTGTTCTAGAAGTTGCACGGATGTCTGCCAAGTGTTTGGCAGGAAGAAAAGAAAAGTTGTCCAAAACAGCTTCCAATCGAATGTTCCTGTGATTGGAAAAGTCAGGAGAGTGCAAAGGTACTGTTTTCTATCAATTGGCAAGGTGCGCACACAATCCCAGTGTTGTACAGCTTGCTTCTTCACCTTCCCGAAGCTGCCGCTCTCGCCGGCTGCCGGAGCCCAAGAAGCGGCTTCTTCGCGCAAAGACGATTGTGCCGCTCACAGTGCTCTCCTTAGCGCGGCTTCTGCCGAAAGACGCCCGGCAGCGGCTCTTACCTCCGGAGAGCATCCTACCTTCGTCTTTCGCGTCTTTTGTAGTCTACATCTTAGCAAAACGCTTTTCCACTATGTCTGGCTAGTAAAAACTGTGCCAGCACAGAAAACATCTCCCATCGTGTTCTAGAAGTTGCACGGATGTCTGCCAAGTGTTTGGCAGGAAGAAAAGAAAAGTTGTCCAAAACAGCTTCCAATCGAATGTTCCTGTGATTGGAAAAGTCAGGAGAGTGCAAAGGTACTGTTTTCTATCAGTTGGCAAGGTGCGCACACAATCCCAGTGTTGTACAGCTTGCTTCTTCACCTTCCCGAAGCTGCCGCTCTCGCCGGCTGCCGGAGCCCAAGAAGCGGCTTCTTCGCGCAAAGACGATTGTGCCGCTCACAGGGCTCTCCTTAGCGCGGCTTCTGCCGAAAGACGCCCGGCAGCGGCTCTTACCTCCGGAGAGCATCCTACCTTCGTCTTTCGCGTCTTTTGTAGTCTACATCTTAGCAAAACGCTTTTCCACTATGTCTGGCTAGGAAAAACTGTGCCAGCACAGAAAACATCTCCCATCGTGTTCTAGAAGTTGCACGGATGTCTGCCAAGTGTTTGGCAGGAAGAAAAGAAAAGTTGTCCAAAACAGCTTCCAATCGAATGTTCCTGTGATTGGAAAAGTCAGGAGAGTGCAAAGGTACTGTTTTCTATCAATTGGCAAGGTGCGCACACAATCCCAGTGTTGTACAGCTTGCTTCTTCACCTTCCCGAAGCTGCCGCTCTCGCCGGCTGCCGGAGCCCAAGAAGCGGCTTCTTCGCGCAAAGACGATTGTGCCGCTCACAGTGCTCTCCTTAGCGCGGCTTCTGCCGAAAGACGCCCGGCAGCGGCTCTTACCTCCTGAGAGTGGCAGCTTCGGGAAGGTGAAGAAGCAAGCTGTACAACACTGGGATTGTGTGCGCACCTTGCCAACTGATAGAAAACAGTACCTTTGCACTCTCCTGACTTTTCCAATCACAGGAACATTCGATTGGAAGCTGTTTTGGACAACTTTTCTTTTCTTCCTGCCAAACACTTGGCAGACATCCGTGCAACTTCTAGAAAACGATGGGAGATGTTTTCTGTGCTGGCACGGGTTTTCCTAGCCAGACATAGTGGAAAAGCGTTTTGCTAAGATGTAGACTACAAAAGACGCGAAAGACGAAGGTAGGATGCTCTCCGGAGGTAAGAGCCGCTGCCGGGCGTCTTTCGGCAGAAGCCGCGCTAAGGAGAGCACTGTGAGCGGCACAATCGTCTTTGCGCGAAGAAGCCGCTTCTTGGGCTCCGGCAGCCGGCGAGAGCGGCAGCTTCGGGAAGGTGAAGAAGCAAGCTGTACAACACTGGGATTGTGTGCGCACCTTGCCAACTGATAGAAAACAGTACCTTTGCACTCTCCTGACTTTTCCAATCACAGGAACATTCGATTGGAAGCTGTTTTGGACAACTTTTCTTTTCTTCCTGCCAAACACTTGGCAGACATCCGTGCAACTTCTAGAACACGATGGGAGATGTTTTCTGTGCTGGCACAGTTTTTCCTAGCCAGACATAGTGGAAAAGCGTTTTGCTAAGATGTAGACTACAAAAGACGCGAAAGACGAAGGTAGGATGCTCTCCGGAGGTAAGAGCCGCTGCCGGGCGTCTTTCGGCAGAAGCCGCGCTAAGGAGAGCACTGTGAGCGGCACAATCGTCTTTGCGCGAAGAAGCCGCTTCTTGGGCTCCGGCAGCCGGCGAGAGCGGCAGCTTCGGGAAGGTGAAGAAGCAAGCTGTACAACACTGGGATTGTGTGCGCACCTTGCCAACTGATAGAAAACAGTACCTTTGCACTCTCCTGACTTTTCCAATCACAGGAACATTCGATTGGAAGCTGTTTTGGACAACTTTTCTTTTCTTCCTGCCAAACACTTGGCAGACATCCGTGCAACTTCTAGAACACGATGGGAGATGTTTTCTGTGCTGGCACAGTTTTTCCTAGCCAGACATAGTGGAAAAGCGTTTTGCTAAGATGTAGACTACAAAAGACGCGAAAGACGAAGGTAGGATGCTCTCCGGAGGTAAGAGCCGCTGCCGGGCGTCTTTCGGCAGAAGCCGCGCTAAGGAGAGCACTGTGAGCGGCACAATCGTCTTTGCGCGAAGAAGCCGCTTCTTGGGCTCCGGCAGCCGGCGAGAGCGGCAGCTTCGGGAAGGTGAAGAAGCAAGCTGTACAACACTGGGATTGTGTGCGCACCTTGCCAACTGATAGAAAACAGTACCTTTGCACTCTCCTGACTTTTCCAATCACAGGAACATTCGATTGGAAGCTGTTTTGGACAACTTTTCTTTTCTTCCTGCCAAACACTTGGCAGACATCCGTGCAACTTCTAGAACACGATGGGAGATGTTTTCTGTGCTGGCACAGTTTTTCCTAGCCAGACATAGTGGAAAAGCTTTTTGCCGAGGTGTAGATGAGAAGAGGAGCTAAAGACGAAGGTAGGATGCTCTCCGGAGGTAAGAGCCGCTGCCGGGCGTCTTTCGGCAGAAGCCGCGCTAAGGAGAGCCCTGTGAGCGGCACAATCGTCTTTGCGCGAAGAAGCCGCTTCTTGGGCTCCGGCAGCCGGCGAGAGCGGCAGCTTCGGGAAGGTGAAGAAGCAAGCTGTACAACACTGGGATTGTGTGCGCACCTTGCCAACTGATAGAAAACAGTACCTTTGCACTCTCCTGACTTTTCCAATCACAGGAACATTCGATTGGAAGCTGTTTTGGACAACTTTTCTTTTCTTCCTGCCAAACACTTGGCAGACATCCGTGCAACTTCTAGAACACGATGGGAGATGTTTTCTGTGCTGGCACAGTTTTTCCTAGCCAGACATAGTGGAAAAGCGTTTTGCTAAGATGTAGACTACAAAAGACGCGAAAGACGAAGGTAGGATGCTCTCCGGAGGTAAGAGCCGCTGCCGGGCGTCTTTCGGCAGAAGCCGCGCTAAGGAGAGCACTGTGAGCGGCACAATCGTCTTTGCGCGAAGAAGCCGCTTCTTGGGCTCCGGCAGCCGGCGAGAGCGGCAGCTTCGGGAAGGTGAAGAAGCAAGCTGTACAACACTGGGATTGTGTGCGCACCTTGCCAACTGATAGAAAACAGTACCTTTGCACTCTCCTGACTTTTCCAATCACAGGAACATTCGATTGGAAGCTGTTTTGGACAACTTTTCTTTTCTTCCTGCCAAACACTTGGCAGACATCCGTGCAACTTCTAGAACACGATGGGAGATGTTTTCTGTGCTGGCACAGTTTTTCCTAGCCAGACATAGTGGAAAAGCGTTTTGCTAAGATGTAGACTACAAAAGACGCGAAAGACGAAGGTAGGATGCTCTCCGGAGGTAAGAGCCGCTGCCGGGCGTCTTTCGGCAGAAGCCGCGCTAAGGAGAGCACTGTGAGCGGCACAATCGTCTTTGCGCGAAGAAGCCGCTTCTTGGGCTCCGGCAGCCGGCGAGAGCGGCAGCTTCGGGAAGGTGAAGAAGCAAGCTGTACAACACTGGGATTGTGTGCGCACCTTGCCAACTGATAGAAAACAGTACCTTTGCACTCTCCTGACTTTTCCAATCACAGGAACATTCGATTGGAAGCTGTTTTGGACAACTTTTCTTTTCTTCCTGCCAAACACTTGGCAGACATCCGTGCAACTTCTAGAACACGATGGGAGATGTTTTCTGTGCTGGCACAGTTTTTCCTAGCCAGACATAGTGGAAAAGCTTTTTGCCGAGGTGTAGATGAGAAGAGGAGCTAAAGACGAAGGTAGGATGCTCTCCGGAGGTAAGAGCCGCTGCCGGGCGTCTTTCGGCAGAAGCCGCGCTAAGGAGAGCCCTGTGAGCGGCACAATCGTCTTTGCGCGAAGAAGCCGCTTCTTGGGCTCCGGCAGCCGGCGAGAGCGGCAGCTTCGGGAAGGTGAAGAAGCAAGCTGTACAACACTGGGATTGTGTGCGCACCTTGCCAACTGATAGAAAACAGTACCTTTGCACTCTCCTGACTTTTCCAATCACAGGAACATTCGATTGGAAGCTGTTTTGGACAACTTTTCTTTTCTTCCTGCCAAACACTTGGCAGACATCCGTGCAACTTCTAGAACACGATGGGAGATGTTTTCTGTGCTGGCACAGTTTTTCCTAGCCAGACATAGTGGAAAAGCGTTTTGCTAAGATGTAGACGACAAGAGAGGCTAAAGAGTGGATGTTAGCAAATGACACCCATCTTCAAAAAAGGCAGTTAAGAGGACTCGCCATAGTACAAACCAGCCAGCCTCTTTTTTATCCCCAGGAAGTTGATGAAGCAGCTCTTCCTGGAAATCCTTGCCAGGCACATGACAGATGACCAAATAATGTAGTTAGCATGATTTTTCAGGGGAATTTCATGCTGAACATCACTTTAAACTCCTCTGATGAATCAACTTGACTGGTAGATGAAGGGAATATTATCTGCCTGGGCTTCAGGGAGGTTTTTGACATACCTCTACATGGCATCACACATACATATGGAAGCAATAGTGCAAAGGGGAGGGAATCAGTGTCTTTTCAGTGATGCTGAGGGAAAAGACAAGAGGCAGTGGGCACACACTGAAATACAGGAGATTGCCTTTGAACATCAGTAAATGTTTCTTTACTGTCAGGGTGACTGAACCACGGCACAGACTGCCCAGAAAGATTGTGGAGCCTGGATCTTTGAAGACATTAAAAGTACACCCAGATAGAATCCTGGGCAAGAGGCTCTAGGTATCCTGGTTTAGGCAGGGGGGTTGGGCCTGGTTAGCCCCACCAACCCCTTCCACTCTCTTTCATTCTGTGCTAGTGAATTCTCTTCAAGATGCATTTCAAAGCACTGGCATGACAAAGTTCTGTGCAGACAGAGATCCAAATGGACATGGCATCTAAGTTCCTTAAGCAGTGTTCAAGAAGAATGTAAAACTCTGGCACAAGTGTCTCTTCCCTAACTGAATCCCTTTCATGGGAAAATTCCCAGCTCTAGAAAGATCTTCTGATACGCATGCTTAAGACTGACACTGGCTGAGCAAATTTCTCCCTATGTATATCTAAGACCAGTTAGGATCTTCACCCAAAGTGCTGTCAACATAGTCACAGAATGCCTATTGTTAAGAAGTGACAGCTTCCATCAGAATGGCAGCTATTGGTCCACAAAATGGATTAATGGATGGGAATTATCTACGTGGGTTAAAAACAAAAATAAAGAGTTGGTCTTTATTTATCAATTTCATGGCAATATTGATAAGGGAAGAAAAAGATCTAAGTCCTTGACTTTCTGGACTCGAGGAAAGATTTTAAAAATTCCTTGTAAAAATGTATGATCACAATCAGACTATTGAAACCATTTTAGTTGGGAACAAAGTTCCAAAATTGTCTAGATAGTGGCAAAGAAGCCAAGAAAATAGGAAAGAAACAAAAAGAGAGCAAAAGAGTCAGCTTCAGTGTACAAGCTCGTTCTAGAAGTAGTCTGCTGGGAAAAGGAACCCCCAGCTAAATTTCCAATGTATTCCTGCGCTTGATTCAGTAACTGGTCAATGTAAAAACCAATCCTTTTGTACAACTTCTTCCAGCAACAAAAACTCCAACAGGTTGACACTACCATCATGCCTGTTCCAGACATATTTAAAAGAGAAATGATGATTTTCTTGAAAACCTACTTACATAAAAGTTGCAAGATGGTGGAGGGATTCCCACATCCTCCTTCCTCCATCTGGCTTGAAAGTATATTTGATAAAATATGCAACAAAGCACATGATTTATAAGGGAGAGTCAAATGGATGATTTGGGAATCGATCTCTTGTTGATAGTAAACTTCATATCCACTCGGTGTGACCTTTTTAAAACAAAATGTGGAGCTGAGGCATGAATCTGCCACAACAATTGTAAAGCAAACATACACACTCCCCTTCATATGCCCCCCCCTCCACACACACCTAGGCACACACAGAGATCAGCATAGCAGATCATGAACACCTTGGAAAAGACTGAAATGCTAAATGCCTCTCTTGATGGGCAAAAGAGCTGGTGCAGTAATTCAAATGCCTGGTACAAAAATTCTGTTTAATATTTAGCTCCTATTTAAAACACAGCTTTTCATTTCATTCTATTTACAGAATATTTTCATTTCATTTGTTTCTTTAAAATTACTTAGTTCTCACCTGTTGTATGTCTAGGAATATTTTCTTCCAAAAATAGAAAAAAATAAATGATATCTTTTCAGCAGAAAACATTGGTTGATACAATTTTAAACCATCATGATATGGAAGAATTCTTCTGTCCCTCTCGAAGGTGGAAGAAGCATTTGGATCACAGATCATCTACAATGAAATACTTGACATGTTTAAGATGCTTTCAATCAATTTTGATCGTCAATTGCTTATTTGTTGTAAACAGTAATTTTTCAGTGAAGGGAAAGTGTGTGTGGTATATCTACATGATATGTTCAAAGGCAGTTCCTACTAATGGCCAGGCTGAATTCCAGTAAATAATGTCCCGAATGATATTTTGCCGCCTTCTTTGGCACTTCATGAAATCTTACCCCGATGAAGTGCTGAAACACAGAGATTTTCTCTTAGAGAGTGTCTCATGTTGTAACCTATCCCATGGATTTTATGCTGTAATTCTTATCTCTTTTAAAATTTACTATCTTCTGTACAGTTTTCATGAAACTTTCTGTTACAGTAGTGAATAGCACAGATAAATGTCATTTTGTACAACTTTGAATTTACCCCAAGAGCTGAGAGAAAACTTGATCCTATACTTCAATCCGAGTTTCTTCTATAGTCCAACTTTGTTTCTCTACCATCAAGCTTCTCCTTTGTTGCTGCTCCAAGCCCCGTCCAAGGTGACCTTGAATACTTTCAGGGATGGGACACCCACAACTTCTCTGGGCAACCTGTTCCAGTGTTCCAGCACTCCCACAGTAAAAAAGGCCTTCCTTTCATCTAATATGTGTAGGAAATCATAAATCTAGGCATAGAAGCTTGGAGTGCAAATTTGAAATTCTTTGGATTTGAAGCACATTTTATATGAATACTGACTTACAGATGACTAAAAGATGTTGATGGGCATTTGAGCTGACAAGTTTTGAAAAAGTGCACGGAAATTAAAATTGAAACCACTAAAATTAAAAACTCCTTGCCATTTTCTTTTTCCTCTCCTATTCAAAATTGCATATGTCAGATATCAGTGCTTCATGCAAACCTCTCAGATGCTCTCAGAGAAAAAGCTTTTCTTTCAGACTAAGTTGCGGTTGACGTAGAACACTAGCAGGAGTGAAAGATTTTCTGGGCATCGGGGCAGCCCGTTCTCCTTGGATTTGTGTGCAGAATGCATTTTATCCAAACTGGAAAATAGATCCCAGCTCTGTTCTATTCATCATCCTTACTTCATCAGGCCAGAAGATTCTGTGAAAAGTAGCCTGTGGACCTTGAAGACAGCGCATGTGAACCAGATGAGAGGTGATAGAGAAGTTGAGGGAGAGAAGAAAGAGCATGAGGCTGAAACCAGAAAGTATTTCTCCACGTGATCATGGAAGATTGCAGGAGCCACTTGGTACTATCAAACCAGCCCAACTTGGCACTTGTGCCACCTTGGGTCTGGGAGCCATGTTGCATATCGTGCATTTTAAGGAGCCAGCTGGCCACACCCAGCCATATGCCCCCAAACACAAACCAAGGCCCTTTTCTCTGGCAAACAAAACTCAGCTGCCCTGCTTCTGGATGGCAGATTGCAGGAACCACTTGGTACTATCAAACCAGCCCAACTTGGCACTGGTGCCACCATGGGTCTGGTCACCATCCTGCCTATTGTAGCTTTTCAGGAGCCAGCCGGTCACTCTCAGCCATAGGCCCCCAAACACAAACCTCGGCCCGTTTCCCTGGCAAACAAAAGTAAGCTGCCCCGCTTCTGCATGGCAGATTGCAGGAGCTACTTAGTACTATCAAATCAGCCCGACTTGGCACAGGTGCCACCTTGGATCTGGGAACCATCCTGTGTATCGTGGATTTTCAGGGGCCAGCCGGCCACTCTCAGCCATATGCCCCCAAAAACAAACCACGGACCTTTTCTCTGGCAAACAAAAATCAGCTGCCCCACTTCTGGATGGCAGATTGCAGGAGCCACTTGGGACTATCACACCAGCACAACATGGCACTGCTGCCACCTTGGATCTGGGAACAATCCTGCGTATCGTACATATTCAGGAACCAGCCGAACACTCCCAGCCACAGGCCCCCAAACACAAACAACGGCCCTTTTCTCTGGCAAACAAAACTCAACTGCCCCTCTTCTGGATGGCAAATTGCAGGACGCACTTGGTACTACAAAAAGAGCCCGACTTGGCAGTGGTGCCACCTTGGCTCTGGGAACCATCCTGCGTATCGAGCATTTTAAGGAGCCAGCCGGCAATTCCCAGCCGTATGCCCCAAAAAGAAACCATGGACCTTTTCTCTGGCAAAAAAAACTCAGCTGTCCCGCTTCTGGATGGCAGATTGCAGGAGTTACTTTGAACCATACAACCAGCCTTACTTGGCACTGGTGCCACCTTGGATCTGGGAACCATCCTGCCTATCGTTGATTTTCAGGGGCCAGCCGGCCACTCTCAGCCATAGGCCCCCAAACACAAACCACAGCCCTTTTCTCTAGCAAACAAAATTCAACTGCCCCGCTTCTGGATGGCAAATTGCAGGAGCCACTGGGTACTACAAAAACAGCCTGACTTGGCACTGGTGCCACCTTGCGTCTGGTTACCATGCGGCGTATCGTGCATTTTAAGGAGCCAGGTGGCCACTCCCAGCCATATGCCCCCAAACACAACCCACGGCCCTTTTCTCTGGCAAACAAAACTCAGCTGCCCCGCTTCTGGATGGCAGATTGCAGGAGACACTTGGTACTATCAAACCAGCCCGACTTGGCACTGGTGCCACCTTGGGTCTGGGAACCATCCTGCGTATTGTGGATTGTCAGGAGACAGCCAACCACTCTCGGCCACAGAGCCCAATCAAAAACAAAGGTCCGTTTCCCTGGCAAAAAAAACTCAGCTGCCCCGCTTCTGGATGGGAGATTGCAGGAGGCACTTGACACTGTCAAACGAGCCCCACTTGGCACTGGTGCCACCTTGGGTCTGGGAACCATGCTGCGTATCGTGGATTTTCAGGAGCCAGCCGGCCACTGCCAGCCATAGGCCCCCAAACACAAACCACAGCCTTTTTCTCTGGCAAACAAAACTCAGCTGCCCCGCTTCTGGATGGCAGATTGCAGGAGCCACTTGGTACTATCAAACCAGCCCGACTTGGCACTGGTGCCAACTTGGGTCTGGGAACCATCCTGCCTATCGTGGATTTTAAGGAGCCAGCCGGCTACTCCCAGCCACAGGCCCCCAACAAAAACCACGGCCCTTTTTTCTCGCAAACAAAACTTAGCTGCCTCACTTCTGGATGGCAGATTGCAGGAGCCACTTGGTGTAATCAAACCAGCCCGACTTGGCACTGGTGCCACCTTGGGTCTGGGAACCATCCTGCGTATCGTGGATTCTAAGGAGCCAGCCGGCCACTCCTAGCCACAGGCCCCCAAACAAAATCAACGGCGCTGTTCCCTGGAAAACAAAACACGCCTGCCAACTTTTTGATGGAGTTTGCAGGAGCCACTTGGTACTATCAAACCAGCCCGACTTGGCACTGGTGCCACCTTGGGTCTGGGAACCATCCTGCGTATCGTGGATTCTAAGGAGCCAGCCGGCCACTCCTAGCCACAGGCCCCCAAACAAAAACCTAGGCCTATTTCTCTGGCAAACAAAAGTAAGCTGCCCTGCTTCTGGATGGCAGATTGCAGGAGACACTTGGTACTATCAAACCAGCCCAACTTGGCACTGGTGCCACCTTGGATCTGGGAACCATGCTCTGTATCGTGGATATTCAGGGGCCAGCCGGCCGCTCTCAGCCATATGTCCCCAAACAGAAACCTCGGCCCGTTTCTCTGGCAAACAAAACTCAACTGCCCCTCTTCTGGATGGCAAATTGCAGGATGAACTTGATACTAAAACCGCAGGCCGACTTGGTAGTGGTGACACCTTGGGCCTGGGAACCATCATGCGTATCGAGCATTTTAAGGAGCCAGCCGGCCACTCCCAGCAATATGCCCCCAAAAACAATCCACGGAATTTTCCTCTGGCAAACAAAAATCAGCTGCCTCGCTTCTGGATGGCAGATTGCAGGAGCCACTTTGCACCATCAAACCAGCCCGACTTGGCACTGGTGCCACATTGCATCTGGGAACCATGCTGCCTAGCGTGGATTTTCAGGAGCCAGCCGGCCACTCTCAGCTATATGCCCCCAAACAAAACCCACGGCCCGTTTCCCTGGCAAACAAAATTAAGCTGCCCCGCTTCTGGATGGCAGATTGCAGGACGCACTTGGTAGTATCAAACCAGCAAAACTTGGCACTGGTGCCACCTTGGGTCTGGGCACCATCCTGCGTATCGTGGGTTCAAAGGAGCCAGCCGGTCACTCCCAGCCACAGGCCCCCAAATACAAACAATGTCGCTTTTCCCTGGAAAACAAAACTCGCCTGCCAACTTTTTGATGGCAGATTGCAGGAGCCACTTGGTACTATCAAACCAGCCCAACTTGGCACTGGTGCCACCATGGGTCTGGTAACCATCCTGCCTATCGTAGCTTTCCAGGAGCCAGCCGCTCACTCCCAGCCATAGGTCCCCAGTCACAAACCTCGGCCCGTTTCCCTGGCAAACAAAAGTAAGCTACCCCGCTTCTGGATGGCAGATTGCAGGAGCCACTTGGTACTATCAAACCAGCCCAACTTGGCACTGGTGCCACCTTGGGTCTGGGAACCATGCTGCGTAACACAGATTCTAAGGCGCCAGTCGGCCACTACGAGCCACAAGCCCCCAAACACAAACAACGGCGCTATTCTCTGGCAAACAAAACTCAACTGCCCCTCTTCTGGATGGCAAATTGCAGGACGCACTTGGTACTATAAAAACAGCCCGACTTGGCACTGGTGCCCCCTTGGGTCTGGGAACCATCCTGCGTATCGATCTTTTTAATGAGACAGCCGGCCACTCCCAGCCATATGCCCCCAAACACAACCCACGGCCCTTTTCTCTGGCAAACAAAACTCAACTGCACCGCTTCTGGATGGCAGATTGCAGGAGCCACTTGGTACTATCAAACCAGCCCGACTTGGCACTGGTGCCACCTTGGGTCTGGGAACCATCCTGCGTATTGTGGGTTGTCAGGAGCCAGCCGAACACTCTCGGCCACAGACCCCAATTAAAAACAACGGCCCGTTTCACAGGCAAACAAAACTCAGCTGCCCCGCTTCTGGATGGGAGATTGCAGGAGCCACTGGGTACTATGAAACCAGCCCTACTTGGCACTGGTGCCACATTGCATCTGGGAACCATGCTGCGTATCATGGATTTTCAGGAGCCAGCCGGCCACTGCCAGCCACAGGCCCCGAAACACAAACAACAGCCTTTTTGTCTGGCAAACAAAATTCAGCTGCCCCGCTTCTGGATGGCAGATTGCAGGAACCACTTGGTACTAACAAACCAGCCCGACTTGGCACTGATGCCACCTTGGGTCTGGGAACCATCCTGCGTATCGTGGATTCTAAGGAGCCAGCTGGCCACTCCCAGCCACAGGCCCCAAAACACACACAACGGTGCTTTTCCCTGGAAAACAAAACTCGCCTGCCAAACTTTTGATGGCAGATTGCAGGAGCCACTTGGTATTATCAAACCAGCCCAACTTGGCACTGGTGCCACCATGGGTCTGGTCACCATCCTGCCTATCGTAGCTTTTCAGGAGCCAGCCAGCCACCCCCAGCCAGAGGCCCCCAGACAAATATTTCGGCCCGTTTCCCTGGCAAACAAAAGTAAGCTGCCCCGCTTCTGGATGGCAGATTGCAGGAGCCACTTGGTACCATCAAACCAGCCCAACTTGGCACTGGTGCCACCTCAGGTCTGGGAACCATCCTGCCTATCGTGGGTTCTAAGGAGCCAGCTGGCCACTCCCAGCCACAGGCCCCCAAACACAAACAACGGCGCTTTTCCCTGGAAAACAAAACTCGCCTGCCAACTTTTGATGGCAGATTGCAGGAGCCACTTGGTACTATCAAACCAGCCCAACTTGGCACTGGTGCCACCATGGGTCTGGTCACCATCCTGCCTATCGTAGCTTTTCAGGAGCCAGCCGGTCACTCCCAGCCATAGGCCCCCAGACACAAACCTCGGCCCGTTTCCCTGGCAAACAAAAGTAAGCTGCCCCGCTTCTGGATGGCAGATTGCAGGAGCTACTTAGTACTATCAAACCAGCCCGACTTGGCACTGGTGACACCTCTGGTCTGGGAACCATCCTGCCTATCGTGGGTTTTCAGGGGCCAGCCGGCCACTCTCAGCCATATGCCCCAAAAACAAACCACGGCCCTTTTCTCTGGCAAACAAAACTCAACTGCCCCTCTTCTGGATGGCAAATTTTAGGACGCACTTTGTACTACGAAAACCGCCCGACGTGGCACTGGTGCCACCTTGTGTCAGGGAACCATCCTGCATATCGAGCTTTTTAAGGAGCCAGCCGGCCACGCCCAGCCATATACCCTCAAAAACAAACCACGGACCATTTCTCTTGGAAACAAAAATCCGCTGCCCCGCGTCTGGATGGCAGATTGCAGGAGCCACTTTGCACCATCAAACCAGCCCGACTTGGCACTGGTGCCACCTTGGGTCTGGGAACAATCCTGCATATCGTGGATTCTAAGGAGCCAGCCGGCCACTCCCTGCCATAGGCCCCCAAACAAAAACAACGGCGCTTTTCCCTGGAAAACAAAATTCGCCTGCCAGCATTTTGATGGCAGATTGCAGGAGCCACTTGGTACTATCAAATCATCCCAACTTGGCACTGGTGCCACTATGGGTCTGGGAACCATCCTGCCTATTGTAGCATTTCAGGAGCCAGCCGGTCACTCCCAGCCATAGGCCCCCAGACACAAACCTCGGACCGTTTCCCTGGCAAACAAAATTAAGCTGCCCCGATTCTGGATGGCAGATTGCAGGAGCCACTTGGTTGTGTCAAACCAGCCCGACTTGGAACTGGTGCCACCTTGGGTCTGGGAACCATCCTGCGTAACGTGGATTCTAAGCAGCCACCCGGCCACTCTGAGCCACAGGCCCCCAAACACAAACAACGGCGCTTTTCCCTGGAAAACAAAACTCGCCTGCCAACTTTTTGATGGCAGATTGCAGGAGCCACTTGGTACTATCAAACCAGCCCAACTTGGCACTGGTGCCACCTCTGGTCTGGGAACCATCCTGCCTATCGTAGCTTTTCAGGAGCCAGCCGGTCACTCCCAGCCATAGACCCCCAGACACAAACCTCGGCCCGTTTCCCTGGAAAACAAAAGTAAGTTACCCCGATTCTGGATGGCAGATTGCAGGAGCCACTTGGTACTATCAAATCAGCCCAACTTGGCACTGGTGCCACCATGGGTCTGGTAAACATCCTGCCTATCGTAGCTTTTCAGGAGCCAGCCGGTCACTCCCTGCCATAGGCCCCCGGACACAAACCTCGGCCCGTTTCCCTGGCAAACAAAAGTAAGCTGCCCCGCTTTTGGATGGCAGATTGCAGGATGCAGTTGGTACTTACAAACCAGCCCGACTTGGCCCTGGTGCCACCTCTGGTCTGGGAACCATGCTGCGTAACGTAGATTCTACGAGGACAGGCGGCCACTCCCAGCCACAGGCCTCTAAACAAAAACAACGGCGCTTTTCCCTGGAAAACAAAACTCGCCTGCCAACTTCTTGATGGCAGATTGCAGGAGCCACTTGGTACTATCAAACCAGCCCAACTTGGCACTGGTGCCACCATGGGTCTGGTCACCATCCTGCCTATCGTAGCTTTTCAGGAGCCAGCCGCTCACTCCCAGCCATAGGCCCCCAGACAAATACCTCGGCACGTTTCCCTGGCAAACAAAAGTAGGCTGCCCCGCTTCTGGATGGCAAATTGCAGGACGCACTTGGTACTACGAAAACAGCCCGACTTGGCACTGATGCCACCTTGGGTCAGGGAACAATCCTGTGTATAGAGCTTTTTATGGAGCCAGCCGGCCACGTCCAGTCATATACCCCCAAAAAAAAAACCACGGAACTTTCCTCCAGCAAACAAAAATCCGCTGCCCCGCGTCTGGATGGCAGATTGCAGGAGCTATTTAGTATTATCAAACCAGCCCGACTTGGCACTGGTGGCACCATGAGTCTGGTAACCATCCTGCCTATCGTAGCTTTTCAGTAGTCAGCCGGTCACTCCCAGCCATAGGCCCCCAGACAAATACCTCGGCCCGTTTCCCTGGGAAACAAAAGTAAGCTGTCCCGCTTCTGGATGGCAGATTGCAGGAGCCACTTGGTACTATCAAACCAGCCCAACTTGTTCCCAGACCCAAGGTGGCACCAGTGCCAAGTGGGGCTGGTTTGATGGTGCAACGTGGCTCCTGCAATCTGCCATCCAAAAGCGGGGCAGCTTACTTTTGTTTGCCAGGGAAACGGGCCGAGGTTTGTGTCTGGGGGTCTATGGCTGGGAGTGACCGGCTGGCTCGTGAAAAGCTACGATAGGCAGGATGGTTCCCAGACCAGTGGTGGCACCAGTGCCAATGTTGGGCTGGTTTGATAGTACCAAGTGGCTCCTGCAATCTGCCATCAAAAAGTTGGCAGGCGAGTTTTGTTTTCCAGGGAAAAGCGCCGTAGTTTTTGTTTGGGGGCCTGTGGCTCAGAGTGGCCGGGTGGCTGCTTAGAATCCACGATACGCAGGATGGTTCCCAGACCCAAGGTGGCACCAGTGCCAAGTCGGGCTGGTTTGACACAACCAAGTGGCTCCTGCAATCTGCCATCCAGAATCAGGGCAGCTTAATTTTGTTTGCCAGGGAAACGGTCCGAGGTTTGTGTCTGGGGGCCTATGGCTGGGAGTGACCGGCTGGCTCCTGAAATGCTACAATAGGCAGGATGGTTCCCAGACCCAGAGTGGCACCAGTGCCAAGTTGGGATGATTTGATAGTACCAAGTGGCTCCTGCAATCTGCCATCAAAATTTGGCAGGCGAATTTTGTTTTCCAGGGAAAAGCGCCGTTGTTTGTGTTTGGGGGACTGTGGCTGGGAGTGGCCGGCTGGCTCCTTAGAATCCACGATATGCAGGATTGTTCCCAGACCCAAGGTGGCACCAGTGCCAAGTCGGGCTGGTTTGATGGTGCAAAGTGGCTCCTGCAATCTGCCATACAGACGCGGGGCAGCGGATTTTTGTTTCCAAGAGAAATGGTCCGTGGTTTGTTTTTGGGGGTTTATGGCTGGGTGTGGCCGGCTGGCTCCTTAAAAAGCTCGATATGCAGGATGGTTCCCTGACACAAGGTGGCACCAGTGCCACGTCGGGCGGTTTTCGTAGTACAAAGTGCGTCCTAAAATTTGCCATCCAGAAGAGGGGCAGTTGAGTTTTGTTTGCCAGAGAAAAGGGACGTGGTTTGTTTTTGGGGGCATATGGCTGAGAGTGGCCGGCTGGCTCCTGAAAAGCTACGATAGGCAGGATGTTTACCAGACCCATGGTGGCACCAGTGCCAAGTTGGGCTGATTTGATAGTACCAAGTGGCTCCTGCAATCTGCCATCCAGAATCGGGGTAGCTTACTTTTGTTTTCCAGGGAAAAGGGCCGAGGTTTGTGTCTGGGGGTCTATGGTTGGGAGTGGCCGGCTGGCTCCTTAGAAACCACGATACGCAGCATGGTTCCCAGACAAGAGGTGCCACCAGTGCCAAGTTGGGCTGGTTTGATACTACCAAGTGGTTCCTGCAATCTGCCATCCAGAAGCGGGGCAGCTTACTTTTGTTTGCCAGGGAAACGGATCGTTGTTTGTGTTTGGGGGCCTATGGCTGGGACTGACCGGCTGGCTCCATAAAATCCACGATACGCAGGATGGTTCCCAGACCAGAGGTGGCACCAGTGCCAAGTCGGGCTGGTTTGATAGTACCAAGTGGATCCTGCAATCTGCCATCCAGAAGCGGGGCAGCTTACTTTTGTTTGCCAGGGAAACGGGCCGAGGTTTTTGTCTGGGGGCCTATGGCTGGGAGTGACCGGCTGGCTCCTGAAAAGCTACAATAGGCAGGATGGTGACCAGACCCATGGTGGCAGCAGTGCCAAGTTGGGCTGGTTTGATAGTACCAAGTGGCTCCTGCAATCTGCCATCAAAAAGTTGGCAGGCGAGTTTTGTTTTCCAGGGAAAAGCGCCGTTGTTTGTGTTTGGGTGCCTGTGGCTGGGAGTGGCCGGCTGGCTCTTTAGAATCCACGATACGCAGGATGGTTCCCAGACCAGTGGTGGCACCAGTGCCAAGTCGGGCGGGTTAGATAGTAACAAGTGCGTCCTACAATCTGCCATCCAGAAGCGGGGCAGCTTACTTTTGTTTGCCAGGGAAACGGGCCGAGGTTTTTGTCTGGGGGCCTATGGCTGGGAGTGACCGGCTGGCTCGTGAAAAGCTACGATAGGCAGGATGGTGACCAGACCCATGGTGGCACCAGTGCCAAGTTGGGCTGGTTTGATAGTAGCAAGTGGCTCCTGCAATCTGCCATCAAAAAGTTGGCAGGCGAGTTTTGTTTTCCAGGGAAAAGCGCCGTTGTTTGTGTTTGGCGGCCTGTGGCTGGGAGTGGTCGGCTGGCTCCTTAGAATCCACGATACGCAGGATGGTTCCCAGACCAGAGGTGGCACCAGTGCCAAGTCGGGCTGGTTTGATAGTACCAAGTGGCTCCTGCAATCTGCCATCCAGAATCGGGGCAGCTTACTTTTGTTTGCCAGGGAAACGGGCCGAGCTTTGTGTCTGGGGGCCTATGGCTGGGAGTGACCGGCTGGCTCCTGAAAAGCTACGATAGGCAGGATGGTGACCAGACCCATGGTGGCACCAGTGCCAAGTTGGGCTGGTTTGATAGTACCAAGTGGCTCCTGCAATCTGCCATCAAAAAGTTGGCAGGCAAGTTTTCTTTACCAGGGAAAAGCGCCGTTGTTTTTGTTTGGGGGCCTATGGCTGGGAGTGGCCGGCTGGCTGCTTAGAATCCACGATACGCAGGATGGTTCCTAGACTTGACGTGGCACCAGTGCCAAGTTGGGCTGGTTTGATAGTACCAAGTGCGTCCTGCAATCTGCCATCCAGAAGTGGGGTAGCTTACTTTTGTTTGCCAGGGAAACGGGCCGAGGTTTGTGTCTCGGGGCATATGGCTGGGAGTGACCGGCTGGCTCCTGAAAAGCTACGATAGGCAGGATGGTGACCAGACCCATGGTGGCACCAGTGCCAAGTTGGGCTGGTTTGATAGTACCAAGTGGCTCCTGCAATCTGCCATCAAAAAGTTGGCAGGCGAGTTTGTTATCCAGGGAAAAGCGCCGTTGTTTGTGCCTGGGGCCCTATCGCCTGGAGTGGACGGATGGCTAATTAGAATCCACGATACACAGGATGGTTCCCAGACCCATGGTGGCACCAGTGCCAAGTTGGGCTGGTTTGATAGTACCAAGTGGTTCCTGCAATCTGCCATCCAGAAGCGGGGCAGCTTACTTTTGTTTGCCAGGGAAACGGTCCGAGGTTTGTGTCTGGGGTCCTAAGCCTGGAAGTGACCGGCTGGCTCGTGAAAAGCTACGATAGGCAGGATGGTGACCAGACCCATGACGGCACCAGTGCCAAGTTGGGCTGGTTTGATAGTACCAAGTGGCTCCTGCAATCTGCCATCAAAAACTTGGCAGGCGAGTTTTGTTTTCCAGGGAAAAGCGCCGTTGTTTTTGTTTGGGGGCCTGTGGCTGGGAGTGGCCGGCTGGCTCCTTAGAATCCACGATACTCAGCATGGTTCCCAGACCAAAGGTGGCACCAGTGCCAAGTTGGGCTGGTTTGATAGTACCAAGTGGTTCCTGCAATCTGCCATCCAGAAGCGGGGCAGCTTACATTTGTTGGCCAGGGAAACGGGCCGAGGTTTGTGTCTGGGGGCCTATGGCTGGGAGTGACCGGCTGGCTCCTGAAAAGCTACGATAGGCAGGATGGTGACCAGACCCATGGTGGCACCAGTGCCAAGTTGGGCTGATTTGATTGTACCAAGTGGCTCCTGCAATCTGCCATCAAAAAGTTGGCAGGCGAATTTTGTTTTCCAGGGAAAAGCGCCGTTGTTTGTGTTTGGGGGCCTGTGGCAGGGAGTGGCCGGCTGGCTCCTGAAAAGCTACGATAGGCAGGATGGTGACGAGACCCATGGTGGCATTAGTGCCAAGTTGGGCTGGTTTGATAGTACCAAGTGGCTCCGGCAATCTGCCATCAAAAAGTTGGCAGACGAGTTTTGTTTTCAAGGGAAAAGCGCCGTTGTTTGTGTTTGGGGGCCTGTGGCTGGGAGTGGCCGGCTGGCTGCTTAGAATCTACCATACGCAGGATGGTTCCCAGACCAGAGGTGGCACCAGTGCCAAGTCGGGCTGGTTTGATAGTACCAAGTGCGTCCTGCAATCTGCCATCCAGAAGCGGGACAGCTTACTTTTGTTTGTCAGGGAAACGGGCCGAGCTTTGTGTCTGTGGGCCTACGGCTGGGAGTGACCGGCTGGCTCCTGAAAAGCTACGATAGGCAGGATGGTGACCAGACCCATGGTGGCACCAGTGCCAAGTTGGGCTGGTTTGATAGTACCAAGTGGCTCCTGCAATCTGCCATCAAAAATTTGGCAGGCAAGTTTTGTTTTCCAGGGAAAAGTGCCGTTGTTTTTTTTTGGGGGCCTATGGCTGGGAGTGGCCGGCTGGCTCCTTAGAATCCACGATACGCAGGATGGTTCCCAGACCTGAGGTGGCACCAGTGCCAAGTTGGGCTGGTTTGATAGTACCAAGTGCGTCCTGCAATCTGCCATCCAGAAGCGGGGTAGCTTACTTTTGTTTGCCAGGGAAACGGGCCGAGGTTTGTGTCTCGGGGCCTATGGCTGGGAGTGACCGGCTGGCTCCTGAAAAGCTACGATAGGCAGGATGGTGACCAGACCCATGGTGGCACCAGTGCCAAGTTGGGCTGGTTTGATAGTACCAAGTGGCTCCTGCAATCTGCCATCAAAAACTTGGCAGGCGAGTTTGTTATCCAGGGAAAAGCGCCGTTGTTTGTGTTTGGGGGCCTGTGGCTGGGAGTGGCCGGCGGGCTCCTTAGAATCCATGATACGCAGGATGGTTCCCAGACCAGTGGTGGCACCAGTGCCAAGTTGGGCTGGTTTGATGGTGAAAAGTGGCTCCTGCAATCTGCCATCCAGAAGCGGGGCAGCTTACTTTTGTTTGCCAGGGAAACGGGCCGAGCTTTGTGTCTGGGGGCCTATGGCTGGGAGTGACCGGCTGGCTCCTGAAAAGCTACGATAGGCAGGATGGTGACCAGACCCATGGTGGCACCAGTGTCAAGGTGGGCTGGTTTGATAGTACCAAGTGGCTCCGGCAATCTGCCATCAAAATTTGGCAGGCGAGTTTTGTTTTCCAGGGAAAAGCGCCGTTGTTTGTGTTTGGGGGCCTGTGGCTGGGAGTGGCCGGATGGCTAATTAGAATCCACGATACGCAGCATGGTTCCCAGACCTGAGGTGGCACCAGTGCCAAGTCGGGCTAGTTTGATGGTGCAAAGTGGCTCCTGCAATCTGCCATCCAGAAGCGGGGCAGCTTGCTTTTGTTTGCCAGGGAAACGGGCCGAGGTTTGTGTCTGGGGCCTATGGCTGGGAGTGACCGGCTGGCTCCTGAAAAGCTACGATAGGCAGGATGGTGACCAGACCCAAGGTGGCACCAGTGCCAAGTTGGGCTGGTTTGATAGTACCAAGTGGCTCCTGCAATCTGCCATCAAAAAGTTGGCAGGCGAGATTTGTTTTCCAGGGAAAAGCGCCGTTGTTTGTGTTTGGGGGCCTGTGGCTGGGAGTGGCCGGCTGGCTCCTTAGAATCCACGATACCCAGGCTCATTCCCAGACCTGAGGTGGCACCAGTGCCAAGTCGGGCTAGTTTGATGGTGCAAAGTGGCTCCTGCAATCTGCCATCCAGAAGCGGGACAGCTTACTTTTCCTTGCCAGGGAAACGGGCCGAGCTTTGTGTCTGGGGGCCTATGGCTGGGAGTGACCGGCTGGCTCCTGAAAAGCTACGATAGGCAGGATGGTGACCAGACCCATGGTGGCACCAGTGCCAAGTTGGGCTGGTTTGATAGTACCAAGTGGCTCCTGCAATCTGCCATCAAAAATTGGCAGGCGAGTTTTGTTTTCCAGGGAAAAGCGCCGTTGTTTGTGTTTAGGGGCCTGTGGGTGGAAGTGGCCGGATGGCTAATTAGAATCCACGATACGCAGGATGGTTCCCAGACCTGAGGTGACACCAGTGCCAAGTCGGGCTAGTTGGATGGTGCAAAGTGGCTCCTGCAATCTGCCATCCAGAAGCGGGGCAGCTTACTTTTGTTTTCCAGGGAAAAGCGCCGTTGTTTGTGTTTGGGGGCCTGTGGGTGGGAGTGGCCGGATGGCTCCTTAGAATCCACGATACGCAGGATGGTTCCCAGACCCATGGTGGCACCAGTGCCAAGTTGGGCTGGTTTGATAGTACCAAGTGGTTCCTGCAATCTGCCATCCAGAAGCGGGGCAGCTTACTTTTGTTTGCCAGGGAAACGGTCCGAGGATTGTATCTGGGGGCCTAAGCCTGGAAGTGACCGGCTGGCTCGTGAAAAGCTACGATAGGCAGGATGGTGACCAGACCCATGACGGCACCAGTGCCAAGTTGGGCTGGTTTGATAGTACCAAGTGGCTCCTGCAATCTGCCATCAAATGTTGGCAGGCGAGTTTTGTTTTCCAGGGAAAAGCGCCGTTGTTTGTGTCTGGGGGCCTGTGGCTGGGAGTGGCCGGATGGCTCCTTAGAATCCACGATACTCAGCATGGTTCCCAGACCAGAGGTGGCACGAGTGCCAAGTTGGGCTGGTTTGATAGTACCAAGTGGCTCCTGCAATCTGCCATCAAAAAATTGGCAGGCGAATTTTGTTATCCAGGGAAAAGCGCCGTTGTTTGTGTTTGGGGGCCTGTGGCAGGGAGTTGCCGGCTGGCTCCTGAAAAGCTACGATAGGCAGGATGGTGACCAGACCCATGGTGGCACCAGTGCCAAGTTGGGCTGGTTTGATAGTACCAAGTGGCTCCTGCAATCTGCCATCAAAATTTGGCAGGCGAGTTTTGTTTTCCAGGGAAAAGCGCCGTTGTTTGTGTTTGGGGGCCTGTGGGTGGGAGTGGCCGGATGGCTAATTAGAATCCACGATACGCAGCATGGTTCCCAGACCTGAGGTGGCACCAGTGCCAAGTCGGGCTAGTTTGATGGTGCGAAGTGGCTCCTGCAATCTGCCATCCAGAAGCGGGGCAGCTTGCTTTTGTTTGCCAGGGAAACGGGCCGAGGTTTGTGTCTGGGGGCCTATGGCTGGGAGTGACCGGCTGGCTCCTGAAAAGCTATGATAGGCAGGATGGTGACCAGACCCATGGTGGCACCAGTGCCAAGTTGGGCTGGTTTGATAGTACCAAGTGGCTCCTGCAATCTGCCATCAAAAAGTTGGCAGGCGAGTTTTGTTTTCCAGGGAAAAGCGCCGTTGTTTGTGTTTGGGGGCCTGTGGCTGGGAGTGGCCGGCTGGCTGCTTAGAATCCACGATACGCAGGATGGTTCCCAGACGTGAGGTGGCGCCAGTGCCAAGTCGGGCTGGTTTGATACTACCAAGTGCGTCCTGCAATCTGCCATCCAGAAGCGGGACAGCTTACTTTTTTTTGTCAGGGAAACGGGCTGAGCTTTGTGTCACGGGGCCTATGGCTGGGAGTGACCGTCTAGGTCCTGAAAAGCTACGATAGGCAGGATGGTGACCAGACCCATGGTGGCACCAGTGCCAAGTTGGGCTGGTTTGATAGTACCAAGTGGCTCCTGCAATCTGCCATCAAAAATTTGGCAGGCGAGTTTTGTTTTCCAGGGAAAAGCGCCGTTGTTTGTGTTTGGGGGCCTGTGGCTGGGAGTGGCCGGATGGCTAATTAGAATCCACGATACGCAGCATGGTTCCCAGACCTGAGGTGGCACCAGTGCCAAGTCGGGCTAGTTTGATGGTGCAAAGTGGCTCCTGCAATCTGCCATCCAGAAGCGGGGCAGCTTGCTTTTGTTTGCCAGGGAAACGGGCCGAGGTTTGTGTCTGGGGCCTATGGCTGGGAGTGACCGGCTGGCTCCTGAAAAGCTACGATAGGCAGGATGGTGACCAGACCCAAGGTGGCACCAGTGCCAAGTTGGGCTGGTTTGATAGTACCAAGTGGCTCCTGCAATCTGCCATCAAAAAGTTGGCAGGCGAGATTTGTTTTCCAGGGAAAAGCGCCGTTGTTTGTGTTTGGGGGCCTGTGGCTGGGAGTGGCCGGCTGGCTCCTTAGAATCCACGATACCCAGGCTCATTCCCAGACCTGAGGTGGCACCAGTGCCAAGTCGGGCTAGTTTGATGGTGCAAAGTGGCTCCTGCAATCTGCCATCCAGAAGCGGGACAGCTTACTTTTCCTTGCCAGGGAAACGGGCCGAGCTTTGTGTCTGGGGGCCTATGGCTGGGAGTGACCGGCTGGCTCCTGAAAAGCTACGATAGGCAGGATGGTGACCAGACCCATGGTGGCACCAGTGCCAAGTTGGGCTGGTTTGATAGTACCAAGTGGCTCCTGCAATCTGCCATCAAAAAGTTGGCAGGCGAGTTTTGTTTTCCAGGGAAAAGCGCCGTTGTTTGTGTTTAGGGGCCTGTGGGTGGAAGTGGCCGGATGGCTAATTAGAATCCACGATACGCAGGATGGTTCCCAGACCTGAGGTGGCACCAGTGCCAAGTCGGGCTAGTTGGATGGTGCAAAGTGGCTCCTGCAATCTGCCATCCAGAAGCGGGGCAGCTTACTTTTGTTTTCCAGGGAAAAGCGCCGTTGTTTGTGTTTGGGGGCCTGTGGGTGGGAGTGGCCGGATGGCTCCTTAGAATCCACGATACGCGGGATGGTTCCCAGACCCATGGTGGCACCAGTGCCAAGTTGGGCTGGTTTGATAGTACCAAGTGGTTCCTGCAATCTGCCATCCAGAAGCGGGGCAGCTTACTTTTGTTTGCCAGGGAAACGGTCCGAGGATTGTGTCTGGGGGCCTAAGCCTGGAAGTGACCGGCTGGCTCGTGAAAAGCTACGATAGGCAGGATGGTGACCAGACCCATGACGGCACCAGTGCCAAGTTGGGCTGGTTTGATAGTACCAAGTGGCTCCTGCAATCTGCCATCAAAAACTTGGCAGGCGAGTTTTGTTTTCCAGGGAAAAGCGCCGTTGTTTGTGTCTGGGGGCCTGTGGCTGGGAGTGGCCGGATGGCTCCTTAGAATCCACGATACTCAGCATGGTTCCCAGACCAGAGGTGGCACCAGTGCCAAGTTGGGCTGGTTTGATAGTACCAAGTGGCTCCTGCAATCTGCCATCAAAAAATTGGCAGGCGAATTTTGTTATCCAGGGAAAAGCGCCGTTGTTTGTGTTTGGGGGCCTGTGGCAGGGAGTTGCCGGCTGGCTCCTGAAAAGCTACGATAGGCAGGATGGTGACCAGACCCATGGTGGCACCAGTGCCAAGTTGGGCTGGTTTGATAGTACCAAGTGGCTCCTGCAATCTGCCATCAAAATTTGGCAGGCGAGTTTTGTTTTCCAGGGAAAAGCGCCGTTGTTTGTGTTTGGGGGCCTGTGGGTGGGAGTGGCCGGATGGCTAATTAGAATCCACGATACGCAGCATGGTTCCCAGACCTGAGGTGGCACCAGTGCCAAGTCGGGCTAGTTTGATGGTGCGAAGTGGCTCCTGCAATCTGCCATCCAGAAGCGGGGCAGCTTGCTTTTGTTTGCCAGGGAAACGGGCCGAGCTTTGTGTCTGGGGGCCTATGGCTGGGAGTGACCGGCTGGCTCCTGAAAAGCTATGATAGGCAGGATGGTGACCAGACCCATGGTGGCACCAGTGCCAAGTTGGGCTGGTTTGATAGTACCAAGTGGCTCCTGCAATCTGCCATCAAAAAGTTGGCAGGCGAGTTTTGTTTTCCAGGGAAAAGCGCCGTTGTTTGTGTTTGGGGGCCTGTGGCTGGGAGTGGCCGGCTGGCTGCTTAGAATCCACGATACGCAGGATGGTTCCCAGACGTGAGGTGGCGCCAGTGCCAAGTCGGGCTGGTTTGATACTACCAAGTGCGTCCTGCAATCTGCCATCCAGAAGCGGGACAGCTTACTTTTTTTTGTCAGGGAAACGGGCTGAGCTTTGTGTCACGGGGCCTATGGCTGGGAGTGACCGTCTAGGTCCTGAAAAGCTACGATAGGCAGGATGGTGACCAGACCCATGGTGGCACCAGTGCCAAGTTGGGCTGGTTTGATAGTACCAAGTGGCTCCTGCAATCTGCCATCAAAAATTTGGCAGGCGAGTTTTGTTTTCCAGGGAAAAGCGCCGTTGTTTGTGTTTGGGGGCCTGTGGCTGGGAGTGGCCGGCTTGCTAATTGGAATCCACGATACGCAGGATGGTTCCCAGACTTGAGGTGGCACCAGTGACAAGTCGGGCCAGTTTGATGGTGCAAAGTGGCTCCTGCAATCTGCCATCCAGAAGCGGGGTAGCTTACTTTTCTTTGCCAGGGAAACGGGCCGAGGTTTTTCTCTGGGGGCCTATGGCTGGGAGTGACCGGGTGGCGCCTGAACAGCTACGATAGGCAGGATGGTGACCAGACCCAAGGTGGCACCAGTGCCAAGTTGGGCTGATTTGATAGTACCAAGTGGCTCCTGCAATCTGCCATCAAAATGTTGGCAGGCGAGTTTTGTTTTCCAGGGAAAAGCGCTGTTGTTTGTGTTTGGGCGCCTGTGGCTGGGAGTGACCGGCTGGCTCCTTAGAATCCACGATACACAGGATGGTTCCCAGACCAGAGGTGGCACCAGTGCCAAGTCGGGCTGGTTTTATACTACCAAGTGGTTCATGCAATCTGCCATCCAGAAGCGGGGCAGCTTAATTTTGTTTGCCAGGGAAACGGGCCGAGCTTTGTGTCTGGGCGCCTATGGCTGGGAGTGACCTGCTAGGTACTGAAAAGCTACGATAGGCAGGATGGTGACCACATCCATGGTGGCACCAGTGCCAAGTTGGGCTGGTTTGATAGTACCAAGTGGCTCCTGCAATCCGCCATCAAAAAGTTGGCAGGCGAGTTTTGTTTTCCAGGGAAAAGCGCCGTTGTTTGTGTTTGCGTGCCTGTGGCAGGGAGTGGCCGGCTGGCTCCTTAGAATCCACGATACGCAGGATGGTTCCCAGACTTGTCGTGGCACCAGTGCCAAGTTGGGCTGGTTTGATAGTACCAAGTGCGTCCTGCAATCTGCCATCCAGAAGCGGGGCAGCTAACTTTTGTTTGCCAGGGAAACGGGCCGAGGTTTGTGTCTAAGGGCCTATGGCTGGGAGTGACCGGTTGGCTCCTGAAAAGCTACGATAGGCAGGATGGTGACCAGACCCATGGTGGCACCAGTGCCAAGTTGGGCTGGTTTGATAGTACCTAGTGGCTCCTGCAATCTGCCATCAAAAAGTTGGCAGGCGAGTTTGTTATCCAGGGAAAAGCGCCGTTGTTTGTGTTTGGGGGCCTGTGGCTGGGAGTGGCCGGCTGGCTCCTTAGAATCCACGATACGGAGGATGGTTCCCAGACCAGTGGTGGTACCAGTGCCAAGTTTTGCTGGTTTGATGGAGAAAACTGGCTCCTGCAATCTGCCATCCACATGCGGGATAACTTACTTTTGTTTGCCAGGGAAACGGGTCGAGGTTTTTGTCTGGGGGCCTATGGCTGGGAGTGACCGGCTGGCTCCTGAAAAGCTACGATAGGCAGGATGGTGACCAGACCCATGGTGGCACCACTGTCAAGTTGGGCTGGTTTGATAGTACCAAGTGGCTCCGGCAATCTGCCATCAAAATTTGGCAGGCGAGTTTTGTTTTCCAGTGAATAGCGCCCTTGTTTGTGTTTGGGGGCCTATGGCAGGGACTGACCGGCTGGTTAATTAGAATCCACGATACGCAGCATGGTTCCCAGACCTGAGGTGGCACCAGTGCCAAGTCGGGCTAGTTTGATGGTGTAAAGTGGCTCCTGCAATCTGCCATCCAGAAGCGGGGCAGCTTACTTTTGTTTGCCAGGGAAACGGGCCGAGCTTTGTGTCTGGGGGCCTATGGCTGGGAGTGACCGGCTGGCTCCTGAAAAGCTACGATAGGCAGGAAGGTGACCAGACCCATGGTGGCACCAGTGCCAAGTTGGGCTGGTTGGATAGTACCAAGTGGCTCCTGCAATCTGCCATCAAAAAGTTGGCAGGCAAGTTTTGTTTTCCAGGGGAAAGCGCCGTTGTTTGTGTTTGGGGGCCTGTGGCTGGGAGTGGCCGGCTGGCTCCTTAGAATCCACCATACCCAGGCTCATTCCCAGACCTGAGGTGGCACCAGTGCCAAGTCGGGCTAGTTTGATGGTGCAAAGTGGCTCCTGCAATCTGCCATCCAGAAGCGGGGTAGCTTACTTTTGTTTGCCAGGGAAACGGGCCGAGCTTTGTGTCTGGGGGCCTATGGCTGCGAGTGACCGGCTGGCTCCTGAAAAGCTACGATAGGCAGGATGGTGACCAGACCCATGGTGGCACCAGTGCCAAGTTGGGCTGGTTTGATAGTACCAAGTGGCTCCTGCAATCTGCCATCAAGAAGTTGGCAGGCGAGTTTTGTTTTCCAGGGAAAAGCGCCGTTGTTTGTGTTTGGGGGCCTGTGGCTGGGAGTGGCCGGCTGGCTGCTTAGAATCCACGATACGCAGGATGGTTCCCAGACGTGAGGTGGCGCCAGTGCCAAGTCGGGCTGGTTTGATACTACCAAGTGCGTCCTGCAATCTGCCATCCAGAAGCGGGACAGCTTACTTTTTTTGTCAGGGAAACGGGCTGAGCTTTGTGTCACGGGGCCTATGGCTGGGAGTGACCGTCTAGGTCCTGAAAAGCTACGATAGGCAGGATGGTGACCAGACCCATGGTGGCACCAGTGCCAAGTTGGGCTGGTTTGATAGTACCAAGTGGCTCCTGCAATCTGCCATCAAAAATTTGGCAGGCGAGTTTTGTTTTCCAGGGAAAAGCGCCGTTGTTTGTGTTTGGGGGCCTGTGGCTGGGAGTGGCCGGCTTGCTATTTGGAATCCACGATACGCAGGATGGTTCCCAGACTTGAGGTGGCACCAGTGACAAGTCGGGCCAGTTTGATGGTGCAAAGTGGCTCCTGCAATCTGCCATCCAGAAGCGGGGTAGCTTACTTTTCTTTGCCAGGGAAACGGGCCGAGGTTTTTCTCTGGGGGCCTATGGCTGGGAGTGACCGGGTGGCGCCTGAACAGCTACGATAGGCAGGATGGTGACCAGACCCAAGGTGGCACCAGTGCCAAGTTGGGCTGATTTGATAGTACCAAGTGGCTCCTGCAATCTGCCATCAAAATGTTGGCAGGCGAGTTTTGTTTTCCAGGGAAAAGCGCTGTTGTTTGTGTTTGGGGGCCTGTGGCTGGGAGTGACCGGCTGGCTCCTTAGAATCCACGATACACAGGATGGTTCCCAGACCAGAGGTGGCACCAGTGCCAAGTCGGGCTGGTTTTATACTACCAAGTGGTTCATGCAATCTGCCATCCAGAAGCGGGGCAGCTTAATTTTGTTTGCCAGGGAAACGGGCCGAGCTTTGTGTCTGGGCGCCTATGGCTGGGAGTGACCTGCTAGGTACTGAAAAGCTACGATAGGCAGGATGGTGACCACATCCATGGTGGCACCAGTGCCAAGTTGGGCTGGTTTGATAGTACCAAGTGGCTCCTGCAATCCGCCATCAAAAAGTTGGCAGGCGAGTTTTGTTTTCCAGGGAAAAGCGCCGTTGTTTGTGTTTGGGTGCCTGTGGCAGGGAGTGGCCGGCTGGCTCCTTAGAATCCACGATACGCAGGATGGTTCCCAGACTTGTCGTGGCACCAGTGCCAAGTCGGGCTGGTTTGATAGTACCAAGTGCGTCCTGCAATCTGCCATCCAGAAGCGGGGCAGCTAACTTTTGTTTGCCAGGGAAACGGGCCGAGGTTTGTGTCTAAGGGCCTATGGCTGGGAGTGACCGGTTGGCTCCTGAAAAGCTACGATAGGCAGGATGGTGACCAGACCCATGGTGGCACCACTGTCAAGTTGGGCTGGTTTGATAGTACCAAGTGGCTCCGGCAATCTGCCATCAAAATTTGGCAGGCGAGTTTTGTTTTCCAGTGAATAGCGCCCTTGTTTGTGTTTGGGGGCCTATGGCAGGGACTGACCGGCTGGCTAATTAGAATCCACGATACGCAGCATGGTTCCCAGACCTGAGGTGGCACCAGTGCCAAGTCGGGCTAGTTTGATGGTGTAAAGTGGCTCCTGCAATCTGCCATCCAGAAGCGGGGCAGCTTACTTTTGTTTGCCAGGGAAACGGGCCGAGCTTTGTGTCTGGGGGCCTATGGCTGGGAGTGACCGGCTGGCTCCTGAAAAGCTACGATAGGCAGGAAGGTGACCAGACCCATGGTGGCACCAGTGCCAAGTTGGGCTGGTTGGATAGTACCAAGTGACTCCTGCAATCTGCCATCAAAAAGTTGGCAGGCGAGTTTTGTTTTCCAGGGGAAAGCGCCGTTGTTTGTGTTTGGGGGCCTGTGGCTGGGAGTGGCCGGCTGGCTCCTTAGAATCCACCATACCCAGGCTCATTCCCAGACCTGAGGTGGCACCAGTGCCAAGTCGGGCTAGTTTGATGGTGCAAAGTGGCTCCTGCAATCTGCCATCCAGAAGCGGGGTAGCTTACTTTTGTTTGTCAGGGAAACGGGCTGAGCTTTGTGTCACGGGGCCTATGGCTGGGAGTGACCGTCTAGGTCCTGAAAAGCTACGATAGGCAGGATGGTGACCAGACCCATGGTGGCACCAGTGCCAAGTTGGGCTGGTTTGATAGTACCAAGTGGCTCCTGCAATCTGCCATCAAAAATTTGGCAGGCGAGTTTTGTTTTCCAGGGAAAAGCGCCGTTGTTTGTGTTTGGGGGCCTGTGGCTGGGAGTGGCCGGCTTGCTATTTGGAATCCACGATACGCAGGATGGTTCCCAGACTTGAGGTGGCACCAGTGACAAGTCGGGCCAGTTTGATGGTGCAAAGTGGCTCCTGCAATCTGCCATCCAGAAGCGGGGTAGCTTACTTTTCTTTGCCAGGGAAACGGGCCGAGGTTTTTCTCTGGGGGCCTATGGCTGGGAGTGACCGGGTGGCGCCTGAACAGCTACGATAGGCAGGATGGTGACCAGACCCAAGGTGGCACCAGTGCCAAGTTGGGCTGATTTGATAGTACCAAGTGGCTCCTGCAATCTGCCATCAAAATGTTGGCAGGCGAGTTTTGTTTTCCAGGGAAAAGCGCTGTTGTTTGTGTTTGGGGGCCTGTGGCTGGGAGTGACCGGCTGGCTCCTTAGAATCCACGATACACAGGATGGTTCCCAGACCAGAGGTGGCACCAGTGCCAAGTCGGGCTGGTTTTATACTACCAAGTGGTTCATGCAATCTGCCATCCAGAAGCGGGGCAGCTTAATTTTGTTTGCCAGGGAAACGGGCCGAGCTTTGTGTCTGGGCGCCTATGGCTGGGAGTGACCTGCTAGGTACTGAAAAGCTACGATAGGCAGGATGGTGACCACATCCATGGTGGCACCAGTGCCAAGTTGGGCTGGTTTGATAGTACCAAGTGGCTCCTGCAATCCGCCATCAAAAAGTTGGCAGGCGAGTTTTGTTTTCCAGGGAAAAGCGCCGTTGTTTGTGTTTGGGTGCCTGTGGCAGGGAGTGGCCGGCTGGCTCCTTAGAATCCACGATACGCAGGATGGTTCCCAGACTTGTCGTGGCACCAGTGCCAAGTCGGGCTGGTTTGATAGTACCAAGTGCGTCCTGCAATCTGCCATCCAGAAGCGGGGCAGCTAACTTTTGTTTGCCAGGGAAACGGGCCGAGGTTTGTGTCTAAGGGCCTATGGCTGGGAGTGACCGGTTGGCTCCTGAAAAGCTACGATAGGCAGGATGGTGACCAGACCCATGGTGGCACCACTGTCAAGTTGGGCTGGTTTGATAGTACCAAGTGGCTCCGGCAATCTGCCATCAAAATTTGGCAGGCGAGTTTTGTTTTCCAGTGAATAGCGCCCTTGTTTGTGTTTGGGGGCCTATGGCAGGGACTGACCGGCTGGCTAATTAGAATCCACGATACGCAGCATGGTTCCCAGACCTGAGGTGGCACCAGTGCCAAGTCGGGCTAGTTTGATGGTGTAAAGTGGCTCCTGCAATCTGCCATCCAGAAGCGGGGCAGCTTACTTTTGTTTGCCAGGGAAACGGGCCGAGCTTTGTGTCTGGGGGCCTATGGCTGGGAGTGACCGGCTGGCTCCTGAAAAGCTACGATAGGCAGGAAGGTGACCAGACCCATGGTGGCACCAGTGCCAAGTTGGGCTGGTTGGATAGTACCAAGTGACTCCTGCAATCTGCCATCAAAAAGTTGGCAGGCGAGTTTTGTTTTCCAGGGGAAAGCGCCGTTGTTTGTGTTTGGGGGCCTGTGGCTGGGAGTGGCCGGCTGGCTCCTTAGAATCCACCATACCCAGGCTCATTCCCAGACCTGAGGTGGCACCAGTGCCAAGTCGGGCTAGTTTGATGGTGCAAAGTGGCTCCTGCAATCTGCCATCCAGAAGCGGGGTAGCTTACTTTTGTTTGCCAGGGAAACGGGCCGAGCTTTGTGTCTGGGGGCCTATGGCTGCGAGTGACCGGCTGGCTCCTGAAAAGCTACGATAGGCAGGATGGTGACCAGACCCATGGTGGCACCAGTGCCAAGTTGGGCTGGTTTGATAGTACCAAGTGGCTCCTGCAATCTGCCATCAAAAACTTGGCAGGCGAGTTTTGTTTTCCAGGGAAAAGCGCCGTTGTTTTTGTCTGGGGGCCTGTGGCTGGAGTGGCCGTCTGGTTCCTTAGTCTCCACGATACGCAGGATGGTTCCCAGACCAGAGGTGGCACCAGTACCAAGTCGGGCTAGTTTGATGGTGCAAAGTGGCTCCTGCAATCTGCCATCCAGAAGCGGGGCAGCTTACTTTTGTTTGCCAGGGAAACGGGCCGAGGTTTTTCTCTGGGGGCCTATGGCAGGGAGGGACCGGCTGGCTCCTGAAAAGCTACGATAGGCAGGATGGTGACCAGACCCATGGTGGCACCAGTGGCATGTTGGGCTGATTTGATAGTACCAAGTGGCTCCTGCAATCTGCCATCAAAATATTGGCAGGCCAGTTTTGTTTTCCAGGGAAAAGCGCCGTTGTTTGTGTTTGGGGGCCTGTGGCTGGGAGTGACCGGCTGGCTCCTTAGAATCCACGATACGCAGGATGGTTCCCAGACCCAAGGTGGCACCAGTGCCAAGTTGGGCTGGTTTCATAGTACCAAGTTATTCCTGCAATCTGCCGTCCAGAAGCGGGGCAGCTTACTTTTGTTTGCCAGGGAAACGGGCCGAGGTTTGTGTCTGGGGGCCTATGGCTGAGAGTGACCGGCTGGCTCCTGAAAAGCTACGATAGGCAGGATGGTGACCAGACCCAAGGTGGCACCAGTGCCAAGTTGGGCTGGTTTGATAGTACCAAGTGGCTCCTGCAATCTGCCATCAAAAAGTTGGCAGGCGAGTTTTGTTTTCCAGGGAAAAGCGCCGTTGTTTGTGTTTGGGGGCCTGTGGCTGGGAGTGGCCGGCTGGCTCCTTAGAATCCACGATACGCAGCATGGTTCCCAGACCAGAGGTGGCACCAGTGCCAAGTAGGGCTGGTTTTATAGTACCAAGTGGCTCCTGCAATCTTCCATCCAGAAGCGGGGCAGCTTACTTTTGTTTGCCAGGGAAACGGGCCGAGGTTTGTGTCTGGGGGCCTATGGCTTGGAGTGACAGGCTGGCTCCTGAAAAGCTACGATAGGCAGGATGGTGACCAGACCCATGGTGGCACCAGTGCCAAGTTGGGCTGGTTTGATAGTACCAAGTGGCTCCTGCAATCTGCCATCAAAAAGTTGGCAGGCGAGTTTTGTTTTCCAGGGGAAAGCGCCGTTGTTTGTGTTTGGGCGCCTGTGGGTGGGAGTGGCCGGCTGGCTAATTAGAATCCACGATACGCAGCATGGTTCCCAGACCAGAGGTGGCACCAGTGCCAAGTCGGGCAGGTTTGATAATACCTATTGGATCCTGCAATCTGCCATCCAGAAGCGGGACAGCTTACTTTTGTTTGCCAGGGAAACGGGCAGAGCTTTGTGTCTGGGGGCCTATGGCTGGGAGTGACCTGCTAGGTCCTGAAAAGCTACGATAGGCAGGATGGTGACCATATCCATGGTGGCACCAGTGCCAAGTTGGACTGGTTTGATAGTACCAAGTGGCTCCTGCAATCCGCCATCACAAAGTTGGCAGGCGAGTTTTGTTTTCCAGGGAAAAGCGCCGTTGTTTGTGTTTGGGTGCCTGTGGGTGGGAGTGGCCGGATGGCTCCTTTGAATCCACGATAGGCAGGATGGTTCCCAGACCTGAGGTGGCACCAGTGCCAAGTTGGGCTGGTTTGATAGTACCAAGTGGTTCCTGCAATCTGCCATCCAGAAGCGGGGCAGCTTACTCGTTTGCCAGGGAAACGGGCCGAGCTTTGTGTCTGGGGGCCTATGGCTGCGAGTGACCGTCTAGGTCCTGAAAAGCTACGATAGGCAGGATGGTGACCAGACCCATGGTGGCACCAGTGCCAAGTTGGGCTGGTTTGATAGTACCAAGTGGCTCCTGCAATCTGCCATCAAAAATTTGGCAGGCGAGTTTTGATTTCCAGGGGAAAGCGCCGTTGTTTGTGTTTGGGGGCCTGTGGCTGGGAGTGGCCGGCTTTATAATTGGAATCCACGATACGCAGGATGGTTCCCAGACCTGACGTGGCACCAGTGCCAAGTCGGGCTAGTTGGATGCTGCAAAGTGGCTCCTGCAATCATCCATGCAGAAGCGGGGTGGCTTCCTTTTGTTTGCCAGGGAAAATGGCCGAGGTTTTGTCTGGGGGCCTATGGCTTGGAGTGACCGGCTGGCTCCTGAAAAGCTACGATAGGCAGGATGGTGACCAGACCCATGGTGGCACCAGAGCCATGTTCGGCTGATTTCAAAGTACAAAGTGGCTCCTGCAATCTGCCATCAAAAGTCAGCAGGCAAGCTTTGTTTTCCAGGGAAAAGCGCCGTTGTTTGTGTCTGCGGGCCTGTGGCTGGAGTGGCCGGCTGGCTCCTTTAAACACACGATACGCCGGATGGTTCCCAGACCCAAGGTGGCACCAGTGCCAAGTTGGGCTGGTTTGATAGTACCAAGTGGCTCCGGCAATCTGCCATCAAAAAGTTGGCAGGCGAGTTTTGTTTTCCAGGGAAAAGCGCCGATGTTTGTGTTTGGGGGCCTGAGGCTGGGAGTGGCCGGCTGGCTCCTTAGACTCCACGATACGCAGGATGGTTCCCAGACCTGAGGTAGCACCAGTGCCAAGTCGGGCTGGTTTGATAGTACCAAGTGCGTCCTGCAATCTGCCATCCAGAAGCGGGGCAGCTTACTTTTTTTTGTCAGGGAAACGGGCTGAGCTTTGTGTCACGGGGCCTATGGCTGGGAGTGACCGTCTAGGTCCTGAAAAGCTACGATAGGCAGGATGGTGACCAGACCCATGGTGGCACCAGTGCCAAGTCGGGCTAGTTTGATGGTGCAAAGTGGCTCCTGCAATCTGCCATCCAGACGCGGGGCAGCGGATTTTTGTTTCCAAGAGATATGGTCCGTGGTTTGTTTTTGGGGGTGTATGGCTGGGTGTGGCCGGCTGGCTCCTTAAAAAGCTCGATATGCAGGATGGTTCCCTGACACAAGGTGGCACCAGTGCCACGTCGGGCGGTTTTCGTAGTACAAAGTGCGTCCTAAAATTTGCCATCCAGAAGAGGGGCAGTTGAGTTTTGTTTGCCAGAGAAAAGGGCCGTGGTTTGTTTTTGGGGCATATGGCTGAGAGTGGCCGGCTGGCCCCTGAAAATCCACGATAGGCAGGATGGTTCCCAGACCAGAGGTGTCACCAGTGCCAAGTCGGGCTGGTTTGATAGTACTAAGTAGCTCCTGCAATCTGCCATGCAGAAGCGGGGCAGCTTACTTTTGTTTGCCAGGGAAACGGGCCGAGGTTTGTGTCTGGGGGCCTATGGCTGGGAGTGACCGGCTGGCTCCTGAAAAGCTACGATAGGCAGGATGGTGACCAGACCCATGGTGGCACCAGTGCCAAGTTGGGCTGGTTTGATAGTACCAAGTGGCTCCTGCAATCTGCCATCAAAAAGTTGGCAGGCGAGTTTTGTTTTCCAGGGAAAAGCGCCGTTGTTTGTGTTTGGGTGCCTGTGGCTGGGAGTGGCCAGCTGGCTCCTTAGAACCCACGATACGCAGCATGGTTCCCAGACCTGAGTTGGCACCAGTGCCAAGTTGGGCTGGTTTGATGGTACCAAGTGGCTCCTGCAATCTGCCATCCAGAAGCAGGGCAGCTTACTTTTGTTTGCCAGGGAAACGGGCCGAAATATTTGTCTGGGGGCCTCTGGCTGGGGGTGGCTGGCTGGCTCCTGAAAAGCTACGATAGGCAGGATGGTGACCAGACCCATGGTGGCACCAGTGCCAAGTTGGGCTGGTTTGATAATACCAAGTGGCTCCTGCAATCTGCCATCAAAAGTTTGGCAGGCGAGTTTTGTTTTCCAGGGAAAAGCACCGTTGTGTGTGTTTTGGGGCCTGTGGCTGGGAGTGGCCAGCTGGCTCCTTAGAATCCACGATACGCAGGATGGTTCCCAGACCCAAGGTGGCATCAGTGCCAAGTCGGGCTGGTTTGTTAGTACCAAGTGGTTCCTGCAATCTGCCATCCAGAAGCGGGGCAGCTGAATTTTGTTTGCCAGAGAAAAAGGCTGTTTTTTGTGTTTCGGGGCCTATGGCTGGCAGTGGCCGGCTGGCTCCTGAAAATCCATGATACGCAGCATGGTTCCCAGACCCAAGGTGGCATCAGTGCCAAGTAGGGCTGGTTTCATAGTACCCAGTGGCTCCTGCAATCTCCCATCCAGAAGCGGGGCAGCTGAGTTTTGTTTGCCTGTGAAACGGGCCGTTGTTTTTAATTGGGGTCTGTGGCCGAGAGTGTTCGGCTGGCTCCTGATAACCCACAATACGCAGGATGGTTCCCAGACCCAAGGTGGCACCAGTGCCAAGTCGGGCTGGTTTGATAGTACCAAGTGGCTCCTGCAATCTGCCATCCAGAAGCGGTGCAGTTGAGTTTTGTTTGCCAGAGAAAAGGGCCGTGGGTTGTGTTTGGGGGCATATGGCTGGGAGTGGCCGGCTGTCTCATTAAAAAGATCGATACCCAGGATGGTTCCCAGACCCAAGAGGGCACCAGTGCCAAGTCGGGCTGTTTTTATAGTACCAAGTGCGTCCTGCAATTTGCCATCCAGAAGAGGGGCAGTTGAGTTTTGTTTGCCAGAGAATAGCGCCGTTGTTTGTGTTTGGGGGCTTGTGGCTCGTAGTGGCCGACTGGCGCCTTAGAATCTGTGTTACGCAGCATGGTTCCCAGACCCAAGGTGGCACCAGTGCCAAGTTGGGCTGGTTTGATAGTACCAAGTGGCTCCTGCAATCTGCCATCCAGAAGCGGGGTAGCTTACTTTTGTTTGCCAGGGAAACGGGCCGAGGTTTGTGACTGGGGACCTATGGCTGGGAGTGACCGGCTGGCTCCTGGAAAGCTACGATAGGCAGGATGGTGACCAGACCCATGGTGGCACCAGTGCCAAGTTGGGCTGGTTTGATAGTACCAAGTGGCTCCTGCAATCTGCCATCAAAAAGTTGGCAGGCGAGTTTTGTTTTCCAGGGAAAAGCGACATTGTTTGTATTTGGGGGCCTGTGGCTGGGAGTGACCGGCTGGCTCCTTTGAACCCACGATACGCAGGATGGTTCCCAGACCCAAGGTGGCACCAGTGCCAAGTTTTGCTGGTTTGATAGTACCAAGTGCGTCCTGCAATCTGCCATCCAGAAGCGGGGCAGCTTAATTTTGTTTGCCAGGGAAACGGGCCGTGGGTTTTGTTTGGGGGCATATAGCTGAGAGTGGCCGGCTGGCTCCTGAAAATCCACGCTAGGCAGCATGGTTCCCAGATGCAATGTGGCACCAGTGCCAAGTCGGGCTGGTTTGATGGTGCAAAGTGGCTCCTGCAATCTGCCATCCAGAAGCGAGGCAGCTGATTTTTGTTTGCCAGAGGAAAATTCCGTGGATTGTTTTTGGGGGCATATTGCTGGGAGTGGCCGGCTGGCTCCTTAAAATGCTCGATACGCATGATGGTTCCCAGGCCCAAGGTGTCACCACTACCAAGTCGGCCTGCGGTTTTAGTATCAAGTTCATCCTGCAATTTGCCATCCAGAAGAGGGGCAGTTGAGTTTTGTTTGCGAGAGAAACGGGCCGAGGTTTCTGTTTGGGGACATATGGCTGAGAGTGGCCGGCTGGCCCCTGAATATCCACGATACAGAGCATGGTTCCCAGATCCAAGGTGGCACCAGTGCCAAGTTGGGCTGGTTTGATAGTACCAAGTGTCTCCTGCAATCTGCCATCCAGAAGCAGGGCAGCTTACTTTTGTTTGCCAGAGAAATAGGCCTAGGTTTTTGTTTGGGGGCCTGTGGCTAGGAGTGGCCGGCTGGCTCCTTAGAATCCACGATACGCAGGATGGTTCCCAGACCCAAGGTGGCACCAGTGCCAAGTCGGGCTGGTTTGATTACACCAAGTGCCTCCTGCAATCTCCCATCCAGAAGCGGGGCAGCTGAGTTTTGTTTGCCTGTGAAACGGGCCGGTGTTTTTAATTGGGGTCTGTGGCCGAGAGTGTTCGGCTGGCTCCTGATAACCCACAATACGCAGGATGGTTCCCAGACCCAAGGTGGCACCAGTGCCAAGTCGGGCTGGTTTGATAGTACCAAGTGGCTCCTGCAATCTGCCATCCAGAAGCGGTGCAGTTGAGTTTTGTTTGCCAGAGAAAAGGGCCGTGGGTTGTGTTTGGGGGCATATGGCTGGGAGTGGCCGGCTGTCTCATTAAAAAGATCGATACGCAGGATGGTTCCCAGACCCAAGGGGGCACCAGTGCCAAGTCGGGCTGTTTTTATAGTACCAAGTGCGTCCTGCAATTTGCCATCCAGAAGAGGGGCAGTTGAGTTTTGTTTGCCAGAGAATAGCGCCGTTGTTTGTGTTTGGGGGCTTGTGGCTCGTAGTGGCCGACTGGCGCCTTAGAATCTGTGTTACGCAGCATGGTTCCCAGACCCAAGGTGGCACCAGTGCCAAGTTGGGCTGGTTTGATAGTACCAAGTGGCTCCTGCAATCTGCCATCCAGAAGCGGGGTAGCTTACTTTTGTTTGCCAGGGAAACGGGCCGAGGTTTGTGACTGGGGACCTATGGCTGGGAGTGTCCGGCTGGCTCCTGGAAAGCTACAATAGGCAGGATGGTTACCAGACCCATGGTGGCACCAGTGCCAAGTTGGGCTGGTTTGATAGTACCAAGTGTCTCCTGCAATCTGCCATCCAGAAGCAGGGCAGCTTACTTTTGTTTGCCAGAGAAATAGGCCTAGGTTTTTGTTTGGGGGCCTGTGGCTAGGAGTGGCCGGCTGGCTCCTTAGAATCCACGATACGCAGGATGGTTCCCAGACCCAAGGTGGCACCAGTGCCAAGTCGGGCTGGTTTGATAGTACCAAGTGGCTCCTGCAATCTGCCATCCAGAAGCGGGGCAGCTGAGTTTTGTTTGCCAGAGAAAAAGGCTGTGGTTTGTGTTTGGGGGCCTGTGGCTGGCAGTGGCCGGCTGGCTCCTGAAAATCCACGATACGCAGCATGGTTCCCAGACCCAAGGTGGCACCAGTGCCAAGTGGGGCTCGTTTGACAGTGTCAAGTGCCTCCTGCAATCTCCCATCCAGAAGCGGGGCAGCTGAGTTTTTTTTGCCAGGGAAACGGACCTTTGTTTTTGATTGGGCTCTGTGGCCGAGAGTGGTTGGCTGTCTCCTGACAATCCACAATACGCAGGATGGTTCCCAGACCCAAGGTGGCACCAGTGCCAAGTCGGGCTGGTTTGATAGTACCAAGTGTCTCCTGCAATCTGCCATCCAGAAGCAGGGCAGCTGAGTTTTGTTTGCCAGAGAAAAGGGCCGTGGGTTGTGTTTGGGGGCATATGGCTGGGAGTGGCCACCTGGCTCCTTAAAATGCACGATACGCCGCATGGTAACCAGACGCAAGGTGGCACCAGTGCCAAGTCAGGCTGTTTTTGTAGTACCCAGTGGCTCCTGCAATTTGCCATCCAGAAGCGGGGCAGTTGAATTTTGTTTGCTAGAGAAAAGGGCTGTGGTTTGTGTTTGGGGGCCTATGGCTGAGAGTGGCCGGCTGGCCCCTGAAAATCAACGATAGGCAGGATGGTTCCCAGATCCAAGGTGGCACCAGTGCCAAGTAAGGCTGGTTGTATGGTTCAAAGTAACTCCTGCAATCTGCCATCCAGAAGCGGGACAGCTGAGATTTTTTTGCCAGAGAAAAGGTCCATGGTTTCTTTTTGGGGCATACGGCTGGGAATTGCCGGCTGGCTCCTTAAAATGCTCGATATGCAGGATGGTTCCCAGAGCCAAGGTGGCACCACTGCCAAGTCGGGCTCTTTTTGTAGTACCAAGTGCGTCCTGCAATTTGCCATCCAGAAGAGGGGCAGTTGAGTTTTGTTTGCCAGAGAAAAGGGCCGTTGTTTGTGTTTGGGGGCCTGTGGCTGGGAGTGTTCGGCTGGTTCCTGAATATGTACGATACGCAGGATTGTTCCCAGATCCAAGGTGGCAGCAGTGCCATGTTGTGCTGGTGTGATAGTCCCAAGTGGCTCCTGCAATCTGCCATCAAAAAGTTGGCAGGCGAGTTTTGTTTGCCAGAGAAAAGGTCCGTGGTTTGTTTTTGGGGGCATATGGCTGAGAGTGGCCGGCTGGCCCCTGAATATCCACGATACAGAGCATGGTTCCCAGATCCAAGGTGGCACCAGTGCCAAGTTGGGCTGGTTTGATAGTACCAAGTGTCTCCTGCAATCTGCCATCCAGAAGCAGGGCAGCTTACTTTTGTTTGCCAGAGAAATAGGCCTAGGTTTTTGTTTGGGGGCCTGTGGCTAGGAGTGGCCGGCTGGCTCCTTAGAATCCACGATACGCAGGATGGTTCCCAGACCCAAGGTGGCACCAGTGCCAAGTCGGGCTGGTTTGATAGTACCAAGTGGCTCCTGCAAACTCCATCAAAAAGTTGGCAGGCGTGTTTTGTTTTCCAGGGAACAGCGCCGTTGATTTTGTTTGGGGGCCTGTGGCTGGGAGTGGCCGGCTGGCTCCTTAGAATCCACGATACGCAGGATGGTTCCCAGACCCAAGGTGGCACCAGTGCCAAGTCGGGCTGGTTTGATTACACCAAGTGGCTCCTGCAATCTGCCATCCAGAAGTGAGGCAGCTAAGTTTTGTTTGCGAGAAAAAAGGGCCGTGGTTTTTGTTGGGGGCCTGTGGCTGGGAGTAGCCGGCTGGCTCCTTAAAATCCACGATAGGCAGGATGGTTCCCAGACCCAAGGTGGCACCAGTGCCAAGTCGGGCTGGTTTGATAGTACCAAGTGGCTCCTGCAATCTGCCATCCAGAAGCGGGGCAGCTGAGTTTTGTTTGCCAGAGAAAAAGGCTGTGGTTTGTGTTTGGGGGCCTGTGGCTGGCAGTGGCCGGCTGGCTCCTGAAAATCCACGATACGCAGCATGGTTCCCAGACCCAAGGTGGCACCAGTGCCAAGTCGGGCTGGTTTGATAGTACCAAGTGTCTCCTGCAATCTGCCATCCAGAAGCGGGGCAGCTGAGTTTTGTTTGCCAGAGAAAAGGGCCGTGGGTTGTGTTTGGGGGCATATGGCTGGGAGTGGCCACCTGGCTCCTTAAAATGCACGATACGCCGCATGGTAACCAGACGCAAGGTGGCACCAGTGCCAAGTCAGGCTGTTTTTGTAGTACCCAGTGGCTCCTGCAATTTGCCATCCAGAAGCGGGGCAGTTGAATTTTGTTTGCTAGAGAAAAGGGCTGTGGTTTGTGTTTGGGGGCCTATGGCTGAGAGTGGCCGGCTGGCCCCTGAAAATCAACGATAGGCAGGATGGTTCCCAGATCCAAGGTGGCACCAGTGCCAAGTAAGGCTGGTTGTATGGTTCAAAGTAACTCCTGCAATCTGCCATCCAGAAGCGGGACAGCTGAGTTTTTTTTGCCAGAGAAAAGGTCCATGGTTTCTTTTTGGGGCATACGGCTGGGAATTGCCGGCTGGCTCCTTAAAATGCTCGATACGCAGGATGGTTCCCAGAGCCAAGGTGGCACCACTGCCAAGTCGGGCTCTTTTTGTACTACCAAGTGCGTCCTGCAATTTGCCATCCAGAAGAGGGGCAGTTGAGTTTTGTTTGCCAGAGAAAAGGGCCGTTGTTTGTGTTTGGGGGCCTGTGGCTGGGAGTGTTCGGCTGGTTCCTGAATATGTACGATACGCAGGATTGTTCCCAGATCCAAGGTGGCAGCAGTGCCATGTTGTGCTGGTGTGATAGTCCCAAGTGGCTCCTGCAATCTGCCATCCAGAAGTGGGGCAGCTGATTTTTGTTTGCCAGAGAAAAGGTCCGTGGTTTGTTTTTGGGGGCATATGGCTGAGAGTGGCCGGCTGGCCCCTGAAAATCCACGATACACAGGATGGTTCCCAGATCCAAGGTGGCACCTGTGCCAAGTCGGGCTGATTTGATAGTACTAAGTAGCTCCTGCAATCTGCCATGCAGAAGCGGGGCAGCTTACTTTTGTTTGCCAGGGAAACGGGCCGAGGTTTGTGTTTGGGGGCCTATGGCTGAGAGTGACCGGCTGGCTCCTGAAAAGCTACAATAGGCAGGATGGTGACCAGACCCATGGTGGCACCAGTGCCAAGTTGGGCTGGTTTGATAGTACCAAGTGGTTCCTGCAATCTGCCATCCAGAAGAGGGGCAGTTGAGTTTTGTTTGCCAGAGAAAAGGGCCTTGGTTTGTGTTTGGGGGCATATGGCTGGGTGTGGCCAGCTGGCTCCTTAAAATGCACGATATGCAACATGGCTCCCAGACCCAAGGTGGCACAAGTGCCAAGTTGGGCTGGTTTGATAGTACCAAGTGGCTCCTGCAATCTTCCATGATCACGTGGAGAAATACTTTCTGGTTTCAGCCTCATGCTCTTTCTTCTCTCCCTCAACTTCTCTATCACCTCTCATCTGGTTCACATGCGCTGTCTTCAAGGTCCACAGGCTACTTTTCACAGAATCTTCTGGCCTGATGAAGTAAGGATGATGAATAGAACAGAGCTGGGATCTATTTTCCAGTTTGGATAAAATGCATTCTGCACACAAATCCAAGGAGAACGGGCTGCCCCGATGCCCAGAAAATCTTTCACTCCTGCTAGTGTTCTACGTCAACCGCAACTTAGTCTGAAAGAAAAGCTTTTTCTCTGAGAGCATCTGAGAGGTTTGCATGAAGCACTGATATCTGACATATGCAATTTTGAATAGGAGAGGAAAAAGAAAATGGCAAGGAGTTTTTAATTTTAGTGGTTTCAATTTTAATTTCCGTGCACTTTTTCAAAACTTGTCAGCTCAAATGCCCATCAACATCTTTTAGTCATCTGTAAGTCAGTATTCATATAAAATGTGCTTCAAATCCAAAGAATTTCAAATTTGCACTCCAAGCTTCTATGCCTAGATTTATGATTTCCTACACATATTAGATGAAAGGAAGGCCTTTTTTACTGTGGGAGTGCTGGAACACTGGAACAGGTTGCCCAGAGAAGTTGTGGGTGTCCCATCCCTGAAAGTATTCAAGGTCACCCTGGACGGGGCTTGGAGCAGCAACAAAGGAGAAGCTTGATGGTAGAGAAACAAAGTTGGACTATAGAAGAAACTCGGATTGAAGTATAGGATCAAGTTTTCTCTCAGCTCTTGGGGTAAATTCAAAGTTGTACAAAATGACATTTATCTGTGCTATTCACTACTGTAACAGAAAGTTTCATGAAAACTGTACAGAAGATAGTAAATTTTAAAAGAGATAAGAATTACAGCATAAAATCCATGGGATAGGTTACAACATGAGACACTCTCTAAGAGAAAATCTCTGTGTTTCAGCACTTCATCGGGGTAAGATTTCATGAAGTGCCAAAGAAGGCGGCAAAATATCATTCGGGACATTATTTACTGGAATTCAGCCTGGCCATTAGTAGGAACTGCCTTTGAACATATCATGTAGATATACCACACACACTTTCCCTTCACTGAAAAATTACTGTTTACAACAAATAAGCAATTGACAATCAAAATTGATTGAAAGCATCTTAAACATGTCAAGTATTTCATTGTAGATGATCTGTGATCCAAATGCTTCTTCCACCTTCGAGAGGGACAGAAGAATTCTTCCATATCATGATGGTTTAAAATTGTATCAACCAATGTTTTCTGCTGAAAAGATATCATCTATTTTTTTCTATTTTTGGAAGAAAATATTCCTAGACATACAACAGGTGAGAACTAAGTAATTTTAAAGAAACAAATGAAATGAAAATATTCTGTAAATAGAATGAAATGAAAAGCTGTGTTTTAAATAGGAGCTAAATATTAAACAGAATTTTTGTACCAGGCATTTGAATTACTGCACCAGCTCTTTTGCCCATCAAGAGAGGCATTTAGCATTTCAGTCTTTTCCAAGGTGTTCATGATCTGCTATGCTGATCTCTGTGTGTGCCTAGGTGTGTGTGGAGGGGGGGGCATATGAAGGGGAGTGTGTATGTTTGCTTTACAATTGTTGTGGCAGATTCATGCCTCAGCTCCACATTTTGTTTTAAAAAGGTCACACCGAGTGGATATGAAGTTTACTATCAACAAGAGATCGATTCCCAAATCATCCATTTGACTCTCCCTTATAAATCATGTGCTTTGTTGCATATTTTATCAAATATACTTTCAAGCCAGATGGAGGAAGGAGGATGTGGGAATCCCTCCACCATCTTGCAACTTTTATGTAAGTAGGTTTTCAAGAAAATAATCATTTCTCTTTTAAATATGTCTGGAACAGGCATGATGGTAGTGTCAACCTGTTGGAGTTTTTGTTGCTGGAAGAAGTTGTACAAAAGGATTGGTTTTTACATTGACCAGTTACTGAATCAAGCGCAGGAATACATTGGAAATTTAGCTGGGGGTTCCTTTTCCCAGCAGACTACTTCTAGAACGAGCTTGTACACTGAAGCTGACTCTTTTGCTCTCTTTTTGTTTCTTTCCTATTTTCTTGGCTTCTTTGCCACTATCTAGACAATTTTGGAACTTTGTTCCCAACTAAAATGGTTTCAATAGTCTGATTGTGATCATACATTTTTACAAGGAATTTTTAAAATCTTTCCTCGAGTCCAGAAAGTCAAGGACTTAGATCTTTTTCTTCCCTTATCAATATTGCCATGAAATTGATAAATAAAGACCAACTCTTTATTTTTGTTTTTAACCCACGTAGATAATTCCCATCCATTAATCCATTTTGTGGACCAATAGCTGCCATTCTGATGGAAGCTGTCACTTCTTAACAATAGGCATTCTGTGACTATGTTGACAGCACTTTGGGTGAAGATCCTAACTGGTCTTAGATATACATAGGGAGAAATTTGCTCAGCCAGTGTCAGTCTTAAGCATGCGTATCAGAAGATCTTTCTAGAGCTGGGAATTTTCCCATGAAAGGGATTCAGTTAGGGAAGAGACACTTGTGCCAGAGTTTTACATTCTTCTTGAACACTGCTTAAGGAACTTAGATGCCATGTCCATTTGGATCTCTGTCTGCACAGAACTTTGTCATGCCAGTGCTTTGAAATGCATCTTGAAGAGAATTCACTAGCACAGAATGAAAGAGAGTGGAAGGGGTTGGTGGGGCTAACCAGGCCCAACCCCCCTGCCTAAACCAGGATACCTAGAGCCTCTTGCCCAGGATTCTATCTGGGTGTACTTTTAATGTCTTCAAAGATCCAGGCTCCACAATCTTTCTGGGCAGTCTGTGCCGTGGTTCAGTCACCCTGACAGTAAAGAAACATTTACTGATGTTCAAAGGCAATCTACTGTATTTCAGTGTGTGCCCACTGCCTCTTGTCTTTTCCCTCAGCATCACTGAAAAGACACTGATTCCCTCCCCTTTGCACTATTGCTTCCATATGTATGTGTGATGCCATGTAGAGGTATGTCAAAAACCTCCCTGAAGCCCAGGCAGATAATATTCCCTTCATCTACCAGTCAAGTTGATTCATCAGAGGAGTTTAAAGTGATGTTCAGCATGAAATTCCCCTGAAAAATCATGCTAACTACATTATTTGGTCATCTGTCATGTGCCTGGCAAGGATTTCCAGGAAGAGCTGCTTCATCAACTTCCTGGGGATAAAAAAGAGGCTGGCTGGTTTGTACTATGGCGAGTCCTCTTAATTGCCTTTTTTGAAGATGGGTGTCATTTGCTAACATCCACTCTTTAGCCTCTCTTGTCGTCTACATCTTAGCAAAACGCTTTTCCACTATGTCTGGCTAGGAAAAACTGTGCCAGCACAGAAAACATCTCCCATCGTGTTCTAGAAGTTGCACGGATGTCTGCCAAGTGTTTGGCAGGAAGAAAAGAAAAGTTGTCCAAAACAGCTTCCAATCGAATGTTCCTGTGATTGGAAAAGTCAGGAGAGTGCAAAGGTACTGTTTTCTATCAGTTGGCAAGGTGCGCACACAATCCCAGTGTTGTACAGCTTGCTTCTTCACCTTCCCGAAGCTGCCGCTCTCGCCGGCTGCCGGAGCCCAAGAAGCGGCTTCTTCGCGCAAAGACGATTGTGCCGCTCACAGGGCTCTCCTTAGCGCGGCTTCTGCCGAAAGACGCCCGGCAGCGGCTCTTACCTCCGGAGAGCATCCTACCTTCGTCTTTAGCTCCTCTTCTCATCTACACCTCGGCAAAAAGCTTTTCCACTATGTCTGGCTAGGAAAAACTGTGCCAGCACAGAAAACATCTCCCATCGTGTTCTAGAAGTTGCACGGATGTCTGCCAAGTGTTTGGCAGGAAGAAAAGAAAAGTTGTCCAAAACAGCTTCCAATCGAATGTTCCTGTGATTGGAAACGTCAGGAGAGTGCAAAGGTACTGTTTTCTATCAGTTGGCAAGGTGCGCACACAATCCCAGTGTTGTACAGCTTGCTTCTTCACCTTCCCGAAGCTGCCGCTCTCGCCGGCTGCCGGAGCCCAAGAAGCGGCTTCTTCGCGCAAAGACGATTGTGCCGCTCACAGTGCTCTCCTTAGCGCGGCTTCTGCCGAAAGACGCCCGGCAGCGGCTCTTACCTCCGGAGAGCATCCTACCTTCGTCTTTCGCGTCTTTTGTAGTCTACATCTTAGCAAAACGCTTTTCCACTATGTCTGGCTAGGAAAAACTGTGCCAGCACAGAAAACATCTCCCATCGTGTTCTAGAAGTTGCACGGATGTCTGCCAAGTGTTTGGCAGGAAGAAAAGAAAAGTTGTCCAAAACAGCTTCCAATCGAATGTTCCTGTGATTGGAAAAGTCAGGAGAGTGCAAAGGTACTGTTTTCTATCAGTTGGCAAGGTGCGCACACAATCCCAGTGTTGTACAGCTTGCTTCTTCACCTTCCCGAAGCTGCCGCTCTCGCCGGCTGCCGGAGCCCAAGAAGCGGCTTCTTCGCGCAAAGACGATTGTGCCGCTCACAGTGCTCTCCTTAGCGCGGCTTCTGCCGAAAGACGCCCGGCAGCGGCTCTTACCTCCGGAGAGCATCCTACCTTCGTCTTTCGCGTCTTTTGTAGTCTACATCTTAGCAAAACGCTTTTCCACTATGTCTGGCTAGGAAAAACTGTGCCAGCACAGAAAACATCTCCCATCGTGTTCTAGAAGTTGCACGGATGTCTGCCAAGTGTTTGGCAGGAAGAAAAGAAAAGTTGTCCAAAACAGCTTCCAATCGAATGTTCCTGTGATTGGAAAAGTCAGGAGAGTGCAAAGATACTGTTTTCTATCAGTTGGCAAGGTGCGCACACAATCCCAGTGTTGTACAGCTTGCTTCTTCACCTTCCCGAAGCTGCCGCTCTCAGGAGGTAAGAGCCGCTGCCGGGCGTCTTTCGGCAGAAGCCGCGCTAAGGAGAGCACTGTGAGCGGCACAATCGTCTTTGCGCGAAGAAGCCGCTTCTTGGGCTCCGGCAGCCGGCGAGAGCGGCAGCTTCGGGAAGGTGAAGAAGCAAGCTGTACAACACTGGGATTGTGTGCGCACCTTGCCAATTGATAGAAAACAGTACCTTTGCACTCTCCTGACTTTTCCAATCACAGGAACATTCGATTGGAAGCTGTTTTGGACAACTTTTCTTTTCTTCCTGCCAAACACTTGGCAGACATCCGTGCAACTTCTAGAACACGATGGGAGATGTTTTCTGTGCTGGCACAGTTTTTCCTAGCCAGACATAGTGGAAAAGCGTTTTGCTAAGATGTAGACTACAAAAGACGCGAAAGACGAAGGTAGGATGCTCTCCGGAGGTAAGAGCCGCTGCCGGGCGTCTTTCGGCAGAAGCCGCGCTAAGGAGAGCACTGTGAGCGGCACAATCGTCTTTGCGCGAAGAAGCCGCTTCTTGGGCTCCGGCAGCCGGCGAGAGCGGCAGCTTCGGGAAGGTGAAGAAGCAAGCTGTACAACACTGGGATTGTGTGCGCACCTTGCCAACTGATAGAAAACAGTACCTTTGCACTCTCCTGACTTTTCCAATCACAGGAACATTCGATTGGAAGCTGTTTTGGACAACTTTTCTTTTCTTCCTGCCAAACACTTGGCAGACATCCGTGCAACTTCTAGAACACGATGGGAGATGTTTTCTGTGCTGGCACAGTTTTTACTAGCCAGACATAGTGGAAAAGCGTTTTGCTAAGATGTAGACTACAAAAGACGCGAAAGACGAAGGTAGGATGCTCTCCGGAGGTAAGAGCCGCTGCCGGGCGTCTTTCGGCAGAAGCCGCGCTAAGGAGAGCACTGTGAGCGGCACAATCGTCTTTGCGCGAAGAAGCCGCTTCTTCGGCTCCGGCAGCCGGCGAGAGCGGCAGCTTCGGGAAGGTGAAGAAGCAAGCTGTACAACACTGGGATTGTGTGCGCACCTTGCCAACTGATACAAAACAGTACCTTTGCACTCTCCTGACTTTTCCAATCACAGGAACATTCGATTGGAAGCTGTTTTGGACAACTTTTCTTTTCTTCCTGCCAAACACTTGGCAGACATCCGTGCAACTTCTAGAACACGATGGGAGATGTTTTCTGTGCTGGCACAGTTTTTCCTAGCCAGACATAGTGGAAAAGCGTTTTGCTAAGATGTAGACTACAAAAGACGCGAAAGACGAAGGTAGGATGCTCTCCGGAGGTAAGAGCCGCTGCCGGGCGTCTTTCGGCAGAAGCCGCGCTAAGGAGAGCACTGTGAGCGGCACAATCGTCTTTGCGCGAAGAAGCCGCTTCTTGGGCTCCGGCAGCCGGCGAGAGCGGCAGCTTCGGGAAGGTGAAGAAGCAAGCTGTACAACACTGGGATTGTGTGCGCACCTTGCCAACTGATACAAAACAGTACCTTTGCACTCTCCTGACTTTTCCAATCACAGGAACATTCGATTGGAAGCTGTTTTGGACAACTTTTCTTTTCTTCCTGCCAAACACTTGGCAGACATCCGTGCAACTTCTAGAACACGATGGGAGATGTTTTCTGTGCTGGCACAGTTTTTCCTAGCCAGACATAGTGGAAAAGCGTTTTGCTAAGATGTAGACTACAAAAGACGCGAAAGACGAAGGTAGGATGCTCTCCGGAGGTAAGAGCCGCTGCCGGGCGTCTTTCGGCAGAAGCCGCGCTAAGGAGAGCACTGTGAGCGGCACAATCGTCTTTGCGCGAAGAAGCCGCTTCTTGGGCTCCGGCAGCCGGCGAGAGCGGCAGCTTCGGGAAGGTGAAGAAGCAAGCTGTACAACACTGGGATTGTGTGCGCACCTTGCCAACTGATAGAAAACAGTACCTTTGCACTCTCCTGACTTTTCCAATCACAGGAACATTCGATTGGAAGCTGTTTTGGACAACTTTTCTTTTCTTCCTGCCAAACACTTGGCAGACATCCGTGCAACTTCTAGAACACGATGGGAGATGTTTTCTGTGCTGGCACAGTTTTTCCTAGCCAGACATAGTGGAAAAGCGTTTTGCTAAGATGTAGACTACAAAAGACGCGAAAGACGAAGGTAGGATGCTCTCCGGAGGTAAGAGCCGCTGCCGGGCGTCTTTCGGCAGAAGCCGCGCTAAGGAGAGCACTGTGAGCGGCACAATCGTCTTTGCGCGAAGAAGCCGCTTCTTGGGCTCCGGCAGCCGGCGAGAGCGGCAGCTTCGGGAAGGTGAAGAAGCAAGCTGTACAACACTGGGATTGTGTGCGCACCTTGCCAACTGATAGAAAACAGTACCTTTGCACTCTCCTGACTTTTCCAATCACAGGAACATTCGATTGGAAGCTGTTTTGGACAACTTTTCTTTTCTTCCTGCCAAACACTTGGCAGACATCCGTGCAACTTCTAGAACACGATGGGAGATGTTTTCTGTGCTGGCACAGTTTTTCCTAGCCAGACATAGTGGAAAAGCGTTTTGCTAAGATGTAGACTACAAAAGACGCGAAAGACGAAGGTAGGATGCTCTCCGGAGGTAAGAGCCGCTGCCGGGCGTCTTTCGGCAGAAGCTGCGCTAAGGAGAGCACTGTGAGCGGCACAATCGTCTTTGCGCGAAGAAGCCGCTTCTTGGGCTCCGGCAGCCGGCGAGAGCGGCAGCTTCGGGAAGGTGAAGAAGCAAGCTGTACAACACTGGGATTGTGTGCGCACCTTGCCAACTGATAGAAAACAGTACCTTTGCACTCTCCTGACTTTTCCAATCACAGGAACATTCGATTGGAAGCTGTTTTGGACAACTTTTCTTTTCTTCCTGCCAAACACTTGGCAGACATCCGTGCAACTTCTAGAACACGATGGGAGATGTTTTCTGTGCTGGCACAGTTTTTCCTAGCCAGACATAGTGGAGAAGCTTGTTGCCGAGGTGTAGATGAGAAGAGGAGCTAAAGACGAAGGTAGGATGCTCTCCGGAGGTAAGAGCCGCTGCCGGGCGTCTTTCGGCAGAAGCCGCGCTAAGGAGAGCCCTGTGAGCGGCACAATCGTCTTTGCGCGAAGAAGCCGCTTCTTGGGCTCCGGCAGCCGGCGAGAGCGGCAGCTTCGGGAAGGTGAAGAAGCAAGCTGTACAACACTGGGATTGTGTGCGCACCTTGCCAACTGATAGAAAACAGTACCTTTGCACTCTCCTGACTTTTCCAATCACAGGAACATTCGATTGGAAGCTGTTTTGGACAACTTTTCTTTTCTTCCTGCCAAACACTTGGCAGACATCCGTGCAACTTCTAGAACACGATGGGAGATGTTTTCTGTGCTGGCACAGTTTTTCCTAGCCAGACATAGTGGAAAAGCGTTTTGCTAAGATGTAGACTACAAAAGACGCGAAAGACGAAGGTAGGATGCTCTCCGGAGGTAAGAGCCGCTGCCGGGCGTCTTTCGGCAGAAGCCGCGCTAAGGAGAGCACTGTGAGCGGCACAATCGTCTTTGCGCGAAGAAGCCGCTTCTTGGGCTCCGGCAGCCGGCGAGAGCGGCAGCTTCGGGAAGGTGAAGAAGCAAGCTGTACAACACTGGGATTGTGTGCGCACCTTGCCAACTGATAGAAAACAGTACCTTTGCACTCTCCTGACTTTTCCAATCACAGGAACATTCGATTGGAAGCTGTTTTGGACAACTTTTCTTTTCTTCCTGCCAAACACTTGGCAGACATCCGTGCAACTTCTAGAACACGATGGGAGATGTTTTCTGTGCTGGCACAGTTTTTCCTAGCCAGACATAGTGGAAAAGCGTTTTGCTAAGATGTAGACTACAAAAGACGCGAAAGACGAAGGTAGGATGCTCTCCGGAGGTAAGAGCCGCTGCCGGGCGTCTTTCGGCAGAAGCCGCGCTAAGGAGAGCACTGTGAGCGGCACAATCGTCTTTGCGCGAAGAAGCCGCTTCTTCGGCTCCGGCAGCCGGCGAGAGCGGCAGCTTCGGGAAGGTGAAGAAGCAAGCTGTACAACACTGGGATTGTGTGCGCACCTTGCCAACTGATACAAAACAGTACCTTTGCACTCTCCTGACTTTTCCAATCACAGGAACATTCGATTGGAAGCTGTTTTGGACAACTTTTCTTTTCTTCCTGCCAAACACTTGGCAGACATCCGTGCAACTTCTAGAACACGATGGGAGATGTTTTCTGTGCTGGCACAGTTTTTCCTAGCCAGACATAGTGGAAAAGCGTTTTGCTAAGATGTAGACTACAAAAGACGCGAAAGACGAAGGTAGGATGCTCTCCGGAGGTAAGAGCCGCTGCCGGGCGTCTTTCGGCAGAAGCCGCGCTAAGGAGAGCACTGTGAGCGGCACAATCGTCTTTGCGCGAAGAAGCCGCTTCTTGGGCTCCGGCAGCCGGCGAGAGCGGCAGCTTCGGGAAGGTGAAGAAGCAAGCTGTACAACACTGGGATTGTGTGCGCACCTTGCCAACTGATAGAAAACAGTACCTTTGCACTCTCCTGACTTTTCCAATCACAGGAACATTCGATTGGAAGCTGTTTTGGACAACTTTTCTTTTCTTCCTGCCAAACACTTGGCAGACATCCGTGCAACTTCTAGAACACGATGGGAGATGTTTTCTGTGCTGGCACAGTTTTTCCTAGCCAGACATAGTGGAAAAGCGTTTTGCTAAGATGTAGACTACAAAAGACGCGAAAGACGAAGGTAGGATGCTCTCCGGAGGTAAGAGCCGCTGCCGGGCGTCTTTCGGCAGAAGCCGCGCTAAGGAGAGCACTGTGAGCGGCACAATCGTCTTTGCGCGAAGAAGCCGCTTCTTGGGCTCCGGCAGCCGGCGAGAGCGGCAGCTTCGGGAAGGTGAAGAAGCAAGCTGTACAACACTGGGATTGTGTGCGCACCTTGCCAACTGATACAAAACAGTACCTTTGCACTCTCCTGACTTTTCCAATCACAGGAACATTCGATTGGAAGCTGTTTTGGACAACTTTTCTTTTCTTCCTGCCAAACACTTGGCAGACATCCGTGCAACTTCTAGAACACGATGGGAGATGTTTTCTGTGCTGGCACAGTTTTTCCTAGCCAGACATAGTGGAAAAGCATTTTGCTAAGATGTAGACTACAAAAGACGCGAAAGACGAAGGTAGGATGCTCTCCGGAGGTAAGAGCCGCTGCCGGGCGTCTTTCGGCAGAAGCTGCGCTAAGGAGAGCACTGTGAGCGGCACAATCGTCTTTGCGCGAAGAAGCCGCTTCTTGGGCTCCGGCAGCCGGCGAGAGCGGCAGCTTCGGGAAGGTGAAGAAGCAAGCTGTACAACACTGGGATTGTGTGCGCACCTTGCCAACTGATAGAAAACAGTACCTTTGCACTCTCCTGACTTTTCCAATCACAGGAACATTCGATTGGAAGCTGTTTTGGACAACTTTTCTTTTCTTCCTGCCAAACACTTGGCAGACATCCGTGCAACTTCTAGAACACGATGGGAGATGTTTTCTGTGCTGGCACAGTTTTTCCTAGCCAGACATAGTGGAGAAGCTTGTTGCCGAGGTGTAGATGAGAAGAGGAGCTAAAGACGAAGGTAGGATGCTCTCCGGAGGTAAGAGCCGCTGCCGGGCGTCTTTCGGCAGAAGCCGCGCTAAGGAGAGCCCTGTGAGCGGCACAATCGTCTTTGCGCGAAGAAGCCGCTTCTTGGGCTCCGGCAGCCGGCGAGAGCGGCAGCTTCGGGAAGGTGAAGAAGCAAGCTGTACAACACTGGGATTGTGTGCGCACCTTGCCAACTGATAGAAAACAGTACCTTTGCACTCTCCTGACTTTTCCATTCACAGGAACATTCGATTGGAAGCTGTTTTGGACAACTTTTCTTTTCTTCCTGCCAAACACTTGGCAGACATCCGTGCAACTTCTAGAACACGATGGGAGATGTTTTCTGTGCTGGCACAGTTTTTCCTAGCCAGACATAGTGGAAAAGCGTTTTGCTAAGATGTAGACGACAAGAGAGGCTAAAGAGTGGATGTTAGCAAATGACACCCATCTTCAAAAAAGGCAATTAAGAGGACTCGCCATAGTACAAACCAGCCAGCCTCTTTTTTATCCCCAGGAAGTTGATGAAGCAGCTCTTCCTGGAAATCCTTGCCAGGCACATGACAGATGACCAAATAATGTAGTTAGCATGATTTTTCAGGGGAATTTCATGCTGAACATCACTTTAAACTCCTCTGATGAATCAACTTGACTGGTAGATGAAGGGAATATTATCTGCCTGGGCTTCAGGGAGGTTTTTGACATACCTCTACATGGCATCACACATACATATGGAAGCAATAGTGCAAAGGGGAGGGAATCAGTGTCTTTTCAGTGATGCTGAGGGAAAAGACAAGAGGCAGTGGGCACACACTGAAATACAGGAGATTGCCTTTGAACATCAGTAAATGTTTCTTTACTGTCAGGGTGACTGAACCACGGCACAGACTGCCCAGAAAGATTGTGGAGCCTGGATCTTTGAAGACATTAAAAGTACACCCAGATAGAATCCTGGGCAAGAGGCTCTAGGTATCCTGGTTTAGGCAGGGGGGTTGGGCCTGGTTAGCCCCACCAACCCCTTCCACTCTCTTTCATTCTGTGCTAGTGAATTCTCTTCAAGATGCATTTCAAAGCACTGGCATGACAAAGTTCTGTGCAGACAGAGATCCAAATGGACATGGCATCTAAGTTCCTTAAGCAGTGTTCAAGAAGAATGTAAAACTCTGGCACAAGTGTCTCTTCCCTAACTGAATCCCTTTCATGGGAAAATTCCCAGCTCTAGAAAGATCTTCTGATACGCATGCTTAAGACTGACACTGGCTGAGCAAATTTCTCCCTATGTATATCTAAGACCAGTTAGGATCTTCACCCAAAGTGCTGTCAACATAGTCACAGAATGCCTATTGTTAAGAAGTGACAGCTTCCATCAGAATGGCAGCTATTGGTCCACAAAATGGATTAATGGATGGGAATTATCTACGTGGGTTAAAAACAAAAATAAAGAGTTGGTCTTTATTTATCAATTTCATGGCAATATTGATAAGGGAAGAAAAAGATCTAAGTCCTTGACTTTCTGGACTCGAGGAAAGATTTTAAAAATTCCTTGTAAAAATGTATGATCACAATCAGACTATTGAAACCATTTTAGTTGGGAACAAAGTTCCAAAATTGTCTAGATAGTGGCAAAGAAGCCAAGAAAATAGGAAAGAAACAAAAAGAGAGCAAAAGAGTCAGCTTCAGTGTACAAGCTCGTTCTAGAAGTAGTCTGCTGGGAAAAGGAACCCCCAGCTAAATTTCCAATGTATTCCTGCGCTTGATTCAGTAACTGGTCAATGTAAAAACCAATCCTTTTGTACAACTTCTTCCAGCAACAAAAACTCCAACAGGTTGACACTACCATCATGCCTGTTCCAGACATATTTAAAAGAGAAATGATGATTTTCTTGAAAACCTACTTACATAAAAGTTGCAAGATGGTGGAGGGATTCCCACATCCTCCTTCCTCCATCTGGCTTGAAAGTATATTTGATAAAATATGCAACAAAGCACATGATTTATAAGGGAGAGTCAAATGGATGATTTGGGAATCGATCTCTTGTTGATAGTAAACTTCATATCCACTCGGTGTGACCTTTTTAAAACAAAATGTGGAGCTGAGGCATGAATCTGCCACAACAATTGTAAAGCAAACATACACACTCCCCTTCATATGCCCCCCCCTCCACACACACCTAGGCACACACAGAGATCAGCATAGCAGATCATGAACACCTTGGAAAAGACTGAAATGCTAAATGCCTCTCTTGATGGGCAAAAGAGCTGGTGCAGTAATTCAAATGCCTGGTACAAAAATTCTGTTTAATATTTAGCTCCTATTTAAAACACAGCTTTTCATTTCATTCTATTTACAGAATATTTTCATTTCATTTGTTTCTTTAAAATTACTTAGTTCTCACCTGTTGTATGTCTAGGAATATTTTCTTCCAAAAATAGAAAAAAATAGATGATATCTTTTCAGCAGAAAACATTGGTTGATACAATTTTAAACCATCATGATATGGAAGAATTCTTCTGTCCCTCTCGAAGGTGGAAGAAGCATTTGGATCACAGATCATCTACAATGAAATACTTGACATGTTTAAGATGCTTTCAATCAATTTTGATCGTCAATTGCTTATTTGTTGTAAACAGTAATTTTTCAGTGAAGGGAAAGTGTGTGTGGTATATCTACATGATATGTTCAAAGGCAGTTCCTACTAATGGCCAGGCTGAATCCCAGTAAATAATGTCCCGAATGATATTTTGCCGCCTTCTTTGGCACTTCATGAAATCTTACCCCGATGAAGTGCTGAAACACAGAGATTTTCTCTTAGAGAGTGTCTCATGTTGTAACCTATCCCATGGATTTTATGCTGTAATTCTTATCTCTTTTAAAATTTACTATCTTCTGTACAGTTTTCATGAAACTTTCTGTTACAGTAGTGAATAGCACAGATAAATGTCATTTTGTACAACTTTGAATTTACCCCAAGAGCTGAGAGAAAACTTGATCCTATACTTCAATCCGAGTTTCTTCTATAGTCCAACTTTGTTTCTCTACCATCAAGCTTCTCCTTTGTTGCTGCTCCAAGCCCCGTCCAAGGTGACCTTGAATACTTTCAGGGATGGGACACCCACAACTTCTCTGGGCAACCTGTTCCAGTGTTCCAGCACTCCCACAGTAAAAAAGGCCTTCCTTTCATCTAATATGTGTAGGAAATCATAAATCTAGGCATAGAAGCTTGGAGTGCAAATTTGAAATTCTTTGGATTTGAAGCACATTTTATATGAATACTGACTTACAGATGACTAAAAGATGTTGATGGGCATTTGAGCTGACAAGTTTTGAAAAAGTGCACGGAAATTAAAATTGAAACCACTAAAATTAAAAACTCCTTGCCATTTTCTTTTTCCTCTCCTATTCAAAATTGCATATGTCAGATATCAGTGCTTCATGCAAACCTCTCAGATGCTCTCAGAGAAAAAGCTTTTCTTTCAGACTAAGTTGCGGTTGACGTAGAACACTAGCAGGAGTGAAAGATTTTCTGGGCATCGGGGCAGCCCGTTCTCCTTGGATTTGTGTGCAGAATGCATTTTATCCAAACTGGAAAATAGATCCCAGCTCTGTTCTATTCATCATCCTTACTTCATCAGGCCAGAAGATTCTGTGAAAAGTAGCCTGTGGACCTTGAAGACAGCGCATGTGAACCAGATGAGAGGTGATAGAGAAGTTGAGGGAGAGAAGAAAGAGCATGAGGCTGAAACCAGAAAGTATTTCTCCACGTGATCATGGAAGATTGCAGGAGCCACTTGGTACTATCAAACCAGCCCAACTTGGCACTTGTGCCACCTTGGGTCTGGGAGCCATGTTGCATATCGTGCATTTTAGGGAGCCAGCTGGCCACACCCAGCCATATGCCCCCAAACACAAACCAAGGCCCTTTTCTCTGGCAAACAAAACTCAACTGCCCCTCTTCTGGATGGCAGATTGCAGGAACCACTTGGTACTATCAAACCAGCCCAACTTGGCACTGGTGCCACCATGGGTCTGGTCACCATCCTGCCTATTGTAGCTTTTCAGGAGCCAGCCGGTCACTCTCAGCCATAGGCCCCCAAACACAAACCTCGGCCCGTTTCCCTGGCAAACAAAAGTAAGCTGCCCCGCTTCTGCATGGCAGATTGCAGGAGCTACTTAGTACTATCAAATCAGCCCGACTTGGCACAGGTGCCACCTTGGATCTGGGAACCATCCTGTGTATCGTGGATTTTCAGGGGCCAGCCGGCCACTCTCAGCCATATGCCCCCAAAAACAAACCACGGACCTTTTCTCTGGCAAACAAAAATCAGCTGCCCCACTTCTGGATGGCAGATTGCAGGAGCCACTTGGGACTATCACACCAGCACAACATGGCACTGCTGCCACCTTGGATCTGGGAACAATCCTGCGTATCGTACATATTCAGGAACCAGCCGAACACTCCCAGCCACAGGCCCCCAAACACAAACAACGGCCCTTTTCTCTGGCAAACAAAACTCAACTGCCCCTCTTCTGGATGGCAAATTGCAGGACGCACTTGGTACTACAAAAAGAGCCCGACTTGGCAGTGGTGCCACCTTGGCTCTGGGAACCATCCTGCGTATCGAGCATTTTAAGGAGCCAGCCGGCAATTCCCAGCCGTATGCCCCAAAAAGAAACCATGGACCTTTTCTCTGGCAAAAAAAACTCAGCTGTCCCGCTTCTGGATGGCAGATTGCAGGAGTTACTTTGAACCATACAACCAGCCTTACTTGGCACTGGTGCCACCTTGGATCTGGGAACCATCCTGCCTATCGTTGATTTTCAGGGGCCAGCCGGCCACTCTCAGCCATAGGCCCCCAAACACAAACCACAGCCCTTTTCTCTAGCAAAAAAAATTCAACTGCCCCGCTTCTGGATGGCAAATTGCAGGAGCCACTGGGTACTACAAAAACAGCCTGACTTGGCACTGGTGCCACCTTGCGTCTGGTTACCATGCGGCGTATCGTGCATTTTAAGGAGCCAGGTGGCCACTCCCAGCCATATGCCCCCAAACACAACCCACGGCCCTTTTCTCTGGCAAACAAAACTCAGCTGCCCCGCTTCTGGATGGCAGATTGCAGGAGACACTTGGTACTATCAAACCAGCCCGACTTGGCACTGGTGCCACCTTGGGTCTGGGAACCATCCTGCGTATTGTGGATTGTCAGGAGACAGCCAACCACTCTCGGCCACAGAGCCCAATCAAAAACAAAGGTCCGTTTCCCTGGCAAAAAAAACTCAGCTGCCCCGCTTCTGGATGGGAGATTGCAGGAGGCACTTGACACTGTCAAACGAGCCCCACTTGGCACTGGTGCCACCTTGGGTCTGGGAACCATGCTTGCGTATCGTGGATTTTCAGGAGCCAGCCGGCCACTGCCAGCCACAGGCCCCCAAACACAAACCACAGCCTTTTTCTCTGGCAAACAAAACTCAGCTGCCCCGCTTCTGGATGGCAGATTGCAGGAGCCACTTGGTACTATCAAACCAGCCCGACTTGGCACTGGTGCCACCTTGGGTCTGGGAACCATCCTGCCTATCGTGGATTTTAAGGAGCCAGCCGGCTACTCCCAGCCACAGGCCCCCAACAAAAACCACGGCCCTTTTTTCTCGCAAACAAAACTTAGCTGCCTCACTTCTGGATGGCAGATTGCAGGAGCCACTTGGTGTAATCAAACCAGCCCGACTTGGCACTGGTGCCACCTTGGGTCTGGGAACCATCCTGCGTATCGTGGATTCTAAGGAGCCAGCCGGCCACTCCCAGCCACAGGCCCCCAAACAAAATCAACGGCGCTGTTCCCTGGAAAACAAAACACGCCTGCCAACTTTTTGATGGAGTTTGCAGGAGCCACTTGGTACTATCAAACCAGCCCGACTTGGCACTGGTGCCACCTTGGGTCTGGGAACCATCCTGCGTATCGTGGATTCTAAGGAGCCAGCCGGCCACTCCTAGCCACAGGCCCCCAAACAAAAACCTAGGCCTATTTCTCTGGCAAACAAAAGTAAGCTGCCCTGCTTCTGGATGGCAGATTGCAGGAGACACTTGGTACTATCAAACCAGCCCAACTTGGCACTGGTGCCACCTTGGATCTGGGAACCATGCTCTGTATCGTGGATATTCAGGGGCCAGCCGGCCACTCTCAGCCATATGCCCCCAAAAACAAACCACGGACCTTTTCTCTGGCAAACAAAAATCAGCTGCCCCACTTCTGGATGGCAGATTGCAGGAGCCACTTGGTACTATCACACCAGCACAACATGGCACTGCTGCCACCTTGGATCTGGGAACAATCCTGCGTATCGTACATATTCAGGAACCAGCCGAACACTCCCAGCCACAGGCCCCCAAACACAAACAACGGCCCTTTTCTCTGGCAAACAAAACTCAACTGCCCCTCTTCTGGATGGCAAATTGCAGGACGCACTTGGTACTACAAAAAGAGCCCGACTTGGCAGTGGTGCCACCTTGGCTCTGGGAACCATCCTGCGTATCGAGCATTTTAAGGAGCCAGCCGGCAATTCCCAGCCGTATGCCCCAAAAAGAAACCATGGACCTTTTCTCTGGCAAAAAAAACTCAGCTGTCCCGCTTCTGGATGGCAGATTGCAGGAGTTACTTTGAACCATACAACCAGCCTTACTTGGCACTGGTGCCACCTTGGATCTGGGAACCATCCTGCCTATCGTTGATTTTCAGGGGCCAGCCGGCCACTCTCAGCCATAGGCCCCCAAACACAAACCACAGCCCTTTTCTCTAGCAAACAAAATTCAACTGCCCCGCTTCTGGATGGCAAATTGCAGGAGCCACTGGGTACTACAAAAACAGCCTGACTTGGCACTGGTGCCACCTTGCGTCTGGTTACCATGCGGCGTATCGTGCATTTTAAGGAGCCAGGTGGCCACTCCCAGCCATATGCCCCCAAACACAACCCACGGCCCTTTTCTCTGGCAAACAAAACTCAGCTGCCCCGCTTCTGGATGGCAGATTGCAGGAGACACTTGGTACTATCAAACCAGCCCGACTTGGCACTGGTGCCACCTTGGGTCTGGGAACCATCCTGCGTATTGTGGATTGTCAGGAGACAGCCAACCACTCTCGGCCACAGAGCCCAATCAAAAACAAAGGTCCGTTTCCCTGGCAAAAAAAACTCAGCTGCCCCGCTTCTGGATGGGAGATTGCAGGAGGCACTTGACACTGTCAAACGAGCCCCACTTGGCACTGGTGCCACCTTGGGTCTGGGAACCATGCTGCGTATCGTGGATTTTCAGGAGCCAGCCGGCCACTGCCAGCCACAGGCCCCCAAACACAAACCACAGCCTTTTTCTCTGGCAAACAAAACTCAGCTGCCCCGCTTCTGGATGGCAGATTGCAGGAGCCACTTGGTACTATCAAACCAGCCCGACTTGGCACTGGTGCCACCTTGGGTCTGGGAACCATCCTGCCTATCGTGGATTTTAAGGAGCCAGCCGGCTACTCCCAGCCACAGGCCCCCAACAAAAACCACGGCCCTTTTTTCTCGCAAACAAAACTTAGCTGCCTCACTTCTGGATGGCAGATTGCAGGAGCCACTTGGTGTAATCAAACCAGCCCGACTTGGCACTGGTGCCACCTTGGGTCTGGGAACCATCCTGCGTATCGTGGATTCTAAGGAGCCAGCCGGCCACTCCCAGCCACAGGCCCCCAAACAAAATCAACGGCGCTGTTCCCTGGAAAACAAAACACGCCTGCCAACTTTTTGATGGAGTTTGCAGGAGCCACTTGGTACTATCAAACCAGCCCAACTTGGCACTGGTGCCACCTTGGGTCTGGGAACCATCCTGCGTATCGTGGATTCTAAGGAGCCAGCCGGCCACTCCTAGCCACAGGCCCCCAAACAAAAACCTAGGCCTATTTCTCTGGCAAACAAAAGTAAGCTGCCCTGCTTCTGGACGGCAGATTGCAGGAGACACTTGGTACTATCAAACCAGCCCAACTTGGCACTGGTGCCACCTTGGATCTGGGAACCATGCTCTGTATCGTGGATATTCAGGGGCCAGCCGGCCACTCTCAGCCATATGTCCCCAAACAGAAACCTCGGCCCGTTTCTCTGGCAAACAAAACTCAACTGCCCCTCTTCTGGATGGCAAATTGCAGGATGAACTTGATACTAAAACCGCAGGCCGACTTGGTAGTGGTGACACCTTGGGCCTGGGAACCATCATGCGTATCGAGCATTTTAAGGAGCCAGCCGGCCACTCCCAGCAATATGCCCCCAAAAACAATCCACGGAATTTTCCTCTGGCAAACAAAAATCAGCTGCCTCGCTTCTGGATGGCAGATTGCAGGAGCCACTTTGCACCATCAAACCAGCCCGACTTGGCACTGGTGCCACATTGCATCTGGGAACCATGCTGCCTAGCGTGGATTTTCAGGAGCCAGCCGGCCACTCTCAGCTATATGCCCCCAAACAAAACCCACGGCCCGTTTCCCTGGCAAACAAAATTAAGCTGCCCCGCTTCTGGATGGCAGATTGCAGGACGCACTTGGTAGTATCAAACCAGCAAAACTTGGCACTGGTGCCACCTTGGGTCTGGGAACCATCCTGCGTATCGTGGGTTCAAAGGAGCCAGCCGGTCACTCCCAGCCACAGGCCCCCAAATACAAACAATGTCGCTTTTCCCTGGAAAACAAAACTCGCCTGCCAACTTTTTGATGGCAGATTGCAGGAGCCACTTGGTACTATCAAACCAGCCCAACTTGGCACTGGTGCCACCATGGGTCTGGTAACCATCCTGCCTATTGTAGCTTTCCAGGAGCCAGCCGGTCACTCCCAGCCATAGGTCCCCAGTCACAAACCTCGGCCCGTTTCCCTGGCAAACAAAAGTAAGCTACCCCGCTTCTGGATGGCAGATTGCAGGAGCCACTTGGTACTATCAAACCAGCCCAACTTGGCACTGGTGCCACCTTGGGTCTGGGAACCATGCTGCGTAACACAGATTCTAAGGCGCCAGTCGGCCACTACGAGCCACAAGCCCCCAAACACAAACAACGGCGCTATTCTCTGGCAAACAAAACTCAACTGCCCCTCTTCTGGATGGCAAATTGCAGGACGCACTTGGTACTATAAAAACAGCCCGACTAGGCACTGGTGCCCCCTTGGGTCTGGGAACCATCCTGCGTATCGATCTTTTTAATGAGACAGCCGGCCACTCCCAGCCATATGCCCCCAAACACAACCCACGGCCCTTTTCTCTGGCAAACAAAACTCAACTGCACCGCTTCTGGATGGCAGATTGCAGGAGCCACTTGGTACTATCAAACCAGCCCGACTTGGCACTGGTGCCACCTTGGGTCTGGGAACCATCCTGCGTATTGTGGGTTGTCAGGAGCCAGCCGAACACTCTCGGCCACAGACCCCAATTAAAAACAACGGCCCGTTTCACAGGCAAACAAAACTCAGCTGCCCCGCTTCTGGATGGGAGATTGCAGGAGGCACTTGGTGTAATCAAACCAGCCCGACTTGGCACTGGTGCCACCTTGGGTCTGGGAACCATCCTGCGTATCGTGGATTCTAAGGAGCCAGCCGGCCACTCCTAGCCACAGGCCCCCAAACAAAAACCTAGGCCTATTTCTCTGGCAAACAAAAGTAAGCTGCCCTGCTTCTGGATGGCAGATTGCAGGAGACACTTGGTACTATCAAACCAGCCCGACTTGGCACTGGTGCCACCTTGGATCTGGGAACCATGCTCTGTATCGTGGATATTCAGGGGCCAGCCGGCCACTCTCAGCCATATGTCCCCAAACAGAAACCTCGGCCCGTTTCTTTGGCAAACAAAACTCAACTGCCCCTCTTCTGGATGGCAAATTGCAGGATGAACTTGATACTAAAACCGCAGGCCGACTTGGTAGTGGTGCCACCTTGGGTCTGGGAACCATCCTGCGTATCGTGGGTTCAAAGGAGCCAGCCGGTCACTCCCAGCCACAGGCCCCCAAATACAAACAATGTCGCTTTTCCCTGGAAAACAAAACTCGCCTGCCAACTTTTTGATGGCAGATTGCAGGAGCCACTTGGTACTATCAAACCAGCCCAACTTGGCACTGGTGCCACCATGGGTCTGGTAACCATCCTGCCTATCGTAGCTTTCCAGGAGCCAGCCGGTCACTCCCAGCCATAGGTCCCCAGTCACAAACCTCGGCCCGTTTCCCTGGCAAACAAAAGTAAGCTACCCCGCTTCTGGATGGCAGATTGCAGGAGCCACTTGGTACTATCAAACCAGCCCAACTTGGCACTGGTGCCACCTTGGGTCTGGGAACCATGCTGCGTAACACAGATTCTAAGGCGCCAGTCGGCCACTACGAGCCACAAGCCCCCAAACACAAACAACGGCGCTATTCTCTGGCAAACAAAACTCAACTGCCCCTCTTCTGGATGGCAAATTGCAGGACGCACTTGGTACTATAAAAACAGCCCGACTTGGCACTGGTGCCCTCTTGGGTCTGGGAACCATCCTGCGTATCGAAATTTTAATGAGACAGCCGGCCACTCCCAGCCATATGCCCCCAAACACAACCCACGGCCCTTTTCTCTGGCAAACAAAACTCAACTGCACCGCTTCTGGATGGCAGATTGCAGGAGCCACTTGGTACTATCAAACCAGCCCAACTTGGCACTGGTGCCACCTTGGGTCTGGGAACCATCCTGCGTATTGTGGGTTGTCAGGAGCCAGCCGAACACTCTCGGCCACAGACCCCAATTAAAAACAACGGCCCGTTTCACAGGCAAACAAAACTCAGCTGCCCCGCTTCTGGATGGGAGATTGCAGGAGCCACTGGGTACTATGAAACCAGCCCTACTTGGCACTGATGCCACCTTGGGTCTGGGAACCATGCTGCGTATCATGGATTTTCAGGAGCCAGCCGGCCACTGCCAGCCACAGGCCCCGAAACACAAAAAACAGCCTTTTTCTCTGGCAAACAAAATTCAGCTGCCCCGCTTCTGGATGGCAGATTGCAGGAACCACTTGGTACTAACAAACCAGCCCGACTTGGCACTGATGCCACCTTGGGTCTGGGAACCATCCTGCGTATCGTGGATTCTAAGGAGCCAGCTGGCCACTCCCAGCCACAGGCCCCAAAACACACACAACGGTGCTTTTCCCTGGAAAACAAAACTCGCCTGCCAAACTTTTGATGGCAGATTGCAGGAGCCACTTGGTATTATCAAACCAGCCCAACTTGGCACTGGTGCCACCATGGGTCTGGTCACCATCCTGCCTATCGTAGCTTTTCAGGATCCAGCCAGCCACCCCCAGCCAGAGGCCCCCAGACAAATATTTCGGCCCGTTTCCCTGGCAAACAAAAGTAAGCTGCCCCGCTTCTGGATGGCAGATTGCAGGAGCCACTTGGTACCATCAAACCAGCCCAACTTGGCACTGGTGCCAACTCAGGTCTGGTCACCATCCTGCGTATCGTGGGTTCTAAGGAGCCAGCTGGCCACTCCCAGCCACAGGCACCCAAACACAAACAACGGCGCTTTTCCCTGGAAAACAAAACTCGCCTGCCAAGTTTTTGATGGCAGATTGCAGGAGCCACTTGGTACTATCAAACCAGCCCAACTTGGAGCTGGTGCCACCATGGGTCTGGTCACCATCCTGCCTATCGTAGCTTTTCAGGAGCCAGCCAGTCACTCCCAGCCATAGGCCCCCAGACACAAACCTCGGCCCGTTTCCCTGGCAAACAAAAGTAAGCTGCCCCGCTTCTGCATGGCAGATTGCAGGAGCTACTTAGTACTATCAAACCAGCCCGACTTGGCACTGGTGACACCTCTGGTCTGGGAACCATCCTGCCTATCGTGGATTTTCAGGGGCCAGCCGGCCACTCTCAGCCATATGCCCCAAAAACAAACCACGGCCCTTTTCTCTGGCAAACAAAACTCAACTGCCCCTCTTCTGGATGGCAAATTTTAGGACGCACTTTGTACTACGAAAACCGCCCGACGTGGCACTGGTGCCACCTTGTGTCAGGGAACCATCCTGCATATCGAGCTTTTTAAGGAGCCAGCCGGCCACGCCCAGCCATATACCCCCAAAAACAAACCACGGACCATTTCTCTTGGAAACAAAAATCCGCTGCCCCGCGTCTGGATGGCAGATTGCAGGAGCCACTTTGCACCATCAAACCAGCCCGACTTGGCACTGGTGCCACCTTGGGTCTGGGAACAATCCTGCATATCGTGGATTCTAAGGAGCCAGCCGGCCACTCCCTGCCACAGGCCCCCAAACACAAACAACGGCGCTTTTCCCTGGAAAACAAAACTCGCCTGCCAACTTTTTGATGGCAGATTGCAGGAGCCACTTGGTACTATCAAACCAGCCACCCTTGGCACTGGTGCCACCTCTGGTCTGGGAACCATCCTGCCTATCGTAGCTTTTCAGGAGCCAGCCGGTCACTCCCAGCCATAGACACCCAGACACAAACCTCGGCCCGTTTCCCTGGAAAACAAAAGTAAGTTACCCCGATTCTGGATGGCAGATTGCAGGAGCCACTTGGTACTATCAAATCAGCCCAACTTGGCACTGGTGCCACCATGGGTCTGGTAAACATCCTGCCTATCGTAGCTTTTCAGGAGCCAGCCGGTCACTCCCTGCCATAGGCCCCCGGACACAAACCTCGGCCCGTTTCCCTGGCAAACAAAAGTAAGCTGCCCCGCTTTTGGATGGCAGATTGCAGGATGCACTTGGTACTTACAAACCAGCCCGACTTGGCCCTGGTGCCACCTTGGCTCTGGGAACCATGCTGCGTAACGTAGATTCTACGAGGACAGGCGGCCACTCCCAGCCACAGGCCTCTAAACAAAAACAACGGCGCTTTTCCCTGGAAAACAAAACTCGCCTGCCAACTTCTTGATGGCAGATTGCAGGAGCCACTTGGTACTATCAAACCAGCCCAACTTGGCACTGGTGCCACCATGGGTCTGGTCACCATCCTGCCTATCGTAGCTTTTCAGGAGCCAGCCGCTCACTCCCAGCCATAGGCCCCCAGACAAATACCTCGGCACGTTTCCCTGGCAAACAAAAGTAGGCTGCCCCGCTTCTGGATGGCAAATTGCAGGACGCACTTGGTACTACGAAAACAGCCCGACTTGGCACTGATGCCACCTTGGGTCAGGGAACAATCCTGTGTATAGAGCTTTTTAAGGAGCCAGCCGGCCACGTCCAGTCATATACCCCCAAAAAAAAAACCACGGAACTTTTCTCCAGCAAACAAAAATCCGCTGCCCCGCGTCTGGATGGCAGATTGCAGGAGCTATTTAGTATTATCAAACCAGCCCGACTTGGCACTGGTGGCACCATGAGTCTGGTAACCATCCTGCCTATCGTAGCTTTTCAGTAGTCAGCCGGTCACTCCCAGCCATAGGCCCCCAGACAAATACCTCGGCCCGTTTCCCTGGGAAACAAAAGTAAGCTGTCCCGCTTCTGGATGGCAGATTGCAGGAGCCACTTGGTACTATCAAACCAGCCCAACTTGTTCCCAGACCCAAGGTGGCACCAGTGCCAAGTGGGGCTGGTTTGATGGTGCAACGTGGCTCCTGCAATCTGCCATCCAAAAGCGGGGCAGCTTACTTTTGTTTGCCAGGGAAACGGGCCGAGGTTTGTGTCTGGGGGTCTATGGCTGGGAGTGACCGGCTGGCTCCTGAAAAGCTACGATAGGCAGCATGGTTCCCAGACCAGAGGTGGCACCAGTGCCAAGTTGGGCTGGTTTGATAGTACCAAGTGGCTCCTGCAATCTGCCATCAAAAAGTTGGCAGGCGAGTTTTGTTTTCCAGGGAAAAGCGCCGTAGTTTTTGTTTGGGGGCCTGTGGCTCAGAGTGGCCGGGTGGCTGCTTAGAATCCACGATACGCAGGATGGTTCCCAGACCCAAGGTGGCACCAGTGCCAAGTCGGGCTGGTTTGACACAACCAAGTGGCTCCTGCAATCTGCCATCCAGAATCGGGGCAGCTTAATTTTGTTTGCCAGGGAAACGGTCCGAGGTTTGTGTCTGGGGGCCTATGGCTGGGAGTGACCGGCTGGCTCCTGAAATGCTACAATAGGCAGGATGGTTCCCAGACCCAGAGTGGCACCAGTGCCAAGTTGGGATGATTTGATAGTACCAAGTGGCTCCTGCAATCTGCCATCAAAATTTGGCAGGCGAATTTTGTTTTCCAGGGAAAAGCGCCGCTGTTTGTGTTTGGGGGCCTGTGGCTGGGAGTGGCCGGCTGGCTCCTTAGAATCCACGATATGCAGGATTGTTCCCAGACCCAAGGTGGCACCAGTGCCAAGTCGGGCTGGTTTGATGGTGCAAAGTGGCTCGTGCAATATGCCATACAGACGCGGGGCAGCGGATTTTTGTTTCCAAGAGAAATGGTCCGTGGTTTGTTCTTGGGGGTTTATGGCTGGGCGTGGCCGGCTGGCTCCTTAAAAAGCTCGATATGCAGGATGGTTCCCTGACACAGGGTGGCACCAGTGCCACGTCGGGCGGTTTTCGTAGTACAAAGTGCGTCCTAAAATTTGCCATCCAGAAGAGGGGCAGTTGAGTTTTGTTTGCCAGAGAAAAGGGCCGTGGTTTGTTTTTGGGGGCATATGGCTGAGAGTGGCCGGCTGGCTCCTGAAAAGCTACGATAGGCAGGATGTTTACCAGACCCATGGTGGCACCAGTGCCAAGTTGGGCTGATTTGATAGTACCAAGTGGCTCCTGCAATCTGCCATCCAGAATCGGGGTAGCTTACTTTTGTTTTCCAGGGAAACGGGCCGAGGTTTGTGTCTGGGGGTCTATGGTTGGGAGTGGCCGGCTGGCTCCTTAGAAACCACGATACGCAGCATGGTTCCCAGACAAGAGGTGCCACCAGTGCCAAGTTGGGCTGGTTTGATACTACCAAGTGGTTCCTGCAATCTTCCATCCAGAAGCGGGGCAGCTTACTTTTGTTTGCCAGGGAAACGGATCGTTGTTTGTGTTTGGGGGCCTATGGCTGGGACTGACCGGCTGGCTCCATAAAATCCACGATACGCAGGATGGTTCCCAGACCAGAGGTGGCACCAGTGCCAAGTCGGGCTGGTTTGATAGTACCAAGTGGCTCCTGCAATCTGCCATCCAGAAGCGGGGCAGCTTACTTTTGTTTGCCAGGGAAACGGGCCGAGGTTTGTGTCTCGGGGCCTATGGCAGGCAGTGACCGGCTGGCTCCTGAAAAGCTACGATAGGCAGGATGGTGACCAGACCCATGGTGGCACCAGTGCCAAGTTGGGCTGGTTTGATAGTACCAAGTGGCTCCTGCAATCTGCCATCAAAAAGTTGGCAGGCGAGTTTTGTTTTCCAGGGAAAAGCGCCGTTGTTTGTGTTTGGGGGCCTGTGGTTGGGAGTGGCCGGCTGGCTCCTTAGAAACCACGATACGCAGGATGGTTCCCAGACCAGTGGTGGCACCAGTGCCAAGTCGGGCTGGTTTGATAGTACCAAGTGGCTCCTGCAATCTGCCATCCAGAAGCGGGGCAGCTTACTTTTGTTTGCCACGGAAACGGGCCGTTGTTTGTCTTTGGGGGCCTGCGGCTGGGAGTGGCCGACTGGCTCCTTAGAATCCACGATACGCAGGATGGTTCCCAGACCAGAGGTGGCACCAGTGCCAAGTCGGGCTGGTTTGATAGTACCAAGTGGCTCCTGAAATCTGCCATCCAGAAGCGGGGCAGCTTAATTTCCTTTGCCAGGGAAACGGGCCGAGCTTTGTGTCTGGGGGCCTATGGCTGGGAGTGACCGGCTGGCTCCTGAAAAGTTACGATAGGCAGGATGGTGACCAGACCCATGGTGGCACCAGTGCCAAGTTGGGCTGATTTGATAGTACCAAGTGGCTCCTGCAATCTGCCATCAAAGCGTTGGTAGGCGAGTTTTGTTTTCCAGGGAAAAGCGCCGTTGTTTGTGTTTGGGGGCCTGTGGCTGTGAGTGGCCGGCTGGCTCCTTAGAATCCACGATACGCAGGATGGTTCCCAGACCCAAGGTGGCACCAGTGCCAAGTTGGGCTGGTTTGATAGTACCAAGTGGATCCTGCAATCTGCCATCCAGAAGCGGGGCAGCTTACTTTTGTTTGCCAGGGAAACGGGCCGAGGTTTTTGTATGGGGGCCTATGGCTGGGAGTGACCGGCTGGCTCCTGAAAAGCTACGATAGGCAGGATGGTGACCAGACCCATGGTGGCAGCAGTGCCAAGTTGGGCTGGTTTGATAGTACCAAGTGGCTCCTGCAATCTGCCATCAAAAAGTTGGCAGGCGAGTTTTGTTTTCCAGGGAAAAGCGCCGTTGTTTGTGTTTGGGTGCCTGTGGTGGGAGTGGCCGGCTGGCTCTTTAGAATCCACGATACGCAGGATGGTTCCCAGACCAGTGGTGGCACCAGTGCCAAGTCGGGCGGGTTTGATAGTAACAAGTGCGTCCTACAATCTGCCATCCAGAAGCGGGGCAGCTTACTTTTGTTTTCCAGGGAAACGGGCCGAGGTTTTTGTCTGGGGGCCTATGGCTGGGAGTGACCGGCTGGCTCGTGAAAAGCTACGATAGGCAGGATGGTGACCAGACCCATGGCGGCACCAGTGCCAAGTTGGGCTGGTTTGATAGTACCAAGTGGCTCCTGCAATCTGCCATCAAAAAGTTGGCAGGCGAGTTTTGTTTTCCAGGGAAAAGCGCCGTTGTTTGTGTTTGGGGGCCTGTGGCTGGGAGTGGCCGGCTGGCTCCTTAGAATCCACGATACGCAGGATGGTTCCCAGACCAGAGGTGGCACCAGTGCCAAGTCGGGCTGGTTTGATAGTACCAAGTGGCTCCTGCAATCTGCCATCCAGAAGCGGGGCAGCTTACTTTTGTTTGCCAGGGAAACGGGCCGAGCTTTGTGTCTGGGGGCCTATGGCTGGGAGTGAGCGGCTGGCTCCTGAAAAGCTACGATAGGCAGGATGGTGACCAGACCCATGGTGGCACCAGTGCCAAGTTGGGCTGGTTTGATAGTACCAAGTGGCTCCTGCAATCTGCCATCAAGAAGTTGGCAGGCGAGTTTTGTTTTCCAGGGAAAAGCGCCGTTGTTTGTGTTTGGGGGCCTGTGGTTGGGAGTGGCCGGCTGGCTCCTTAGAAACCACGATACGCAGGATGGTTCCCAGACCAGAGGTGGCACCAGTGCCAAGTCGGGCTGGTTTGATAGTACCAAGTGGCTCCTGCAATCTGCCATCCAGAAGCGGGGCAGCTTACTTTTGTTTGCCACGGAAACGGGCCGTTGTTTGTGTTTGGGGGCCTGTGGCTGGGAGTGGCCGACTGGCTCCTTAGAATCCACGATACGCAGGATGGTTCCCAGACCAGAGGTGGCACCAGTGCCAAGTCGGGCTGGTTTGATAGTACCAAGTGGCTCCTGCAATCTGCCATCCAGAAGCGGGGCAGCTTAATTTTCTTTGCCAGGGAAACGGGCCGAGATTTGTGTCTGGGGGCCTATGGCTGGGAGTGACCGGCTGGCTCCTGAAAAGTTACGATAGGCAGGATGGTGACCAGACCCATGGTGGCACGAGTGCCAAGTTGGGCTGATTTGATAGTACCAAGTGGCTCCTGCAATCTGCCATCAAAACGTTGGTAGGCAAGTTTTGTTTTCCAGGGAAAAGCGCCGTTGTTTGTGTTTGGGGGCCTGTGGCTGTGAGTGGCCGGCTGGCTCCTTAGAATCCACGATACGCAGGATGGTTCCCAGACTTGTCGTGGCACCAGTGCCAAGTCCGGCTGGTTTGATAGTACCAAGTGGATCCTGCAATCTGCCATCCAGAAGCGGGGCAGCTTACTTTTGTTTGCCAGGGAAACGGGCCGAGGTTTTTGTCTGGGGGCCTATGGCTGGGAGTGACTGGCTGGCTCCTGAAAAGCTACGATAGGCAGGATGGTGACCAGACCCATGGTGGCAGCAGTGCCAAGTTGGGCTGGTTTGATAGTACCAAGTGGCTCCTGCAATCTGCCATCAAAAAGTTGGCAGGCGAGTTTTGTTTTCCAGGGAAAAGCGCCGTTGTTTGTGTTTGGGTGCCTGTGGCTGGGAGTGGCCGGCTGGCTCTTTAGAATCCACGATACGCAGGATGGTTCCCAGACCAGTGGTGGCACCAGTGCCAAGTCGGGCGGGTTTGATAGTAACAAGTGCGTCCTACAATCTGCCATCCAGAAGCGGGGCAGCTTACTTTTGTTTTCCAGGGAAACGGGCCGAGGTTTTTGTCTGGGGGCCTATGGCTGGGAGTGACCGGCTGGCTCGTGAAAAGCTACGATAGGCAGGATGGTGACCAGACCCATGGCGGCACCAGTGCCAAGTTGGGCTGGTTTGATAGTACCAAGTGGCTCCTGCAATCTGCCATCAAAAAGTTGGCAGGCGAGTTTTGTTTTCCAGGGAAAAGCGCCGTTGTTTGTGTTTGGGGGCCTGTGGCTGGGAGTGGCCGGCTGGCTCCTTAGAATCCACGATACGCAGGATGGTTCCCAGACCAGAGGTGGCACCAGTGCCAAGTCGGGCTGGTTTGATAGTACCAAGTGGCTCCTGCAATCTGCCATCCAGAAGCGGGGCAGCTTACTTTTGTTTGCCAGGGAAACGGGCAGAGCTTTGTGTCTGGGGGCCTATGGCTGGGAGTGACCGGCTGGCTCCTGAAAAGCTACGATAGGCAGGATGGTGACCAGACCCATGGTGGCACCAGTGCCAAGTTGGGCTGATTTCAAAGTACCAAGTGGCTCCTGCAATCTGCCATCAAAAAGTTGGCAGGCAAGTTTTCTTTACCAGGGATAAGCGCCGTTGTTTTTGTTTGGGGGCCTATGGCTGGGAGTGGCCGGCTGGCTCCTTAGAATCCACGATACGCAGGATGGTTCCTAGACTTGACGTGGCACCAGTGCCAAGTTGGGCTGGTTTGATAGTACCAAGTGCGTCCTGCAATCTGCCATCCAGAAGTGGGGTAGCTAACTTTTGTTTGCCAGGGAAACGGGCCGAGGTTTGTGTCTCGGGGCATATGGCTGGGAGTGACCGGCTGGCTCCTGAAAAGCTACGATAGGCAGGATGGTGACCAGACCCATGGTGGCACCAGTGCCAAGTTGGGCTGGTTTGATAGTACCAAGTGGCTCCTGCAATCTGCCATCAAAAAGTTGGCAGGCGAGTTTGTTATCCAGGGAAAAGCGCCGTTGTTTGTGCCTGGGGCCCTATCGCCTGGAGTGGACGGATGGCTAATTAGAATCCACGATACACAGGATGGTTCCCAGACCCATGGTGGCACCAGTGCCAAGTTGGGCTGGTTTGATAGTACCAAGTGGTTCCTGCAATCTGCCATCCAGAAGCGGGGCAGCTTACTTTTGTTTGCCAGGGAAACGGTCCGAGGATTGTGTCTGGGGGCCTATGGCTGGGAGTGACCGGCTGGCTCGTGAAAAGCTACGATAGGCAGGATGGTGACCAGACCCATGACGGCACCAGTGCCAAGTTGGGCTGGTTTGATAGTACCAAGTGGCTCCTGCAATCTGCCATCAAGAAGTTGGCAGGCGAGTTTTGTTTTCCAGGGAAAAGCGCCGTTGTTTGTGTTTGGGGGCCTGTGGCTGGGAGTGGCCGGCTGGCTCCTTAGAATCCACGATACTCAGCATGGTTCCCAGACCAAAGGTGGCACCAGTGCCAAGTTGGGCTGGTTGGATAGTACCAAGTGGTTCCTGCAATCTGCCATCCAGAAGCGGGGCAGCTTACTTTTGTTGGCCAGGGAAACGGGCCGAGGTTTGTGTCTGGGGGCCTATGGCTGGGAGTGACCGGCTGGCTCCTGAAAAGCTACGATAGGCAGGATGGTTACCAGACCCATGGTGGCACCAGTGGCAAGTTGGGCTGATTTGATTGTACCAAGTGGCTCCTGCAATCTGCCATCAAAAAGTTGGCAGGCGAATTTTGTTTTCCAGGGAAAAGCGCCGTTGTTTGTGTTTGGGGGCCTGTGGCAGGGAGTGGCCGGCTGGCTCCTGAAAAGCTACGATAGGCAGGATGGTGACGAGACCCATGGTGGCACCAGTGCCAAGTTGGGTTGGTTTGATAGTACCAAGTGGCTCCGGCAATCTGCCATCAAAAAGTTGGCAGACGAGTTTTGTTTTCAAGGGAAAAGCGCCGTTGTTTGTGTTTGGGGGCCTGTGGCTGGGAGTGGCCGGCTGGCTGCTTAGAATCTACCATACGCAGGATGGTTCCCAGACCAGAGGTGGCACCAGTGCCAAGTCGGGCTGGTTTGATAGTACCAAGTGCGTCCTGCAATCTGCCATCCAGAAGCGGGGTAGCTTACTATTGTTTGTCAGGGAAACGGGCCGAGCTTTGTGTCTGTGGGCCTACGGCTGGGAGTGACCGGCTGGCTCCTGAAAAGCTACGATAGGCAGGATGGTGACCAGACCCATGGTGGAACCAGTGCCAAGTTGGGCTGGTTTGATAGTACCAAGTGGCTCCTGCAATCTGCCATCAAAAATTTGGCAGGCAAGTTTTGTTTTCCAGGGAAAAGTGCCGTTGTTTTGTTTGGGGGCCTATGGCTGGGAGTGGCCGGCTGGCTCCTTAGAATCCACGATACGCAGGATGGTTCCCAGACCTGAGGTGGCACCAGTGCCAAGTTGGGCTGGTTTGATAGTACCAAGTGCGTCCTGCAATCTGCCATCCAGAAGCGGGGTAGCTTACTTTTGTTTGCCAGGGAAACGGGCCGAGGTTTGTGTCTCGGGGCCTATGGCTGGGAGTGACCGGCTGGCTCCTGAAAAGCTACGATAGGCAGGATGGTGACCAGACCCATGGTGGCACCAGTGCCAAGTTGGGCTGGTTTGATAGTACCAAGTGGCTCCTGCAATCTGCCATCAAAAACTTGGCAGGCGAGTTTGTTATCCAGGGAAAAGCGCCGTTGTTTTTGTTTGGGGGCCTGTGGCTGGGAGTGGCCGGCTGGCTCCTTAGAATCCATGATACGCAGGATGGTTCCCAGACCAGAGGTGGCACCAGTGCCAAGTCGGGCTGGTTTGATGGTGAAAAGTGGCTCCTGCAATCTGCCATCCAGAAGCGGGGCAGCTTACTTTTGTTTGCCAGGGAAACGGGCCGAGGTTTGTGTCTGGGGGTTTATGGCTGGGAGTGACCGGCTGGCTCCTGAAAAGCTACGATAGGCAGGATGGTGACCAGACCCATGGTGGCACCAGTGTCAAGGTGGGCTGGTTTGATAGTACCAAGTGGCTCCGGCAGTCTGCCATCAAAATTTGGCAGGCGAGTTTTGTTTTCCAGGGAAAAGCGCCGTTGTTTTTGTTTGGGGGCCTGTGGGTGGGAGTGGCCGGATGGCTAATTAGAATCCACGATACGCAGGATGGTTCCCAGACCAGAGGTGGCACCAGTGCCAAGTCGGGCTAGTTTGATGGTGCAAAGTGGCTCCTGCAATCTGCCATCCAGAAGCGGGGCAGCTTGCTTTTGTTTGCCAGGGAAACGGGCCGAGGTTTGTGTCTGGGGGCCTATGGCTGGGAGTGACCGGCTGGCTCCTGAAAAGCTATGATAGGCAGGATGGTGACCAGACCCAAGGTGGCACCAGTGCCAAGTTGGGCTGGTTTGATAGTACCAAGTGGCTCCTGCAATCTGCCATCAAAAACTTGGCAGGCGAGTTTTGTTTTCCAGGGAAAAGCGCCGTTGTTTGTGTTTGGGGGCCTGTGGCTGGGAGTGGCCGGCTGGTTGCTTAGAATCCACGATACGCAGGATGGTTCCCAGACGTGAGGCGGCGCCAGTGCCAAGTCGGGCTGGTTTGATACTACCAAGTGGCTCCTGCAATCTGCCATCCAGAAGCGGGACAGCTTACTTTTGCTTGCCAGGGAAACGGGCCGAGCTTTGGGTCTGGGCGCCTATGGCTGGGAGTGACCGGCTGGCTCCTGAAAAGCTACGATAGGCAGGATGGTGACCAGACCCATGGTGGCACCAGTGCCAAGTTGGGCTGGTTTGATAGTACCAAGTGGCTCCTGCAATCTGCCATCAAAAATTGGCAGGCGAGTTTTGTTTTCCAGGGAAAAGCGCCGTTGTTTGTGTTTAGGGGCCTGTGGGTGGGAGTGGCCGGATGGCTAATTAGAATCCACGATACGCAGCATGGTTCCCAGACCTGAGGTGGCACCAGTGCCAAGTCGGGCTAGTTGGATGGTGCAAAGTGGCTCCTGCCATCTGCCATCCAGAAGCGGGGTAGCTTACTTTTCTTTGCCAGGGAAACGGGCCGAGGTTTTTCTCTGGGGGCCTATGGCTGGGAGTGACCGGGTGGCGCCTGAACAGCTACGATAGGCAGGATGGTGACCAGACCCATGGTGGCACCAGTGCCAAGTTGGGCTGGTTTGATAGTACCAAGTGGCTCCTGCAATCTGCCATCAAAATGTTGGCAGGCGAGTTTTGTTTTCCAGGGAAAAGCGCTGTTGTTTGTGTTTGGGTGCCTGTGGCTGGGAGTGACCGGCTGGCTCCTTAGAATCCACGATACGCAGGATGGTTCCCAGACCAGAGGTGGCACCAGTGCCAAGTCGGGCTGGTTTGATAGTACCAAGTGGTTCATGCAATCTGCCATCCAGAAGCGGGGCAGCTTAATTTTGTTTGCCAGGGAAACGGGCCGAGCTTTGTGTCTGGGCGCCTATGGCTGGGAGTGACCTGCTAGGTACTGAAAAGCTACGATAGGCAGGATGGTGACCACATCCATGGTGGCACCAGTGCCAAGTTGGGCTGGTTTGATAGTACCAAGTGGCTCCTGCAATCCGCCATCAAAAAGTTGGCAGGCGAGTATTGTTTTCCAGGGAAAAGCGCCGTTGTTTGTGTTTGGGTGCCTGTGGCAGGGAGTGGCCGGCTGGCTCCTTAGAATCCACGATACGCAGGATGGTTCCCAGACCCAAGGTGGCACCAGTGCCAAGTTGGGCTGGTTTGATACTACCAAGTGCGTCCTGCAATCTGCCATCCAGAAGCGGGGTAGCTTACTTTTTTTTGCCAGGGAAACGGGCCGAGGTTTTTGTCTCGGGGTATAAGGCTGGGGGTGACCGGCTGGCTCCTGAAAAGCTACGATAGGCAGGATGGTGACCAGACCCATGGTGGCACCAGTGCCAAGTTGGGCTGGTTTGATAGTACCAAGTGGCTCCTGCAATCTGCCATCAAAAATTTGGCAGGCGAGTTTTGTTTTCCAGGGAAAAGCGCCGTTGTTTGTGTTTGGGGGCCTGTGGCTGGGAGTGGCCGGCTGGCTAATTAGAATCCACGATACGCAGGATGGTTCCCAGACCAGAGGTGACCCCAGTGACAAGTCGGGCTGGTTTGATACTACCAAGTGCGTCCTGCAATCTGCCATCCAGAAGCGGGGTAGCTTACTATTGTTTGCCAGGGAAACGGGCCGAGGTGTTTGTCTCGGCGCCTGTGGCTGGGGGTGACCGGCTGGCTCCTGAAAAGCTACGATAGGCAGGATGGTGACCAGACCCATGGTGGCACCAGTGCCAAGTTGGGCTGGTTTGATAGTATCAAGTGGCTCCTGCAATCCGCCATCAAAAAGTTGGCAGGCGAGTTTTGTTTTCCAGGGAAAAGCGCCGTTGTTTGTGTTTGAGTGCCTGTGGCAGGGAGTGGCCGGCTGGCTCCTTAGAATCCACGATACGCAGGATGGTTCCCAGACCCAAGGTGGCACCAGTGCCAAGTTGGGCTGGTTTGATACTACGAAGTGCGTCCTGCAATCTGCCATCCAGAAGCGGGGCAGCTTACTTTTGTTTGCCAGGGAAACGGGCCGAGCTTTGTGTCTGGGGGCCTATGGCTGGGAGTGACCGGCTGGCTCCTGAAAAGCTACGATAGGCAGGATGGTGACCAGACCCATGGTGGCACCAGTGCCAAGTTGGGCTGATTTGATAGTAGCAAGTGGCTCCTGCAATCTGCCATCAAAATGTTGGCAGGCGAGTTTTGTTTTCCAGGGAAAAGCGCCGTTGTTTGTGTTTGGGGGCCTGTGGCTGGGAGTGACCGGCTGGCTCCTTAGAATCCACGATACGCCGGATGGTTCCCAGACCCAAGGTGGCACCAGTGCCAAGTTGGGCTGGTTTGATAGTACCAAGTTATTCCTGCAATCTGCCATCCAGAAGCGGGGCAGCTTACTTTTGTTTTCCAGGGAAAAGGGCCGAGGTTTTTCTCTGGGGGCCTATGGCTGGGAGTGACCGGCTGGCGCCTGAACAGCTACGATAGGCAGGATGGTTCCAAGACCCATGGTGGCACCAGTGCCATGTTCGGCTGATTTGATAGTACCAAGTGGCTGCTGCAATCTGCCATCAAAATGTTGGCAGGCGAGTTTTGTTTTCCAGGGAAAAGCGCCGTTGTTTGTGTTTGGGGGCCTGTGGCTGGGAGTGGCCAGCTTGCTAATTGGAATCCACGATACGCAGGATGGTTCCCAGACCAGAGGTGGCACCAGTGCCAAGTCGGGCTGGTTTGATAGTACCAAGTGCGTCCTGCAATCTGCCATCCACAAGCGGCGCCGCTTAGTTTTGTTTGCCTCGGAAACGGGCCGAGGTTTGTGTCTGGGGGCCTATGGCTGGGAGTGACCGGCTAGGTCCTGAAAATCTACGATAGGCAGGATGGTGACCAGACCCATGGTGGCACCAGTGCCAAGTTGGGCTGGTTTGATAGTACCAAGTTGCTCCGGCAATCTGCCATCAAAATTTGGCAGGCGAGTTTTGTTTTCCAGGGAAAAGCGCCGCTGTTTCTGTTTGAGGGCCTGTGGCTGGGAGTGTCCGGCTGGCTCCTTAGAATCCACGATACGCAGGATGGTTCCCAGACCTGAGGTGGCACCAGTGCCAAGTCGGGCTAGTTTGATGGTGCAAAGTGGCTCCTGCAATCTGCCATCCAGAAGCGGGGCAGCTTACTTTTTTTTGCCAGGGAAACGGGCCGAGGTTTGTGTCTGGGGTCTATGGCTGGGAGTGACCGGCTGGCTCCTGAAAAGCTACGATAGGCAGGATGGTGACCAGACCCATGGTGGCACCAGTGCCAAGTTGGGCTGGTTTGATAGTACCAAGTGGCTCCGGCAATCTGCCATCAAAAAGTTGGCAGGCGAGTTTTGTTTTCCAGGGAAAAGCGCCGATGTTTGTGTTTGGGGGCCTGTGGCTGGGAGTGGCCGGCTGGCTCCTTAGAATCCACGATACGCAGGATGGTTCCCAGACCTGAGGTAGCACCAGTGCCAAGTCGGGCTGGTTTGATAGTACCAAGTGCGTCCTGCAATCTGCCATCCAGAAGCGGGGCAGCTTACTTTTGTTTGCCAGGGAAACGGGCCGAGGTTTGTGTCTGGGGGCCTATGGCAGGGAGTGACCGGCTGGCTCCTGAAAAGCTACGATAGGCAGGATGGTGACCAGACCCATGGTGGCACCAGTGCCAAGTTGGGCTGGTTTGATAGTACCAAGTGGCTCCTGCAATCTGCCATCAAAAGTTGGCAGGCGAGTTTTGTTTTCCAGGGAAAAGCGCCGTTGTTTGTGTTTGGGGGCCTGTGGCTGGGAGTGGCCGGCTGGCTCCTTAGAATCCACAATACGCAGGATGGTTCCCTGACCTGAGGTGGCACCAGTGATAAGTTGGGCTGGTTTGATAGTACCAAGTGCGTCCTGCAATCTGCCATCCAGAAGCGGGGTAGCTTACTTTTGTTTGCCAGGGAAACGGGCCGAGCTTTGTGTCTGGGGGCCTATGGCTGGGAGTGACCGGCTGGCTCCTGAAAAGCTACGATAGGCAGGATGGTGACCAGACCCATGGTGGCACCAGAGCCATGTTCGGCTGATTTCAAAGTACAAAGTGGCTCCTGCAATCTGCCATCAAAAGTCAGCAGGCAAGCTTTGTTTTCCAGGGAAAAGCGCCGTTGTTTGTGTCTGCGGGCCTGTGGCTGGAGTGGCCGGCTGGCTCCTTTAAACACACGATACGCCGGATGGTTCCCAGACCCAAGGTGGCACCAGTGCCAAGTTGGGCTGGTTTGATAGTACCAAGTGGTTCCTGCAATCTGCAATCAAAATGTTGGCAGGCGAGTTTTGTTTTCCAGGGAAAAGCGCCGATGTTTTTTTTTGGGGGCCTGTGGCTGGGAGTGGCCGGCTGGCTCCTTAGAATCCAAGATACGCAGGATGGTTCCCAGACCAGAGGTGGCACCAGTACCAAGTCGGGCTGGTTTGATAATAACAAGTGGATCCTGAAATCTGCCATCCAGAAGCGGGGCAGCTTACTTTTGTTTGCCAGGGAAACGGGCAGAGCTTTGTGTCTGGGGGCCTATGGCTGGGAGTGACCGGCTGGCTCCTGAAAAGCTACGATAGGCAGGAAGGTGACCAGACCCATGGTGTCATCAGTGCCAAGTTGGGCTGGTTTGATAGTACCAAGTGGCTCCTGCAATCTGCCATCAAAAAGTTGGCAGGCGAGTTTTGTTTTCCAGGGAAAAGCGCCGTTGTTTGTGTTTGGGGGCCTGTGGCTGGGAGTGGCCGTCTTGCTAATTGGAATCCACGATACGCAGGAGGGTTCCCAGACCTGAGGTGGCACCAGTGACAAGTCGGGCCAGTTTGATGGTGCAAAGTGGCTCCTGCAATCTGCCATCCAGAAGCGGGGCAGCTTACTTTTGTTTGCCAGGGAAACGGGCCGAGGTTTGTGTCTGGGTTCCTATGGCTGGGAGTGACCGGCTGGCACCTGAAAAGCTACGATAGGCAGGATGGTGACCAGATCCATGGTGGCACCAGTGCCAAGTTGGGCTGATTTGATAGTACCAAGTGGCTCCTGCAATCTGCCATCAAAAATTTGGCAGGCGAGTTTTGTTTTCCAGGGAAAAGCGCCGTTGTTTGTATTTGGGGGCCTGTGGCTGGGAGTGGCCGGCTGGCTCCTTAGAATCCACGATACGCAGGATGGTTCCCAGACCCAAGGTGGCACCATTTCCAAGTTGGGCTGGTTTGATAGTACCAAGTGCGTACTGCAATCTGCCATCCAGAAGCGGGGCAGCTTACTTTTGTTTGCCAGGGAAACGGGCCGAGGTTTTTGTCTGGGGGCCTATGGCTGGGAGTGACCGGCTGGCTCCTGAAAAGCTACGATAGGCAGGATGGTAACCAGACCCATGGTGGCACCAGTGCCAAGTTGGGCTGATTTGATAGTACCAAGTGGCTCCTGCAATCTGCCATCAAAAAGTTGGCAGGCGAGTTTTGTTTTCCAGGGAAAAGCGCCGTTGTTTGTGTTTGGGGGCCTGTGGCTGGGAGTGGCCAGCTGGCTCCTTAGAATCCACGATACGCAGGATGGTTCCCAGACCCAAGGTGGCACCAGTGCCAAGTTGGGCTGGTTTGATAGTACCAAGTGTCTCTTGCAATCTGCCATCCAGAAGCAGGGCAGCTTACTTTTGTTTGCCAGAGAAATAGGCCTAGGTTTTTGTTTAGGGGCCTGTGGCTAGGAGTGGCCGGCTGGCTCCTAAGAATCCACGATACGCAGGATGTTTCCCAGACCCAAGGTGGCACCAGTGCCAAGTCGGGCTGGTTTGATAGTACCAAGTGGCTCCTGCAAACTCCATCAAAAAGTTGGCAGGCGTGTTTTGTTTTCCAGGGAACAGCGCCGTTGATTTTGTTTGGGGGCCTGTGGCTCAGAGTGGCCGGGTGGCTCCTTAGAATCCACGATACGCAGGATGGTTCCCAGACCCAAGGTGGCACCAGTGCCAAGTCGGGCTGGTTTGATAGTACCAAGTGTCTCCTGCAATCTGCCATCCAGAAGCGGGGCAGCTGAGTTTTGTTTGCGAGAAAAAAGGGCCGTGGTTTTTGTTGGGGGCCTGTGGCTGGGAGTAGCCGGCTGGCTCCTTAAAATGCACGATACGCCGCATGGTAACCAGACGCAAGGTGGCACCAGTGCCAAGTCAGGCTGTTTTTGTAGTACCCAGTGGCTCCTGCAATTTGCCATCCAGAAGCGGGGCAGTTGAATTTTGTTTGCTAGAGAAAAGGGCTGTGGTTTGTGTTTGGGGGCCTATGGCTGAGAGTGGCCGGCTGGCCCCTGAAAATCAACGATAGGCAGGATGGTGCCCAGATCCAAGGTGGCACCAGTGCCAAGTAAGGCTGGTTGTATGGTTCAAAGTAACTCCTGCAATCTGCCATCCAGAAGCGGGACAGCTGAGTTTTTTTTGCCAGAGAAAAGGTCCATGGTTTCTTTTTGGGGCATACGGCTGGGAATTGCCGGCTGGCTCCTTAAAATGCTCGATACGCAGGATGGTTCCCAGAGCCAAGGTGGCACCACTGCCAAGTCGGGCTCTTTTTGTAGTACCAAGTGCGTCCTGCAATTTGCCATCCAGAAGAGGGGCAGTTGAGTTTTGTTTGCCAGAGAAAAGGGCCGTTGTTTGTGTTTGGGGGCCTGTGGCTGGGAGTGTTCGGCTGGTTCCTGAATATGTACGATACGCAGGATTGTTCCCAGATCCAAGGTGGCAGCAGTGCCATGTTGTGCTGGTGTGATAGTCCCAAGTGGCTCCTGCAATCTGCCATCCAGAAGTGGGGCAGCTGATTTTTGTTTGCCAGAGAAAAGGTCCGTGGTTTGTTTTTGGGGGCATATGGCTGAGAGTGGCCGGCTGGCCCCTGAAAATCCACGATACACAGGATGGTTCCCAGATCCAAGGTGGCACCTGTGCCAAGTCGGGCTGATTTGATAGTACTAAGTAGCTCCTGCAATCTGCCATCCAGAAGCGGGGCAGCTTACTTTTGTTTGCCAGGGAAACGGGCCGAGGTTTGTGTTTGGGGGCCTATGGCTGAGAGTGACCGGCTGGCTCCTGAAAAGCTACGATAGGCAGGATGGTGACCAGACCCATGGTGGCACCAGTGCCAAGTTGGGCTGGTTTGATAGTACCAAGTGGTTCCTGCAATCTGCCATCCAGAAGCAGGGCAGCTGAGTTTTGTTTGCCAGAGAAAAGGGCCTTGGTTTGTGTTTGGGGGCATATGGCTGGGTGTGGCCAGCTGGCTCCTTAAAATGCACGATATGCAACATGGCTCCCAGACCCAAGGTGGCACAAGTGCCAAGTTGGGCTGGTTTGATAGTACCAAGTGGCTCCTGCAATCTTCCATGATCACGTGGAGAAATACTTTCTGGTTTCAGCCTCATGCTCTTTCTTCTCTCCCTCAACTTCTCTATCACCTCTCATCTGGTTCACATGCGCTGTCTTCAAGGTCCACAGGCTACTTTTCACAGAATCTTCTGGCCTGATGAAGTAAGGATGATGAATAGAACAGAGCTGGGATCTATTTTCCAGTTTGGATAAAATGCATTCTGCACACAAATCCAAGGAGAACGGGCTGCCCCGATGCCCAGAAAATCTTTCACTCCTGCTAGTGTTCTATGTCAACCGCAACTTAGTCTGAAAGAAAAGCTTTTTCTCTGAGAGCATCTGAGAGGTTTGCATGAAGCACTGATATCTGACATATGCAATTTTGAATAGGAGAGGAAAAAGAAAATGGCAAGGAGTTTTTAATTTTAGTGGTTTCAATTTTAATTTCCGTGCACTTTTTCAAAACTTGTCAGCTCAAATGCCCATCAACATCTTTTAGTCATCTGTAAGTCAGTATTCATATAAAATGTGCTTCAAATCCAAAGAATTTCAAATTTGCACTCCAAGCTTCTATGCCTAGATTTATGATTTCCTACACATATTAGATGAAAGGAAGGCCTTTTTTACTGTGGGAGTGCTGGAACACTGGAACAGGTTGCCCAGAGAAGTTGTGGGTGTCCCATCCCTGAAAGTATTCAAGGTCACCCTGGACGGGGCTTGGAGCAGCAACAAAGGAGAAGCTTGATGGTAGAGAAACAAAGTTGGACTATAGAAGAAACTCGGATTGAAGTATAGGATCAAGTTTTCTCTCAGCTCTTGGGGTAAATTCAAAGTTGTACAAAATGACATTTATCTGTGCTATTCACTACTGTAACAGAAAGTTTCATGAAAACTGTACAGAAGATAGTAAATTTTAAAAGAGATAAGAATTACAGCATAAAATCCATGGGATAGGTTACAACATGAGACACTCTCTAAGAGAAAATCTCTGTGTTTCAGCACTTCATCGGGGTAAGATTTCATGAAGTGCCAAAGAAGGCGGCAAAATATCATTCGGGACATTATTTACTGGAATTCAGCCTGGCCATTAGTAGGAACTGCCTTTGAACATATCATGTAGATATACCACACACACTTTCCCTTCACTGAAAAATTACTGTTTACAACAAATAAGCAATTGACAATCAAAATTGATTGAAAGCATCTTAAACATGTCAAGTATTTCATTGTAGATGATCTGTGATCCAAATGCTTCTTCCACCTTCGAGAGGGACAGAAGAATTCTTCCATATCATGATGGTTTAAAATTGTATCAACCAATGTTTTCTGCTGAAAAGATATCATCTATTTTTTTCTATTTTTGGAAGAAAATATTCCTAGACATACAACAGGTGAGAACTAAGTAATTTTAAAGAAACAAATGAAATGAAAATATTCTGTAAATAGAATGAAATGAAAAGCTGTGTTTTAAATAGGAGCTAAATATTAAACAGAATTTTTGTACCAGGCATTTGAATTACTGCACCAGCTCTTTTGCCCATCAAGAGAGGCATTTAGCATTTCAGTCTTTTCCAAGGTGTTCATGATCTGCTATGCTGATCTCTGTGTGTGCCTAGGTGTGTGTGGAGGGGGGGGCATATGAAGGGGAGTGTGTATGTTTGCTTTACAATTGTTGTGGCAGATTCATGCCTCAGCTCCACATTTTGTTTTAAAAAGGTCACACCGAGTGGATATGAAGTTTACTATCAACAAGAGATCGATTCCCAAATCATCCATTTGACTCTCCCTTATAAATCATGTGCTTTGTTGCATATTTTATCAAATATACTTTCAAGCCAGATGGAGGAAGGAGGATGTGGGAATCCCTCCACCATCTTGCAACTTTTATGTAAGTAGGTTTTCAAGAAAATCATCATTTCTCTTTTAAATATGTCTGGAACAGGCATGATGGTAGTGTCAACCTGTTGGAGTTTTTGTTGCTGGAAGAAGTTGTACAAAAGGATTGGTTTTTACATTGACCAGTTACTGAATCAAGCGCAGGAATACATTGGAAATTTAGCTGGGGGTTCCTTTTCCCAGCAGACTACTTCTAGAACGAGCTTGTACACTGAAGCTGACTCTTTTGCTCTCTTTTTGTTTCTTTCCTATTTTCTTGGCTTCTTTGCCACTATCTAGACAATTTTGGAACTTTGTTCCCAACTAAAATGGTTTCAATAGTCTGATTGTGATCATACATTTTTACAAGGAATTTTTAAAATCTTTCCTCGAGTCCAGAAAGTCAAGGACTTAGATCTTTTTCTTCCCTTATCAATATTGCCATGAAATTGATAAATAAAGACCAACTCTTTATTTTTGTTTTTAACCCACGTAGATAATTCCCATCCATTAATCCATTTTGTGGACCAATAGCTGCCATTCTGATGGAAGCTGTCACTTCTTAACAATAGGCATTCTGTGACTATGTTGACAGCACTTTGGGTGAAGATCCTAACTGGTCTTAGATATACATAGGGAGAAATTTGCTCAGCCAGTGTCAGTCTTAAGCATGCGTATCAGAAGATCTTTCTAGAGCTGGGAATTTTCCCATGAAAGGGATTCAGTTAGGGAAGAGACACTTGTGCCAGAGTTTTACATTCTTCTTGAACACTGCTTAAGGAACTTAGATGCCATGTCCATTTGGATCTCTGTCTGCACAGAACTTTGTCATGCCAGTGCTTTGAAATGCATCTTGAAGAGAATTCACTAGCACAGAATGAAAGAGAGTGGAAGGGGTTGGTGGGGCTAACCAGGCCCAACCCCCCTGCCTAAACCAGGATACCTAGAGCCTCTTGCCCAGGATTCTATCTGGGTGTACTTTTAATGTCTTCAAAGATCCAGGCTCCACAATCTTTCTGGGCAGTCTGTGCCGTGGTTCAGTCACCCTGACAGTAAAGAAACATTTACTGATGTTCAAAGGCAATCTCCTGTATTTCAGTGTGTGCCCACTGCCTCTTGTCTTTTCCCTCAGCATCACTGAAAAGACACTGATTCCCTCCCCTTTGCACTATTGCTTCCATATGTATGTGTGATGCCATGTAGAGGTATGTCAAAAACCTCCCTGAAGCCCAGGCAGATAATATTCCCTTCATCTACCAGTCAAGTTGATTCATCAGAGGAGTTTAAAGTGATGTTCAGCATGAAATTCCCCTGAAAAATCATGCTAACTACATTATTTGGTCATCTGTCATGTGCCTGGCAAGGATTTCCAGGAAGAGCTGCTTCATCAACTTCCTGGGGATAAAAAAGAGGCTGGCTGGTTTGTACTATGGCGAGTCCTCTTAATTGCCTTTTTTGAAGATGGGTGTCATTTGCTAACATCCACTCTTTAGCCTCTCTTGTCGTCTACATCTTAGCAAAACGCTTTTCCACTATGTCTGGCTAGGAAAAACTGTGCCAGCACAGAAAACATCTCCCATCGTGTTCTAGAAGTTGCACGGATGTCTGCCAAGTGTTTGGCAGGAAGAAAAGAAAAGTTGTCCAAAACAGCTTCCAATCGAATGTTCCTGTGATTGGAAAAGTCAGGAGAGTGCAAAGGTACTGTTTTCTATCAGTTGGCAAGGTGCGCACACAATCCCAGTGTTGTACAGCTTGCTTCTTCACCTTCCCGAAGCTGCCGCTCTCGCCGGCTGCCGGAGCCCAAGAAGCGGCTTCTTCGCGCAAAGACGATTGTGCCGCTCACAGGGCTCTCCTTAGCGCGGCTTCTGCCGAAAGACGCCCGGCAGCGGCTCTTACCTCCGGAGAGCATCCTACCTTCGTCTTTAGCTCCTCTTCTCATCTACACCTCGGCAAAAAGCTTTTCCACTATGTCTGGCTAGGAAAAACTGTGCCAGCACAGAAAACATCTCCCATCGTGTTCTAGAAGTTGCACGGATGTCTGCCAAGTGTTTGGCAGGAAGAAAAGAAAAGTTGTCCAAAACAGCTTCCAATCGAATGTTCCTGTGATTGGAAAAGTCAGGAGAGTGCAAAGGTACTGTTTTCTATCAGTTGGCAAGGTGCGCACACAATCCCAGTGTTGTACAGCTTGCTTCTTCACCTTCCCGAAGCTGCCGCTCTCGCCGGCTGCCGGAGCCCAAGAAGCGGCTTCTTCGCGCAAAGACGATTGTGCCGCTCACAGTGCTCTCCTTAGCGCGGCTTCTGCCGAAAGACGCCCGGCAGCGGCTCTTACCTCCGGAGAGCATCCTACCTTCGTCTTTCGCGTCTTTTGTAGTCTACATCTTAGCAAAACGCTTTTCCACTATGTCTGGCTAGGAAAAACTGTGCCAGCACAGAAAACATCTCCCATCGTGTTCTAGAAGTTGCACGGATGTCTGCCAAGTGTTTGGCAGGAAGAAAAGAAAAGTTGTCCAAAACAGCTTCCAATCGAATGTTCCTGTGATTGGAAAAGTCAGGAGAGTGCAAAGGTACTGTTTTCTATCAGTTGGCAAGGTGCGCACACAATCCCAGTGTTGTACAGCTTGCTTCTTCACCTTCCCGAAGCTGCCGCTCTCGCCGGCTGCCGGAGCCCAAGAAGCGGCTTCTTCGCGCAAAGACGATTGTGCCGCTCACAGTGCTCTCCTTAGCGCGGCTTCTGCCGAAAGACGCCCGGCAGCGGCTCTTACCTCCGGAGAGCATCCTACCTTCGTCTTTCGCGTCTTTTGTAGTCTACATCTTAGCAAAACGCTTTTCCACTATGTCTGGCTAGTAAAAACTGTGCCAGCACAGAAAACATCTCCCATCGTGTTCTAGAAGTTGCACGGATGTCTGCCAAGTGTTTGGCAGGAAGAAAAGAAAAGTTGTCCAAAACAGCTTCCAATCGAATGTTCCTGTGATTGGAAAAGTCAGGAGAGTGCAAAGGTACTGTTTTCTATCAGTTGGCAAGGTGCGCACACAATCCCAGTGTTGTACAGCTTGCTTCTTCACCTTCCCGAAGCTGCCGCTCTCGCCGGCTGCCGGAGCCCAAGAAGCGGCTTCTTCGCGCAAAGACGATTGTGCCGCTCACAGTGCTCTCCTTAGCGCGGCTTCTGCCGAAAGACGCCCGGCAGCGGCTCTTACCTCCGGAGAGCATCCTACCTTCGTCTTTCGCGTCTTTTGTAGTCTACATCTTAGCAAAACGCTTTTCCACTATGTCTGGCTAGGAAAAACTGTGCCAGCACAGAAAACATCTCCCATCGTGTTCTAGAAGTTGCACGGATGTCTGCCAAGTGTTTGGCAGGAAGAAAAGAAAAGTTGTCCAAAACAGCTTCCAATCGAATGTTCCTGTGATTGGAAAAGTCAGGAGAGTGCAAAGGTACTGTTTTCTATCAGTTGGCAAGGTGCGCACACAATCCCAGTGTTGTACAGCTTGCTTCTTCACCTTCCCGAAGCTGCCGCTCTCGCCGGCTGCCGGAGCCCAAGAAGCGGCTTCTTCGCGCAAAGACGATTGTGCCGCTCACAGTGCTCTCCTTAGCGCGGCTTCTGCCGAAAGACGCCCGGCAGCGGCTCTTACCTCCGGAGAGCATCCTACCTTCGTCTTTCGCGTCTTTTGTAGTCTACATCTTAGCAAAACGCTTTTCCACTATGTCTGGCTAGGAAAACCCGTGCCAGCACAGAAAACATCTCCCATCGTTTTCTAGAAGTTGCACGGATGTCTGCCAAGTGTTTGGCAGGAAGAAAAGAAAAGTTGTCCAAAACAGCTTCCAATCGAATGTTCCTGTGATTGGAAAAGTCAGGAGAGTGCAAAGGTACTGTTTTCTATCAGTTGGCAAGGTGCGCACACAATCCCAGTGTTGTACAGCTTGCTTCTTCACCTTCCCGAAGCTGCCACTCTCAGGAGGTAAGAGCCGCTGCCGGGCGTCTTTCGGCAGAAGCCGCGCTAAGGAGAGCACTGTGAGCGGCACAATCGTCTTTGCGCGAAGAAGCCGCTTCTTGGGCTCCGGCAGCCGGCGAGAGCGGCAGCTTCGGGAAGGTGAAGAAGCAAGCTGTACAACACTGGGATTGTGTGCGCACCTTGCCAACTGATAGAAAACAGTACCTTTGCACTCTCCTGACTTTTCCAATCACAGGAACATTCGATTGGAAGCTGTTTTGGACAACTTTTCTTTTCTTCCTGCCAAACACTTGGCAGACATCCGTGCAACTTCTAGAACACGATGGGAGATGTTTTCTGTGCTGGCACAGTTTTTCCTAGCCAGACATAGTGGAAAAGCGTTTTGCTAAGATGTAGACTACAAAAGACGCGAAAGACGAAGGTAGGATGCTCTCCGGAGGTAAGAGCCGCTGCCGGGCGTCTTTCGGCAGAAGCCGCGCTAAGGAGAGCACTGTGAGCGGCACAATCGTCTTTGCGCGAAGAAGCCGCTTCTTGGGCTCCGGCAGCCGGCGAGAGCGGCAGCTTCGGGAAGGTGAAGAAGCAAGCTGTACAACACTGGGATTGTGTGCGCACCTTGCCAACTGATAGAAAACAGTACCTTTGCACTCTCCTGACTTTTCCAATCACAGGAACATTCGATTGGAAGCTGTTTTGGACAACTTTTCTTTTCTTCCTGCCAAACACTTGGCAGACATCCGTGCAACTTCTAGAACACGATGGGAGATGTTTTCTGTGCTGGCACAGTTTTTCCTAGCCAGACATAGTGGAAAAGCGTTTTGCTAAGATGTAGACTACAAAAGACGCGAAAGACGAAGGTAGGATGCTCTCCGGAGGTAAGAGCCGCTGCCGGGCGTCTTTCGGCAGAAGCCGCGCTAAGGAGAGCACTGTGAGCGGCACAATCGTCTTTGCGCGAAGAAGCCGCTTCTTGGGCTCCGGCAGCCGGCGAGAGCGGCAGCTTCGGGAAGGTGAAGAAGCAAGCTGTACAACACTGGGATTGTGTGCGCACCTTGCCAACTGATAGAAAACAGTACCTTTGCACTCTCCTGACTTTTCCAATCACAGGAACATTCGATTGGAAGCTGTTTTGGACAACTTTTCTTTTCTTCCTGCCAAACACTTGGCAGACATCCGTGCAACTTCTAGAACACGATGGGAGATGTTTTCTGTGCTGGCACAGTTTTTCCTAGCCAGACATAGTGGAAAAGCGTTTTGCTAAGATGTAGACTACAAAAGACGCGAAAGACGAAGGTAGGATGCTCTCCGGAGGTAAGAGCCGCTGCCGGGCGTCTTTCGGCAGAAGCCGCGCTAAGGAGAGCACTGTGAGCGGCACAATCGTCTTTGCGCGAAGAAGCCGCTTCTTGGGCTCCGGCAGCCGGCGAGAGCGGCAGCTTCGGGAAGGTGAAGAAGCAAGCTGTACAACACTGGGATTGTGTGCGCACCTTGCCAACTGATAGAAAACAGTACCTTTGCACTCTCCTGACTTTTCCAATCACAGGAACATTCGATTGGAAGCTGTTTTGGACAACTTTTCTTTTCTTCCTGCCAAACACTTGGCAGACATCCGTGCAACTTCTAGAACACGATGGGAGATGTTTTCTGTGCTGGCACAGTTTTTCCTAGCCAGACATAGTGGAAAAGCGTTTTGCTAAGATGTAGACTACAAAAGACGCGAAAGACGAAGGTAGGATGCTCTCCGGAGGTAAGAGCCGCTGCCGGGCGTCTTTCGGCAGAAGCCGCGCTAAGGAGAGCACTGTGAGCGGCACAATCGTCTTTGCGCGAAGAAGCCGCTTCTTGGGCTCCGGCAGCCGGCGAGAGCGGCAGCTTCGGGAAGGTGAAGAAGCAAGCTGTACAACACTGGGATTGTGTGCGCACCTTGCCAACTGATAGAAAACAGTACCTTTGCACTCTCCTGACTTTTCCAATCACAGGAACATTCGATTGGAAGCTGTTTTGGACAACTTTTCTTTTCTTCCTGCCAAACACTTGGCAGACATCCGTGCAACTTCTAGAACACGATGGGAGATGTTTTCTGTGCTGGCACAGTTTTTCCTAGCCAGACATAGTGGAAAAGCGTTTTGCTAAGATGTAGACTACAAAAGACGCGAAAGACGAAGGTAGGATGCTCTCCGGAGGTAAGAGCCGCTGCCGGGCGTCTTTCGGCAGAAGCCGCGCTAAGGAGAGCACTGTGAGCGGCACAATCGTCTTTGCGCGAAGAAGCCGCTTCTTGGGCTCCGGCAGCCGGCGAGAGCGGCAGCTTCGGGAAGGTGAAGAAGCAAGCTGTACAACACTGGGATTGTGTGCGCACCTTGCCAACTGATAGAAAACAGTACCTTTGCACTCTCCTGACTTTTCCAATCACAGGAACATTCGATTGGAAGCTGTTTTGGACAACTTTTCTTTTCTTCCTGCCAAACACTTGGCAGACATCCGTGCAACTTCTAGAACACGATGGGAGATGTTTTCTGTGCTGGCACAGTTTTTCCTAGCCAGACATAGTGGAAAAGCGTTTTGCTAAGATGTAGACTACAAAAGACGAGAAAGACGAAGGTAGGATGCTCTCCGGAGGTAAGAGCCGCTGCCGGGCGTCTTTCGGCAGAAGCCGCGCTAAGGAGAGCCCTGTGAGCGGCACAATCGTCTTTGCGCGAAGAAGCCGCTTCTTGGGCTCCGGCAGCCGGCGAGAGCGGCAGCTTCGGGAAGGTGAAGAAGCAAGCTGTACAACACTGGGATTGTGTGCGCACCTTGCCAACTGATAGAAAACAGTACCTTTGCACTCTCCTGACTTTTCCAATCACAGGAACATTCGATTGGAAGCTGTTTTGGACAACTTTTCTTTTCTTCCTGCCAAACACTTGGCAGACATCCGTGCAACTTCTAGAACACGATGGGAGATGTTTTCTGTGCTGGCACAGTTTTTCCTAGCCAGACATAGTGGAAAAGCTTTTTGCCGAGGTGTAGATGAGAAGAGGAGCTAAAGACGAAGGTAGGATGCTCTCCGGAGGTAAGAGCCGCTGCCGGGCGTCTTTCGGCAGAAGCCGCGCTAAGGAGAGCCCTGTGAGCGGCACAATCGTCTTTGCGCGAAGAAGCCGCTTCTTGGGCTCCGGCAGCCGGCGAGAGCGGCAGCTTCGGGAAGGTGAAGAAGCAAGCTGTACAACACTGGGATTGTGTGCGCACCTTGCCAACTGATAGAAAACAGTACCTTTGCACTCTCCTGACTTTTCCAATCACAGGAACATTCGATTGGAAGCTGTTTTGGACAACTTTTCTTTTCTTCCTGCCAAACACTTGGCAGACATCCGTGCAACTTCTAGAACACGATGGGAGATGTTTTCTGTGCTGGCACAGTTTTTCCTAGCCAGACATAGTGGAAAAGCGTTTTGCTAAGATGTAGACGACAAGAGAGGCTAAAGAGTGGATGTTAGCAAATGACACCCATCTTCAAAAAAGGCAATTAAGAGGACTCGCCATAGTACAAACCAGCCAGCCTCTTTTTTATCCCCAGGAAGTTGATGAAGCAGCTCTTCCTGGAAATCCTTGCCAGGCACATGACAGATGACCAAATAATGTAGTTAGCATGATTTTTCAGGGGAATTTCATGCTGAACATCACTTTAAACTCCTCTGATGAATCAACTTGACTGGTAGATGAAGGGAATATTATCTGCCTGGGCTTCAGGGAGGTTTTTGACATACCTCTACATGGCATCACACATACATATGGAAGCAATAGTGCAAAGGGGAGGGAATCAGTGTCTTTTCAGTGATGCTGAGGGAAAAGACAAGAGGCAGTGGGCACACACTGAAATACAGGAGATTGCCTTTGAACATCAGTAAATGTTTCTTTACTGTCAGGGTGACTGAACCACGGCACAGACTGCCCAGAAAGATTGTGGAGCCTGGATCTTTGAAGACATTAAAAGTACACCCAGATAGAATCCTGGGCAAGAGGCTCTAGGTATCCTGGTTTAGGCAGGGGGGTTGGGCCTGGTTAGCCCCACCAACCCCTTCCACTCTCTTTCATTCTGTGCTAGTGAATTCTCTTCAAGATGCATTTCAAAGCACTGGCATGACAAAGTTCTGTGCAGACAGAGATCCAAATGGACATGGCATCTAAGTTCCTTAAGCAGTGTTCAAGAAGAATGTAAAACTCTGGCACAAGTGTCTCTTCCCTAACTGAATCCCTTTCATGGGAAAATTCCCAGCTCTAGAAAGATCTTCTGATACGCATGCTTAAGACTGACACTGGCTGAGCAAATTTCTCCCTATGTATATCTAAGACCAGTTAGGATCTTCACCCAAAGTGCTGTCAACATAGTCACAGAATGCCTATTGTTAAGAAGTGACAGCTTCCATCAGAATGGCAGCTATTGGTCCACAAAATGGATTAATGGATGGGAATTATCTACGTGGGTTAAAAACAAAAATAAAGCGTTGGTCTTTATTTATCAATTTCATGGCAATATTGATAAGGGAAGAAAAAGATCTAAGTCCTTGACTTTCTGGACTCGAGGAAAGATTTTAAAAATTCCTTGTAAAAATGTATGATCACAATCAGACTATTGAAACCATTTTAGTTGGGAACAAAGTTCCAAAATTGTCTAGATAGTGGCAAAGAAGCCAAGAAAATAGGAAAGAAACAAAAAGAGAGCAAAAGAGTCAGCTTCAGTGTACAAGCTCGTTCTAGAAGTAGTCTGCTGGGAAAAGGAACCCCCAGCTAAATTTCCAATGTATTCCTGCGCTTGATTCAGTAACTGGTCAACGTAAAAACCAATCCTTTTGTACAACTTCTTCCAGCAACAAAAACTCCAACAGGTTGACACTACCATCATGCCTGTTCCAGACATATTTAAAAGAGAAATGATGATTTTCTTGAAAACCTACTTACATAAAAGTTGCAAGATGGTGGAGGGATTCCCACATCCTCCTTCCTCCATCTGGCTTGAAAGTATATTTGATAAAATATGCAACAAAGCACATGATTTATAAGGGAGAGTCAAATGGATGATTTGGGAATCGATCTCTTGTTGATAGTAAACTTCATATCCACTCGGTGTGACCTTTTTAAAACAAAATGTGGAGCTGAGGCATGAATCTGCCACAACAATTGTAAAGCAAACATACACACTCCCCTTCATATGCCCCCCCCTCCACACACACCTAGGCACACACAGAGATCAGCATAGCAGATCATGAACACCTTGGAAAAGACTGAAATGCTAAATGCCTCTCTTGATGGGCAAAAGAGCTGGTGCAGTAATTCAAATGCCTGGTACAAAAATTCTGTTTAATATTTAGCTCCTATTTAAAACACAGCTTTTCATTTCATTCTATTTACAGAATATTTTCATTTCATTTGTTTCTTTAAAATTACTTAGTTCTCACCTGTTGTATGTCTAGGAATATTTTCTTCCAAAAATAGAAAAAAATAGATGATATCTTTTCAGCAGAAAACATTGGTTGATACAATTTTAAACCATCATGATATGGAAGAATTCTTCTGTCCCTCTCGAAGGTGGAAGAAGCATTTGGATCACAGATCATCTACAATGAAATACTTGACATGTTTAAGATGCTTTCAATCAATTTTGATTGTCAATTGCTTATTTGTTGTAAACAGTAATTTTTCAGTGAAGGGAAAGTGTGTGTGGTATATCTACATGATATGTTCAAAGGCAGTTCCTACTAATGGCCAGGCTGAATTCCAGTAAATAATGTCCCGAATGATATTTTGCCGCCTTCTTTGGCACTTCATGAAATCTTACCCCGATGAAGTGCTGAAACACAGAGATTTTCTCTTAGAGAGTGTCTCATGTTGTAACCTATCCCATGGATTTTATGCTGTAATTCTTATCTCTTTTAAAATTTACTATCTTCTGTACAGTTTTCATGAAACTTTCTGTTACAGTAGTGAATAGCACAGATAAATGTCATTTTGTACAACTTTGAATTTACCCCAAGAGCTGAGAGAAAACTTGATCCTATACTTCAATCCGAGTTTCTTCTATAGTCCAACTTTGTTTCTCTACCATCAAGCTTCTCCTTTGTTGCTGCTCCAAGCCCCGTCCAGGGTGACCTTGAATACTTTCAGGGATGGGACACCCACAACTTCTCTGGGCAACCTGTTCCAGTGTTCCAGCACTCCCACAGTAAAAAAGGCCTTCCTTTCATCTAATATGTGTAGGAAATCATAAATCTAGGCATAGAAGCTTGGAGTGCAAATTTGAAATTCTTTGGATTTGAAGCACATTTTATATGAATACTGACTTACAGATGACTAAAAGATGTTGATGGGCATTTGAGCTGACAAGTTTTGAAAAAGTGCACGGAAATTAAAATTGAAACCACTAAAATTAAAAACTCCTTGCCATTTTCTTTTTCCTCTCCTATTCAAAATTGCATATGTCAGATATCAGTGCTTCATGCAAACCTCTCAGATGCTCTCAGAGAAAAAGCTTTTCTTTCAGACTAAGTTGCGGTTGACGTAGAACACTAGCAGGAGTGAAAGATTTTCTGGGCATCGGGGCAGCCCGTTCTCCTTGGATTTGTGTGCAGAATGCATTTTATCCAAACTGGAAAATAGATCCCAGCTCTGTTCTATTCATCATCCTTACTTCATCAGGCCAGAAGATTCTGTGAAAAGTAGCCTGTGGACCTTGAAGACAGCGCATGTGAACCAGATGAGAGGTGATAGAGAAGTTGAGGGAGAGAAGAAAGAGCATGAGGCTGAAACCAGAAAGTATTTCTCCACGTGATCATGGAAGATTGCAGGAGCCACTTGGTACTATCAAACCAGCCCAACTTGGCACTTGTGCCACCTTGGGTCTGGGAGCCATGTTGCATATCGTGCATTTTAAGGAGCCAGCTGGCCACACCCAGCCATATGCCCCCAAACACAAACCAAGGCCCTTTTCTCTGGCAAACAAAACTCAGCTGCCCTGCTTCTGGATGGCAGATTGCAGGAACCACTTGGTACTATCAAACCAGCCCAACTTGGCACTGGTGCCACCATGGGTCTGGTCACCATCCTGCCTATTGTAGCTTTTCAGGAGCCAGCCGGTCACTCTCAGCCATAGGCCCCCAAACACAAACCTCGGCCCGTTTCCCTGGCAAACAAAAGTAAGCTGCCCCGCTTCTGCATGGCAGATTGCAGGAGCTACTTAGTACTATCAAATCAGCCCGACTTGGCACAGGTGCCACCTTGGATCTGGGAACCATCCTGTGTATCGTGGATTTTCAGGGGCCAGCCGGCCACTCTCAGCCATATGCCCCCAAAAACAAACCACGGACCTTTCCTCTGGCAAACAAAAATCAGCTGCCCCACTTCTGGATGGCAGATTGCAGGAGCCACTTGGGACTATCACACCAGCACAACATGGCACTGCTGCCACCTTGGATCTGGGAACAATCCTGCGTATCGTACATATTCAGGAACCAGCCGAACACTCCCAGCCACAGGCCCCCAAACACAAACCTCGGCCCGTTTCCCTGGCAAACAAAAGTAAGCTGCCCCGCTTCTGCATGGCAGATTGCAGGAGCTACTTAGTACTATCAAATCAGCCCGACTTGGCACAGGTGCCACCTTGGATCTGGGAACCATCCTGTGTATCGTGGATTTTCAGGGGCCAGCCGGCCACTCTCAGCCATATGCCCCGAAAAACAAACCACGGACCTTTCCTCTGGCAAACAAAAATCAGCTGCCCCACTTCTGGATGGCAGATTGCAGGAGCCACTTGGTACTATCACACCAGCACAACATGGCACTGCTGCCACCTTGGATCTGGGAACAATCCTACGTATCGTACATATTCAGGAACCAGCCGAACACTCCCAGCCACAGGCCCCCAATCACAAACAACGGCCCTTTTCTCTGGCAAACAAAACTCAACTGCCCCTCTTCTGGATGGCAAATTACAGGACGCACTTGGTACTACAAAAAGAGCCCGACTTGGCAGTGGTGCCACCTTGGCTCTGGGAACCATCCTGCGTATCGAGCATTTTAAGGAGCCAGCCGGCAATTCCCAGCCGTATGCCCCAAAAAGAAACCATGGACCTTTTCTCTGGCAAAAAAAACTCAGCTGTCCCGCTTCTGGATGGCAGATTGCAGGAGTTACTTTGAACCATACAACCAGCCTTACTTGGCACTGGTGCCACCTTGGATCTGGGAACCATCCTGCCTATCGTTGATTTTCAGGGGCCAGCCGGCCACTCTCAGCCATAGGCCCCCAAACACAAACCACAGCCCTTTTCTCTAGCAAACAAAATTCAACTGCCCCGCTTCTGGATGGCAAATTGCAGGAGCCACTGGGTACTACAAAAACAGCCTGACTTGGCACTGGTGCCACCTTGCGCCTGGTTACCATGCGGCGTATCGTGCATTTTAAGGAGCCAGGTGGCCACTCCCAGCCATATGCCCCCAAACACAACCCACGGCCCTTTTCTCTGGCAAACAAAACTCAGCTGCCCCGCTTCTGGATGGCAGATTGCAGGAGACACTTGGTACTATCAAACCAGCCCGACTTGGCACTGGTGCCACCTTGGGTCTGGGAACCATCCTGCGTATTGTGGATTGTCAGGAGACAGCCGACCACTCTCGGCCACAGAGCCCAATCAAAAACAAAGGTCCGTTTCCCTGGCAAAAAAAACTCAGCTGCCCCGCTTCTGGATGGGAGATTGCAGGAGGCACTTGACACTGTCAAACGAGCCCCACTTGGCACTGGTGCCACCTTGGGTCTGGGAACCATGCTGCGTATCGTGGATTTTCAGGAGCCAGCCGGCCACTGCCAGCCACAGGCCCCCAAACACAAACCACAGCCTTTTTCTCTGGCAAACAAAACTCAGCTGCCCCGCTTCTGGATGGCAGATTGCAGGAGCCACTTGGTACTATCAAACCAGCCCGACTTGGCACTGGTGCCACCTTGGGTCTGGGAACCATCCTGCCTATCGTGGATTTTAAGGAGCCAGCCGGCTACTCCCAGCCACAGGCCCCCAACAAAAACCACGGCCCTTTTTTCTCGCAAACAAAACTTAGCTGCCTCACTTCTGGATGGCAGATTGCAGGAGCCACTTGGTGTAATCAAACCAGCCCGACTTGGCACTGGTGCCACCTTGGGTCTGGGAACCATCCTGCGTATCGTGGATTCTAAGGAGCCACCCGGCCACTCTGAGCCACAGGCCCCCAAAAAAAATCAACGGCGCTGTTCCCTGGAAAACAAAACACGCCTGCCAACTTTTTGATGGAGTTTGCAGGAGCCACTTGGTACTATCAAACCAGCCCGACTTGGCACTGGTGCCTCCTTGGGTCTGGGAAACATCCTGCGTATCGTGGATTCTTAGGAGCCAGCCGGCCACTCCTAGCCACAGGCCCCCAAACAAAAACCTAGGCCTATTTCTCTGGCAAACAAAAGTAAGCTGCCCTGCTTCTGGATGGCAGATTGCAGGAGACACTTGGTACTATCAAACCAGCCCAACTTGGCACTGGTGCCACCTTGGGTCTGGGAACCATCCTGCGTATCGTGGATTCTAAGGAGCCAGCTGGCCACTCCCAGCCACAGGCCCCCAAACACAAACAACGGCGCTTTTCCCTGGAAAACAAAACTCGCCTGCCAACTTTTTGATGGCAGATTGCAGGAGCCACTTGGTACTATCAAATCAGCCCAACTTGGCACTGGTGCCACCATGGGTCTGGTCACCATCCTGCGTATCGTAGCTTTTCAGGAGCCAGCCGGTCACTCCCAGCCATAGGCCCCCAGACAAAAACCTCGGCCCGTTTCCCTGGCAAACAAAAGTAAGCTGCCCCGCTTCTGGATGGCAGATTGCAGTACGCACTTGGTACTATCAAACCAGCCCAACTTGGAAATGGTGCCACCTTGGGTCTGGGAACCATCCTGCGTATCGTGGATTCTAAGGAGCCAGCGGGCCACTCCCAGCCACAGGCCCCCAAATACAAACAACGGCGCTTTTCCCTGGAAAACAAAACTCGCCTGCCAAATTTTTGATGGCAGATTGCAGGAGCCACTTGGTACTATCAAATCAGCCCAACTTGGCACTGGTGCCACCATGGATCTGGTCACCATCCTGCCTATCGTAGCTTTTCAGGTGCCAGCCGGTCACTCCCAGCCATAGGAAACCAGACACAAACCTCGGCCCGTTTCCCTGGCAAACAAAAGTAAGCTGCCCCGCTTCTGGATGGCAGATTGCAGGAGCCACTTTGCACCATCAAACTGGCCCGACTTGTCACTGGTGCCACCTCAGGTCTGGGAACCCTCCTGCGTATCGTGGATTCCAATTAGCAAGACGGCCACTCCCAGCCACAGGCCCCCAAACACAAACAACGGCGCTTTTCCCTGGAAAACAAAACTCGCCTGCCAACTTTTGGATGGCAGATTGCAGGAGCCACTTGGTACTATCAAACCAGCCCAACTTGGCACTGCTGACACCATGGGTCTGGTCACCATCCTGCCTATCGTAGCTTTTCAGGAGCCAGCCGGTCACTCCCAGCCATAGACCCCAGACACAAACCTCGGCCCGTTTCCCTGGCAAACAAAAGTAAGCTGCCCCGCTTCTGGATGGCAGATTTCAGGATCCACTTGTTATTATCAAACCAGCCCGACTTGGTACTGGTGCCACCTCTGGTCTGGGAACCATCCTGCGTATCTTGGATTCTAAGGAGCCAGCCGGCCACTCCCAGCCACAGGCCCCCAAAAAAAAACTTCGGCGCTTTTCCCTGGAAAACAAAACTCGCCTGCCAACATTTTGATTGCAGATTGCAGGAACCACTTGGTACTATCAAACCAGCCCAACTTGGCACTGGTGCCAACTTGGGTCTGGGAACCATCCGGCGTATCGTGTGTTTAAAGGAGCCAGCCGGCCACTCCAGCCACAGGCCCGCAGACACAAACAACGGCGCTTTTCCCTGGAAAACAAAACTCGCCTGCCAACTTTTGATGGCAGATTGCAGGAGCCACTTGGTACTATCAAACCAGCCCAACTTGGCACTGGTGCCACCATGGGTCTGGTCACCATCCTGCCTATCGTAGCTTTTCAGGAGCCAGCCGGTCACTCCCAGCCATAGACCCCAGACACAAACCTCGGCCCGTTTCCCTGGCAAAAAAAAGTAAGCTGCCCCGCTTCTGGATGGCAGATTGCAGGAGCCACTTTGCACCATCAAACTTGCCCGACTTGGCACTGGTGCCACCTCAGGTCTGGGAACCATCCTGCGTATCGTGGATTCTAAGGAGCCAGCCGGACACTCCCAGCCACAGGCCCTCAAACACAAACAGCGGCGCTTTTCCCTGGAAAACAAAACTCGCCTGCCAAATTTTGATGGCAGATTGCCGGAGCAACTTGGTACTATCAAACCAGCCCAACTTGGCACTGGTGCCACCATGGGTCTGGTCACCATCCTGCCTATCGTAGATTTTCAGGACCTAGCCGGTCACTCCCAGCCATAGGCCCCCAGACACAAACCTCGGCCCGTTTCCGTGGCAAACAAAACTAAGCGGCGCCGCTTGTGGATGGCAGATTGCAGGACGCACTTGGTACTATCAAACCAGCCCGACTTGGCACTGGTGCCACCTCTGGTCTGGGAACCATCCTGCGTATCGTGGATTCCAATTAGCAAGCTGGCCACTCCCAGCCACAGGCCCCCAAACACAAACAACGGCGCTTTTCCCTGGAAAACAAAACTCGCCTGCCAACATTTTGATGGCAGATTGCAGGAGCCACTTGGTACTATCAAATCAGCCCAACATGGCACTGGTGCCACCATGGGTCTTGGAACCATCCTGCCTATCGTAGCTGTTCAGGCGCCAGCCGGTCACTCCCAGCCATAGGCCCCCAGAGAAAACCTCGGCCCTTTTCCCTGGAAAACAAAAGTAAGCTGCCCCGCTTCTGGATGGCAGATTGCAGGAGCCACTTTGCACCATCAAACTGGCCCGACTTGGCACTGGTGCCACCTCAGGTCTGGGAACCATCCGGCGTATCGTGGATTCCAATTAGAAGCTGGCCACTCCCAGCCACAGGCCCCCAAACACAAACAACGGCGCTTTTCCCTGGAAAACAAAACTCGCCTGCCAACATTTTGATGGCAGATTGCAGGAGCCACTTGGTACTATCAAACCAGCCCAACTTGGCACTGGTGCCACCATGGGTCTGGTCACCATCCTGCCTATCGTAGCTTTTCAGGACCTAGACGGTCACTCCCAGCCATAGGCCCCCAGACACAAAGCTCTGCCCGTTTCCCTGGCAAAAAAAAGTAAGCTGTCCCGCTTCTGGATGGCAGATTGCAGGATCCACTTGGTAGTATCAAACTGGCCCGACTTGGCACTGGTGCCACCTCTGGTCTGGGAACCATCCTGCGTATCGTGGATTCTAAGCAGCCAGCCGGCCACTCCCAGCCACAGGCCCCCAAACACAAACAACGGCGCTTTTCCCTGGAAAACAAAACTCGCCTGCCAACTTTTTGATGGCAGATTGCAGGAGCCACTTGGTACTATCAAACCAGCCCAACTTGGCACTGGTGCCACCATGGGTCTGGTCACCATCCTGCCTATCGTAGCTTTTCAGGAGCCAGCCGGTCACTCCCAGCCATAGGCCCCCAGACACAAACCTCGGCCCGTTTCCCTGGCAAACAAAAGTAAGCTGCCCCGCTTCTGGATGGCAGATTGCAGGAGCCACTTTGCACCATCAAACTAGCCCGACTTGGCACTGGTGCCACCTCAGGTCTGGGAACCATGCTGCGTATCGTGGATTCTAATTAGCCAGCCGGTCACTCCCTGCCATAGGCCCCCAAACACAAACAAGGGCGCTATTCGCTGGAAAACAAAACTCGCCTGCCAACTTTTGATGGCAGATTGCCGGAGCCACTTGGTACTATCAAACCAGCCCAACTTGGCACTGGTGCCACCATGGGTCTGGTCACCATCCTGCCTATCGTAGCTTTTCAGGAGCCAGCCGGTCACTCCCAGCCATAGGCCCCCAGACACAAACCTCGGCCCGTTTCCCTGGCAAACATAAGTAAGCTGCCCCGCTTCTGGATGGCAGATTGCAGTACGCACTTGGTACTATCAAACCAGCCCGACTTGGCACTGGTGCTACCTCAGGTCTGGGAACCATCCTGCGTATCGTGGATTCTAAGGAGCCAGCCGGCCACTCCCAGCCACAGGCCCCCAAACAAAAACAACGGCGCTTTTCCCTGGAAAACAAAACTCGCCTGCCAACTTTTTGATGGCAGATTGCAGGAGCCACTTGGTACTATCAAACCAGCCCAACTTGGCACTGGTGCCACCATGGGTCTGGTCACCATCCTGCCTATCGTAGCTTTTCAGGACCTAGACGGTCACTCCCAGTCATAGGCCCCCAGACACAAAGCTCTGCCCGTTTCCCTGGAAAACAAAAGTAAGCTGTCCCGCTTCTGGATGGCAGATTGCAGGATCCACTTGGTAGTATCAAACCAGCCCGACTTGGCACTGGTGCCACCTCTGGTCTGGGAACCATCCTGCGTATCGTGGATTCTAAGCAGCCAGCCGGCCACTCCCAGCCACAGGCCCCCAAACACAAACAACGGCGCTTTTCCCTGGAAAACAAAACTCGCCTGCCAACTTTTTGATGGCAGATTGCAGGAGCCACTTGGTACTATCAAACCAGCCCAACTTGGCACTGGTGCCACCATGGGTCTGGTCACCATCCTGCCTATCGTAGCTTTTCAGGAGCCAGCCGGTCACTCCCAGCCATAGGCCCCCAGACACAAACCTCGGCCCGTTTCCCTGGCAAACAAAAGTAAGCTGCCCCGCTTCTGGATGGCAGATTGCAGGAGCCACTTTGCACCATCAAACTAGCCCGACTTGGCACTGGTGCCACCTCAGGTCTGGGAACCATGCTGCGTATCGTGGATTCTAATTAGCCAGCCGGTCACTCCCTGCCATAGGCCCCCAAACACAAACAAGGGCGCTATTCGCTGGAAAACAAAACTCGCCTGCCAACATTTTGATGGCAGATTGCCGGAGCCACTTGGTACTATCAAACCAGCCCAACTTGGCACTGGTGCCACCATGGGTCTGGTCACCATCCTGCCTATCGTAGCTTTTCAGGAGCCAGCCGGTCACTCCCAGCCATAGGCCCCCAGACACAAACCTCGGCCCGTTTCCCTGGCAAACAAAAGTAAGCTGCCCCGCTTCTGGATGGCAGATTGCAGTACGCACTTGGTACTATCAAACCAGCCCGACTTGGCACTGGTGCCACCTCAGGTCTGGGAACCATCCTGCGTATCGTGGATTCTAAGGAGCCAGCCGGCCACTCCCAGCCACAGGCCCCCAAACAAAAACAACGGCGCTTTTCCCTGGAAAACAAAACTCGCCTGCCAACTTTTTGATGGCAGATTGCAGGAGCCACTTGGTACTATCAAACCAGCCCAACTTGGCACTGGTGCCGCCATGGGTCTGGTCACCATCCTGCCTATCGTAGCTTTTCAGGAGCCAGCCGGTCACTCCCAGCCATAGGCCCCCAGACACAAACCTCGGCCCGTTTCCCTGGCAAGCATAAGTAAGCTGCCCCGCTTCTGGATGGCAGATTGCAGGAGCCACTTTGCACCATCAAACTAGCCCGACTTGGCACTGGTGCCACCTCAGGTTTGGGAACCATGCTGCGTATCATGGATTCTAATTAGCCAGCTGGTCACTCCCTGCCATAGGCCCCCAAACACAAACAAGGTCGCTATTCACTGGAAAACAAAACTCGCCTGCCAAATTTTGATGGCAGATTGCCGGAGCCACTTGGTACTATCAAACCAGCCCAACTTGACAGTGGTGCCACCATGGGTCTGGTCACCATCCTGCCTATCGTAGCTTTTCAGGAGCCAGCCGGTCACTCCCAGCCATAGGCCCCCAGACACAAACCTCGGCCCGTTTCCCTGGCAAACAAAAGTAAGCTGCCCCGCTTCTGGATGGCAGATTGCAGTACGCACTTGGTACTATCAAACCAGCCCAACTTGGCACTGGTGCCACCTCTGGTCTGGGAACCATCCTGCGTATCGTGGATTCTAAGGAGCCAGCCGGCCACTCCCAGCCACAGGCCCCCAAACAAAAACAACGGCGCTTTTCCCTGGAAAACAAAACTCGCCTGCCAACTTTTTGATGGCAGATTGCAGGAGCCACTTGGTACTATCAAACCAGCCCAACTTGGCACTGGTGCCACCATGGGTCTGGTCACCATCCTGCCTATCGTAGCTTTTCAGGAGCCAGCCGGTCACTCCCAGCCATAGGCCCCCAGACACAAACCTCGGCCCGTTTCCCTGGCAAACAAAAGTAAGCTGCCCCGCTTCTGCATGGCAGATTGCAGGAGCCACTTTGCACCATCAAACTAGCCCGACTTGGCACTGGTGCCACCTCAGGTCAGGGAACCATCCTCCCGATCGTGGATTCTAAGGAGCCAGCCGGCCACTCCCAGCCACAGGCCCCCAAACACAAACAACGGCGCTTTTCCCTGGATAACAAACTCGCCTGCCAACTTTTTGATGGCAGATTGCAGGAGCCACTTGGTACTATCAAACCAGCCCAACTTGGCACTGGTGCCACCATGGGTCTGGTCACCATCCTGCCTATCGTAGCTTTTCAGGATCTAGACGGTCACTCCCAGCAATTAGCCCCGTGACACAAAGCTCAGCCGGTTTCCCTGACAAAAAAAAGTAAGCTGTCCCGCTTCTGGATGGCAGATTGCAGGATCCACTAGGTAGTATCAAACCAGCCCGACTTGGCACTGGTGCGACCTCTGGTCTGGGAACCATCCTGCGTATCGTGGATTCTAAGCATCCAGCCGGCCACTCCCAGCCACAGGCCCCCAAACAAAAACAACGGCGCTTTTCCCTGGAAAACAAAACTCGCCTGCCAACATTTTGATGGCAGATTGCAGGAACCACTTGTTACTATCAAACCAGCCCAACTTGGCACTGGTGCCACCATGGGTCTGGTCACCATCCTGCCTATCGTAGCTTTTCAGGAGCCAGCCGGTCACTCCCTGCCATAGGCCCCGAGACACAAACCTCGGCCCGTTTCCCTGGCAAACAAAAGTAAGCTGCCCCGCTTCTGCATGGCAGATTGCAGGAGCCACTTGGTACTATCAAACCAGCCCGACTTGGCACTGGTGCCACCTCTGGTCTGGGAACCATCCTGCGTATCGTGGATTTTATGGAGCCAGCCGGTCATTCCCAGCCATAGGCCCCCAAACACAAACAACGGTCCGTTTCCCTGGCAAACAAAAGTAAGCTGCCCCGCTTCTGGATGGCAGATTGCAGCAGCCACTTGGTAGTATCAAACCAGCCCAACTTGGCACTGGTGGCACCTCTTGTCTGGGAACCATGCTGCGTATCGTGGTTTCTAAGGAGCCAGCCGGCCACTCCCAACCATAGACCCCCAGACACAAACCTCGGCCCGTTTCCCTGGAAAACAAAAGTAAGCTACTCCGATTCTGGATGGCAGATTGCAGGAGCCACTTGGTACTATCAAACCAGCCCAACTTGGAGCTGGTGCCACCATGGGTCTGGTCACCATCCTGCCTATCGTAGCTTTTCAGGAGCCAGCCAGTCACTCCCAGCCATAGGCCCCCAGACACAAACCTCGGCCCGTTTCCCTGGCAAACAAAAGTAAGCTGCCCCGCTTCTGCATGGCAGATTGCAGGAGCTACTTAGTACTATCAAACCAGCCCGACTTGGCACTGGTGACACCTCTGGTCTGGGAACCATCCTGCCTATCGTGGATTTTCAGGGGCCAGCCGGCCACTCTCAGCCATATGCCCCAAAAACAAACCACGGCCCTTTTCTCTGGCAAACAAAACTCAACTGCCCCTCTTCTGGATGGCAAATTTTAGGACGCACTTTGTACTACGAAAACCGCCCGACGTGGCACTGGTGCCACCTTGTGTCAGGGAACCATCCTGCATATCGAGCTTTTTAAGGAGCCAGCCGGCCACGCCCAGCCATAAACCCCCAAAAACAAACCACGGACCATTTCTCTTGGAAACAAAAATCCGCTGCCCCGCGTCTGGATGGCAGATTGCCGGAGCCACTTTGCACCATCAAACCAGCCCGACTTGGCACTGGTGCCACCTTGGGTCTGGGAACAATCCTGCATATCGTGGATTCTAAGGAGCCAGGCGGCCACTCCCAGCCACAGGCCCCCAAACACAAACAGCGGCGCTTTTCCCTGGAAAACAAAATTCGCCTGCCAACTTTTTGATGTCAGATTGCAGGAGCCACTTGGTACTATCAAATCATCCCAACTTGGCACTGGTGCCACTCTGGGTCTGGGAACCATCCTGCCTATTGTAGCATTTCAGGAGCCAGCCGGTCACTCCCAGCCATAGGCTCCCAGACACAAACCTCGGACCGTTTCCCTGGCAAACAAAATTAAGCTGCCCCGATTCTGGATGGCAGATTGCAGGAGCCACTTGGTTGTGTCAAACCAGCCCGACTTGGCACTGGTGCCACCTTGGGTCTAGGAACCATCCTGCGTATCGTGGATTCTAAGAAGCCACCCGGCCACTCTGAGCCACAGGCCCCCAAACAAAAACTACGGCGCTTTTCCCTGGAAAACAAAACTCGCCTGCCAACTTTTTGATGGCAGATTGCAGGAGCCACTTGGTACTATCAAACCAGCCCAACTTGGCACTGGTGGCACCTCTTGTCTGGGAACCATCCTGCCTATCGTAGCTTTTCAGGAGCCAGCCGGTCACTCCCAGCCATAGACCCCCAGACACAAACCTCGGCCCGTTTCCCTGGCAAACAAAAGTAAGCTGCCCCGCTTTTGGATGGCAGATTGCAGGAGCCACGTTGCACCATCAAACCAGCCCCACTTGGCACTGGTGCCACCTTGGGTCTGGGAAAAAGTTGGGCTGGTTTGATAGTACCAAGTGGCTCCTGCAATCTGCCATCCAGAAGCGGGACAGCTTACTTTTGTTTCCCAGGGAAACGGGCCGAGGTATTTGTCTGGGGGCCTATGGCTGGGAGTGACCGGCTGACTACTGAAAAGCTACGATAGGCAGGATGGTTACCAGACTCATGGTGCCACCAGTGCCAAGTCGGGCTGGTTTGATAATACTAAATAGCTCCTGCAATCTGCCATCCAGACGCGGGGCAGCGGATTTTTGTTTGCTGGAGAAAAGTTCCGTGGTTTTTTTTTGGGGGTATATGACTGGACGTGGCCGGCTGGCTCCTTAAAAAGCTCTATACGCAGGATTGTTCCCTGACCCAAGGTGGCATCAGTGCCAAGTCGGGCTGTTTTCGTAGTACCAAGTGCGTCCTGCAATTTGCCATCCAGAAGCGGGGCAGCCTACTTTTGTTTGCCAGGGAAACGGGCCGAGGTATTTGTCTGGGGGCCTATGGCTGGGAGTGAGCGGCTGGCTCCTGAAAAGCTACGATAGGCAGGATGGTGACCAGACCCATGGTGGCACCAGTGCCAAGTTGGGCTGGTTTGATAGTACCAAGTGGCTCCTGCAATCTGCCATCAAGAAGTTGGCAGGCGAGTTTTGTTTTCCAGGGAAAAGCGCCGTTGTTTTTATTTAGAGGCCTGTGGCTGGGAGTGGCCGCCTGTCCTCGTAGAATCTACGTTACCCAGCATGGTTCCCAGAGCCAAGGTGGCACCAGGGCCAAGTCGGGCTGGTTTGTAAGTACCAAGTGCATCCTGCAATCTGCCATCCAAAAGCGGGGCAGCTTACTTTTGTTTGCCAGGGAAACGGGCAGAGGTTTGTGTCCGGGGGCCTATGGCAGGGAGTGACCGGCTGGCTCCTGAAAAGCTACGATAGGCAGGATGTTTACCAGTCCCATGGTGGCACCAGTGCCAAGTTGGGCTGGTTTGATAGTACCAAGTGGCTCCTGCAATCTGCCATCAAAAAGTTGGCAGGCGAGTTTTGTTTTCCAGGGAAAAGCGCCGTTGTTTGTGTTTGGGGGCCTGTGGCTCAGAGAGGCCGGGTGGCTGCTTAGAATCCACGTTACGCAGGATGGTTCCCAGACCTGAGTTGGCACCAGTGCCACGTTGGGCTGGTTTGATGGTGCAAAGTGGCTCCTGCAATCTGCCATCCAGAAGCGGGGCAGCTTACTTTTGTTTGCCAGGGAAACGGGCCGAAATATTTGTCTGGGGGCCTCTGGCTGGGGGTGGCTGGCTGGCTCCTGAAAAGCTACGATAGGCAGGATGGTGACCAGACCCATGGTGGCACCAGTGCCAAGTTGGGCTGGTTTGATAATACCAAGTGGCTCCTGCAATCTGCCATCAAAAGTTTGGCAGGCGAGTTTTGTTTTCCAGGGAAAAGCACCGTTGTGTGTGTTTTGGGGCCTGTGGCTGGGAGTGGCCAGCTTGCTAATTGGAATCCACGATACGCCGGATGGTTCCCAGACCTGAGGTGGCACCAGTGCCAAGTCGGGCTGGTTTGTTAGTACCAAGTGGTTCCTGCAATCTGCCATCCAGAAGCGGGGCAGCTGAATTTTGTTTGCCAGAGAAAAAGGCTGTTGTTTGTGTTTCGGGGCCTGTGGCTGGCAGTGCCCGGCTGGCTTCTGAAAATCCATGATACGCAGCATGGTTCCCAGACCTGAGGTGGCATCAGTGCCAAGTTGGGCTGGTTTGATAGTACCAAGTGGTTCCTGCAATCTGCCATCCAGAAGCGGGGCAGCTTACTTTTGTTTGCCAGGGAAACGGTCCGAGGATTGTCTCTGGGGGCCTAAGCCTGGAAGTGACCGGCTGGCTCGTGAAAAGCTACGATAGGCAGGATGGTGACCAGACCCATGACGGCACCAGTGCCAAGTTGGGCTGGTTTGATAGTACCAAGTGGCTCCTGCAATCTGCCATCAAAAACTTGGCAGGCGAGTTTTGTTTTCCAGGGAAAAGCGCCGTTGTTTGTGTTTGGGGGCCTGTGGCTGGGAGTGGCCGGCTGGCTCCTTAGAATCCACGATACTCAGCATGGTTCCCAGACCAGAGGTGGCACCAGTGCCAAGTTGGGCTGGTTTGATAGTACCAAGTGGCTCCTGCAATCTGCCATCAAAAAGTTGGCAGGCAAGTTTTGTTTTCCAGGGAAAAGTGCCGTTGTTTTTGTTTGGGGGCCTATGGCTGGGAGTGGCCGGCTGGCTCCTTAGAATCCACGATACGCAGGATGGTTCCCAGACCTGAGGTGGCACCAGTGCCAAGTTGGGCTGGTTTGATACTCCCAAGTGCGTCCTGCAATCTGCCATCCAGAAGCGGGGTAGCTTACTTTTTTTTGCCAGGGAAACGGGCCGAGCTTTTTGTCTCGGGGTATATGGCTGGGGGTGACCGGCTGGCTCCTGAAAAGCTACGATAGGCAGGATGGTGACCAGACCCATGGTGGCACCAGTGCCAAGTTGGGCTCGTTTGATAGTACCAAGTGGCTCCTGCAATCTGCCATCAAAAATTTGGCAGGTGAGTTTTGTTTTCCAGGGAAAAGCGCCGTTGTTTGTGTTTGGGGGCCTGTGGCTGGGAGTGGCCGGCTGGCTGCTTAGAATCCACGATACGCAGGATGGTTCCCAGACCAGAGGTGACACCAGTGACAAGTCGGGCTGGTTTGATACTACCAAGTGCGTCCTGCAATCTGCCATCCAGAAGCGGGGTAGCTTACTTTTGTTTGCCAGGGCAACGGGCCGAGGTTTGTGTCTGGGGGCCTATGGCTGGGAGTGACCGGCTGGCTCCTGAAAAGCTACGATAGGCAGGATGGTGACCAGACCCATGGCGGCACCAGTGCCAAGTTGGGCTGGTTTGATAGTACCAAGTGGCTCCTGCAATCTGCCCTCAAAATTTGGCAGACGAGTTTTGTTTTCCAGGGAAAAGCGCCGTTGTTTGTGTTTGGGTGCCTGTGGCAGGGAGTGGCCGGCTGGCTCCTTAGAATCCACGATACGCAGGATGGTTCCCAGACCTGACGTGGCACCAGTGCCAAGTCGGGCTGGTTTTATAGTACCAAGTGGTTCCTGCAATCTGCCATCCAGAAGCGGGGCAGCTTACTTTTGTTTGCCAGGGAAACGGGCCGAGCTTTGTGTCTGGGCGCCTATGGCTGGGAGTGACCTGCTAGGTCCTGAAAAGATACGATAGGCAGGATGGTGACCATATCCATGGTGGCACCAGTGCCAAGTTGGGCTGGTTTGATAGTACCAAGTGGCTCCTGCAATCCGCCATCAAATAGTTGGCAGGCGAGTTTTGTTTTCCAGGGAAAAGCGCCGTTGTTTGTGTTTGGGTGCCTGTGGCACGGAGTGGCCGGCTGGCTGCTTAGAATCCACGTTACGCAGGATGGTTCCCAGACGTGAGGTGGCACCAGTGCCAAGTTGGGCTGGTTTGATACTACCAAGTGCGTCCTGCAATCTGCCATCCAGAAGCGGGGTAGCTTACTTTTTTTGCCAGGGAAACGGGCCGAGGTTTTTGTCTCGGGGCCTGTGGCTGGGGGTGACCGGCTGGCTCCTGAAAAGCTATGATAGGCAGGATGGTGACCAGACCCATGGTGGCACCAGTGCCAAGTTGGGCTGATTTGATAGTACCAAGTGGCTCCTGCAATCTGCCATCAAAAATTTGGCAGGCGAGTTTTGTTTTCCAGGGAAAAGCGCAGTTGTTTGTGTTTGGGGGCCTGTGGATGGGAGTGGCCGGCTGGCTAATTAGAATCAACGATACGCAGGATGGTTCCCAGACCAGAGGTGGCACCAGTGACAAGTCGGTCTGGTTTGATACTACCAAGTGCGTCCTGCAATCTGCCATCCAGAAGCGGGGCAGCTTACTTTTGTTTGCTAGGGAAACGGGCCGAGGTTTGTGTCTGGGGGCCTATGGCTGGGAGTGACCGGCAGGCTCCTGAAAATCTACGATAGGCAGGATGGTGACCAGACCCATGGTGGCACCAGTGCCAAGTTGGGCTGGTTTGATAGTACCAAGTGGCTCCTGTAATCTGCCATCAAAAAGTTGGCAGGCGAGTTTTGTTTTCCAGGGAAAAGCGCCGTTGTTTGTGTTTGGGGGCCTGTGGCTGGGAGTGACCGGCTGGCTCCTTAGAATCCACGATACGCAGGATGGTTCCCAGACCAGACGTTGCACCAGTGCCAAGTCGGGCTAGTTTGATGGTGCAAAGTGACTCCTGCAATCTGCCATCCAGAAGCGGGGTAGCTTAATTTTGTTTGCCAGGGAAACGGGCCGAGCTTTGTGTCTGGGGGCCTATGGCTGGGAGTGACCGGCTGGCTCCTGAAAAGCTATGATAGGCAGGATGGTGACCAGACCCAAGGTGGCACCAGTGCCAAGTTGGGCTGATTTGATAGTACCAAGTGGCTCCTGCAATCTGCCATCAAAAAGTTGGCAGGCGAGTTTGTTATCCAGGGAAAAGCGCCGTTGTTTTTGTTTGGGGGCCTGTGGCTGGGAGTGGCCGGCTGGCTCCTTAGAATCCACGATACGGAGGATGGTTCCCAGACCAGAGGTGGCACCAGTGCCAAGTTTTGCTGGTTTGATGGTGCAAAGTGGCTCCTGCAATCTGCCATCCACATGCGGGATAACTTAGTTTTGTTTGCCAGGGAAACGGGCCGAGGTTTGTGTCTGGGGGCCTATGGCTGGGAGTGACCGGCTGGCTCCTGAAAAGCTACGATAGGCAGGATGGTGACCAGACCCATGGTGGTACCAGTGCCAAGTTGGGCTGGTTTGATAGTACCAAGTGGCTCCTGCAATCTGCCATCCAGAAGCGGGGTAGCTTACTTTTGTTTGCCAGGGAAACAGGCAGAGCTTTCTGTCTGGGGGCCTATGGTTGGGAGTAACCGGCTGGCTCCTGAAAAGCTACGATAGGCAGGATGGTTCCCAGATCCAAGATGGCACCAGTGCCAAGTCGGGGTGGTTTGATGGTGCAAAGTGGCTCCTGAAATCTGCCATCCTGACGCGGGGCAGCGGATTTTTGTTTCCAAGAGAAATGGTCCGTGGTTTGTTTTTGGGGGTATATGGCTGGGCGTGGCTTGCTGGCTCCTTAAAAAGCTACGATAGGCAGGATGGTTCCCTGACCCAAGGTGGCACCAGTGCCAAGTCGGGCGGTTTTCGTAGTACAAAGTGCGTCCTAAAATTTGCCATCCAGAAGAGGGGCAGTTGAGTTTTGTTTACCAGAGAAAAGGGCCGTGGTTTGTTTTTGGGGGCATATGGCTGATAGTGGCCGTCTGGCCCCTGAAAATCCACGATGGGCAGGATGGTTCCCAGACCTGAGGTGGCACCAGTGCCAGGTCGGGCTGGTTTGATAGTACTAAATAGCACCTGCAATGTGCCATGCAGAAGCGGGGCAGCTTACTTTTGTTTGCCAGGGAAACGGGCCGAGGTTTGTGTCTGGGGGCCTATGGCTGGGAGTGACCGCCTGGCTCCTGAAAAGCTACGATAGGCAGGATGGTGACCAGACCCATGGTGGCACCAGTGCCAAGTTGGGCTGGTTTGATAGTACCAAGTGGCTCCTGCAATCTGCCATCAAAAAGTTGGCAGGCGAGTTTTGTTTTCCAGGGAAAAGCGCCGTTGTTTGTGTTTGGGGGACTGTGGGTGGGAGTGGCCGGCTGGCTCCTTAGAACACACGATACGCAGGATGGTTCCCAGACCCAAGGTGGCACCAGTGCCACGTCGGGCTGGTTTGATGGTGCCAAGTGGTTCCTGCAATCTGCACCCCTGAAGCGGGGTAGCTTACCTTTGTGTGCCAGGGAAACGGGCCGAGGTTTATGACTGGGGGCCTAGGGCTAGGAGTGACCGGCTGGCTCCTGAAAAGCTACGATAGGCAGGATGGTGACCAGACCCATGGTGGCACCAGTGCCAAGTTGGGCTGGTTTGATAGTACCAAGTGGCTCCTGCAATCTGCCATCAAAAAGTTGGCAGGCGAGTTTTGTTTTCCAGGGAAAAGCGCCGTTGTTTGTGTTTGGGGGACTGTGGGTGGGAGTGGCCGGCTGGCTCCTTAGAACACACGATACGCAGGATGGTTCCCAGACCCAAGGTGGCACTAGTGCCAAGTCGGGCTGGTTTGATAGCACCAAGTGGCTCCTGCAATCTGCCATCCAGAAGCGGGGAAGCTTACTTTTGTTTGCCAGGGAAACGGACCGAGGTTTTTTTCTGGGGGCCTATGGCTGGGAGTGACCGGCTGGCTCCTTAGAATCCACGATACGCAGCATGGTTCCCAGACCAGAGGTGGCACCAGTGCCAAGTCGGGCTGGTTTGATGGTGCAAAGTGGCTCCTGCAATCTGCCATCCAGAAGTGCGGTAGCTTACTTTTGTGTGCCAGGGAAACAGGCCGAGGTTTGTGTCTGGGGGCCTATGGCTGGGAGTGACCGGCTGGCTCCTGAAAAGCTACGATAGGCAGGATGGTGACCAGACCCATGGTGGCACCAGTGCCAAGTTGGGCTGGTTTGATAGTACCAAGTGGCTCCTGCAATCTGCCATCAAAATGTTGGCAGGCGAGTTTTGTTTTCCAGGGAAAAGCGCCGTTGTGTGTGTTTTGGGGCCTGTGGCTGGGAGTGGCCAACTGGCTCCTTAGAATCCACGATACGCAGGATGGTTCCCAGACCCAAGGTGGCACCAGTGCCAAGTCGGGCTGGTTTGTTAGTACCAAGTGGTTCCTGCAATCTGCCATCCAGAAGCGGGGCAGCTGAATTTTGTTTGCCAGACAAAAAGGCTGTTGTTTGTGTTTCGGGGCCTGTGGCTGGCAGTGGCCGGCTGGCTCCTGAAAATCCATGATACGCAGCATGGTTCCCAGACCCAAGGTGGCATCAGTGCCAAGTAGGGCTGGTTTTATAGTACCCAGTGGCTCCTGCAATCTCCCATCCAGAAGCGGGGCAGCTGAGTTTTGTTTGCCTGTGAAACGGGCCGTTGTTTTTAATTGGGGTCTGTGGCCGAGAGTGTTCGGCTGGCTCCTGACAACCTACAATACGCAGGATGGTTCCCAGACCCAAGGTGGCACCAGTGCCAAGTCGGGCTGGTTTGATAGTACCAAGTGGCTCCTGCAATCTGCCATCCAGAAGCGGTGCAGTTGAGTTTTGTTTGCCAGAGGAAAGGGCCGTGGGTTGTGTTTGGGGGCATATGGCTGGGAGTGGCCGGCTGTCTCATTAAAAAGATCGATACGCAGGATGGTTCCCAGACCCAAGGGGGCACCAGTGCCAAGTCGGGCTGTTTTTATAGTACCAAGTGCGTCCTGCAATTTGCCATCCAGAAGAGGGGCAGTTGAGTTTTGTTTGCCAGAGAATAGCGCCGTTGTTTGTGTTTGGGGGCTTGTGGCTCGTAGTGGCCGACTGGCGCCTTAGAATCTGTGTTACGCAGCATGGTTCCCAGACCCAAGGTGGCACCAGTGCCAAGTTGGGCTGGTTTGATAGTACCAAGTGGCTCCTGCAATCTGCCATCCAGAAGCGGGGTAGCTTACTTTTGTTTGCCAGGGAAACGGGCCGAGGTTTGTGACTGGGGACCTATGGCTGGGAGTGACCGGCTGGCTCCTGGAAAGCTACGATAGGCAGGATGGTTACCAGACCCATGGTGGCACCAGTGCCAAGTTGGGCTGGTTTGATAGTACCAAGTGGGTCCTGCAATCTGCCATCAAAAAGTTGGCAGGCGAGTTTTGTTTTCCAGGGAAAAGCGACATTGTTTGTATTTGGGGGCCTGTGGCTGGGAGTGACCGGCTGGCTCCTTTGAACCCACGATACGCAGGATGGTTCCCAGACCCAAGGTGGCACCAGTGCCAAGTTTTGCTGGTTTGATACTACCAAGTGCGTCCTGCAATCTGCCATCCAGAAGCGGGGCAGCTTAATTTTGTTTGCCAGGGAAACGGGCCGTGGGTTTTGTTTGGGGGCATATAGCTGAGAGTGGCCGGCTGGCTCCTGAAAATCCACGCTAGGCAGCATGGTTCCCAGATGCAATGTGGCACCAGTGCCAAGTCGGGCTGGTTTGATGGTGCAAAGTGGCTCCTGCAATCTGCCATCCAGAAGCGAGGCAGCTGATTTTTGTTTGCCAGAGGAAAATTCCGTGGATTGTTTTTGGGGGCATATTGCTGGGAGTGGCCGGCTGGCTCCTTAAAATGCTCGATACGCATGATGGTTCCCAGGCCCAAGGTGTCACCACTACCAAGTCGGCCTGCGGTTTTAGTATCAAGTTCATCCTGCAATTTGCCATCCAGAAGAGGGGCAGTTGAGTTTTGTTTGCCAGAGAAACGGGCCGAGGTTTCTGTTTGGGGACATATGGCTGAGAGTGGCCGGCTGGCCCCTGAATATCCACGATACAGAGCATGGTTCCCAGATCCAAGGTGGCACCAGTGCCAAGTTGGGATGGTTTGATAGTACCAAGTGTCTCCTGCAATCTGCCATCCAGAAGCAGGGCAGCTTACTTTTGTTTGCCAGAGAAATAGGCCTAGGTTTTTGTTTGGGGGCCTGTGGCTAGGAGTGGCCGGCTGGCTCCTTAGAATCCACGATACGCAGGATGGTTCCCAGACCCAAGGTGGCACCAGTGCCAAGTCGGGCTGGTTTGATAGTACCAAGTGGCTCCTGCAAACTCCATCAAAAAGTTGGCAGGCGTGTTTTGTTTTCCAGGGAACAGCGCCGTTGATTTTGTTTGGGGGCCTGTGGCTAGGAGTGGCCGGCTGGCTCCTTAGAATCCACGATACGCAGGATGGTTCCCAGACCCAAGGTGGCACCAGTGCCAAGTCGGGCTGGTTTGATTACACCAAGTGGCTCCTGCAATCTGCCATCCAGAAGTGAGGCAGCTAAGTTTTGTTTGCGAGAAAAAAGGGCCGTGGTTTTTGTTGGGGGCCTGTGGCTGGGAGTAGCCGGCTGGCTCCTTAAAATCCACGATAGGCAGGATGGTTCCCAGACCCAAGGTGGCACCAGTGCCAAGTCGGGCTGGTTTGATAGTACCAAGTGGCTCCTGCAATCTGCCATCCAGAAGCGGGGCAGCTGAGTTTTGTTTGCCAGAGAAAAAGGCTGTGGTTTGTGTTTGGGGGCCTATGGCTGGCAGTGGCCGGCTGGCTCCTGAAAATCCACGATACGCAGCATGGTTCCCAGACCCAAGGTGGCACCAGTGCCAAGTGGGGCTCGTTTGACAGTGTCAAGTGCCTCCTGCAATCTCCCATCCAGAAGCGGGGCAGCTGAGTTTTTTTTGCCAGGGAAACGGACCTTTGTTTTTGATTGGGCTCTGTGGCCGAGAGTGGTTGGCTGTCTCCTGACAATCCACAATACGCAGGATGGTTCCCAGACCCAAGGTGGCACCAGTGCCAAGTCGGGCTGGTTTGATAGTACCAAGTGTCTCCTGCAATCTGCCATCCAGAAGCGGGGCAGCTGAGTTTTGTTTGCCAGAGAAAAGGGCCGTGGGTTGTGTTTGGGGGCATATGGCTGGGAGTGGCCACCTGGCTCCTTAAAATGCACGATACGCCGCATGGTAACCAGACGCAAGGTGGCACCAGTGCCAAGTCAGGCTGTTTTTGTAGTACCCAGTGGCTCCTGCAATTTGCCATCCAGAAGCGGGGCAGTTGAATTTTGTTTGCTAGAGAAAAGGGCTGTGGTTTGTGTTTGGGGGCCTATGGCTGAGAGTGGCCGGCTGGCCCCTGAAAATCAACGATAGGCAGGATGGTTCCCAGATCCAAGGTGGCACCAGTGCCAAGTAAGGCTGGTTGTATGGTTCAAAGTAACTCCTGCAATCTGCCATCCAGAAGCGGGACAGCTGAGTTTTTTTTGCCAGAGAAAAGGTCCATGGTTTCTTTTTGGGGCATACGGCTGGGAATTACCGGCTGGCTCCTTAAAATGCTCGATACGCAGGATGGTTCCCAGAGCCAAGCTGGCACCACTGCCAAGTCGGGCTCTTTTTGTAGTACCAAGTGCGTCCTGCAATTTGCCATCCAGAAGAGGGGCAGTTGAGTTTTGTTTGCCAGAGAAAAGGGCCGTTGTTTGTGTTTGGGGGCCTGTGGCTGGGAGTGTTCGGCTGGTTCCTGAATATGTACGATACGCAGGATTGTTCCCAGATCCAAGGTGGCAGCAGTGCCATGTTGTGCTGGTGTGATAGTCCCAAGTGGCTCCTGCAATCTGCCATCCAGAAGTGGGGCAGCTGATTTTTGTTTGCCAGAGAAAAGGTCCGTGGTTTGTTTTTGGGGGCATATGGCTGAGAGTGGCCGGCTGGCCCCTGAAAATCCACGATACACAGGATGGTTCCCAGATCCAAGGTGGCACCTGTGCCAAGTCGGGCTGATTTGATAGTACTAAGTAGCTCCTGCAATCTGCCATGCAGAAGCGGGGCAGCTTACTTTTGTTTGCCAGGGAAACGGGCCGAGGTTTGTGTTTGGGGGCCTATGGCTGAGAGTGACCGGCTGGCTCCTGAAAAGCTACAATAGGCAGGATGGTGACCAGACCCATGGTGGCACCAGTGCCAAGTTGGGCTGGTTTGATAGTACCAAGTGGTTCCTGCAATCTGCCATCCAGAAGCAGGGCAGCTGAGTTTTGTTTGCCAGAGAAAAGGGCCTTGGTTTGTGTTTGGGGGCATATGGCTGGGTGTGGCCAGCTGGCTCCTTAAAATGCACGATATGCAACATGGCTCCCAGACCCAAGGTGGCACAAGTGCCAAGTTGGGCTGGTTTGATAGTACCAAGTGGCTCCTGCAATCTTCCATGATCACGTGGAGAAATACTTTCTGGTTTCAGCCTCATGCTCTTTCTTCTCTCCCTCAACTTCTCTATCACCTCTCATCTGGTTCACATGCGCTGTCTTCAAGGTCCACAGGCTACTTTTCACAGAATCTTCTGGCCTGATGAAGTAAGGATGATGAATAGAACAGAGCTGGGATCTATTTTCCAGTTTGGATAAAATGCATTCTGCACACAAATCCAAGGAGAACGGGCTGCCCCGATGCCCAGAAAATCTTTCACTCCTGCTAGTGTTCTACGTCAACCGCAACTTAGTCTGAAAGAAAAGCTTTTTCTCTGAGAGCATCTGAGAGGTTTGCATGAAGCACTGATATCTGACATATGCAATTTTGAATAGGAGAGGAAAAAGAAAATGGCAAGGAGTTTTTAATTTTAGTGGTTTCAATTTTAATTTCCGTGCACTTTTTCAAAACTTGTCAGCTCAAATGCCCATCAACATCTTTTAGTCATCTGTAAGTCAGTATTCATATAAAATGTGCTTCAAATCCAAAGAATTTCAAATTTGCACTCCAAGCTTCTATGCCTAGATTTATGATTTCCTACACATATTAGATGAAAGGAAGGCCTTTTTTACTGTGGGAGTGCTGGAACACTGGAACAGGTTGCCCAGAGAAGTTGTGGGTGTCCCATCCCTGAAAGTATTCAAGGTCACCCTGGACGGGGCTTGGAGCAGCAACAAAGGAGAAGCTTGATGGTAGAGAAACAAAGTTGGACTATAGAAGAAACTCGGATTGAAGTATAGGATCAAGTTTTCTCTCAGCTCTTGGGGTAAATTCAAAGTTGTACAAAATGACATTTATCTGTGCTATTCACTACTGTAACAGAAAGTTTCATGAAAACTGTACAGAAGATAGTAAATTTTAAAAGAGATAAGAATTACAGCATAAAATCCATGGGATAGGTTACAACATGAGACACTCTCTAAGAGAAAATCTCTGTGTTTCAGCACTTCATCGGGGTAAGATTTCATGAAGTGCCAAAGAAGGCGGCAAAATATCATTCGGGACATTATTTACTGGAATTCAGCCTGGCCATTAGTAGGAACTGCCTTTGAACATATCATGTAGATATACCACACACACTTTCCCTTCACTGAAAAATTACTGTTTACAACAAATAAGCAATTGACGATCAAAATTGATTGAAAGCATCTTAAACATGTCAAGTATTTCATTGTAGATGATCTGTGATCCAAATGCTTCTTCCACCTTCGAGAGGGACAGAAGAATTCTTCCATATCATGATGGTTTAAAATTGTATCAACCAATGTTTTCTGCTGAAAAGATATCATCTATTTTTTTCTATTTTTGGAAGAAAATATTCCTAGACATACAACAGGTGAGAACTAAGTAATTTTAAAGAAACAAATGAAATGAAAATATTCTGTAAATAGAATGAAATGAAAAGCTGTGTTTTAAATAGGAGCTAAATATTAAACAGAATTTTTGTACCAGGCATTTGAATTACTGCACCAGCTCTTTTGCCCATCAAGAGAGGCATTTAGCATTTCAGTCTTTTCCAAGGTGTTCATGATCTGCTATGCTGATCTCTGTGTGTGCCTAGGTGTGTGTGGAGGGGGGGGCATATGAAGGGGAGTGTGTATGTTTGCTTTACAATTGTTGTGGCAGATTCATGCCTCAGCTCCACATTTTGTTTTAAAAAGGTCACACCGAGTGGATATGAAGTTTACTATCAACAAGAGATCGATTCCCAAATCATCCATTTGACTCTCCCTTATAAATCATGTGCTTTGTTGCATATTTTATCAAATATACTTTCAAGCCAGATGGAGGAAGGAGGATGTGGGAATCCCTCCACCATCTTGCAACTTTTATGTAAGTAGGTTTTCAAGAAAATCATCATTTCTCTTTTAAATATGTCTGGAACAGGCATGATGGTAGTGTCAACCTGTTGGAGTTTTTGTTGCTGGAAGAAGTTGTACAAAAGGATTGGTTTTTACATTGACCAGTTACTGAATCAAGCGCAGGAATACATTGGAAATTTAGCTGGGGGTTCCTTTTCCCAGCAGACTACTTCTAGAACGAGCTTGTACACTGAAGCTGACTCTTTTGCTCTCTTTTTGTTTCTTTCCTATTTTCTTGGCTTCTTTGCCACTATCTAGACAATTTTGGAACTTTGTTCCCAACTAAAATGGTTTCAATAGTCTGATTGTGATCATACATTTTTACAAGGAATTTTTAAAATCTTTCCTCGAGTCCAGAAAGTCAAGGACTTAGATCTTTTTCTTCCCTTATCAATATTGCCATGAAATTGATAAATAAAGACCAACTCTTTATTTTTGTTTTTAACCCACGTAGATAATTCCCATCCATTAATCCATTTTGTGGACCAATAGCTGCCATTCTGATGGAAGCTGTCACTTCTTAACAATAGGCATTCTGTGACTATGTTGACAGCACTTTGGGTGAAGATCCTAACTGGTCTTAGATATACATAGGGAGAAATTTGCTCAGCCAGTGTCAGTCTTAAGCATGCGTATCAGAAGATCTTTCTAGAGCTGGGAATTTTCCCATGAAAGGGATTCAGTTAGGGAAGAGACACTTGTGCCAGAGTTTTACATTCTTCTTGAACACTGCTTAAGGAACTTAGATGCCATGTCCATTTGGATCTCTGTCTGCACAGAACTTTGTCATGCCAGTGCTTTGAAATGCATCTTGAAGAGAATTCACTAGCACAGAATGAAAGAGAGTGGAAGGGGTTGGTGGGGCTAACCAGGCCCAACCCCCCTGCCTAAACCAGGATACCTAGAGCCTCTTGCCCAGGATTCTATCTGGGTGTACTTTTAATGTCTTCAAAGATCCAGGCTCCACAATCTTTCTGGGCAGTCTGTGCCGTGGTTCAGTCACCCTGACAGTAAAGAAACATTTACTGATGTTCAAAGGCAATCTCCTGTATTTCAGTGTGTGCCCACTGCCTCTTGTCTTTTCCCTCAGCATCACTGAAAAGACACTGATTCCCTCCCCTTTGCACTATTGCTTCCATATGTATGTGTGATGCCATGTAGAGGTATGTCAAAAACCTCCCTGAAGCCCAGGCAGATAATATTCCCTTCATCTACCAGTCAAGTTGATTCATCAGAGGAGTTTAAAGTGATGTTCAGCATGAAATTCCCCTGAAAAATCATGCTAACTACATTATTTGGTCATCTGTCATGTGCCTGGCAAGGATTTCCAGGAAGAGCTGCTTCATCAACTTCCTGGGGATAAAAAAGAGGCTGGCTGGTTTGTACTATGGCGAGTCCTCTTAATTGCCTTTTTTGAAGATGGGTGTCATTTGCTAACATCCACTCTTTAGCCTCTCTTGTCGTCTACATCTTAGCAAAACGCTTTTCCACTATGTCTGGCTAGGAAAAACTGTGCCAGCACAGAAAACATCTCCCATCGTGTTCTAGAAGTTGCACGGATGTCTGCCAAGTGTTTGGCAGGAAGAAAAGAAAAGTTGTCCAAAACAGCTTCCAATCGAATGTTCCTGTGATTGGAAAAGTCAGGAGAGTGCAAAGGTACTGTTTTCTATCAGTTGGCAAGGTGCGCACACAATCCCAGTGTTGTACAGCTTGCTTCTTCACCTTCCCGAAGCTGCCGCTCTCGCCGGCTGCCGGAGCCCAAGAAGCGGCTTCTTCGCGCAAAGACGATTGTGCCGCTCACAGGGCTCTCCTTAGCGCGGCTTCTGCCGAAAGACGCCCGGCAGCGGCTCTTACCTCCGGAGAGCATCCTACCTTCGTCTTTAGCTCCTCTTCTCATCTACACCTCGGCAAAAAGCTTTTCCACTATGTCTGGCTAGGAAAAACTGTGCCAGCACAGAAAACATCTCCCATCGTGTTCTAGAAGTTGCACGGATGTCTGCCAAGTGTTTGGCAGGAAGAAAAGAAAAGTTGTCCAAAACAGCTTCCAATCGAATGTTCCTGTGATTGGAAAAGTCAGGAGAGTGCAAAGGTACTGTTTTCTATCAGTTGGCAAGGTGCGCACACAATCCCAGTGTTGTACAGCTTGCTTCTTCACCTTCCCGAAGCTGCCGCTCTCGCCGGCTGCCGGAGCCCAAGAAGCGGCTTCTTCGCGCAAAGACGATTGTGCCGCTCACAGGGCTCTCCTTAGCGCGGCTTCTGCCGAAAGACGCCCGGCAGCGGCTCTTACCTCCGGAGAGCATCCTACCTTCGTCTTTCGCGTCTTTTGTAGTCTACATCTTAGCAAAACGCTTTTCCACTATGTCTGGCTAGGAAAAACTGTGCCAGCACAGAAAACATCTCCCATCGTGTTCTAGAAGTTGCACGGATGTCTGCCAAGTGTTTGGCAGGAAGAAAAGAAAAGTTGTCCAAAACAGCTTCCAATCGAATGTTCCTGTGATTGGAAAAGTCAGGAGAGTGCAAAGGTACTGTTTTCTATCAGTTGGCAAGGTGCGCACACAATCCCAGTGTTGTACAGCTTGCTTCTTCACCTTCCCGAAGCTGCCGCTCTCGCCGGCTGCCGGAGCCCAAGAAGCGGCTTCTTCGCGCAAAGACGATTGTGCCGCTCACAGTGCTCTCCTTAGCGCGGCTTCTGCCGAAAGACGCCCGGCAGCGGCTCTTACCTCCGGAGAGCATCCTACCTTCGTCTTTCGCGTCTTTTGTAGTCTACATCTTAGCAAAACGCTTTTCCACTATGTCTGGCTAGGAAAAACTGTGCCAGCACAGAAAACATCTCCCATCGTGTTCTAGAAGTTGCACGGATGTCTGCCAAGTGTTTGGCAGGAAGAAAAGAAAAGTTGTCCAAAACAGCTTCCAATCGAATGTTCCTGTGATTGGAAAAGTCAGGAGAGTGCAAAGGTACTGTTTTCTATCAGTTGGCAAGGTGCGCACACAATCCCAGTGTTGTACAGCTTGCTTCTTCACCTTCCCGAAGCTGCCGCTCTCGCCGGCTGCCGGAGCCCAAGAAGCGGCTTCTTCGCGCAAAGACGATTGTGCCGCTCACAGTGCTCTCCTTAGCGCGGCTTCTGCCGAAAGACGCCCGGCAGCGGCTCTTACCTCCGGAGAGCATCCTACCTTCGTCTTTCGCGTCTTTTGTAGTCTACATCTTAGCAAAACGCTTTTCCACTATGTCTGGCTAGGAAAACCCGTGCCAGCACAGAAAACATCTCCCATCGTTTTCTAGAAGTTGCACGGATGTCTGCCAAGTGTTTGGGAGGAAGAAAAGAAAAGTTGTCCAAAACAGCTTCCAATCGAATGTTCCTGTGATTGGAAAAGTCAGGAGAGTGCAAAGGTACTGTTTTCTATCAGTTGGCAAGGTGCGCACACAATCCCAGTGTTGTACAGCTTGCTTCTTCACCTTCCCGAAGCTGCCACTCTCAGGAGGTAAGAGCCGCTGCCGGGCGTCTTTCGGCAGAAGCTGCGCTAAGGAGAGCACTGTGAGCGGCACAATCGTCTTTGCGCGAAGAAGCCGCTTCTTGGGCTCCGGCAGCCGGCGAGAGCGGCAGCTTCGGGAAGGTGAAGAAGCAAGCTGTACAACACTGGGATTGTGTGCGCACCTTGCCAACTGATAGAAAACAGTACCTTTGCACTCTCCTGACTTTTCCAATCACAGGAACATTCGATTGGAAGCTGTTTTGGACAACTTTTCTTTTCTTCCTGCCAAACACTTGGCAGACATCCGTGCAACTTCTAGAACACGATGGGAGATGTTTTCTGTGCTGGCACAGTTTTTCCTAGCCAGACATAGTGGAAAAGCGTTTTGCTAAGATGTAGACTACAAAAGACGCGAAAGACGAAGGTAGGATGCTCTCCGGAGGTAAGAGCCGCTGCCGGGCGTCTTTCGGCAGAAGCCGCGCTAAGGAGAGCCCTGTGAGCGGCACAATCGTCTTTGCGCGAAGAAGCCGCTTCTTGGGCTCCGGCAGCCGGCGAGAGCGGCAGCTTCGGGAAGGTGAAGAAGCAAGCTGTACAACACTGGGATTGTGTGCGCACCTTGCCAACTGATAGAAAACAGTACCTTTGCACTCTCCTGACTTTTCCAATCACAGGAACATTCGATTGGAAGCTGTTTTGGACAACTTTTCTTTTCTTCCTGCCAAACACTTGGCAGACATCCGTGCAACTTCTAGAACACGATGGGAGATGTTTTCTGTGCTGGCACAGTTTTTCCTAGCCAGACATAGTGGAAAAGCGTTTTGCTAAGATGTAGACTACAAAAGACGCGAAAGACGAAGGTAGGATGCTCTCCGGAGGTAAGAGCCGCTGCCGGGCGTCTTTCGGCAGAAGCCGCGCTAAGGAGAGCCCTGTGAGCGGCACAATCGTCTTTGCGCGAAGAAGCCGCTTCTTGGGCTCCGGCAGCCGGCGAGAGCGGCAGCTTCGGGAAGGTGAAGAAGCAAGCTGTACAACACTGGGATTGTGTGCGCACCTTGCCAACTGATAGAAAACAGTACCTTTGCACTCTCCTGACTTTTCCAATCACAGGAACATTCGATTGGAAGCTGTTTTGGACAACTTTTCTTTTCTTCCTGCCAAACACTTGGCAGACATCCGTGCAACTTCTAGAACACGATGGGAGATGTTTTCTGTGCTGGCACAGTTTTTCCTAGCCAGACATAGTGGAAAAGCGTTTTGCTAAGATGTAGACTACAAAAGACGCGAAAGACGAAGGTAGGATGCTCTCCGGAGGTAAGAGCCGCTGCCGGGCGTCTTTCGGCAGAAGCCGCGCTAAGGAGAGCACTGTGAGCGGCACAATCGTCTTTGCGCGAAGAAGCCGCTTCTTGGGCTCCGGCAGCCGGCGAGAGCGGCAGCTTCGGGAAGGTGAAGAAGCAAGCTGTACAACACTGGGATTGTGTGCGCACCTTGCCAACTGATAGAAAACAGTACCTTTGCACTCTCCTGACTTTTCCAATCACAGGAACATTCGATTGGAAGCTGTTTTGGACAACTTTTCTTTTCTTCCTGCCAAACACTTGGCAGACATCCGTGCAACTTCTAGAACACGATGGGAGATGTTTTCTGTGCTGGCACAGTTTTTCCTAGCCAGACATAGTGGAAAAGCGTTTTGCTAAGATGTAGACTACAAAAGACGCGAAAGACGAAGGTAGGATGCTCTCCGGAGGTAAGAGCCGCTGCCGGGCGTCTTTCGGCAGAAGCCGCGCTAAGGAGAGCCCTGTGAGCGGCACAATCGTCTTTGCGCGAAGAAGCCGCTTCTTGGGCTCCGGCAGCCGGCGAGAGCGGCAGCTTCGGGAAGGTGAAGAAGCAAGCTGTACAACACTGGGATTGTGTGCGCACCTTGCCAACTGATAGAAAACAGTACCTTTGCACTCTCCTGACTTTTCCAATCACAGGAACATTCGATTGGAAGCTGTTTTGGACAACTTTTCTTTTCTTCCTGCCAAACACTTGGCAGACATCCGTGCAACTTCTAGAACACGATGGGAGATGTTTTCTGTGCTGGCACAGTTTTTCCTAGCCAGACATAGTGGAAAAGCTTTTTGCCGAGGTGTAGATGAGAAGAGGAGCTAAAGACGAAGGTAGGATGCTCTCCGGAGGTAAGAGCCGCTGCCGGGCGTCTTTCGGCAGAAGCCGCGCTAAGGAGAGCCCTGTGAGCGGCACAATCGTCTTTGCGCGAAGAAGCCGCTTCTTGGGCTCCGGCAGCCGGCGAGAGCGGCAGCTTCGGGAAGGTGAAGAAGCAAGCTGTACAACACTGGGATTGTGTGCGCACCTTGCCAACTGATAGAAAACAGTACCTTTGCACTCTCCTGACTTTTCCAATCACAGGAACATTCGATTGGAAGCTGTTTTGGACAACTTTTCTTTTCTTCCTGCCAAACACTTGGCAGACATCCGTGCAACTTCTAGAACACGATGGGAGATGTTTTCTGTGCTGGCACAGTTTTTCCTAGCCAGACATAGTGGAAAAGCGTTTTGCTAAGATGTAGACTACAAAAGACGCGAAAGACGAAGGTAGGATGCTCTCCGGAGGTAAGAGCCGCTGCCGGGCGTCTTTCGGCAGAAGCCGCGCTAAGGAGAGCCCTGTGAGCGGCACAATCGTCTTTGCGCGAAGAAGCCGCTTCTTGGGCTCCGGCAGCCGGCGAGAGCGGCAGCTTCGGGAAGGTGAAGAAGCAAGCTGTACAACACTGGGATTGTGTGCGCACCTTGCCAACTGATAGAAAACAGTACCTTTGCACTCTCCTGACTTTTCCAATCACAGGAACATTCGATTGGAAGCTGTTTTGGACAACTTTTCTTTTCTTCCTGCCAAACACTTGGCAGACATCCGTGCAACTTCTAGAACACGATGGGAGATGTTTTCTGTGCTGGCACAGTTTTTCCTAGCCAGACATAGTGGAAAAGCGTTTTGCTAAGATGTAGACTACAAAAGACGCGAAAGACGAAGGTAGGATGCTCTCCGGAGGTAAGAGCCGCTGCCGGGCGTCTTTCGGCAGAAGCCGCGCTAAGGAGAGCACTGTGAGCGGCACAATCGTCTTTGCGCGAAGAAGCCGCTTCTTGGGCTCCGGCAGCCGGCGAGAGCGGCAGCTTCGGGAAGGTGAAGAAGCAAGCTGTACAACACTGGGATTGTGTGCGCACCTTGCCAACTGATAGAAAACAGTACCTTTGCACTCTCCTGACTTTTCCAATCACAGGAACATTCGATTGGAAGCTGTTTTGGACAACTTTTCTTTTCTTCCTGCCAAACACTTGGCAGACATCCGTGCAACTTCTAGAACACGATGGGAGATGTTTTCTGTGCTGGCACAGTTTTTCCTAGCCAGACATAGTGGAAAAGCGTTTTGCTAAGATGTAGACTACAAAAGACGCGAAAGACGAAGGTAGGATGCTCTCCGGAGGTAAGAGCCGCTGCCGGGCGTCTTTCGGCAGAAGCCGCGCTAAGGAGAGCACTGTGAGCGGCACAATCGTCTTTGCGCGAAGAAGCCGCTTCTTGGGCTCCGGCAGCCGGCGAGAGCGGCAGCTTCGGGAAGGTGAAGAAGCAAGCTGTACAACACTGGGATTGTGTGCGCACCTTGCCAACTGATAGAAAACAGTACCTTTGCACTCTCCTGACTTTTCCAATCACAGGAACATTCGATTGGAAGCTGTTTTGGACAACTTTTCTTTTCTTCCTGCCAAACACTTGGCAGACATCCGTGCAACTTCTAGAACACGATGGGAGATGTTTTCTGTGCTGGCACAGTTTTTCCTAGCCAGACATAGTGGAAAAGCGTTTTGCTAAGATGTAGACTACAAAAGACGCGAAAGACGAAGGTAGGATGCTCTCCGGAGGTAAGAGCCGCTGCCGGGCGTCTTTCGGCAGAAGCCGCGCTAAGGAGAGCCCTGTGAGCGGCACAATCGTCTTTGCGCGAAGAAGCCGCTTCTTGGGCTCCGGCAGCCGGCGAGAGCGGCAGCTTCGGGAAGGTGAAGAAGCAAGCTGTACAACACTGGGATTGTGTGCGCACCTTGCCAACTGATAGAAAACAGTACCTTTGCACTCTCCTGACTTTTCCAATCACAGGAACATTCGATTGGAAGCTGTTTTGGACAACTTTTCTTTTCTTCCTGCCAAACACTTGGCAGACATCCGTGCAACTTCTAGAACACGATGGGAGATGTTTTCTGTGCTGGCACAGTTTTTCCTAGCCAGACATAGTGGAAAAGCTTTTTGCCGAGGTGTAGATGAGAAGAGGAGCTAAAGACGAAGGTAGGATGCTCTCCGGAGGTAAGAGCCGCTGCCGGGCGTCTTTCGGCAGAAGCCGCGCTAAGGAGAGCCCTGTGAGCGGCACAATCGTCTTTGCGCGAAGAAGCCGCTTCTTGGGCTCCGGCAGCCGGCGAGAGCGGCAGCTTCGGGAAGGTGAAGAAGCAAGCTGTACAACACTGGGATTGTGTGCGCACCTTGCCAACTGATAGAAAACAGTACCTTTGCACTCTCCTGACTTTTCCAATCACAGGAACATTCGATTGGAAGCTGTTTTGGACAACTTTTCTTTTCTTCCTGCCAAACACTTGGCAGACATCCGTGCAACTTCTAGAACACGATGGGAGATGTTTTCTGTGCTGGCACAGTTTTTCCTAGCCAGACATAGTGGAAAAGCGTTTTGCTAAGATGTAGACGACAAGAGAGGCTAAAGAGTGGATGTTAGCAAATGACACCCATCTTCAAAAAAGGCAATTAAGAGGACTCGCCATAGTACAAACCAGCCAGCCTCTTTTTTATCCCCAGGAAGTTGATGAAGCAGCTCTTCCTGGAAATCCTTGCCAGGCACATGACAGATGACCAAATAATGTAGTTAGCATGATTTTTCAGGGGAATTTCATGCTGAACATCACTTTAAACTCCTCTGATGAATCAACTTGACTGGTAGATGAAGGGAATATTATCTGCCTGGGCTTCAGGGAGGTTTTTGACATACCTCTACATGGCATCACACATACATATGGAAGCAATAGTGCAAAGGGGAGGGAATCAGTGTCTTTTCAGTGATGCTGAGGGAAAAGACAAGAGGCAGTGGGCACACACTGAAATACAGGAGATTGCCTTTGAACATCAGTAAATGTTTCTTTACTGTCAGGGTGACTGAACCACGGCACAGACTGCCCAGAAAGATTGTGGAGCCTGGATCTTTGAAGACATTAAAAGTACACCCAGATAGAATCCTGGGCAAGAGGCTCTAGGTATCCTGGTTTAGGCAGGGGGGTTGGGCCTGGTTAGCCCCACCAACCCCTTCCACTCTCTTTCATTCTGTGCTAGTGAATTCTCTTCAAGATGCATTTCAAAGCACTGGCATGACAAAGTTCTGTGCAGACAGAGATCCAAATGGACATGGCATCTAAGTTCCTTAAGCAGTGTTCAAGAAGAATGTAAAACTCTGGCACAAGTGTCTCTTCCCTAACTGAATCCCTTTCATGGGAAAATTCCCAGCTCTAGAAAGATCTTCTGATACGCATGCTTAAGACTGACACTGGCTGAGCAAATTTCTCCCTATGTATATCTAAGACCAGTTAGGATCTTCACCCAAAGTGCTGTCAACATAGTCACAGAATGCCTATTGTTAAGAAGTGACAGCTTCCATCAGAATGGCAGCTATTGGTCCACAAAATGGATTAATGGATGGGAATTATCTACGTGGGTTAAAAACAAAAATAAAGAGTTGGTCTTTATTTATCAATTTCATGGCAATATTGATAAGGGAAGAAAAAGATCTAAGTCCTTGACTTTCTGGACTCGAGGAAAGATTTTAAAAATTCCTTGTAAAAATGTATGATCACAATCAGACTATTGAAACCATTTTAGTTGGGAACAAAGTTCCAAAATTGTCTAGATAGTGGCAAAGAAGCCAAGAAAATAGGAAAGAAACAAAAAGAGAGCAAAAGAGTCAGCTTCAGTGTACAAGCTCGTTCTAGAAGTAGTCTGCTGGGAAAAGGAACCCCCAGCTAAATTTCCAATGTATTCCTGCGCTTGATTCAGTAACTGGTCAATGTAAAAACCAATCCTTTTGTACAACTTCTTCCAGCAACAAAAACTCCAACAGGTTGACACTACCATCATGCCTGTTCCAGACATATTTAAAAGAGAAATGATGATTTTCTTGAAAACCTACTTACATAAAAGTTGCAAGATGGTGGAGGGATTCCCACATCCTCCTTCCTCCATCTGGCTTGAAAGTATATTTGATAAAATATGCAACAAAGCACATGATTTATAAGGGAGAGTCAAATGGATGATTTGGGAATCGATCTCTTGTTGATAGTAAACTTCATATCCACTCGGTGTGACCTTTTTAAAACAAAATGTGGAGCTGAGGCATGAATCTGCCACAACAATTGTAAAGCAAACATACACACTCCCCTTCATATGCCCCCCCCTCCACACACACCTAGGCACACACAGAGATCAGCATAGCAGATCATGAACACCTTGGAAAAGACTGAAATGCTAAATGCCTCTCTTGATGGGCAAAAGAGCTGGTGCAGTAATTCAAATGCCTGGTACAAAAATTCTGTTTAATATTTAGCTCCTATTTAAAACACAGCTTTTCATTTCATTCTATTTACAGAATATTTTCATTTCATTTGTTTCTTTAAAATTACTTAGTTCTCACCTGTTGTATGTCTAGGAATATTTTCTTCCAAAAATAGAAAAAAATAGATGATATCTTTTCAGCAGAAAACATTGGTTGATACAATTTTAAACCATCATGATATGGAAGAATTCTTCTGTCCCTCTCGAAGGTGGAAGAAGCATTTGGATCACAGATCATCTACAATGAAATACTTGACATGTTTAAGATGCTTTCAATCAATTTTGATCGTCAATTGCTTATTTGTTGTAAACAGTAATTTTTCAGTGAAGGGAAAGTGTGTGTGGTATATCTACATGATATGTTCAAAGGCAGTTCCTACTAATGGCCAGGCTGAATTCCAGTAAATAATGTCCCGAATGATATTTTGCCGCCTTCTTTGGCACTTCATGAAATCTTACCCCGATGAAGTGCTGAAACACAGAGATTTTCTCTTAGAGAGTGTCTCATGTTGTAACCTATCCCATGGATTTTATGCTGTAATTCTTATCTCTTTTAAAATTTACTATCTTCTGTACAGTTTTCATGAAACTTTCTGTTACAGTAGTGAATAGCACAGATAAATGTCATTTTGTACAACTTTGAATTTACCCCAAGAGCTGAGAGAAAACTTGATCCTATACTTCAATCCGAGTTTCTTCTATAGTCCAACTTTGTTTCTCTACCATCAAGCTTCTCCTTTGTTGCTGCTCCAAGCCCCGTCCAGGGTGACCTTGAATACTTTCAGGGATGGGACACCCACAACTTCTCTGGGCAACCTGTTCCAGTGTTCCAGCACTCCCACAGTAAAAAAGGCCTTCCTTTCATCTAATATGTGTAGGAAATCATAAATCTAGGCATAGAAGCTTGGAGTGCAAATTTGAAATTCTTTGGATTTGAAGCACATTTTATATGAATACTGACTTACAGATGACTAAAAGATGTTGATGGGCATTTGAGCTGACAAGTTTTGAAAAAGTGCACGGAAATTAAAATTGAAACCACTAAAATTAAAAACTCCTTGCCATTTTCTTTTTCCTCTCCTATTCAAAATTGCATATGTCAGATATCAGTGCTTCATGCAAACCTCTCAGATGCTCTCAGAGAAAAAGCTTTTCTTTCAGACTAAGTTGCGGTTGACATAGAACACTAGCAGGAGTGAAAGATTTTCTGGGCATCGGGGCAGCCCGTTCTCCTTGGATTTGTGTGCAGAATGCATTTTATCCAAACTGGAAAATAGATCCCAGCTCTGTTCTATTCATCATCCTTACTTCATCAGGCCAGAAGATTCTGTGAAAAGTAGCCTGTGGACCTTGAAGACAGCGCATGTGAACCAGATGAGAGGTGATAGAGAAGTTGAGGGAGAGAAGAAAGAGCATGAGGCTGAAACCAGAAAGTATTTCTCCACGTGATCATGGAAGATTGCAGGAGCCACTTGGTACTATCAAACCAGCCCAACTTGGCACTTGTGCCACCTTGGGTCTGGGAGCCATGTTGCATATCGTGCATTTTAAGGAGCCAGCTGGCCACACCCAGCCATATGCCCCCAAAAACAAACCAAGGCCCTTTTCTCTGGCAAACAAAACTCAGCTGCCCTGCTTCTGGATGGCAGATTGCAGGAACCACTTGGTACTATCAAACCAGCCCAACTTGGCACTGGTGCCACCATGGGTCTGGTCACCATCCTGCCTATTGTAGCTTTTCAGGAGCCAGCCGGTCACTCTCAGCCATAGGCCCCCAAACACAAACCTCGGCCCGTTTCCCTGGCAAACAAAAGTAAGCTGCCCCGCTTCTGGATGGCAGATTGCAGGAGCTACTTAGTACTATCAAATCAGCCCGACTTGGCACAGGTGCCACCTTGGATCTGGGAACCATCCTGTGTATCGTGGATTTTCAGGGGCCAGCCGGCCACTCTCAGCCATATGCCCCCAAAAACAAACCACGGACCTTTTCTCTGGCAAACAAAAATCAGCTGCCCCACTTCTGGATGGCAGATTGCAGGAGCCACTTGGGACTATCACACCAGCACAACATGGCACTGCTGCCACCTTGGATCTGGGAACAATCCTGCGTATCGTACATATTCAGGAACCAGCCGAACACTCCCAGCCACAGGCCCCCAAACACAAACAACGGCCCTTTTCTCTGGCAAACAAAACTCAACTGCCCCTCTTCTGGATGGCAAATTGCAGGACGCACTTGGTACTACAAAAAGAGCCCGACTTGGCAGTGGTGCCACCTTGGCTCTGGGAACCATCCTGCGTATCGAGCATTTTAAGGAGCCAGCCGGCAATTCCCAGCCGTATGCCCCAAAAAGAAACCATGGACCTTTTCTCTGGCAAAAAAAACTCAGCTGTCCCGCTTCTGGATGGCAGATTGCAGGAGTTACTTTGAACCATACAACCAGCCTTACTTGGCACTGGTGCCACCTTGGATCTGGGAACCATCCTGCCTATCGTTGATTTTCAGGGGCCAGCCGGCCACTCTCAGCCATAGGCCCCCAAACACAAACCACAGCCCTTTTCTCTAGCAAACAAAATTCAACTGCCCCGCTTCTGGATGGCAAATTGCAGGAGCCACTGGGTACTACAAAAACAGCCTGACTTGGCACTGGTGCCACCTTGCGCCTGGTTACCATGCGGCGTATCGTGCATTTTAAGGAGCCAGGTGGCCACTCCCAGCCATATGCCCCCAAACACAACCCACGGCCCTTTTCTCTGGCAAACAAAACTCAGCTGCCCCGCTTCTGGATGGCAGATTGCAGGAGACACTTGGTACTATCAAACCAGCCCGACTTGGCACTGGTGCCACCTTGGGTCTGGGAACCATCCTGCGTATTGTGGATTGTCAGGAGACAGCCGACCACTCTCGGCCACAGAGCCCAATCAAAAACAAAGGTCCGTTTCCCTGGCAAAAAAAACTCAGCTGCCCCGCTTCTGGATGGGAGATTGCAGGAGGCACTTGACACTGTCAAACGAGCCCCACTTGGCACTGGTGCCACCTTGGGTCTGGGAACCATGCTGCGTATCGTGGATTTTCAGGAGCCAGCCGGCCACTGCCAGCCACAGGCCCCCAAACACAAACCACAGCCTTTTTCTCTGGCAAACAAAACTCAGCTGCCCCGCTTCTGGATGGCAGATTGCAGGAGCCACTTGGTACTATCAAACCAGCCCGACTTGGCACTGGTGCCACCTTGGGTCTGGGAACCATCCTGCCTATCGTGGATTTTAAGGAGCCAGCCGGCTACTCCCAGCCACAGGCCCCCAACAAAAACCACGGCCCTTTTTTCTCGCAAACAAAACTTAGCTGCCTCACTTCTGGATGGCAGATTGCAGGAGCCACTTGGTGTAATCAAACCAGCCCGACTTGGCACTGGTGCCACCTTGGGTCTGGGAACCATCCTGCGTATCGTGGATTCTAAGGAGCCACCCGGCCACTCTGAGCCACAGGCCCCCAAACAAAATCAACGGCGCTGTTCCCTGGAAAACAAAACACGCCTGCCAACTTTTTGATGGAGTTTGCAGGAGCCACTTGGTACTATCAAACCAGCCCGACTTGGCACTGGTGCCACCTTGGGTCTGGGAAACATCCTGCGTATCGTGGATTCTTAGGAGCCAGCCGGCCACTCCTAGCCACAGGCCCCCAAACAAAAACCTAGGCCTATTTCTCTGGCAAACAAAAGTAAGCTGCCCTGCTTCTGGATGGCAGATTGCAGGAGACACTTGGTACTATCAAACCAGCCCAACTTGGCACTGGTGCCACCTTGGGTCTGGGAACCATCCTGCGTATCGTGGATTCTAAGGAGCCAGCTGGCCACTCCCAGCCACAGGCCCCCAAACACAAACAACGGCGCTTTTCCCTGGAAAACAAAACTCGCCTGCCAACTTTTTGATGGCAGATTGCAGGAGCCACTTGGTAATATCAAATCAGCCCAACTTGGCACTGGTGCCACCATGGGTCTGGTCACCATCCTGCCTATCGTAGCTTTTAAGGAGCCAGCCGGTCACTCCCAGCCATAGGCCCCCAGACAAAAACCTCGGCCCGTTTCCCTGGCAAACAAAAGTAAGCTGCCCCGCTTCTGGATGGCAGATTGCAGTACGCACTTGGTACTATCAAACCAGCCCAACTTGGAAATGGTGCCACCTTGGGTCTGGGAACCATCCTGCGTATCGTGGATTCTAAGGAGCCAGCGGGCCACTCCCAGCCACAGGCCCCCAAATACAAACAACGGCGCTTTTCCCTGGAAAACAAAACTCGCCTGCCAAATTTTTGATGGCAGATTGCAGGAGCCACTTGGTACTATCAAATCAGCCCAACTTGGCACTGGTGCCACCATGGATCTGGTCACCATCCTGCCTATCGTAGCTTTTCAGGTGCCAGCCGGTCACTCCCAGCCATAGGAACCCAGACACAAACCTCGGCCCGTTTCCCTGGCAAACAAAAGTAAGCTGCCCCGCTTCTGGATGGCAGATTGCAGGAGCCACTTTGCACCATCAAACTGGCCCGACTTGTCACTGGTGCCACCTCAGGTCTGGGAACCCTCCTGCGTATCGTGGATTCCAATTAGCAAGACGGCCACTCCCAGCCACAGGCCCCCAAACACAAACAACGGCGCTTTTCCCTGGAAAACAAAACTCGCCTGCCAACTTTTTGATGGCAGATTGCAGGAGCCACTTGGTACTATCAAACCAGCCCAACTTGGCACTGCTGACACCATGGGTCTGGTCACCTTCCTGCCTATCGTAGCTTTTCAGGAGCCAGCCGGTCACTCCCAGCCATAGGCCCCCAGACACAAAGCTCTGCCCGTTTCCCTGGCAAACAAAAGTAAGCTGCCCCGCTTCTGGATGGCAGATTTCAGGATCCACTTGTTATTATCAAACCAGCCCGACTTGGTACTGGTGCCACCTCTGGTCTGGGAACCATCCTGCGTATCTTGGATTCTAAGGAGCCAGCCGGCCACTCCCAGCCACAGGCCCCCAAAAAAAAACATCGGCGCTTTTCCCTGGAAAACAAAACTCGCCTGCCAACATTTTGATTGCAGATTGCAGGAACCACTTGGTACTATCAAACCAGCCCAACTTGGCACTGGTGCCACCTTGGGTCTGGGAACCATCCGGCGTATCGTGTGTTTAAAGGAGCCAGCCGGCCACTCCAGCCACAGGCCCGCAGACACAAACAACGGCGCTTTTCCCTGGAAAACAAAGCTTGCCTCCTGACTTTTGATGGCAGATTGCAGGAGCCACTTTGTACTTTGAAATCAGCTGAACATGGCTCTGGTGCCACCATGGGTCTGGTCACCATCCTGCCTATCGTAGCTTTTCAGGAGCCAGCCGGTCACTCCCTGCCATAGGCCCCCAGACACAAACCTCGGCCCGTTTCCCTGGCAAACAAAAGTAAGCTGCCCCGCTTCTGGATGGCAGATTGCAGGACGCACTTGGTACTATCAAACCAGCCCGACTTATCACTGGTGCCACCTCAGGTCAGGGAACCATCCTGCGTATTGTGGATTCTAAGGAGCCAGCCGGCCACTCCCAGCCACAGGCCCCCAAACACAAACAACGGCGCTTTTCCCTGGAAAACAAAACTCGCCTGCCAACTTTTGATGGCAGATTGCAGGAGCCACTTGGTACTATCAAACCAGCCCAACTTGGCACTGGTGCCACCATGGGTCTGGTCACCATCCTGCCTATCGTAGCTTTTCAGGAGCCAGCCGGTCACTCCCTGCCATAGGCCCCCAGACAAAAACCTCGGCCCGTTTCCCTGGCAAACAAAAGTAAGCTGCCCCGCTTCTGGATGGCAGATTGCAGGACGCACTTGGTACTATCAAACCAGCCCGACTTGGCACTGGTGCTACCTCAGGTCTGGGAACCATCCTGCGTATCGTGGATTCTAAGGAGCCAGCCGGCCACTCCCAGCCACAGGCCCCCAAACACAAACAACGGCGCTTTTCCCTGGAAAACAAAACTCGCCTGCCAACTTTTTGATGGCAGATTGCAGGAGCCACTTGGTACTATCAAACCAGCCCAACTTGGCACTGGTGCCACCATGGGTCTGGTCACCATCCTGCCTATCGTAGCTTTTCAGGAGCCAGCCGGTCACTCCCTGCCATAGGCCCCCAGACAAAAACCTCGGCCCGTTTCCCTGGCAAACAAAAGTAAGCTGCCCCGCTTCTGGATGGCAGATTGCAGGACGCACTTGGTACTATCAAACCAGCCCGACTTGGCACTGGTGCTACCTCAGGTCTGGGAACCATCCTGCGTATCGTGGATTCTAAGGAGCCAGCCGGACACTCCCAGCCACAGGCCCCCAAACACAAACAGCGGCGCTTTTCCCTGGAAAACAAAACTCGCCTGCCAAATTTTGATGGCAGATTGCCGGAGCAACTTGGTACTATCAAACCAGCCCAACTTGGCACTGGTGCCACCATGGGTCTGGTCACCATCCTGCCTATCGTAGATTTTCAGGACCTAGCCGGTCACTCCCAGCCATAGGCCCCCAGACACAAACCTCGGCCCGTTTCCGTGGCAAACAAAACTAAGCGGCGCCGCTTGTGGATGGCAGATTGCAGGACGCACTTGGTAGTATCAAACCAGCCCGACTGGTCACTGGTGCCACCTCTGGTCTGGGAACCATCCTGCGTATCGTGGATTCCAATTAGCAAGCTGGCCACTCCCAGCCACAGGCCCCCAAACACAAACAACGGCGCTTTTCCCTGGAAAACAAAACTCGCCTGCCAACATTTTGATGGCAGATTGCAGGAGCCACTTGGTACTATCAAATCAGCCGAACATGGCACTGGTGCCACCATGGGTCTTGGAACCATCCTGCCTATCGTAGCTGTTCAGGCGCCAGCCGGTCACTCCCAGCCATAGGCCCCCAGAGAAAAACCTCGGCCCTTTTCCCTGGAAAACAAAAGTAAGCTGCCCCGCTTCTGGATGGCAGATTGCAGGAATAACTTGGTACTATCAAACCAGCCCAACTTAGCACTGGTGCCACCTTGGGTCTGGGAACCATCCGGCGTATCGTGGATTCTAAGGAGCCAGCCGGTCACTCCCAGCCACAGGCCCCCAAACACAAACAACGGCGCTTTTCCCTGGAAAACAAAACTCGCCTGCCAACATTTTGATGGCAGATTGCAGGAGCCACTTGCTACTATCAAATCAGCCCAACTTGGCACTGGTGCCACCATGGGTCTGGTCACCATCCTGCCTATCGTAGCTTTTCAGGAGCCAGCCGGTCACTCCCAGCCATAGGCCCCCAGACACAAAGCTCGGCCCGTTTCCCTGGCAAACAAAAGTAAGCTGCCCCGCTTCTGGATGGCAGATTGCAGGACGCGCTTGGTAGTATCAAACCAGCCCGACTTGTCACTGGTGCCAACTCTGGTCTGGGAACCATCCTGCGTATCGTTGATTCTAATTAGCCAGCCGGCCACTCCCAGCCACAGGCCCCCAAACACAAACAAGGGCGCTTTTCCCTGGAAAACAAAACTCGCCTGCCAAATTTTTGATGGCAGATTGCAGGAGCCACTTGGTACTATCAAATCAGCCCAACTCGGCACTGGTGCCACCATGGGTCTGGTTACCATCCTGCCTATCGTAGCTTTTCAGGAGCCAGCCGGTCACCCCCAGCCACAGGCCCCGAGACAAAAACCTCGGCCCGTTTCCCTGGCAAAAAAAAGTAAGCTACCCCGCTTCTGGATGGCAGATTGCAGGACGCACTTCGTAGTATCAAACCAGCCCAACTTGGCACTGGTGCCACCTTGGGTCTGGGAACCATCCTGCGTAACGTGGATTCTAAGCAGCCAGCCGGCCACTCCCTGCCACAGGCACTCAAACACAAACAACGGCGCTTTTCCCTGGAAAACAAAACTCGCCTGCCAACTTTTTGATGGCGGATTGCAGGAGCCACTTGATACTATCAAACCAGCCCAACTTGGCACTGGTGCCACCATGGGTCTGGTCACCATCCTGCCTATCGTAGCTTTTCAGGAGCCAGCCGGTCACCCCCAGCCACAGGCGCCGAGACAAACACCTCGGCCCGTTTCCCTGGCAAACAATAGTAAGCTACCCCGCTTCTGGATGGCAGATTGCAGGACGCACTTGGTAGTATCAAACCAGCCCGACTTGTCACTGGGGTCACCTCTGGTCTGGGAACCATCCTGCGTATCGTGGATTCTAATTAGCCAGCCGGCCACTCCCAGCCACAGGCCCCCAAACACAAACAACGGCGCTTTTCCCTGGAAAACAAAACTCGCCTGCCAAATTTTTGATGGCAGATTGCAGGAGCCACTTGGTACTATCAAACCAGCCCAACTTGGCACTGGTGCCACCATGGGTCTGGTCACCATCCTGCCTATCGTAGCTTTTCAGGAGCCAGCCGGTCAGCCCCAGACTTATACCCCGAGACAAAAACCTCGGCCCGCTTCCCTGGCAAAAAAAAGTAAGCTACCCCGCTTCTGGATGGCAGATTGCAGGACGCACTTGGTACTATCAAACCAGCCCAACTTGGCACTGGTGCCACCTTGGGTCTGGGAACCATCCTGCGTATCGTGGATTCTAAGGAGCCAGCCGGCCACTCCCTGCCACAGGCACCCAAACACAAACAACGGCGCTTTTCCCTGGAAAACAAAACTCGCCTGCCAAATTTTGATGGCGGATTGCAGGAGCCACTTGGTACTATCAAACCAGCCCAACTTGGCACTGGTGCCACCATGGATGTGGTCACCATCCTGCCTATCGTAGCTTTTCAGTACCTAGCAGGTCACTCCCAGCCATAGGCGCCCAGACACAAAGCTCGGCCCGTTTCCCTGGCAAACAAAATTAAGCTGCCCCGCTTCTGGATGGCAGATTGCATGAACCACTTGGTACTATAAAACCAGCCCGACTTGGCACTGGTGCCACCTCTGGTCTGGGAACCATCCTGCGTATCGTGGATTCTAAGGAGCCATCCGGTCACTCCCAGCCACAGGCCCCCAAACACAAACAATAGCGCTTTTCCCTGGAAAACAAAACTCGCCTGCCAACATTTTGATGGCAGATTGCAGGAGCCACTTGGTACTATCAAACCAGCCCAACTTGGCACTGGTGCCACCATGGGTCTGGTCACCATCCTGCCTATCGTAGCTGTTCAGGCGCCACCCGGTCACTCCCAGCCATAGGCCCCCAGAGAAAAACCTCGGCCCGTTTCCCTGGCAAAGAAAAGTAAGCTACCCCGCTTCTGGATGGCAGATTGCAGGAGCCACTTTGCACCATCAAACTGGCCCGACTTGTCACTGGTGCCACCTCAAGTCTGGGAACCATCCTGCGTATCGTGGATTCTAAGGAGCCAGCCGGCCACTCCCACCCACAGGCCCCCAGTCACAAACAACGGCGCTTTTCCCTGGAAAACAAAACTCGCCTGCCGACTATTTGATGGCAGATTGCAGGAGCCACTTGGTACTATCAAATCAGCCCAACTTGGCTCTGGTGCCACCATGGGTCTGGTCACCATCCTGCCTATCGTAGCTTTTCAGGAGCCAGCCGGTCACTCCCAGCCATAGGCCCCCAGACACAAACCTCGGCCAGTTTCCCTGGAAAACAAAAGTAAGCTGCCCCGCTTCTGGATGGCAGATTGCAGGAGCCACTTTGCACCATCCAACTAGCCCGACATGGCACTGGTGCCACCTCAGGTCTGGGAACCATGCTGCGTATCGTGGATTCTAATTAGCCATCCGGCCACTCCCACCCACAGGCCCCTAAACACAAACAACGGCGCTTTTCCCTGGAAAACAAAACTCGCCTGCCAATTTTTGATGGCAGATTGCAGGAGCCACTTGGTACTATCAAACCAGCCCAACTTGGCACTGGTGCCACCATGGGTCTGGTCACCATCCTGCCTATCGTAGCTTTTCAGGAGCCAGCCGGTCACTCCCAGCCATAGGCGCCCAGACCCAAAGCTCGGCCCGTTTCCCTGGCAAGCAAAAGTAAGCTGTCCCGCTTCTGGATGGCAGAATGCAGGACGCACTTGGTAGTATCAAACCAGCCCGACTTGGCACTGGCGCCGCCTCACGTCTGGGAACCATCCTGCGTATCGTGGATTCTAAGCAACCAGCCGGCCACTCCCAGCCACAGGCCCCCAAACACAAACAACGGCGCTTTTCCCTGGAAAACAAAACTCGCCTGCCAAGTTTTTGATGGCAGATTGCAGGAGCCACTTGGTACTATCAAACCAGCCCAACTTGGCACTGGTGCCACCTTGGGTCTGGTCACCATCCTGCCTATCATAGCTTTTCAGGAGCCAGCCGGTCACTCCCAGCCATAGGCCCCCAGACACAAACCTCGGCCCGTTTCCCTGGCAAACAAAAGCAAGCTGCCCCGCTTCTGGATGGCAGATTGCAGGAGCCACTTTGCACCATCAAACTAGCCCGACTTGGCACTGGTGCCACCTCAGGTCTGGGAACCATGCTGCGTATCGTGGATTCTAATTAGCCATCCGGCCACTCCCACCCACAGGCCCCCAAACAAAAACAACGGCGCTTTTCCCTGGAAAACAAAACTCGCCTGCCAAATTTTGATGGCAGACTGCCGGAGCCACTTGGTACTATCAAACCAGCCCACCTTGACACTGGTGCCACCATGGGTCTGGTCACCATCCTGCCTATCGTAGCTTTTCAGGAGCCAGCCGGTCACTCCCAGCCATAAACCCCCAGACACAAACCTCGGCCCGTTTCCCTGGCAAACAAAAGTAAGCTGCCCCGCTTCTGGATGGCAGATTGCAGGAGCCACTTTTCACCATCAAACCAGCCCGACTTGGCACTGGTGCCACCTCAGGTCTGGGAACCATCCTGCGTATCGTGGATTCTAAGGAGCCAGCCGGCCACTCCCAGCCATAGGCCCCCAAACAAAACAACGGCACTTTTCCCTGGAAAACAAAACTTGCCTGCCAAATTTTTGATGGCAGATTGCAGGAGCCACTTGGTACTATCAAACCAGCCCAACTTGGCACTGGTGCCACCATGGGTCTGGTCACCATCCTGCCTATCGTAGCTTTTCAGGAGCCAGCCGGTCACTCCCAGCCATAGGCGCCCAGACCCAAAGCTCGGCCCGTTTCCCTGGCAAGCAAAAGTAAGCTGTCCCGCTTCTGGATGGCAGAATGCAGGACGCACTTGGTAGTATCAAACCAGCCCGACTTGGCACTGGCGCCGCCTCACGTCTGGGAACCATCCTGCGTATCGTGGATTCTAAGGAGCCAGCCGGCCACTCCCAGCCACAGGCCCCCAAACACAAACAACGGCGCTTTTCCCTGGAAAACAAAACTCGCCTGCCAAGTTTTTGATGGCAGATTGCAGGAGCCACTTGGTACTATCAAACCAGCCCAACTTGGCACTGGTGCCACCTTGGGTCTGGTCACCATCCTGCCTATCATAGCTTTTCAGGAGCCAGCCGGTCACTCCCAGCCATAGGCCCCCAGACACAAACCTCGGCCCGTTTCCCTGGCAAACAAAAGCAAGCTGCCCCGCTTCTGGATGGCAGATTGCAGGAGCCACTTTGCACCATCAAACTAGCCCGACTTGGCACTGGTGCCACCTCAGGTCTGGGAACCATGCTGCGTATCGTGGATTCTAATTAGCCATCCGGCCACTCCCACCCACAGGCCCCCAAACAAAAACAACGGCGCTTTTCCCTGGAAAACAAAACTCGCCTGCCAAATTTTGATGGCAGACTGCCGGAGCCACTTGGTACTATCAAACCAGCCCACCTTGACACTGGTGCCACCATGGGTCTGGTCACCATCCTGCCTATCGTAGCTTTTCAGGAGCCAGCCGGTCACTCCCAGCCATAAACCCCCAGACACAAACCTCGGCCCGTTTCCCTGGCAAACAAAAGTAAGCTGCCCCGCTTCTGGATGGCAGATTGCAGGAGCCACTTTTCACCATCAAACCAGCCCGACTTGGCACTGGTGCCACCTCAGGTCTGGGAACCATCCTGCGTATCGTGGATTCTAAGGAGCCAGCCGGCCACTCCCAGCCATAGGCCCCCAAACAAAACAACGGCACTTTTCCCTGGAAAACAAAACTTGCCTGCCAAATTTTGATGGCAGATTGCAGGAGCCACTTGGTACTATCAAACCAGCCCAACTTGGCACTGGTTCCACCATGGGTCTGGTCACCATCCTGCCTATCGTAGCTTTTCAGGAGCCAGCCGGTCACTCCCAGCCGTAGGCCCACAGACACAAAGCTCGGCCCGTTTCCCTGACAAACAAAAGTAAGCTGTCCCGCTTCTGGATGGCAGATTGCAGGACGCACTTGGTACTATCAAACCAGCCCGACTTGGCACTGGTGCCACCTCTGGTCTGGGAACCATCCTGCGTATGGTAGATTCTAAGCAGCCAGCCGGCCACTCCCAGCCACAGGCCCCCAAACACAAACAACGGCGCTTTTCCCTTGAAAACAAAACTCGTCTGCCAACTTTTTGATGGCAGATTGCCGGAGCCACTTGGTACTATCAAACCAACCCAACTTGGCACTGGTGCCACCATGGGTCTCGTCACCATCCTGCCTATCGTAGCTTTTCAGGAGCCAGCCGGCCACTCCCTGCCACAGGCCCCCAAACACAAACAACGGCGCTTTTCCCTGGAAAACAAAATTCGCCTGCCAACTTTTTGATGGCAGATTGCAGGAGCCACTTGGTACAATCAAATCAGCCCAACACGCCACTGGTGCCACCTTTGGTCTGGGAACCATGCTGAGTATCGTGGATTCTAAGGAGCCAGCCGGCCACTCCCAGCCACAGGCCCCCAAACACAAACAACGGCGCTTTTCCCTGGAAAACAAAACTCGCCTGCCAACTTCTTGATGGCAGATTGCAGGAGCCACTTGGTACTATCAAACCAGCCCAACTTGGCACTGGTGCCGTCATGGGTCTGGTCACCATCCTGCCTATCGTAGCTTTTCACGAGCCAGCCGGTCACTTCCAGGCTTAGGCCCCCAGACACAATCCTCGGACCGTTTCCCTGGCAAACAAAAGTAAGCTGCCCCGCTTCTGGATGGCAGATTGCAGGAACCACTTGGTACTATCAAACCAGCCCAACTTGGCACTGGTGCCACCATGGGTCTGGGAACCATCCTGTGTATCGTGGATTCTAATTAGCCATCCGTCCACTCCAGGCGATAGGGCCCCAGGCACAAACAACGGCGCTTTTCCCTGGATAACAAACTCGCCTGCCAACTTTTTGATGGCAGATTGCAGGAGCCACTTGGTACTATCAAACCAGCCCAACTTGGCACTGGTGCCACCATGGGTCTGGTCACCATCCTGCCTATCGTAGCTTTTCAGGAGCCAGCCGGTCACTCCCAGCCATATGCCCCGAGACACAAACCTCGGCCCGTTTCCCTGGCAAACAAAAGTAAGCTACCCCACTTCTGGATGGCAGATTGCAGGACGCACTTGGTACTATCAAACCAGCCCAACTTGGCACTGGTGCCACGTCAAGTCTAGGAACCATCCTGCGTATCGTGGATTCTAAGGAGCCAGCCGGCCACTCCCAGCCATAGGCCCCCAAACAAAAACAACGGCGCTTTTCCCTGGTAAAGAAAACTTCCCTGCCAACTTTTTGATGGCAGATTGCAGGAGCCACTTGGTACTATCAAACCAGCCCAACTTGGCACTGGTGCCACCATGGGTCTGGTCACCATCCTGCCTATCGTAGCTTTTCAGGAGCCAGCCGGTCACTCCCAGCCATAGGCCCCCAGACACAAAGCTCGGCCCGTTTCCCTGGCAAACAAAAGTAAGCTGCCCCGCTTCTGGATGGCAGATTGTAGGACGCACTTGTTACTATCAAACCCGCCCGACTTGGCACTGGTGCCACCACTGGTCTGGGAACCATCCTGCGTATCGTGGATTCTAAAGAGCCAGCCGGCCACTCCCACCACAGGCACCCAAACACAAACAACGGCGCTTTTCCCTGGAAAACAAAACTCGCCTGCCAACTTTTTGATGGCAGATTGCAGGAGCCACTTGGTACTATCAAACCAGCCCAACTTGGCACTGCTGCCACCATGGGTCTGGTCACCATCCTGCCTATCGTAGCTTTTCAGGAGCCAGCCGGTCACTCCCAGCCATAGGCCCCCAGACAAAAACCTCGGCCCGTTTCCCTGGCAAACAAAAGTAAGCTGCCCCGCTTCTGGATGGCAGATTGCAGGATCCACTTGGTACTATCAAAGCAGCCGGACTTGGCACTGGTGCCACGACAAGTCTGGGAACCATCCTGCGTATCGTGGATTCTAAGGAGCCAGCCGGCCACTCACAGCCACAGGCCCCCAAACACAAACAACGGCGCTTTTCCCTGGAAAACAAAACTCGCCTACCAACGTTTTGATGGCAGATTGCAGGAGCCACTTGGTACTATCAAATCAGCCCAACTTGGCACTCGTGCCACCATGGGTCTGGTCACCATCCTGCCTATCGTAACTTTTCAGGAGCCAGCCGGTCACTCCCAGCCATAGGCCCCCAGACACAAATCTCGGCCTGTTTCCCTGGCAAAGAAAATTAAGCTGCCCCGCTTCTGGATGGCAGATTGCAGGAGCCACTTGGTACTATCGAACCAGCCCGACTTGGCACTGGTGCCACCTCTGGTCTGGGAACCATCCTGCGTATCGTGGATTCTAAGGAGCCAGTCGGCCACTCCCAGCCACAGGCCCCCAAACACAAACAACGGCCCGTTTCCGTGGCAAACAAAAGTAAGCTGCCCCGCTTCTGGATGGCAGATTGCAGGAGCCACTTGGTACTATCAAACCAGCCCGACTTGGCACTGGTGCCACCTCTGGTCTGGGAACCATCCTGCGTATCGTGGTTTCTAAGGAGCCAGCCGGCCACTCCCACCACAGGCACCCAAACACAAACAACGGCGCTTTTCCCTGGAAAACAAAACTCGCCTGCCAACTTTTTGATGGCAGATTGCAGGAGCCACTTGGTACTATCAAACCAGCCCAACTTGGCACTGGTGCCACCATGGGTCTGGTCACCATCCTGCCTATCGTAGCTTTTCAGGAGCCAGCCGGTCACTCCCAGCCATAGGCCCCCAGACACAAAGCTCGGCCCGTTTCCCTGGCAAACAAAAGTAAGCTGCCCCGCTTCTGGATGGCAGATTGCAGGAGCCACTTGGTACTATCAAACCAGCCCGACTTGGCACTGGTGCCACCTCTGGTCTGGGAACCATCCTGCGTATCGTGGATTTTAAGGAGCCAGCCGGCCACTCCCAGCCACAGGCCGCCAAACACAAACAACGGCGCTTTTCCCTGGAAAACAAAACTCGCCTGCCAACTTTTTGATGGCAGATTGCAGGAGCCACTTGGTACTATCAAACCAGCCCAACTTGGCACTGGTGCCGCCATGGGTCTGGTCACCATCCTGCCTATCGTAGCTTTTCACGAGCCAGCCGGTCACTCCCAGCCATAGGCCCCCAGACAAAAACCTCGGCCCGTTTCCCTGGAAAACAAAAGTAAGCTGCCCCGCTTCTGGATGGCAGATTGTAGGACGCACTTGTTACTATCAAACCCGCCCGACTTGGCACTGGTGCCACCACTGGTCTGGGAACCATCCTGCGTATCGTGGATTCTAAAGAGCCAGCCGGCCACTCCCACCACAGGCACCCAAACACAAACAACGGCGCTTTTCCCTGGAAAACAAAACTCGCCTGCCAACTTCTTGATGGCAGATTGCAGGAGCCACTTGGTACTATCAAACCAGCCCAACTTGGCACTGCTGCCACCATGGGTCTGGTCACCATCCTGCCTATCGTAGCTTTTCAGGAGCCAGCCGGTCACTCCCAGCCATAGGCCCCCAGACAAAAACCTCGGCCCGTTTCCCTGGCAAACAAAAGTAAGCTGCCCCGCTTCTGGATGGCAGATTGCAGGATCCACTTGGTACTATCAAACCAGCCGGACTTGGCACTGGTGCCACGACAAGTCTGGGAACCATCCTGCGTATCGTGGATTCTAAGGAGCCAGCCGGCCACTCACAGCCACAGGCCCCCAAACACAAACAACGGCGCTTTTCCCTGGAAAACAAAACTCGCCTACCAACGTTTTGATGGCAGATTGCAGGAGCCACTTGGTACTATCAAATCAGCCCAACTTGGCACTGGTGCCACCATGGGTCTGGTCACCATCCTGCCTATCGTAACTTTTCAGGAGCCAGCCGGTCACTCCCAGCCATAGGCCCCCAGACACAAAGCTCGGCCCGTTTCCCTGGCAAACAAAAGTAAGCTGCCCCGCTTCTGGATGGCAGATTGCAGGAGCCACTTGGTACTATCAAACCAGCCCGACTTGGCACTGGTGCCACCTCTGGTCTGGGAACCATCCTGCGTATCGTGGATTCTAAGGAGCCAGTCGGCCACTCCCAGCCACAGGCCCCCAAAGACAAACAACGGCCCGTTTCCGTGGCAAACAAAAGTAAGCTGCCCCGCTTCTGGATGGCAGATTGCAGGAGCCACTTGGTACTATCAAACCAGCCCGACTTGGCACTGGTGCCACCTCCGGTCTGGGAACCATCCTGCGTATCGTGGTTTCTAAGGAGCCAGCCGGCCACTCCCAACCACAGGCCCCCAAACACAAACAACGGCGCTTTTCCCTGGAAAACAAAACTCGCCTGCCAACTTTTTGATGGCAGATTGCAGGAGCCACTTGGTACTATCAAACCAGCCCAACTTGGCACTGGTGCCACCATGGGTCTGGTCACCATCCTGCCTATCGTAGCTTTTCAGGAGCCAGCCGGTCACTGCCTGCCATAGGCCCCGAGACACAAACCTCGGCCCGTTTCCCTGGCAAACAAAAGTAAGCTGCCCCGCTTCTGGATGGCAGATTGCAGGAGCCACTTGGTACTATCAAACCAGCCCGACTTGGCACTGGTGCCACCTCTGGTCTGGGAACCATCCTGCGTATCGTGGATTTTATGGAGCCAGCCGGTCAGTCCCAGCCATAGGCCCCCAAACACAAACAACGATCCGTTTCCCTGGCAAACAAAAGTAAGCTGCCCCGCTTCTGGATGGCAGATTGCAGGAACCACTTGGTAGTATCAAACCAGCCCGACTTGGCACTGGTGGCACCTCTTGTCTGGGAACCATGCTGCGTATCGTGGTTTCTAAGGAGCCAGCCGGCCACTCCCAACCATAGACCCCCAGACACAAACCTCGGCCCGTTTCCCTGGAAAACAAAAGTAAGCTACCCCGATTCTGGATGGCAGATTGCAGGAGCCACTTGGTACTATCAAATCAACCCAACTTGGCACTGGTGCCACCATGGGTCTGGTAAACATCCTGCCTATCGTAGCTTTTCAGGAGCCAGCCGGCCACTCTCAGCCATATGCCCCCAAAAACAAACCACGGCCCTTTTCTCTGGCAAACAAAACTCAACTGCCCCTCTTCTGGATGGCAAATTTTAGGACGCACTTTGTACTACGAAAACCGCCCGACGTGGCACTGGTGCCACCTTGTGTCAGGGAACCATCCTGCATATCGAGCTTTTTAAGGAGCCAGCCGGCCACGCCCAGCCATAAACCCCCAAAAACAAACCACGGACCATTCCTCTTGGAAACAAAAATCCGCTGCCCCGCGTCTGTATGGCATATTGCACGAGCCACTTTGCACCATCAAACCAGCCCGACTTGGCACTGGTGCCACCTTGGGTCTGGGAACCATCCTGCGTATCGTGGATTCTAAGCAGCCACCCGGCCACTCTGAGCCACAGGCCCCCAAACAAAAACTACGGCGCTTTTCCCTGGAAAACAAAACTCGCCTGCCAACTTTTTGATGGCAGATTGCAGGAGCCACTTGGTACTATCAAACCAGCCCAACTTGGCACTGGTGCCACCTCTGGTCTGGGAACCATGCTGCCTATCGTAGCTTTTCAGGAGCCAGCCGGTCACTCCCAGCCATAGACCCCCAGACACAAACCTCGGCCCGTTTCCCTGGCAAACAAAAGTAAGCTGCCCCGCTTTTGGATGGCAGATTGCAGGAGCCACGTTGCACCATCAAACCAGACCCACTTGGCACTGGTGCCACCTTGGGTCTGGGAAAAAGTTGGTCTGGTTTGATAGTACCAAGTGGCTCCTGCAATCTGCCATCCAGAAGCGGGACAGCTTACTTTTGTTTCCCAGGGAAACGGGCCGAGGTATTTGTCTGGGGGCCTATGGCTGGGAGTGACCGGCTGACTACTGAAAAGCTACGATAGGCAGGATGGTTACCAGACTCATGGTGCCACCAGTGCCAAGTCGGGCTGGTTTGATATTACTAAATAGCTCCTGCAATCTGCCATCCAGACGCGGGGCAGCGGATTTTTGTTTGCTGGAGAAAAGTTCCGTGGTTTTTTTTTTGGGGGTATATGACTGGACGTGGCCGGCTGGCTCCTTAAAAAGCTCTATACACAGGATTGTTCCCTGACCCAAGGTGGCATCAGTGCCAAGTCGGGCTGTTTTCGTAGTACCAAGTGCGTCCTGCAATTTGCCATCCAGAAGCGGGGCAGCCTACTTTTGTTTGCCAGGGAAACGTGCCGAGGTATTTGTCTGGGGGCCTATGGCTGGGAGTGAGCGGCTGGCTCCTGAAAAGCTACGATAGGCAGGATGGTGACCAGACCCATGGTGGCACCAGTGCCAAGTTGGGCTGGTTTGATAGTACCAAGTGGCTCCTGCAATCTGCCATCGAGAAGTTGGCAGGCGAGTTTTGTTTTCCAGGGAAAAGCGCCGTTGTTTTTGTTTAGAGGCCTGTGGCTGGGAGTGGCCGCCTGTCCTCGTAGAATCTACGTTACGCAGCATGGTTCCCAGAGCCAAGGTGGCACCAGGGCCAAGTCGGGCTGGTTTCGTAGTACCAAGTGCATCCTGCAATCTGCCATCCAAAAGCGGGGCAGCTTACTTTTGTTTGCCAGGGAAACGGGCCGAGGTTTGTGTCCGGGGGCCTATGGCAGGGAGTGACCGGCTGGCTCCTGAAAAGCTACGATAGGCAGGATGTTTACCAGACCCATGGTGGCACCAGTGCCAAGTTGGGCTGATTTGATAGTACCAAGTGGCTCCTGCAATCTGCCATCCAGAATCGGGGTAACTTACTTTTGTTTTCCAGGGAAACGGGCCGAGGTTTGTGTCTGGGTGTCTATGGCTGGGAGTGACCGGCTGGCTCCTGAAAAGCTACGATAGGCAGGATGGTTCCCAGACCAGAGGTGGCACCAGTGCCAAGTTGGGCTGGTTTGATAGTACCAAGTGGCTCCTGCAATCTGCCATCAAAAAGTTGGCAGGCGAGTTTTGTTTTCCAGGGAAAAGCGCCGTTGTTTGTGTTTGGGGGCCTGTGGCAGGGAGTGGCCGGCTGGCTCCTTAGAATCCACGATATGCAGGATTGTTCCCAGACCCAAGGTGGCACCAGTGCCAAGTCGGGCTGGTTTGATGGTGCAAAGTGGCTCCTGCAATATGCCATACAGACGCGGGGCAGCGGATTTTTGTTTCCAAGAGAAATGGTCCGTGGTTTGTTTTTGGGGGTTTATGGCTGGGCGTGGCCGGCTGGCTCCTTAAAAAGCTCGATATGCAGGATGGTTCCCTGACACAAGGTGGCACCAGTGCCACGTCGGGCGGTTTTCGTAGTACAAAGTGCGTCCTAAAATTTGCCATCCAGAAGAGGGGCAGTTGAGTTTTGTTTGCCAGAGAAAAGGGCCGTGGTTTGTTTTTGGGGGCATATGGCTGAGAGTGGCCGGCTGGCTCCTGAAAAGCTACGATAGGCAGGATGTTTACCAGACCCATGGTGGCACCAGTGCCAAGTTGGGCTGATTTGATAGTACCAAGTGGCTCCTGCAATCTGCCATCCAGAATCGGGGTAGCTTACTTTTGTTTTCCAGGGAAACGGGCCGAGGTTTGTGTCTGGGGGTCTATGGTTGGGAGTGGCCGGCTGGCTCCTTAGAAACCACGATACGCAGCATGGTTCCCAGACAAGAGGTGCCACCAGTGCCAAGTTGGGCTGGTTTGATACTACCAAGTGTTCCTGCAATCTGCCATCCAGAAGCGGGGCAGCTTACTTTTGTTTGCCAGGGAAACGGATCGTTGTTTGTGTTTGGGGGCCTATGGCTGGGACTGACCGGCTGGCTCCATAAAATCCACGATACGCAGGATGGTTCCCAGACCAGAGGTGGCACCAGTGCCAAGTCGGGCTGGTTTGATAGTACCAAGTGGCTCCTGCAATCTGCCATCCAGAAGCGGGGCAGCTTAATTTTCTTTGCCAGGGAAACGGGCCGAGCTTTGTGTCTGGGGGCCTATGGCTGGGAGTGACCGGCTGGCTCCTGAAAAGTTACGATAGGCAGGATGGTGACCAGACCCATGGTGGCACCAGTGCCAAGTTGGGCTGATTTGATAGTACCAAGTGGCTCCTGCAATCTGCCATCAAAACGTTGGTAGGCGAGTTTTGTTTTCCAGGGAAAAGCGCCGTTGTTTGTGTTTGGGGGCCTGTGGCTGTGAGTGGCCGGCTGGCTCCTTAGAATCCACGATACGCAGGATGGTTCCCAGACTTGTCGTGGCACCAGTGCCAAGTCCGGCTGGTTTGATAGTACCAAGTGGATCCTGCAATCTGCCATCCAGAAGCGGGGCAGCTTACTTTTGTTTGCCAGGGAAACGGGCCGAGGTTTTTGTCTGGGGGCCTATGGCTGGGAGTGACCGGCTGGCTCCTGAAAAGCTACGATAGGCAGGATGGTGACCAGACCCATGGTGGCAGCAGTGCCAAGTTGGGCTGGTTTGATAGTACCAAGTGGCTCCTGCAATCTGCCATCAAAAAGTTGGCAGGCGAGTTTTGTTTTCCAGGGAAAAGCGCCGTTGTTTGTGTTTGGGTGCCTGTGGTGGGAGTGGCCGGCTGGCTCTTTAGAATCCACGATACGCAGGATGGTTCCCAGACCAGTGGTGGCACCAGTGCCAAGTCGGGCTGGTTTGATAGTACCAAGTGGCTCCTGCAATCTGCCATCCAGAAGCGGGGCAGCTTACTTTTGTTTGCCAGCGAAACGGGCCGAGCTTTGTGTCTGGGGGCCTATGGCTGGGAGTGACCGGCTGGGTCCTGAAAAGCTACGATAGGCAGGATGGTGACCAGACCCATGGTGGCACCAGTGCCAAGTTGGGCTGGTTTGATAGTACCAAGTGGCTCCTGCAATCTGCCATCAAAAAGTTGGCAGGCGAGTTTTGTTTTCCAGGGAAAAGCGCCGTTGTTTGTGTTTGGGGGCCTGTGGTTGGGAGTGGCCGGCTGGCTCCTTATAAACCACGATACGCAGGATGGTTCCCAGACCAGAGGTGGCACCAGTGCCAAGTCGGGCTGGTTTGATAGTACCAAGTGGCTCCTGCAATCTGCCATCCAGAAGCGGGGCAGCTTACTTTTGTTTGCCACGGAAACGGGCCGTTGTTTGTGTTTGGGGGCCTGTGGCTGGGAGTGGCCGACTGGCTCCTTAGAATCCACCATACGCAGGATGGTTCCCAGACCAGAGGTGGCACCAGTGCCAAGTCGGGCTGGTTTGATAGTACCAAGTGGCTCCTGCAATCTGCCATCCAGAAGCGGGGCAGCTTAATTTTCTTTGCCAGGGAAACGGGCCGAGATTTGTGTCTGGGGGCCTATGGCTGGGAGTGACCGGCTGGCTCCTGAAAAGTTACGATAGGCAGGATGGTGACCAGACCCATGGTGGCACGAGTGCCAAGTTGGGCTGATTTGATAGTACCAAGTGGCTCCTGCAATCTGCCATCAAAACGTTGGTAGGCGAGTTTTGTTTTCCAGGGAAAAGCGCCGTTGTTTGTGTTTGGGGGCCTGTGGCTGTGAGTGGCCGGCTGGCTCCTTAGAATCCACGATACGCAGGATGGTTCCCAGACTTGTCGTGGCACCAGTGCCAAGTCCGGCTGGTTTGATAGTACCAAGTGGATCCTGCAATCTGCCATCCAGAAGCGGGGCAGCTTACTTTTGTTTGCCAGGGAAACGGGCCGAGGTTGTTGTCTGGGGGCCTATGGCTGGGAGTGACCGGCTGGCTCCTGAAAAGCTACGATAGGCAGGATGGTGACCAGACCCATGGTGGCAGCAGTGCCAAGTTGGGCTGGTTTGATAGTACCAAGTGGCTCCTGCAATCTGCCATCAAAAAGTTGGCAGGCGAGTTTTGTTTTCCAGGGAAAAGCGCCGTTGTTTGTGTTTGGGTGCCTGTGGTGGGAGTGGCCGGCTGGCTCTTTAGAATCCACGATACGCAGGATGGTTCCCAGACCAGTGGTGGCACCAGTGCCAAGCCGGGCGGGTTTGATAGTAACAAGTGCGTCCTACAATCTGCCATCCAGAAGCGGGGCAGCTTACTTTTGTTTGCCAGGGAAACGGGCCGAGGTTTTTGTCTGGGGGCCTATGGCTGGGAGTGACCGGCTGGCTCGTGAAAAGCTACGATAGGCAGGATGGTGACCAGACCCATGGCGGCACCAGTGCCAAGTTGGGCTGGTTTGATAGTACCAAGTGGCTCCTGCAATCTGCCATCAAAAAGTTGGCAGGCGAGTTTTGTTTTCCAGGGAAAAGCGCCGTTGTTTGTGTTTGGGGGCCTGTGGCTGGGAGTGGCCGGCTGGCTCCTTAGAATCCACGATACGCAGGATGGTTCCCAGACCAGAGGTGGCACCAGTGCCAAGTCGGGCTGGTTTGATAGTACCAAGTGGCTCCTGCAATCTGCCATCCAGAAGCGGGGCAGCTTACTTTTGTTTGCCAGGGAAACGGGCCGAGCTTTGTGTCTGGGGGCCTATGGCTGGGAGTGACCGGCTGGCTCCTGAAAAGCTACGATAGGCAGGATGGTGACCAGACCCATGGTGGCACCAGTGCCAAGTTGGGCTGGTTTGATAGTACCAAGTGGCTCCTGCAATCTGCCATCAAAATGTTGGCAGGGAAGTTTTCTTTACCAGGGAAAAGCGCCGTTGTTTTTGTTTGGGGGCCTATGGCTGGGAGTGGCCGGCTGGCTCCTTAGAATCCACGATACGCAGGATGGTTCCTAGACTTGACGTGGCACCAGTGCCAAGTCCGGCTGGTTTGATAGTACCAAGTGCGTCCTGCAATCTGCCATCCAGAAGTGGGGTAGCTTACTTTTGTTTGCCAGGGAAACGGGCCGAGGTTTGTATCTGGGGGCCTATGGCTGGGAGTGACCGGCTGGCTCCTGAAAAGCTACGATAGGCAGGATGGTGACCAGACCCATGGTGGCACCAGTGCCAAGTTGGGCTGGTTTGATAGTACCAAGTGGCTCCTGCAATCTGCCATCAAAAAGTTGGCAGGCGAGTTTGTTATCCAGGGAAAAGCGCCGTTGTTTGTGCCTGGGGCCCTATCGCCTGGAGTGGACGGATGGCTAATTAGAATCCACGATACACAGGATGGTTCCCAGACCCATGGTGGCACCAGTGCCAAGTTGGGCTGGTTTGATAGTACCAAGTGGTTCCTGCAATCTGCCATCCAGAAGCGGGGCAGCTTACTTTTGTTTGCCAGGGAAACGGTCCGAGGATTGTGTCTGGGGGCCTAAGCCTGGAAGTGACCGGCTGGCTCGTGAAAAGCTACGATAGGCAGGATGGTGACCAGACCCATGACGGCACCAGTGCCAAGTTGGGCTGGTTTGATAGTACCAAGTGGCTCCTGCAATCTGCCATCAAGAAGTTGGCAGGCGAGTTTTGTTTTCCAGGGAAAAGCGCCGTTGTTTGTGTTTGGGGGCCTGTGGCTGGGAGTGGCCGGCTGGCTCCTTAGAATCCACGATACTCAGCATGGTTCCCAGACCAAAGGTGGCACCAGTGCCAAGTTGGGCTGGTTGGATAGTACCAAGTGGTTCCTGCAATCTGCCATCCAGAAGCGGGGCAGCTTACTTTTGTTGGCCAGGGAAACGGGCCGAGGTTTGTGTCTGGGGGCCTATGGCTGGGAGTGACCGGCTGGCTCCTGAAAAGCTACGATAGGCAGGATGGTGACCAGACCCATGGTGGCACCAGTGGCAAGTTGGGCTGATTTGATTGTACCAAGTGGCTCCTGCAATCTGCCATCAAAAAGTGGGCAGGCGAATTTTGTTTTCCAGGGAAAAGCGCCGTTGTTTGTGTTTGGGGGCCTGTGGCAGGGAGTGGCCGGCTGGCTCCTGAAAAGCTACGATAGGCAGGATGGTGACGAGACCCATGGTGGCACCAGTGCCAAGTTGGGTTGGTTTGATAGTACCAAGTGGCTCCGGCAATCTGCCATCAAAAAGTTGGCAGACGAGTTTTGTTTTCAAGGGAAAAGCGCCGTTGTTTGTGTTTGGGGGCCTGTGGCTGGGAGTGGCCGGCTGGCTGCTTAGAATCTACCATACGCAGGATGGTTCCCAGACCAGAGGTGGCACCAGTGCCAAGTCGGGCTGGTTTGATAGTACCAAGTGCGTCCTGCATTCTGCCATCCAGAAGCGGGACAGCTTACTTTTGCTTGCCAGGGAAACGGGCCGAGCTTTGGGTCTGGGCGCCTATGGCTGGGAGTGACCGGCTGGCTCCTGAAAAGCTACGATAGGCAGGATGGTGACCAGACCCATGGTGGCACCAGTGCCAAGTTGGGCTGGTTTGATAGTACCAAGTGGCTCCTGCAATCTGCCATCAAAAATTGGCAGGCGAGTTTTGTTTTCCAGGGAAAAGCGCCGTTGTTTGTGTTTAGGGGCCTGTGGGTGGGAGTGGCCGGATGGCTAATTAGAATCCACGATACGCAGCATGGTTCCCAGACCTGAGGTGGCACCAGTGCCAAGTCGGGCTAGTTGGATGGTGAAAAGTGGCTCCTGCAATCTGCCATCCAGAAGCGGGGCAGCTTACTTTTGTTTTCCAGGGAAACTGGCCGAGGTTTGTGTCTGGGGGCCTATGGCTGGGAGTGACCGGCTGGCTCCTGAAAAGCTACGATAGGCAGGATGGTGACCAGACCCATGGTGGCACCAGAGCCAAGTTGGGCTGATTTGATAGTACCAAGTGGCTCCTGCAATCTGCCATCAAATAGTCGGCAGGCGAGTTTTGTTTTCCAGGGAAAAGCGCCGTTGTTTGTGACTGGGGGCCTGTGGGTGGGAGTGACCGGCTGGCTCCTTAGAATCCACGATACGCAGGATGGTTCCCAGACTTGAGGTGGCACCAGTGACAAGTCGGGCCAGTTTGATGGTGCAAAGTGGCTCCTGCAATCTGCCATCCAGAAGCGGGGTAGCTTACTTTTCTTTGCCAGGGAAACGGGCCGAGGTTTTTCTCTGGGGGCCTATGGCTGGGAGTGACCGGGTGGCGCCTGAACAGCTACGATAGGCAGGATGGTGACCAGACCCATGGTGGCACCAGTGCCAAGTTGGGCTGGTTTGATAGTACCAAGTGGCTCCTGCAATCTGCCATCAAAATGTTGGCAGGCGAGTTTTGTTTTCCAGGGAAAAGCGCTGTTGTTTGTGTTTGGGGGCCTGTGGCTGGGAGTGACCGGCTGGCTCCTTAGAATCCACGATACGCAGGATGGTTCCCAGACCAGAGGTGGCACCAGTGTCAAGTCGGGCTGGTTTTATAGTACCAAGTGGTTCATGCAATCTGCCATCCAGAAGCGGGGCAGCTTAATTTTGTTTGCCAGGGAAACGGGCCGAGGTTTGTGTCTGGGCGCCTATGGCTGGGAGTGACCTGCTAGGTACTGAAAAGCTACGATAGGCAGGATGGTGACCACATCCATGGTGGCACCAGTGCCAAGTTGGGCTGGTTTGATAGTACCAAGTGGCTCCTGCAATCCGCCATGAAAAAGTTGGCAGGCGAGTTTTGTTTTCCAGGGAAAAGCGCCGTTGTTTGTGTTTGGGTGCCTGTGGCAGGGAGTGGCCGGCTGGCTCCTTAGAATCCACGATACGCAGGATGGTTCCCAGACCCAAGGTGGCACCAGTGCCAAGTTGGGCTGGTTTGATACTACCAAGTGCGTCCTGCAATCTGCCATCCAGAAGCGGGGTAGCTTACTTTTTTTTGCCAGGGAAACGGGCCGAGGTTTTTGTCTCGGGGTATAAGGCTGGGGGTGACCGGCTGGCTCCTGAAAAGCTACGATAGGCAGGATGGTGACCAGACCCATGGTGGCACCAGTGCCAAGTTGGGCTGGTTTGATAGTACCAAGTGGCTCCTGCAATCTGCCATCAAAAATTTGGCAGGCGAGTTTTGTTTTCCAGGGAAAAGCGCCGTTGTTTGTGTTTGGGGGCCTGTGGCTGGGAGTGGCCGGCTGGCTAATTAGAATCCACGATACGCAGGATGGTTCCCAGACCAGAGTTGGCAGCAGTGACAAGTCGGGCTGGTTTGATACTACCAAGCGCGTCCTGCAATCTGCCATCCAGAAGCGGGGCAGCTTACTTTTGTTTGCCAGGGAAACGGGCCGAGCTTTGTGTCTGGGGGCCTATGGCTGGGAGAGACCGGCTGGCTCCTGAAAAGCTACGATAGGCAGGATGGTGACCAGACCCATGGTGGCACCAGTGCCAAGTTGGGCTGATTTGATAGTAGCAAGTGGCTCCTGCAATCTGCCATCAAAATTTGGCAGGCGAGTTTTGTTTTCCAGGGAAAAGCGCCGCTGTTTGTGTTTGAGGGCCTGTGGCTGGGAGTGTCCGGCTGGCTCCTTAGAATCCACGATACGCAGGATGGTTCCCAGACCTGAGGTGGCACCAGTGCCAAGTCGGGCTAGTTTGATGGTGCAAAGTGGCTCCTGCAATCTGCCATCCAGAAGCGGGGCAGCTTACTTTTTTTTGCCAGGGAAACGGGCCGAGGTTTGTGTCTGGGGTCTATGGCTGGGAGTGACCGGCTGGCTCCTGAAAAGCTACGATAGGCAGGATGGTGACCAGACCCATGGTGGCACCAGTGCCAAGTTGGGCTGGTTTGATAGTACCAAGTGGCTCCGGCAATCTGCCATCAAAAAGTTGGCAGGCGAGTTTTGTTTTCCAGGGAAAAGCGCCGATGTTTGTGTTTGGGGGCCTGTGGCTGGGAGTGGCCGGCTGGCTCCTTAGAATCCACGATACGCAGGATGGTTCCCAGACCTGAGGTAGCACCAGTGCCAAGTCGGGCTGGTTTGATAGTACCAAGTGCGTCCTGCAATCTGCCATCCAGAAGCGGGGCAGCTTACTTTTGTTTGCCAGGGTAACGGGCCGAGGTTTGTGTCTGGGGGCCTATGGCAGGGAGTGACCGGCTGGCTCCTGAAAAGCTACGATAGGCAGGATGGTGACCAGACCCATGGTGGCACCAGTGCCAAGTTGGGCTGGTTTGATAGTACCAAGTGGCTCCTGCAATCTGCCATCAAAAGTTGGCAGGCGAGTTTTGTTTTCCAGGGAAAAGCGCCGTTGTTTTTGTTTGGGGGCCTGTGGCTGGGAGTGGCCGGCTGGCTCCTTAGAATCCACAATACGCAGGATGGTTCCCTGACCTGAGGTGGCACCAGTGATAAGTTGGGCTGGTTTGATAGTACCAAGTGCGTCCTGCAATCTGCCATCCAGAAGCGGGGTAGCTTACTTTTGTTTGCCAGGGAAACGGGCCGAGCTTTGTGTCTGGGGGCCTATGGCTGGGAGTGACCGGCTGGCTCCTGAAAAGCTACGATAGGCAGGATGGTGACCAGACCCATGGTGGCACCAGAGCCATGTTCGGCTGATTTCAAAGTACAAAGTGGCTCCTGCAATCTGCCATCAAAAGTCAGCAGGCAAGCTTTGTTTTCCAGGGAAAAGCGCCGTTGTTTGTGTCTGCGGGCCTGTGGCTGGAGTGGCCGGCTGGCTCCTTTAAACACACGATACGCCGGATGGTTCCCAGACCCAAGCTGGCACCAGTGCCAAGTTGGGCTGGTTTGATAGTACCAAGTGGTTCCTGCAATCTGCAATCAAAATGTTGGCAGGCGAGTTTTGTTTTCCAGGGAAAAGCGCCGATGTTTTTTTTTGGGGGCCTGTGGCTGGGAGTGGCCGGCTGGCTCCTTAGAATCCAAGATACGCAGGATGGTTCCCAGACCAGAGGTGGCACCAGTACCAAGTCGGGCTGGTTTGATAATAACAAGTGGATCCTGAAATCTGCCATCCAGAAGCGGGGCAGCTTACTTTTGTTTGCCAGGGAAACGGGCCGAGCTTTGTGTCTGGGGGCCTATGGCTGGGAGTGACCGGCTGGCTCCTGAAAAGCTACGATAGGCAGGATGGTGACCAGACCCATGGTGTCAGCAGTGCCAAGTTGGGCTGGTTTGATAGTACCAAGTGGCTCCTGCAATCTGCCATCAAAATTTGGCAGGCGAGTTTTGTTTTCCAGGGAAAAGCGCCGTTGTTTGTGTTTGGGGGCCTGTGGCTGGGAGTGGCCGTCTTGCTAATTGGAATCCACGATACGCAGGAGGGTTCCCAGACCTGAGGTGGCACCAGTGACAAGTCGGGCCAGTTTGATGGTGCAAAGTGGCTCCTGCAATCTGCCATCCAGAAGCGGGGCAGCTTACTTTTGTTTGCCAGGGAAACGGGCCGAGGTTTGTGTCTGGGTTCCTATGGCTGGGAGTGACCGGCTGGCACCTGAAAAGCTACGATAGGCAGGATGGTGACCAGATCCATGGTGGCACCAGTGCCAAGTTGGGCTGATTTGATAGTACCAAGTGGCTCCTGCAATCTGCCATCAAAAATTTGGCAGGCGAGTTTTGTTTTCCAGGGAAAAGCGCCGTTGTTTGTATTTGGGGGCCTGTGGCTGGGAGTGGCCCGCTGGCTCCTTAGAATCCACGATACGCAGGATGGTTCCCAGACCCAAGGTGGCACCATTTCCAAGTTGGGCTGGTTTGATAGTACCAAGTGCGTACTGCAATCTGCCATCCAGAAGCGGGGCAGCTTACTTTTGTTTGCCAGGGAAACGGGCCGAGGTTTGTGTTTGGGGGCCTGTGGCTGGCAGTGGCCGGCTGGCTCCTGAAAATCCACGATACGCAGCATGGTTCCCAGACCCAAGGTGGCACCAGTGCCAAGTGGGGCTCGTTTGACAGTGTCAAGTGCCTCCTGCAATCTCCCATCCAGAAGCGGGGCAGCTGAGTTTTTTTTGCCAGGGAAACGGACCTTTGTTTTTGATTGGGCTCTGTGGCCGAGAGTGGTCGGCTGTCTCCTGACAATCCACAATACGCAGGATGGTTCCCAGACCCAAGGTGGCACCAGTGCCAAGTCGGGCTGGTTTGATAGTACCAAGTGTCTCCTGCAATCTGCCATCCAGAAGCGGGGCAGCTGAGTTTTGTTTGCCAGAGAAAAGGGCCGTGGGTTGTGTTTGGGGGCATATGGCTGGGAGTGGCCACCTGGCTCCTTAAAATGCACGATACGCCGCATGGTAACCAGGCGCAAGGTGGCACCAGTGCCAAGTCAGGCTGTTTTTGTAGTACCCAGTGGCTCCTGCAATTTGCCATCCAGAAGCGGGGCAGTTGAATTTTGTTTGCTAGAGAAAAGGGCTGTGGTTTGTGTTTGGGGGCCTATGGCTGAGAGTGGCCGGCTGGCCCCTGAAAATCAACGATAGGCAGGATGGTTCCCAGATCCAAGGTGGCACCAGTGCCAAGTAAGGCTGGTTGTATGGTTCAAAGTAACTCCTGCAATCTGCCATCCAGAAGCGGGACAGCTGAGTTTTTTTTGCCAGAGAAAAGGTCCATGGTTTCTTTTTGGGGCATACGGCTGGGAATTGCCGGCTGGCTCCTTAAAATGCTCGATACACAGGATGGTTCCCAGAGCCAAGGTGGCACCACTGCCAAGTCGGGCTCTTTTTGTAGTACCAAGTGCGTCCTGCAATTTGCCATCCAGAAGAGGGGCAGTTGAGTTTTGTTTGCCAGAGAAAAGGGCCGTTGTTTGTGTTTGGGGGCCTGTGGCTGGGAGTGTTCGGCTGGTTCCTGAATATGTACGATACGCAGGATTGTTCCCAGATCCAAGGTGGCAGCAGTGCCATGTTGTGCTGGTGTGATAGTCCCAAGTGGCTCCTGCAATCTGCCATCCAGAAGTGGGGCAGCTGATTTTTGTTTGCCAGAGAAAAGGTCCGTGGTTTGTTTTTGGGGGCATATGGCTGAGAGTGGCCGGCTGGCCCCTGAAAATCCACGATACACAGGATGGTTCCCAGATCCAAGGTGGCACCTGTGCCAAGTCGGGCTGATTTGATAGTACTAAGTAGCTCCTGCAATCTGCCATGCAGAAGCGGGGCAGCTTACTTTTGTTTGCCAGGGAAACGGGCCGAGGTTTGTGTTTGGGGGCCTATGGCTGAGAGTGACCGGCTGGCTCCTGAAAAGCTACAATAGGCAGGATGGTGACCAGACCCATGGTGGCACCAGTGCCAAGTTGGGCTGGTTTGATAGTACCAAGTGGTTCCTGCAATCTGCCATCCAGAAGCAGGGCAGCTGAGTTTTGTTTGCCAGAGAAAAGGGCCTTGGTTTGTGTTTGGGGGCATATGGCTGGGTGTGGCCAGCTGGCTCCTTAAAATGCACGATATGCAACATGGCTCCCAGACCCAAGGTGGCACAAGTGCCAAGTTGGGCTGGTTTGATAGTACCAAGTGGCTCCTGCAATCTTCCATGATCACGTGGAGAAATACTTTCTGGTTTCAGCCTCATGCTCTTTCTTCTCTCCCTCAACTTCTCTATCACCTCTCATCTGGTTCACATGCGCTGTCTTCAAGGTCCACAGGCTACTTTTCACAGAATCTTCTGGCCTGATGAAGTAAGGATGATGAATAGAACAGAGCTGGGATCTATTTTCCAGTTTGGATAAAATGCATTCTGCACACAAATCCAAGGAGAACGGGCTGCCCCGATGCCCAGAAAATCTTTCACTCCTGCTAGTGTTCTATGTCAACCGCAACTTAGTCTGAAAGAAAAGCTTTTTCTCTGAGAGCATCTGAGAGGTTTGCATGAAGCACTGATATCTGACATATGCAATTTTGAATAGGAGAGGAAAAAGAAAATGGCAAGGAGTTTTTAATTTTAGTGGTTTCAATTTTAATTTCCGTGCACTTTTTCAAAACTTGTCAGCTCAAATGCCCATCAACATCTTTTAGTCATCTGTAAGTCAGTATTCATATAAAATGTGCTTCAAATCCAAAGAATTTCAAATTTGCACTCCAAGCTTCTATGCCTAGATTTATGATTTCCTACACATATTAGATGAAAGGAAGGCCTTTTTTACTGTGGGAGTGCTGGAACACTGGAACAGGTTGCCCAGAGAAGTTGTGGGTGTCCCATCCCTGAAAGTATTCAAGGTCACCCTGGACGGGGCTTGGAGCAGCAACAAAGGAGAAGCTTGATGGTAGAGAAACAAAGTTGGACTATAGAAGAAACTCGGATTGAAGTATAGGATCAAGTTTTCTCTCAGCTCTTGGGGTAAATTCAAAGTTGTACAAAATGACATTTATCTGTGCTATTCACTACTGTAACAGAAAGTTTCATGAAAACTGTACAGAAGATAGTAAATTTTAAAAGAGATAAGAATTACAGCATAAAATCCATGGGATAGGTTACAACATGAGACACTCTCTAAGAGAAAATCTCTGTGTTTCAGCACTTCATCGGGGTAAGATTTCATGAAGTGCCAAAGAAGGCGGCAAAATATCATTCGGGACATTATTTACTGGAATTCAGCCTGGCCATTAGTAGGAACTGCCTTTGAACATATCATGTAGATATACCACACACACTTTCCCTTCACTGAAAAATTACTGTTTACAACAAATAAGCAATTGACGATCAAAATTGATTGAAAGCATCTTAAACATGTCAAGTATTTCATTGTAGATGATCTGTGATCCAAATGCTTCTTCCACCTTCGAGAGGGACAGAAGAATTCTTCCATATCATGATGGTTTAAAATTGTATCAACCAATGTTTTCTGCTGAAAAGATATCATCTATTTTTTTCTATTTTTGGAAGAAAATATTCCTAGACATACAACAGGTGAGAACTAAGTAATTTTAAAGAAACAAATGAAATGAAAATATTCTGTAAATAGAATGAAATGAAAAGCTGTGTTTTAAATAGGAGCTAAATATTAAACAGAATTTTTGTACCAGGCATTTGAATTACTGCACCAGCTCTTTTGCCCATCAAGAGAGGCATTTAGCATTTCAGTCTTTTCCAAGGTGTTCATGATCTGCTATGCTGATCTCTGTGTGTGCCTAGGTGTGTGTGGAGGGGGGGGCATATGAAGGGGAGTGTGTATGTTTGCTTTACAATTGTTGTGGCAGATTCATGCCTCAGCTCCACATTTTGTTTTAAAAAGGTCACACCGAGTGGATATGAAGTTTACTATCAACAAGAGATCGATTCCCAAATCATCCATTTGACTCTCCCTTATAAATCATGTGCTTTGTTGCATATTTTATCAAATATACTTTCAAGCCAGATGGAGGAAGGAGGATGTGGGAATCCCTCCACCATCTTGCAACTTTTATGTAAGTAGGTTTTCAAGAAAATCATCATTTCTCTTTTAAATATGTCTGGAACAGGCATGATGGTAGTGTCAACCTGTTGGAGTTTTTGTTGCTGGAAGAAGTTGTACAAAAGGATTGGTTTTTACATTGACCAGTTACTGAATCAAGCGCAGGAATACATTGGAAATTTAGCTGGGGGTTCCTTTTCCCAGCAGACTACTTCTAGAACGAGCTTGTACACTGAAGCTGACTCTTTTGCTCTCTTTTTGTTTCTTTCCTATTTTCTTGGCTTCTTTGCCACTATCTAGACAATTTTGGAACTTTGTTCCCAACTAAAATGGTTTCAATAGTCTGATTGTGATCATACATTTTTACAAGGAATTTTTAAAATCTTTCCTCGAGTCCAGAAAGTCAAGGACTTAGATCTTTTTCTTCCCTTATCAATATTGCCATGAAATTGATAAATAAAGACCAACTCTTTATTTTTGTTTTTAACCCACGTAGATAATTCCCATCCATTAATCCATTTTGTGGACCAATAGCTGCCATTCTGATGGAAGCTGTCACTTCTTAACAATAGGCATTCTGTGACTATGTTGACAGCACTTTGGGTGAAGATCCTAACTGGTCTTAGATATACATAGGGAGAAATTTGCTCAGCCAGTGTCAGTCTTAAGCATGCGTATCAGAAGATCTTTCTAGAGCTGGGAATTTTCCCATGAAAGGGATTCAGTTAGGGAAGAGACACTTGTGCCAGAGTTTTACATTCTTCTTGAACACTGCTTAAGGAACTTAGATGCCATGTCCATTTGGATCTCTGTCTGCACAGAACTTTGTCATGCCAGTGCTTTGAAATGCATCTTGAAGAGAATTCACTAGCACAGAATGAAAGAGAGTGGAAGGGGTTGGTGGGGCTAACCAGGCCCAACCCCCCTGCCTAAACCAGGATACCTAGAGCCTCTTGCCCAGGATTCTATCTGGGTGTACTTTTAATGTCTTCAAAGATCCAGGCTCCACAATCTTTCTGGGCAGTCTGTGCCGTGGTTCAGTCACCCTGACAGTAAAGAAACATTTACTGATGTTCAAAGGCAATCTCCTGTATTTCAGTGTGTGCCCACTGCCTCTTGTCTTTTCCCTCAGCATCACTGAAAAGACACTGATTCCCTCCCCTTTGCACTATTGCTTCCATATGTATGTGTGATGCCATGTAGAGGTATGTCAAAAACCTCCCTGAAGCCCAGGCAGATAATATTCCCTTCATCTACCAGTCAAGTTGATTCATCAGAGGAGTTTAAAGTGATGTTCAGCATGAAATTCCCCTGAAAAATCATGCTAACTACATTATTTGGTCATCTGTCATGTGCCTGGCAAGGATTTCCAGGAAGAGCTGCTTCATCAACTTCCTGGGGATAAAAAAGAGGCTGGCTGGTTTGTACTATGGCGAGTCCTCTTAATTGCCTTTTTTGAAGATGGGTGTCATTTGCTAACATCCACTCTTTAGCCTCTCTTGTCGTCTACATCTTAGCAAAACGCTTTTCCACTATGTCTGGCTAGGAAAAACTGTGCCAGCACAGAAAACATCTCCCATCGTGTTCTAGAAGTTGCACGGATGTCTGCCAAGTGTTTGGCAGGAAGAAAAGAAAAGTTGTCCAAAACAGCTTCCAATCGAATGTTCCTGTGATTGGAAAAGTCAGGAGAGTGCAAAGGTACTGTTTTCTATCAGTTGGCAAGGTGCGCACACAATCCCAGTGTTGTACAGCTTGCTTCTTCACCTTCCCGAAGCTGCCGCTCTCGCCGGCTGCCGGAGCCCAAGAAGCGGCTTCTTCGCGCAAAGACGATTGTGCCGCTCACAGGGCTCTCCTTAGCGCGGCTTCTGCCGAAAGACGCCCGGCAGCGGCTCTTACCTCCGGAGAGCATCCTACCTTCGTCTTTAGCTCCTCTTCTCATCTACACCTCGGCAAAAAGCTTTTCCACTATGTCTGGCTAGGAAAAACTGTGCCAGCACAGAAAACATCTCCCATCGTGTTCTAGAAGTTGCACGGATGTCTGCCAAGTGTTTGGCAGGAAGAAAAGAAAAGTTGTCCAAAACAGCTTCCAATCGAATGTTCCTGTGATTGGAAAAGTCAGGAGAGTGCAAAGGTACTGTTTTCTATCAGTTGGCAAGGTGCGCACACAATCCCAGTGTTGTACAGCTTGCTTCTTCACCTTCCCGAAGCTGCCGCTCTCGCCGGCTGCCGGAGCCCAAGAAGCGGCTTCTTCGCGCAAAGACGATTGTGCCGCTCACAGGGCTCTCCTTAGCGCGGCTTCTGCCGAAAGACGCCCGGCAGCGGCTCTTACCTCCGGAGAGCATCCTACCTTCGTCTTTCTCGTCTTTTGTAGTCTACATCTTAGCAAAACGCTTTTCCACTATGTCTGGCTAGGAAAAACTGTGCCAGCACAGAAAACATCTCCCATCGTGTTCTAGAAGTTGCACGGATGTCTGCCAAGTGTTTGGCAGGAAGAAAAGAAAAGTTGTCCAAAACAGCTTCCAATCGAATGTTCCTGTGATTGGAAAAGTCAGGAGAGTGCAAAGGTACTGTTTTCTATCAGTTGGCAAGGTGCGCACACAATCCCAGTGTTGTACAGCTTGCTTCTTCACCTTCCCGAAGCTGCCGCTCTCGCCGGCTGCCGGAGCCCAAGAAGCGGCTTCTTCGCGCAAAGACGATTGTGCCGCTCACAGTGCTCTCCTTAGCGCGGCTTCTGCCGAAAGACGCCCGGCAGCGGCTCTTACCTCCGGAGAGCATCCTACCTTCGTCTTTCGCGTCTTTTGTAGTCTACATCTTAGCAAAACGCTTTTCCACTATGTCTGGCTAGGAAAAACTGTGCCAGCACAGAAAACATCTCCCATCGTGTTCTAGAAGTTGCACGGATGTCTGCCAAGTGTTTGGCAGGAAGAAAAGAAAAGTTGTCCAAAACAGCTTCCAATCGAATGTTCCTGTGATTGGAAAAGTCAGGAGAGTGCAAAGGTACTGTTTTCTATCAGTTGGCAAGGTGCGCACACAATCCCAGTGTTGTACAGCTTGCTTCTTCACCTTCCCGAAGCTGCCGCTCTCGCCGGCTGCCGGAGCCCAAGAAGCGGCTTCTTCGCGCAAAGACGATTGTGCCGCTCACAGGGCTCTCCTTAGCGCGGCTTCTGCCGAAAGACGCCCGGCAGCGGCTCTTACCTCCGGAGAGCATCCTACCTTCGTCTTTCGCGTCTTTTGTAGTCTACATCTTAGCAAAACGCTTTTCCACTATGTCTGGCTAGGAAAAACTGTGCCAGCACAGAAAACATCTCCCATCGTGTTCTAGAAGTTGCACGGATGTCTGCCAAGTGTTTGGCAGGAAGAAAAGAAAAGTTGTCCAAAACAGCTTCCAATCGAATGTTCCTGTGATTGGAAAAGTCAGGAGAGTGCAAAGGTACTGTTTTCTATCAGTTGGCAAGGTGCGCACACAATCCCAGTGTTGTACAGCTTGCTTCTTCACCTTCCCGAAGCTGCCGCTCTCGCCGGCTGCCGGAGCCCAAGAAGCGGCTTCTTCGCGCAAAGACGATTGTGCCGCTCACAGTGCTCTCCTTAGCGCGGCTTCTGCCGAAAGACGCCCGGCAGCGGCTCTTACCTCCGGAGAGCATCCTACCTTCGTCTTTCGCGTCTTTTGTAGTCTACATCTTAGCAAAACGCTTTTCCACTATGTCTGGCTAGGAAAACCCGTGCCAGCACAGAAAACATCTCCCATCGTTTTCTAGAAGTTGCACGGATGTCTGCCAAGTGTTTGGGAGGAAGAAAAGAAAAGTTGTCCAAAACAGCTTCCAATCGAATGTTCCTGTGATTGGAAAAGTCAGGAGAGTGCAAAGGTACTGTTTTCTATCAGTTGGCAGGGTGCGCACACAATCCCAGTGTTGTACAGCTTGCTTCTTCACCTTCCCGAAGCTGCCACTCTCAGGAGGTAAGAGCCGCTGCCGGGCGTCTTTCGGCAGAAGCTGCGCTAAGGAGAGCACTGTGAGCGGCACAATCGTCTTTGCGCGAAGAAGCCGCTTCTTGGGCTCCGGCAGCCGGCGAGAGCGGCAGCTTCGGGAAGGTGAAGAAGCAAGCTGTACAACACTGGGATTGTGTGCGCACCTTGCCAACTGATAGAAAACAGTACCTTTGCACTCTCCTGACTTTTCCAATCACAGGAACATTCGATTGGAAGCTGTTTTGGACAACTTTTCTTTTCTTCCTGCCAAACACTTGGCAGACATCCGTGCAACTTCTAGAACACGATGGGAGATGTTTTCTGTGCTGGCACAGTTTTTCCTAGCCAGACATAGTGGAAAAGCGTTTTGCTAAGATGTAGACTACAAAAGACGAGAAAGACGAAGGTAGGATGCTCTCCGGAGGTAAGAGCCGCTGCCGGGCGTCTTTCGGCAGAAGCCGCGCTAAGGAGAGCACTGTGAGCGGCACAATCGTCTTTGCGCGAAGAAGCCGCTTCTTGGGCTCCGGCAGCCGGCGAGAGCGGCAGCTTCGGGAAGGTGAAGAAGCAAGCTGTACAACACTGGGATTGTGTGCGCACCTTGCCAACTGATAGAAAACAGTACCTTTGCACTCTCCTGACTTTTCCAATCACAGGAACATTCGATTGGAAGCTGTTTTGGACAACTTTTCTTTTCTTCCTGCCAAACACTTGGCAGACATCCGTGCAACTTCTAGAACACGATGGGAGATGTTTTCTGTGCTGGCACAGTTTTTCCTAGCCAGACATAGTGGAAAAGCGTTTTGCTAAGATGTAGACTACAAAAGACGCGAAAGACGAAGGTAGGATGCTCTCCGGAGGTAAGAGCCGCTGCCGGGCGTCTTTCGGCAGAAGCCGCGCTAAGGAGAGCCCTGTGAGCGGCACAATCGTCTTTGCGCAAAGAAGCCGCTTCTTGGGCTCCGGCAGCCGGCGAGAGCGGCAGCTTCGGGAAGGTGAAGAAGCAAGCTGTACAACACTGGGATTGTGTGCGCACCTTGCCAACTGATAGAAAACAGTACCTTTGCACTCTCCTGACTTTTCCAATCACAGGAACATTCGATTGGAAGCTGTTTTGGACAACTTTTCTTTTCTTCCTGCCAAACACTTGGCAGACATCCGTGCAACTTCTAGAACACGATGGGAGATGTTTTCTGTGCTGGCACAGTTTTTCCTAGCCAGACATAGTGGAAAAGCGTTTTGCTAAGATGTAGACTACAAAAGACGCGAAAGACGAAGGTAGGATGCTCTCCGGAGGTAAGAGCCGCTGCCGGGCGTCTTTCGGCAGAAGCCGCGCTAAGGAGAGCACTGTGAGCGGCACAATCGTCTTTGCGCGAAGAAGCCGCTTCTTGGGCTCCGGCAGCCGGCGAGAGCGGCAGCTTCGGGAAGGTGAAGAAGCAAGCTGTACAACACTGGGATTGTGTGCGCACCTTGCCAACTGATAGAAAACAGTACCTTTGCACTCTCCTGACTTTTCCAATCACAGGAACATTCGATTGGAAGCTGTTTTGGACAACTTTTCTTTTCTTCCTGCCAAACACTTGGCAGACATCCGTGCAACTTCTAGAACACGATGGGAGATGTTTTCTGTGCTGGCACAGTTTTTCCTAGCCAGACATAGTGGAAAAGCGTTTTGCTAAGATGTAGACTACAAAAGACGCGAAAGACGAAGGTAGGATGCTCTCCGGAGGTAAGAGCCGCTGCCGGGCGTCTTTCGGCAGAAGCCGCGCTAAGGTGAGCACTGTGAGCGGCACAATCGTCTTTGCGCGAAGAAGCCGCTTCTTGGGCTCCGGCAGCCGGCGAGAGCGGCAGCTTCGGGAAGGTGAAGAAGCAAGCTGTACAACACTGGGATTGTGTGCGCACCTTGCCAACTGATAGAAAACAGTACCTTTGCACTCTCCTGACTTTTCCAATCACAGGAACATTCGATTGGAAGCTGTTTTGGACAACTTTTCTTTTCTTCCTGCCAAACACTTGGCAGACATCCGTGCAACTTCTAGAACACGATGGGAGATGTTTTCTGTGCTGGCACAGTTTTTCCTAGCCAGACATAGTGGAGAAGCTTTTTGCCGAGGTGTAGATGAGAAGAGGAGCTAAAGACGAAGGTAGGATGCTCTCCGGAGGTAAGAGCCGCTGCCGGGCGTCTTTCGGCAGAAGCCGCGCTAAGGAGAGCCCTGTGAGCGGCACAATCGTCTTTGCGCGAAGAAGCCGCTTCTTGGGCTCCGGCAGCCGGCGAGAGCGGCAGCTTCGGGAAGGTGAAGAAGCAAGCTGTACAACACTGGGATTGTGTGCGCACCTTGCCAACTGATAGAAAACAGTACCTTTGCACTCTCCTGACTTTTCCAATCACAGGAACATTCGATTGGAAGCTGTTTTGGACAACTTTTCTTTTCTTCCTGCCAAACACTTGGCAGACATCCGTGCAACTTCTAGAACACGATGGGAGATGTTTTCTGTGCTGGCACAGTTTTTCCTAGCCAGACATAGTGGAAAAGCGTTTTGCTAAGATGTAGACGACAAGAGAGGCTAAAGAGTGGATGTTAGCAAATGACACCCATCTTCAAAAAAGGCAATTAAGAGGACTCGCCATAGTACAAACCAGCCAGCCTCTTTTTTATCCCCAGGAAGTTGATGAAGCAGCTCTTCCTGGAAATCCTTGCCAGGCACATGACAGATGACCAAATAATGTAGTTAGCATGATTTTTCAGGGGAATTTCATGCTGAACATCACTTTAAACTCCTCTGATGAATCAACTTGACTGGTAGATGAAGGGAATATTATCTGCCTGGGCTTCAGGGAGGTTTTTGACATACCTCTACATGGCATCACACATACATATGGAAGCAATAGTGCAAAGGGGAGGGAATCAGTGTCTTTTCAGTGATGCTGAGGGAAAAGACAAGAGGCAGTGGGCACACACTGAAATACAGGAGATTGCCTTTGAACATCAGTAAATGTTTCTTTACTGTCAGGGTGACTGAACCACGGCACAGACTGCCCAGAAAGATTGTGGAGCCTGGATCTTTGAAGACATTAAAAGTACACCCAGATAGAATCCTGGGCAAGAGGCTCTAGGTATCCTGGTTTAGGCAGGGGGGTTGGGCCTGGTTAGCCCCACCAACCCCTTCCACTCTCTTTCATTCTGTGCTAGTGAATTCTCTTCAAGATGCATTTCAAAGCACTGGCATGACAAAGTTCTGTGCAGACAGAGATCCAAATGGACATGGCATCTAAGTTCCTTAAGCAGTGTTCAAGAAGAATGTAAAACTCTGGCACAAGTGTCTCTTCCCTAACTGAATCCCTTTCATGGGAAAATTCCCAGCTCTAGAAAGATCTTCTGATACGCATGCTTAAGACTGACACTGGCTGAGCAAATTTCTCCCTATGTATATCTAAGACCAGTTAGGATCTTCACCCAAAGTGCTGTCAACATAGTCACAGAATGCCTATTGTTAAGAAGTGACAGCTTCCATCAGAATGGCAGCTATTGGTCCACAAAATGGATTAATGGATGGGAATTATCTACGTGGGTTAAAAACAAAAATAAAGAGTTGGTCTTTATTTATCAATTTCATGGCAATATTGATAAGGGAAGAAAAAGATCTAAGTCCTTGACTTTCTGGACTCGAGGAAAGATTTTAAAAATTCCTTGTAAAAATGTATGATCACAATCAGACTATTGAAACCATTTTAGTTGGGAACAAAGTTCCAAAATTGTCTAGATAGTGGCAAAGAAGCCAAGAAAATAGGAAAGAAACAAAAAGAGAGCAAAAGAGTCAGCTTCAGTGTACAAGCTCGTTCTAGAAGTAGTCTGCTGGGAAAAGGAACCCCCAGCTAAATTTCCAATGTATTCCTGCGCTTGACTCAGTAACTGGTCAATGTAAAAACCAATCCTTTTGTACAACTTCTTCCAGCAACAAAAACTCCAACAGGTTGACACTACCATCATGCCTGTTCCAGACATATTTAAAAGAGAAATGATGATTTTCTTGAAAACCTACTTACATAAAAGTTGCAAGATGGTGGAGGGATTCCCACATCCTCCTTCCTCCATCTGGCTTGAAAGTATATTTGATAAAATATGCAACAAAGCACATGATTTATAAGGGAGAGTCAAATGGATGATTTGGGAATCGATCTCTTGTTGATAGTAAACTTCATATCCACTCGGTGTGACCTTTTTAAAACAAAATGTGGAGCTGAGGCATGAATCTGCCACAACAATTGTAAAGCAAACATACACACTCCCCTTCATATGCCCCCCCCTCCACACACACCTAGGCACACACAGAGATCAGCATAGCAGATCATGAACACCTTGGAAAAGACTGAAATGCTAAATGCCTCTCTTGATGGGCAAAAGAGCTGGTGCAGTAATTCAAATGCCTGGTACAAAAATTCTGTTTAATATTTAGCTCCTATTTAAAACACAGCTTTTCATTTCATTCTATTTACAGAATATTTTCATTTCATTTGTTTCTTTAAAATTACTTAGTTCTCACCTGTTGTATGTCTAGGAATATTTTCTTCCAAAAATAGAAAAAAATAGATGATATCTTTTCAGCAGAAAACATTGGTTGATACAATTTTAAACCATCATGATATGGAAGAATTCTTCTGTCCCTCTCGAAGGTGGAAGAAGCATTTGGATCACAGATCATCTACAATGAAATACTTGACATGTTTAAGATGCTTTCAATCAATTTTGATCGTCAATTGCTTATTTGTTGTAAACAGTAATTTTTCAGTGAAGGGAAAGTGTGTGTGGTATATCTACATGATATGTTCAAAGGCAGTTCCTACTAATGGCCAGGCTGAATTCCAGTAAATAATGTCCCGAATGATATTTTGCCGCCTTCTTTGGCACTTCATGAAATCTTACCCCGATGAAGTGCTGAAACACAGAGATTTTCTCTTAGAGAGTGTCTCATGTTGTAACCTATCCCATGGATTTTATGCTGTAATTCTTATCTCTTTTAAAATTTACTATCTTCTGTACAGTTTTCATGAAACTTTCTGTTACAGTAGTGAATAGCACAGATAAATGTCATTTTGTACAACTTTGAATTTACCCCAAGAGCTGAGAGAAAACTTGATCCTATACTTCAATCCGAGTTTCTTCTATAGTCCAACTTTGTTTCTCTACCATCAAGCTTCTCCTTTGTTGCTGCTCCAAGCCCCGTCCAAGGTGACCTTGAATACTTTCAGGGATGGGACACCCACAACTTCTCTGGGCAACCTGTTCCAGTGTTCCAGCACTCCCACAGTAAAAAAGGCCTTCCTTTCATCTAATATGTGTAGGAAATCATAAATCTAGGCATAGAAGCTTGGAGTGCAAATTTGAAATTCTTTGGATTTGAAGCACATTTTATATGAATACTGACTTACAGATGACTAAAAGATGTTGATGGGCATTTGAGCTGACAAGTTTTGAAAAAGTGCACGGAAATTAAAATTGAAACCACTAAAATTAAAAACTCCTTGCCATTTTCTTTTTCCTCTCCTATTCAAAATTGCATATGTCAGATATCAGTGCTTCATGCAAACCTCTCAGATGCTCTCAGAGAAAAAGCTTTTCTTTCAGACTAAGTTGCGGTTGACGTAGAACACTAGCAGGAGTGAAAGATTTTCTGGGCATCGGGGCAGCCCGTTCTCCTTGGATTTGTGTGCAGAATGCATTTTATCCAAACTGGAAAATAGATCCCAGCTCTGTTCTATTCATCATCCTTACTTCATCAGGCCAGAAGATTCTGTGAAAAGTAGCCTGTGGACCTTGAAGACAGCGCATGTGAACCAGATGAGAGGTGATAGAGAAGTTGAGGGAGAGAAGAAAGAGCATGAGGCTGAAACCAGAAAGTATTTCTCCACGTGATCATGGAAGATTGCAGGAGCCACTTGGTACTATCAAACCAGCCCAACTTGGCACTTGTGCCACCTTGGGTCTGGGAGCCATGTTGCATATCGTGCATTTTAAGGAGCCAGCTGGCCACACCCAGCCATATGCCCCCAAACACAAACCAAGGCCCTTTTCTCTGGCAAACAAAACTCAGCTGCCCTGCTTCTGGATGGCAGATTGCAGGAACCACTTGGTACTATCAAACCAGCCCAACTTGGCACTGGTGCCACCATGGGTCTGGTCACCATCCTGCCTATTGTAGCTTTTCAGGAGCCAGCCGGTCACTCTCAGCCATAGGCCCCCAAACACAAACCTCGGCCCGTTTCCCTGGCAAACAAAAGTAAGCTGCCCCGCTTCTGCATGGCAGATTGCAGGAGCTACTTAGTACTATCAAATCAGCCCGACTTGGCACAGGTGCCACCTTGGATCTGGGAACCATCCTGTGTATCGTGGATTTTCAGGGGCCAGCCGGCCACTCTCAGCCATATGCCCCCAAAAACAAACCACGGACCTTTTCTCTGGCAAACAAAAATCAGCTGCCCCACTTCTGGATGGCAGATTGCAGGAGCCACTTGGGACTATCACACCAGCACAACATGGCACTGCTGCCACCTTGGATCTGGGAACAATCCTGCGTATCGTACATATTCAGGAACCAGCCGAACACTCCCAGCCACAGGCCCCCAAACACAAACAACGGCCCTTTTCTCTGGCAAACAAAACTCAACTGCCCCTCTTCTGGATGGCAAATTGCAGGACGCACTTGGTACTACAAAAAGAGCCCGACTTGGCAGTGGTGCCACCTTGGCTCTGGGAACCATCCTGCGTATCGAGCATTTTAAGGAGCCAGCCGGCAATTCCCAGCCGTATGCCCCAAAAAGAAACCATGGACCTTTTCTCTGGCAAAAAAAACTCAGCTGTCCCGCTTCTGGATGGCAGATTGCAGGAGTTACTTTGAACCATACAACCAGCCTTACTTGGCACTGGTGCCACCTTGGATCTGGGAACCATCCTGCCTATCGTTGATTTTCAGGGGCCAGCCGGCCACTCTCAGCCATAGGCCCCCAAACACAAACCACAGCCCTTTTCTCTAGCAAACAAAATTCAACTGCCCCGCTTCTGGATGGCAAATTGCAGGAGCCACTGGGTACTACAAAAACAGCCTGACTTGGCACTGGTGCCACCTTGGATCTGGGAACCATGCGGCGTATCGTGCATTTTAAGGAGCCAGGTGGCCACTCCCAGCCATATGCCCCCAAACACAACCCACGGCCCTTTTCTCTGGCAAACAAAACTCAGCTGCCCCGCTTCTGGATGGCAGATTGCAGGAGACACTTGGTACTATCAAACCAGCCCGACTTGGCACTGGTGCCACCTTGGGTCTGGGAACCATCCTGCGTATTGTGGATTGTCAGGAGACAGCCAACCACTCTCGGCCACAGAGCCCAATCAAAAACAAAGGTCCGTTTCCCTGGCAAAAAAAACTCAGCTGCCCCGCTTCTGGATGGGAGATTGCAGGAGGCACTTGACACTGTCAAACGAGCCCCACTTGGCACTGGTGCCACCTTGGGTCTGGGAACCATGCTGCGTATCGTGGATTTTCAGGAGCCAGCCGGCCACTGCCAGCCATAGGCCCCCAAACACAAACCACAGCCTTTTTCTCTGGCAAACAAAACTCAGCTGCCCCGCTTCTGGATGGCAGATTGCAGGAGACACTTGGTACTATCAAACCAGCCCGACTTGGCACTGGTGCCACCTTGGGTCTGGGAACCATCCTGCCTATCGTGGATTTTAAGGAGCCAGCCGGCTACTCCCAGCCACAGGCCCCCAACAAAAACCACGGCCCTTTTTTCTCGCAAACAAAACTTAGCTGCCTCACTTCTGGATGGCAGATTGCAGGAGCCACTTGGTGTAATCAAACCAGCCCGACTTGGCACTGGTGCCACCTTGGGTCTGGGAACCATCCTGCGTATCGTGGATTCTAAGGAGCCAGCCGGCCACTCCTAGCCACAGGCCCCCAAACAAAATCAACGGCGCTGTTCCCTGGAAAACAAAACACGCCTGCCAACTTTTTGATGGAGTTTGCAGGAGCCACTTGGTACTATCAAACCAGCCCGACTTGGCACTGGTGCCACCTTGGGTCTGGGAACCATCCTGCGTATCGTGGATTCTAAGGAGCCAGCCGGCCACTCCTAGCCACAGGCCCCCAAACAAAAACCTAGGCCTATTTCTCTGGCAAACAAAAGTAAGCTGCCCTGCTTCTGGATGGCAGATTGCAGGAGACACTTGGTACTATCAAACCAGCCCAACTTGGCACTGGTGCCACCTTGGATCTGGGAACCATGCTCTGTATCGTGGATATTCAGGGGCCAGCCGGCCACTCTCAGCCATATGTCCCCAAACAGAAACCTCGGCCCGTTTCTCTGGCAAACAAAACTCAACTGCCCCTCTTCTGGATGGCAAATTGCAGGATGAACTTGATACTAAAACCGCAGGCCGACTTGGTAGTGGTGACACCTTGGGCCTGGGAACCATCATGCGTATCGAGCATTTTAAGGAGCCAGCCGGCCACTCCCAGCAATATGCCCCCAAAAACAATCCACGGAATTTTCCTCTGGCAAACAAAAATCAGCTGCCTCGCTTCTGGATGGCAGATTGCAGGAGCCACTTTGCACCATCAAACCAGCCCGACTTGGCACTGGTGCCACATTGCATCTGGGAACCACGCTGCCTAGCGTGGATTTTCAGGAGCCAGCCGGCCACTCTCAGCTATATGCCCCCAAACAAAACCCACGGCCCGTTTCCCTGGCAAACAAAATTAAGCTGCCCCGCTTCTGGATGGCAGATTGCAGGACGCACTTGGTACTATCAAACCAGCCCAACTTGGCACTGGTGCCACCTTGGGTCTGGGAACCATGCTGCGTAACACAGATTCTAAGGCGCCAGTCGGCCACTACGAGCCACAAGCCCCCAAACACAAACAACGGCGCTATTCTCTGGCAAACAAAACTCAACTGCCCCTCTTCTGGATGGCAAATTGCAGGACGCACTTGGTACTATAAAAACAGCCCGACTTGGCACTGGTGCCCCCTTGGGTCTGGGAACCATCCTGCGTATCGATCTTTTTAATGAGACAGCCGGCCACTCCCAGCCATATGCCCCCAAACACAACCCACGGCCCTTTTCTCTGGCAAACAAAACTCAACTGCACCGCTTCTGGATGGCAGATTGCAGGAGCCACTTGGTACTATCAAACCAGCCCGACTTGGCACTGGTGCCACCTTGGGTCTGGGAACCATCCTGCGTATTGTAGGTTGTCAGGAGCCAGCCGAACACTCTCGGCCACAGACCCCAATTAAAAACAACGGCCCGTTTCACAGGCAAACAAAACTCAGCTGCCCCGCTTCTGGATGGGAGATTGCAGGAGCCACTGGGTACTATAAAACCAGCCCTACTTGGCACTGATGCCACCTTGGGTCTGGGAACCATGCTGTGTATCATGGATTTTCAGGAGCCAGCCGGCCACTGCCAGCCACAGGCCCCGAAACACAAACAACAGCCTTTTTGTCTGGCAAACAAAATTCAGCTGCCCCGCTTCTGGATGGCAGATTGCAGGAACCACTTGGTACTAACAAACCAGCCCGACTTGGCACTGGTGCCACCTTGGGTCTGGGAACCATCCTGCGTATCGTGGATTCTAAGGAGCCAGCTGGCCACTCCCAGCCACAGGCCCCAAAACACACACAACGGTGCTTTTCCCTGGAAAACAAAACTCGCCTGCCAACATTTTGATGGCAGATTGCAGGAGCCACTTGGTACTATCAAACCAGCCCAACTTGGCACTGGTGCCACCATGGGTCTGGTCACCATCCTGCCTATCGTAGCTTTTCAGGAGCCAGCCGGTCACTCCCAGCCATAGGCCCCCAGACACAAACCTCGGCCTGTTTCCCTGGCACACAAAAGTAAGCTACCGCACTTCTGGATGGCAGATTGCAGGAGCCACTTTGCACCATCAAACCAGCCCGACTTGGCACTGGTGCCACCTCTGGTCTGGGAACCATGCTGCGTATCGTGGATTCTAAGGAGCCAGCCGGTCACTCCCAGCCATAGGCCCCCAGAAAAAAACCTCGGTCCGTTTCCCTGGCAAACAAAAGTAAGCTTCCCCGCTTCTGGATGGCAGATTGCAGGAGCCACTTGGTGCTATCAAACCAGCCCGACTTGGCACTAGTGCCACCTTGGGTCTGGGAACCATCCTGCGTATCGTGTGTTCTAAGGAGCCAGCCGGCCACTCCCACCCACAGTCCCCCAAACACAAACAACGGCGCTTTTCCCTGGAAAACAAAACTCGCCTGCCAACTTTTTGATGGCAGATTGCAGGAGCCACTTGGTACTATCAAACCAGCCCAACTTGGCACTGGTGCCACCATGGGTCTGGTCACCATCCTGCCTATCGTAGCTTTTCAGGAGCCAGCCGGTCACTCCTAGCCCTAGGCCCCCAGTCATAAACCTCGGCCCGTTTCCCTGGCACACAAAGGTAAGCTACCCCGCTTCAGGATGGCAGATTGCAGGAACCACTTGGCACCATCAAACCAGCCCGACGTGGCACTGGTGCCACCTTGGGTCTGGGAACCATCCTGCGTATCGTGTGTTCTAAGGAGCCAGCCGGCCACTCCCAGCCACAGTCCCCCAAACACAAACAACGGCGCTTTTCCCTGGAAAACAAAACTCGCCTGCCAACTTTTTGATGGCAGATTGCAGGAGCCACTTGGTACTATCAAACCAGCCCAACTTGGCACTGGTGCCACCATGGGTCTGGTCACCATCCTGCCTATCGTAGCTTTTCAGGAGCCAGGCGGTCACTCCCAGCCATAGGCCCCCAGACACAAACCTCGGCCCGTTTCCCTGGCAAACAAAAGTAAGCTGCCCCGCTTCTGCATGGCACATTGCAGGTGCTATTTAGTACTATCAAACCAGCCCGACCTGGCACTGGTGCCACCTCAGGTCTGGGAACCATCCTGCCCATCGTGGATTTTCAGGGGCCAGACGGCCACTATCAGCCATATGCCCCCAAAAACAAACCACGGCCCTTTTCTCTGGTAAACAAAACTCAACTGCCCCTCTTCTGGATGGCAAATTTTAGGACGCACTTTGTACTACGAAAACCGCCCGACTTGGCACTGGTGCCACCTTGGGTCAGGGAACCATCCTGCCTATCGTAGCTTTTTAAGGAGCCAGCAGGCCACGCCCAGCCATATACCCCCAAAAACAAACCACGGACCATTTCTCTTGGAAACAAAAATCCGCTGCCCCGCGTCAGGATGGCAGATTGCAGGAGCCACTTTGCACCATCAAACCACCCCGACTTGGCACTGGTGCCATCTTGGATCTGGGAACCATCCTGCCTATCGTAGCTTTTCAGGAGCCAGCCGGTTACTCCCAACCATAGGCCCCCAGACAGAAAGCTCTGCCCGTTTCCCTGGCAAACAAAAGTAAGCTACCCCGCTTCTGGATGGCAGATTGCAGGAGCCACTTGGTACTATCAAACCAGCCCAACTTGACACTGGTGCCACTTTGGGTCTGGGAACCATGCTGCGTAACGTAGATTCTAAGGCGCCAGGCGGCCACTCCCAGCCACAGGCCCCCAAATACAAACAACGGCGCTTTTCCCTGGAAAACAAAACTCGCCTGCAAGCTTTTTGATGGCAGATTGCAGGAGCCACTTGGTACTATCAAACCAGCCCAACTTGGCACTGGTGCCACCATGGGTCTGGTCACCATCCTGCCTATCGTAGCTTTTCAGGAGCCAGCCGGTCACTCCCAGCCATAGGCCCCCAGACACAAACCTCGGCCCGTTTCCCTGGCAAACAAAACTAAGTTATCCCGCATGTGGATGGCAGATTGCAGGAGCCACTTTGCACCATCAAACCAGCAAAACTTGGCACTGGTGCCACCTCTGGTCTGGGAACCATCCTCCGTATCGTGGATTCTAAGGAGCCAGCCGGCCACTCCCAGCCACAGGCCCCCAAACAAAAACAACGGCGCTTTTCCCTGGATAACAAACTCGCCTGTCAACTTTTTGATGGCAGATTGCAGGAGCCACTTGGTACTATCAAATCAGCCCAACTTGGCACTGGTGCCACCTTGGGTCTGGTCACCATCCTGCCTATCATAGCTTTTCAGGAGCCAGCCGGTCACTCCCAGCCATAGGCCCCCAGACACAAAGCTCGGCCCGTTTCCCTGGCAAACAAAATTAAGCTACCCCGCTTCTGGATGGCAGATTGCAGGAGTCACTTTGCACCATCAAACTAGCCCGACTTGGCACTGGTGCAACGTCTGGTCTGGGAACCATCCTGCGTATCGTGGATTCTAAGGAGCCAGCCGGCCACTCCCAGCCACAGGCCCCCAAACAAAAACAACGGCGCTTTTCCCTGGAAAACAAAACTCGCCTGCCAACTTTTTGATGGCAGATTACAGGAGCCACTTGGTACTATCAAACCAGCCCAACTTGGCACTGGTGCCACCATGGGTCTGGTCACCATCCTGCCTATCGTAGATTTTCAGGAGCCTGCCGGTCACTCCCAGCCATAGGCCCCCAGACACAAACCTCGGCCCGTTTCCCTAGCAAACAAAAGTAAGCTGCCCCGCTTCTGGATGGCAGATTGCAGGACGCACTTGGTAGTATCAAACCAGACCGACTTGTCACTGGTGCCACCTCTGGTCTGGGAACCATCCTGCGTATCGTTGATTCTAATTAGCCAGCCGGCCACTCCCATCCACAGGCCCCCAAACACAAACAACGGCGCTTTTCCCTGGAAAACAAAACTCGCCTGCCAAATTTTTGATGGCAGATTGCAGGAGCCACTTGGTACTATCAAATCAGCCCAACTTGGCACTGGTGCCACCATGGGTCTGGTCACCATCCTGCCTATCGTAGCTTTTCAGGAGCCAGCCGGTCACCCCCAGCCACAGGCCCCGAGACAAAAACCTCGGCCCGTTTCCCTGGCAAAAAAAAGTAAGCTACCCAGCTTCTGGATGGCAGATTGCAGGACGCACTTGGTAGTATCAAACCAGCCCAACTTGGCACTGGTGCCACCTCACGTCTGGGAACCATCCTGCGTATCGTGGATTCTAAGCAGCCAGCCGGCCACTCCGTGCCACAGGCACCCAAACACAGACAACGGCGCTTTTCCCTGGAAAACAAAACTCGCCTGCCAACTTTTTGATGGCGGATTGCAGGAGCCACTTGGTACTATCAAACCAGCCCAACTTGGCACTGGTGCCACCATGGATATGGTCACCATCCTGCCTATCGTATCTTTTCAGGACCTAGCAGGTCACTCCCAGCCATAGGCGCCCAGACACAAAGCTCGGCCCGTTTCCCTGGCAAACAAAAGTAAGCTGCCCCGCTTCTGGATGGCAGATTGCAGGAACCACTTGGTACTATAAAACCAGCCCGACTTGGCACTGGTGCCACGTCAGGTCTGGGAACCATCCTGCGTATCGTGGATTCTAAGGAGCCAGCCGGCCACTCCCTGCCACAGGCACCCAAACACAAACAACGGCGCTTTTCCCTGGAAAACAAAACTCGCCTGCCAAATTTTGAGGGCAGATTGCAGGAGCCACTTGGTACTATCAAACCAGCCCAACTTGGCACTGGTGCCACCATGGGTCTGGTCACCATCCTGCCTATCGTAGCTTTTCAGGAGCCAGCCGGTCACTCCCAGCCATAGGCCCCCAGACACAAACCTCGGCCCGTTTCCCTGGCAAACAAAAGTAAGCTACCCCGCTTCTGGATGGCAGATTGCAGGACGCACTTGGTAGTATCAAACCAGCCCGACTTGTCACTGGTGTCACCTCTGGTCTGGGAACCATCCTGCGTATCGTGGATTCTAAGCAGCCAGCCGGCCACTCCCAGCCACAGGCCCCCAAACACAAACAACGGCGCTTTTCCCTGGAAAACAAAACTCACCTGCCAAATTTTTGATGGCAGATTGCAGGAGCCACTTGGTACTATCAAACGAGCCCAACTTGGCACTGGTGCCACCATGGGTCTGGTCACCATCCTGCCTATCGTAGCTTTTCAGGAGCCAGCCGGTCACCCCCAGCCATATACCCCGAGACAAAAAGCTCGGCCCGTTTCCCTGGCAAAAAAAAGTAAGCTACCCCGCTTCTGGATGGCAGATTGCAGGACGCACTTGGGAGTATCAAACCAGCCCAACTTGGCACTGGTGCCACCTCAGGTCTGGGAACCATCCTGCGTATCGTGGATTCTAAGGAGCCAGCCGGCCACTCCCAGCCATAGGCCCCCAAACAAAAACAACGGCACTTTTCCCTGGAAAACAAAACTTGCCTGCCAACTTTTTGATGGCAGATTGCAGGAGCCACTTGGTACTATCAAACCAGCCCAACTTGGCACTCGTGCCACCTCTGGTCTGGGAACCATGCTGAGTATCGTGGATTCTAAGGAGCCAGCCGGCCACTCCCAGCCACAGGCCCCCAAACACAAACAACGGCGCTTTTCCCTGGAAAACAAAACTCGCCTGCCAACTTTTTGATGGCAGATTGCAGGAGCCACTTGGTACTATCAAACCAGCCCAACTTGGCACTGGTGCCGTCATGGGTCTGGTCACCATCCTGCCTATCGTAGCTTTTCACGAGCCAGCCGGTCACTTCCAGGCTTAGGCCCCCAGACACAAACCTCGGACCGTTTCCCTGGCAAACAAAAGTAAGCTGCCCCGCTTCTGGATGGCAGATTGCAGGAACCACTTGGTACTATCAAACCAGCCCAACTTGGCACTGATGCCACCTCAGGTCTGGGAACCATGCTGCGTATCATGGATTTTCAGAAGCCAGCCGGGCACTGCCAGCCACAGGCCCCGAAACACAAACAACAGCCTTTTTCTCTGGCAAACAAAATTCAGCTGCCCCCCTTCTGGATGGCAGATTGCAGGAACCACTTGGTACTAACAAACCAGCCCGACTTGGCACTGGTGCCACCTCAGGTCTGGGAACCATCCGGCGTATCGTGGATTCCAATTAGCAAGCTGGCCACTCCCAGCCACAGGCCCCAAAACACACACAACGGTGCTTTTCCCTGGAAAACAAAACTCGCCTGCCAAACTTTTGATGGCAGATTGCAGGAGCCACTTGGTATTATCAAACCAGCCCAACTTGGCACTGGTGCCACCATGGGTCTGGTCACCATCCTGCCTATCGTAGCTTTTCAGGAGCCAGCCAGCCACCCCCAGCCAGAGGCCCCCAGACAAATATTTCGGCCCGTTTCCCTGGCAAACAAAAGTAAGCTGCCCCGCTTCTGGATGGCAGATTGCAGGAGCCACTTTGCACCATCAAACCAGCCCAACTTGGCACTGGTGCCAACTCAGGTCTGGGAACCATCCTGCGTAACGTGGATTCTAAGCAGCCACCCGGCCTCTCTGAGCCACAGGCCCCCAAACACAAACAACGGCGCTTTTCCCTGGAAAACAAAACTCGCCTGCCAACTTTTTGATGGCAGATTGCAGGAGCCACTTGGTACTATCAAACCAGCCCAACTTGGCACTGGTGCCACCTCTGGTCTGGGAACCATCCTGCCTATCGTAGCTTTTCAGGAGCCAGCCGGTCACTCCCAGCCATAGACCCCCAGACACAAACCTCGGCCCGTTTCCCTGGAAAACAAAAGTAAGTTACCCCGATTCTGGATGGCAGATTGCAGGAGCCACTTGGTACTATCAAATCAGCCCAACTTGGCACTGGTGCCACCATGGGACTGGTAAACATCCTGCCTATCGTAGCTTTTCAGGAGCCAGCCGGTCACTCCCTGCCATAGGCCCCCGGACACAAACCTCTGCCCGTTTCCCTGGCAAACAAAAGTAAGCTGCCCCGCTTTTGGATGGCAGATTGCAGGAGCCACTTGGTACTTACAAACCAGCCCGACTTGGCCCTGGTGCCACCTTGGCTCTGGGAACCATGCTGGGTAACGTAGATTCTACGAGGACAGGCGGCCACTCCCAGCCACAGGCCTCTAAATAAAAACAACGGCGCTTTTCCCTGGAAAACAAAACTCGCCTGCCAACTTCTTGATGGCAGATTGCAGGACCCACTTGGTACTATCAAACCAGCCCAACTTGGCACTGGTGCCACCATGGGTCTGGTCACCATCCTGCCTATCGTAGCTTTTCAGGAGCCAGCCGCTCACTCCCAGCCATAGGCCCCCAGACAAATACCTCGGCACGTTTCCCTGGCAAACAAAAGTAGGCTGCCCCGCTTCTGGATGGCAAATTGCAGGACGCACTTGGTACTACGAAAACAGCCCGACTTGGCACTGATGCCACCTTGGGTCAGGGAACAATCCTGCGTATAGAGCTTTTTAAGGAGCCAGCCGGCCACGTCCAGTCATATACCCCCAAAAAAAAACCACGGAACTTTTCTCCAGCAAACAAAAATCCGCTGCCCCGCGTCTGGATGGCAGATTGCAGGAGCTATTTAGTATTATCAAACCAGCCCGACTTGGCACTGGTGGCACCATGAGTCTGGTAACCATCCTGCCTATCGTAGCTTTTCAGTAGTCAGCCGGTCACTCCCAGCCATAGGCCCCCAGACAAATACCTCGGCCCGTTTCCCTGGGAAACAAAAGTAAGCTGTCGCGCTTCTGGATGGCAGATTGCAGGAGCCACTTGGTACTATCAAACCAGCCCAACTTGTTCCCAGACCCAAGGTGGCACCAGTGCCAAGTGGGGCTGGTTTGATGGTGCAACGTGGCTCCTGCAATCTGCCATCCAAAAGCGGGGCAGCTTACTTTTGTTTGCCAGGGAAACGGGCCGAGGTTTGTGTCTGGGGGTCTATGGCTGGGAGTGACCGGCTGGCTCCTGAAAAGCTACGATAGGCAGGATGGTTCCCAGACAAGAGGTGCCACCAGTGCCAAGTTGGGCTGGTTTGATAGTACCAAGTGGCTCCTGCAATCTGCCATCAAAAAGTTGGCAGGCGAGTTTTGTTTTCCAGGGAAAAGCGCCGTAGTTTTTGTTTGGGGGCCTGTGGCTCAGAGTGGCCGGGTGGCTTCTTAGAATCCACGATACGCAGGATGGTTCCTAGACCCAAGGTGGCACCAGTGCCAAGTCGGGCTGGTTTGACACAACCAAGTGGCTCCTGCAATCTGCCATCCAGAATCGGGGCAGCTTAATTTTGTTTGCCAGGGAAACGGTCCGAGGTTTGTGTCTGGGAGCCTATGGCTGGGAGTGACCGGCTGGCTCCTGAAATGCTACAATAGGCAGGATGGTTCCCAGACCCATAGTGGCACCAGTGCCAAGTTGGGATGATTTGATAGTACCAAGTGGCTCCTGCAATCTGCCATCAAAAAGTTGGCAGGCGAATTTTGTTTTCCAGGGAAAAGCGCCGTTGTTTGTGTTTGGGGGCCTGTGGCTGGGAGTGGCCGGCTGGCTCCTTAGAATCCACGATATGCAGGATTGTTCCCAGACCCAAGGTGGCACCAGTGCCAAGTCGGGCTGGTTTGATGGTGCAAAGTGGCTCCGGCAATCTGCCATCCAGACGCGGGGCAGCGGATTTTTGTTTCCAAGATAAATGGTCCGTGGTTTGTTTTTGGGGGTTTATGGCTGGGCGTGGCCGGCTGGCTCCTTAAAAAGCTCGATATGCAGGATGGTTCCCTGACACAAGGTGGCACCAGTGCCACGTCGGGCGGTTTTCGTAGTACAAAGTGCGTCCTAAAATTTGCCATCCAGAAGAGGGGCAGTTGAGTATTGTTTGCCAGAGAAAAGGGCCGTGGTTTGTTTTTGGGGGCATATGGCTGAGAGTGGCCGGCTGGCTCCTGAAAAGCTACGATAGGCAGGATGTTTACCAGACCCATGGTGGCACCAGTGCCAAGTTGGGCTGATTTGATAGTACCAAGTGGCTCCTGCAATCTGCCATCCAGAATCGGAGTAGCTTACTTTTGTTTTCCAGGGAAACGGGCCGAGGTTTGTGTCTGGGGGTCTATGGTTGGGAGTGGCCGGCTGGCTCCTTAGAAACCACGATACGCAGCATGGTTCCCAGACAAGAGGTGCCACCAGTGCCAAGTTGGGCTGGTTTGATACTACCAAGTGGCTGCTGCAATCTGCCATCCAGAAGCGGGGCAGCTTACTTTTGTTTGCCAGGGAAACGGGCCGAGGTTTGTATCTCGGGGCCTATGGCAGGGAGTGACCGGCTGGCTCCTGAAAAGCTACGATAGGCAGGATGGTGACCAGACCCATGGTGGCACCAGTGCCAAGTTGGGCTGGTTTGATAGTAACAAGTGGTTCCTGCAATCTGCCATCAAAATGTTGGCAGGCGAGTTTTGTTTTCCAGGGAAAAGCGCCGTTGTTTTTGTTTGGGGGCCTGTGGCTGGGAGTGGCCGGCTGGATGCTTAGAATCCACGATACGCAGGATGGTTCCCAGACCAGAGGTCGCACCAGTGCCAAGTCGGGCTGGTTTGATACTACCTAGTGGATCCTGCAATCTGCCATCCAGAAGCGGGACAGCTTACTTTTTTTTGTCAGGGAAACCGGCTGAGCTTTGTGTCACGGGGCCTATTGCTGGGAGTGACCGTCTAGATCCTGAAAACCTACGATAGGCAGGATGGTGACCAGACCCATGGTGGCACCAGTGCCAAGTTGGGCTGGTTTGATAGTACCAAGTGGCTCCTGCAATCTGCCATCAAAAAGTTGGCAGGCGAGTTTGTTATCCAGGGAAAAGCGCCGTTGTTTGTGTTTGGGGGCCTGTGGCTGGGAGTGGCCGGCTGGCTCCTTAGAATCCACGATCGGGAGGATGGTTCCCAGACCTGAGGTGGCACCAGTGCCAAGTCGGGCTAGTTTGATGGTGCAAAGTGGCTCCTGCAATCTGCCATCCAGAAGCGGGGCAGCTTACTTTTGTTTGCCAGGGAAACGGGCCGAGGTTTGTGTCTGGGGGCCTATGCCTGGGAGTGACCGGCTGGCTCCTGAAAAGCTACGATAGGCAGGATGGTGACCAGACCCATGGTGGCACCAGTGCCAAGTTGGGCTGGTTTGATAGTACCAAGTGGCTCCTGCAATCTGCCATCAAAAAGTTGGCAGGCGAGTTTTGTTTTCCAGGGAAAAGCGCCGTTGTTTTTGTTTGGGGGCCTGTGGCTGGGAGTGGCCGGCTGGCTCCTTAGAATCCACGATACGCAGGATGGTTCCCAGACCAGAGGTGGCACCAGTGCCAAGTCGGGCTGGTTTGATAGTACCAAGTGCGTACTGCAATCTGCCATCCAGAAGCGGGGCAGCTTACTTTTGTTTGCCAGGGAAACGGGCCGAGGTTTGTGTCTGGGGGCCTATGGCTGGGAGTGACCGGCTGGCTCCTGAAAAGCTACGATAGGCAGGATGGTGACCAGACCCATGGTGGCACCACTGTCAAGTTGGGCTGGTTTGATAGTACCAAGTGGCTCCGGCAATCTGCCATCAAAATTTGGCAGGCGAGTTTTGTTTTCCAGTGAATAGCGACCTTGTTTGTGTTTGGGGGCCTATGGCAGGGAGTGACCGGCTGGCTAATTAGAATCCATGATACGCAGCATGGTTCCCAAACCTGAGGTGGCACCAGTGCCAAGTCGGGCTAGTTTGATGGTGCAAAGTGGCTCCTGCAATCTGCCATCCAGAAGCGGGGCAGCTTACTTATGTTTGCCAGGGAAACGGGCCGAGGTTTGTGTCTGGGGGCCTATGGCTGGGAGTGACCGGCTGGCTCCTGAAAAGCTACGATAGGCAGGATGGTGACCAGACCCATGGCGGCACCAGTGCCAAGTTGGGCTGGTTTGATAGTACCAAGTGGCTCCTGCAATCTGCCATCAAAAAGTTGGCAGGCGAGTTTTGTTTTCCAGGGAAAAGCGCCGTTGTTTTTGTTTGGGGGCCTGTGGCTGGGAGTGGCCGGCTGGCTCCTTAGAATCCACGATACGCAGGATGGTTCCCAGACCAGAGGTGGCACCAGTGCCAAGTCGGGCTGGTTTGATAGTACCAAGTGCGTACTGCAATCTGCCATCCAGAAGCGGGGCAGCTTACTTTTGTTTGCCAGGGAAACGGGCCGAGGTTTGTGTCTGGGGGCCTATGGCTGGGAGTGACCGGCTGGCTCCTGAAAAGCTACGATAGGCAGGATGGTGACCAGACCCATGGTGGCACCAGTGCCAAGTTGGGCTGGTTTGATAGTACCAAGTGGCTCCGGCAATCTGCCAACAAAATGTTGGCAGGCGAGTTTTGTTTTCCAGCGAATAGCGCCCTTGTTTGTGTTTGGGGGCCTATGGCAGGGAGTGACCGGCTGGCTTATTAGAATCCACGATACGCAGCATGGTTCCCAGACCTGAGGTGGCACCAGTGCCAAGTCGGGCTAGTTTGATGGTGCAAAGTGGCTCCTGCAATCTGCCATCCAGAAGCGGGGCAGCTTACTTTTGTTTGCCAGGGAAACGGGCCGAGGTTTGTGTCTGGGGGCCTATGGCTGGGAGTGACCGGCTGGCTCCTGAAAAGCTACGATAGGCAGGATGGTGACCAGACCCATGGTGGCACCAGTGCCAAGTTGGGCTGGTTTGATAGTACCAAGTGGCTCCTGCAATCTGCCATCAAAAAGTTGGCAGGCGAGTTTTGTTTTCCAGGGAAAAGCGCCGTTGTTTGTGTTTGGGGGCCTGTGGCTGGGAGTGGCCGGCTGGCTCCTTAGAATCCACGATACGCAGGATGGTTCCCAGACCAGAGGTGGCACCAGTGCCAAGTCGGGCTGGTTTGATACTACCTAGTGGATCCTGCAATCTGCCATCCAGAAGCGGGACAGCTTACTTTTGTTTGCCAGGGAAACGGGCAGAGCTTTGTGTCTGGGGGCCTATGACTGGGAGTGACCGTCTAGGTCCTGAAAAGCTACGATAGGCAGGATGGTGACCAGACCCATGGTGGCACCAGTGCCAAGTTGGGCTGGTTTGATAGTACCAAGTGGCTCCTGCAATCTGCCATCAAAAAGTTGGCAGGCGAGTTTTGTTTTCCAGGGAAAAGCGCCGTTGTTTTTGTTTGGGGGCCTGTGGCTGGGAGTGGCCGGCTGGCTCCTTAGAATCCACGATACGCAGGATGGTTCCCAGACCAGAGGTGGCACCAGTGCCAAGTCGGGCTGGTTTGATAGTACCAAGTGCGTACTGCAATCTGCCATCCAGAAGCGGGGCAGCTTACTTTTGTTTGCCAGGGAAACGGGCCGAGGTTTGTGTCTGGGGGCCTATGGCTGGGAGTGACCGGCTGGCTCCTGAAAAGCTACGATAGGCAGGATGGTGACCAGACCCATGGTGGCACCAGTGCCAAGTTGGGCTGGTTTGATAGTACCAAGTGGCTCCGGCAATCTGCCATCAAAATGTTGGCAGGCGAGTTTTGTTTTCCAGCGAATAGCGCCCTTGTTTGTGTTTGGGGGCCTATGGCAGGGAGTGACCGGCTGGCTAATTAGAATCCACGATACGCAGCATGGTTCCCAGACCTGAGGTGGCACCAGTGCCAAGTCGGGCTAGTTTGATGGTGCAAAGTGGCTCCTGCAATCTGGCATCCAGAAGCGGGGCAGCTTACTTTTGTTTGCCAGGGAAACGGGCCGAGGTTTGTGTCTGGGGGCCTATGGCTGGGAGTGACCGGCTGGCTCCTGATATGCTACGATAGGCAGGATGGTGACCAGACCCATGGTGGCACCAGTGCCAAGTTGGGCTGGTTTGATAGTACCAAGTGGCTCCTGCAATCTGCCATCAAAAAGTTGGCAGGCGAGTTTTGTTTTCCAGGGAAAAGCGCCGTTGTTTGTGTTTGGGGGCCTGTGGCTGGGAGTGGCCGGCTGGCTGCTTAGAATCCACGATACGCAGGATGGTTCCCAGACCAGAGGTGGCACCAGTGCCAAGTCGGGCCAGTTTGATACTACCAAGTGGATCCTGCAATCTGCCATCCAGAAGCGGGACAGCTTACTTTTGTTTGCCAGGGAAACGGGCAGAGCTTTGTGTCTGGGGGCCTATGGCTGGGAGTGACCGTCTAGGTCCTGAAAAGCTACGATAGGCAGGATGGTGACCAGACCCATGGTGGCACCAGTGCCAAGTTGGGCTGGTTTGATAGTACCAAGTGGCTCCTGCAATCTGCCATCAAAAATTTGGCAGGCGAGTTTTGTTTTCCAGGGAAAAGCGCCGTTGTTTGTGTTTGGGGGCCTGTGGCTGGGAGTGGCCAGCTTCTAATTGGAATCCACGATACGCCGGATGGTTCCCAGACCTGAGGTGGCACCAGTGACAAGTCGGGCTGGTTTGATAGTACCAAGTGCGTCCTGCAATCTGCCATCCACAAGCGGCGCCGCTTAGTTTTGTTTGCCACGGAAACGGGCCGAGGTTTGTGTCTGGGGGCCTATGGCTGGGAGTGACCGGCTAGGTCCTGAAAATCTACGATAGGCAGGATGGTGACCAGACCCATGGTGGCACCAGTGCCAAGTTGGGCTGGTTTGATAGTACCAAGTTGCTCCGGCAATCTGCCATCAAAATTTGGCAGGCGAGTTTTGTTTTCCAGGGAAAAGCGCCGCTGTTTGTGTTTGAGGGCCTGTGGCTGGGAGTGTCCGGCTGGCTCCTTAGAATCCACGATACGCAGGATGGTTCCCAGACCTGAGGTGGCACCAGTGCCAAGTCGGGCTAGTTTGATGGTGCAAAGTGGCTCCTGCAATCTGCCATCCAGAAGCGGGGCAGCTTACTTTTTTTTGCCAGGGAAACGGGCCGAGGTTTGTGTCTGGGGTCTATGGCTGGGAGTGACCGGCTGGCTCCTGAAAAGCTACGATAGGCAGGATGGTGACCAGACCCATGGTGGCACCAGTGCCAAGTTGGGCTGGTTTGATAGTACCAAGTGGCTCCGGCAATCTGCCATCAAAAAGTTGGCAGGCGAGTTTTGTTTTCCAGGGAAAAGCGCCGATGTTTGTGTTTGGGGGCCTGTGGCTGGGAGTGGCCGGCTGGCTCCTTAGAATCCACGATACGCAGGATGGTTCCCAGACCTGAGGTAGCACCAGTGCCAAGTCGGGCTGGTTTGATAGTACCAAGTGCGTCCTGCAATCTGCCATCCAGAAGCGGGGCAGCTTACTTTTGTTTGCCAGGGAAACGGGCCGAGGTTTGTGTCTGGGGGCCTATGGCTGGGAGTGACCGGCTGGCTCCTGAAAAGCTACGATAGGCAGGATGGTGACCAGACCCATGGTGGCACCAGTGCCAAGTTGGGCTGGTTTGATAGTACCAAGTGGCTCCTGCAATCTGCCATCAAAAGTTGGCAGGCGAGTTTTGTTTTCCAGGGAAAAGCGACGTTGTTTGTGTCTGCGGGCCTGTGGCTGGAGTGGCCGGCTGGCTCCTTTAAACACACGATACGCCGGATGGTTCCCAGACCCAAGTTGGCACCAGTGCCAAGTTGGGCTGGTTTGATAGTACCAAGTGGTTCCTGCAATCTGCAATCAAAATGTTGGCAGGCGAGTTTTGTTTTCCAGGGAAAAGCGCCGATGTTTTTTTTTGGGGGCCTGTGGCTGGGAGTGGCCGGCTGGCTCCTTAGAATCCAAGATACGCAGGATGGTTCCCAGACCAGAGGTGGCACCAGTACCAAGTCGGGCTGGTTTGATAATAACAAGTGGATCCTGAAATCTGCCATCCAGAAGCGGGGCAGCTTACTTTTGTTTGCCAGGGAAACGGGCCGAGCTTTGTGTCTGGGGGCCTATGGCTGGGAGTGACCGGCTGGCTCCTGAAAAGCTACGATAGGCAGGATGGTGACCAGACCCATGGTGTCAGCAGTGCCAAGTTGGGCTGGTTTGATAGTACCAAGTGGCTCCTGCAATCTGCCATCAAAAAGTTGGCAGGCGAGTTTTGTTTTCCAGGGAAAAGCGCCGTTGTTTGTGTTTGGGGGCCTGTGGCTGGGAGTGGCCGTCTTGCTAATTGGAATCCACGATACGCAGGAGGGTTCCCAGACCTGAGGTGGCACCAGTGACAAGTCGGGCCAGTTTGATGGTGCAAAGTGGCTCCTGCAATCTGCCATCCAGAAGCGGGGCAGCTTACTTTTGTTTGCCAGGGAAACGGGCCGAGGTTTGTGTCTGGGTTCCTATGGCTGGGAGTGACCGGCTGGCACCTGAAAAGCTACGATAGGCAGGATGGTGACCAGATCCATGGTGGCACCAGTGCCAAGTTGGGCTGATTTGATAGTACCAAGTGGCTCCTGCAATCTGCCATCAAAAATTTGGCAGGCGAGTTTTGTTTTCCAGGGAAAAGCGCCGTTGTTTGTATTTGGGGGCCTGTGGCTGGGAGTGGCCCGCTGGCTCCTTAGAATCCACGATACGCAGGATGGTTCCCAGACCCAAGGTGGCACCATTTCCAAGTTGGGCTGGTTTGATAGTACCAAGTGCGTACTGCAATCTGCCATCCAGAAGCGGGGCAGCTTACTTTTGTTTGCCAGGGAAACGGGCCGAGGTTTTTGTCTGGGGGCCTATGGCTGGGAGTGACCGGCTGGCTCCTGAAAAGCTACGATACGCAGGATGGTGACCAGACCCATGGTGGCACCAGTGCCAAGTTGGGCTGATTTGATAGTACCAAGTGGCTCCTGCAATCTGCCATCAAAAAGTTGGCAGGCGAGTTTTGTTTTCCAGGGAAAAGCGCCGTTGTTTGTGTTTGGGGGCCTGTGGCTGGGAGTGGCCAGCTGGCTCCTTAGAATCCACGATACGCAGGATGGTTCCCAGACCCAAGGTGGCACCAGTGCCAAGTTGGGCTGGTTTGATAGTACCAAGTGTCTCCTGCAATCTGCCATCCAGAAGCAGGGCAGCTTACTTTTGTTTGCCAGAGAAATAGGCCTAGGTTTTTGTTTGGGGGCCTGTGGCTAGGAGTGGCCGGCTGGCTCCTAAGAATCCACGATACGCAGGATGTTTCCCAGACCCAAGGTGGCACCAGTGCCAAGTCGGGCTGGTTTGATAGTACCAAGTGGCTCCTGCAAACTCCATCAAAAAGTTGGCAGGCGTGTTTTGTTTTCCAGGGAACAGCGCCGTTGATTTTGTTTGGGGGCCTGTGGCTCAGAGTGGCCGGGTGGCTCCTTAGAATCCACGATACGCAGGATGGTTCCCAGACCCAAGGTGGCACCAGTGCCAAGTCGGGCTGGTTTGATTACACCAAGTGGCTCCTACAATCTGCCATCCAGAAGTGAGGCAGCTAAGTTTTGTTTGCGAGAAAAAAGGGCCGTGGTTTTTGTTGGGGGCCTGTGGCTGGGAGTAGCCGGCTGGCTCCTTAAAATCCACGATAGGCAGGATGGTTCCCAGACCCAAGGTGGCACCAGTGCCAAGTCGGGCTGGTTTGATAGTACCAAGTGGCTCCTGCAATCTGCCATCCAGAAGCGGGGCAGCTGAGTTTTGTTTGCCAGAGAAAAAGGCTGTGGTTTGTGTTTGGGGGCCTGTGGCTGGCAGTGGCCGGCTGGCTCCTGAAAATCCACGATACGCAGCATGGTTCCCAGACCCAAGGTGGCACCAGTGCCAAGTGGGGCTCGTTTGACAGTGTCAAGTGCCTCCTGCAATCTCCCATCCAGAAGCGGGGCAGCTGAGTTTTTTTTGCCAGGGAAACGGACCTTTGTTTTTGATTGGGCTCTGTGGCCGAGAGTGGTCGGCTGTCTCCTGACAATCCACAATACGCAGGATGGTTCCCAGACCCAAGGTGGCACCAGTGCCAAGTCGGGCTGGTTTGATAGTACCAAGTGTCTCCTGCAATCTGCCATCCAGAAGCGGGGCAGCTGAGTTTTGTTTGCCAGAGAAAAGGGCCGTGGGTTGTGTTTGGGGGCATATGGCTGGGAGTGGCCACCTGGCTCCTTAAAATGCACGATACGCCGCATGGTAACCAGGCGCAAGGTGGCACCAGTGCCAAGTCAGGCTGTTTTTGTAGTACCCAGTGGCTCCTGCAATTTGCCATCCAGAAGCGGGGCAGTTGAATTTTGTTTGCTAGAGAAAAGGGCTGTGGTTTGTGTTTGGGGGCCTATGGCTGAGAGTGGCCGGCTGGCCCCTGAAAATCAACGATAGGCAGGATGGTTCCCAGATCCAAGGTGGCACCAGTGCCAAGTAAGGCTGGTTGTATGGTTCAAAGTAACTCCTGCAATCTGCCATCCAGAAGCGGGACAGCTGAGTTTTTTTTGCCAGAGAAAAGGTCCATGGTTTCTTTTTGGGGCATACGGCTGGGAATTGCCGGCTGGCTCCTTAAAATGCTCGATACGCAGGATGGTTCCCAGAGCCAAGGTGGCACCACTGCCAAGTCGGGCTCTTTTTGTAGTACCAAGTGCGTCCTGCAATTTGCCATCCAGAAGAGGGGCAGTTGAGTTTTGTTTGCCAGAGAAAAGGGCCGTTGTTTGTGTTTGGGGGCCTGTGGCTGGGAGTGTTCGGCTGGTTCCTGAATATGTACGATACGCAGGATTGTTCCCAGATCCAAGGTGGCAGCAGTGCCATGTTGTGCTGGTGTGATAGTCCCAAGTGGCTCCTGCAATCTGCCATCCAGAAGTGGGGCAGCTGATTTTTGTTTGCCAGAGGAAAGGTCCGTGGTTTGTTTTTGGGGGCATATGGCTGAGAGTGGCCGGCTGGCCCCTGAAAATCCACGATACACAGGATGGTTCCCAGATCCAAGGTGGCACCTGTGCCAAGTCGGGCTGATTTGATAGTACTAAGTAGCTCCTGCAATCTGCCATGCAGAAGCGGGGCAGCTTACTTTTGTTTGCCAGGGAAACGGGCCGAGGTTTGTGTTTGGGGGCCTATGGCTGAGAGTGACCGGCTGGCTCCTGAAAAGCTACAATAGGCAGGATGGTGACCAGACCCATGGCGGCACCAGTGCCACGTTGGGCTGGTTTGATAGTACCAAGTGGTTCCTGCAATCTGCCATCCAGAAGCAGGGCAGCTGAGTTTTGTTTGCCAGAGAAAAGGGCCTTGGTTTGTGTTTGGGGGCATATGGCTGGGTGTGCCCAGCTGGCTCCTTAAAATGCACGATATGCAACATGGCTCCCAGACCCAAGGTGGCACAAGTGCCAAGTTGGGCTGGTTTGATAGTACCAAGTGGCTCCTGCAATCTTCCATGATCACGTGGAGAAATACTTTCTGGTTTCAGCCTCATGCTCTTTCTTCTCTCCCTCAACTTCTCTATCACCTCTCATCTGGTTCACATGCGCTGTCTTCAAGGTCCACAGGCTACTTTTCACAGAATCTTCTGGCCTGATGAAGTAAGGATGATGAATAGAACAGAGCTGGGATCTATTTTCCAGTTTGGATAAAATGCATTCTGCACACAAATCCAAGGAGAACGGGCTGCCCCGATGCCCAGAAAATCTTTCACTCCTGCTAGTGTTCTACGTCAACCGCAACTTAGTCTGAAAGAAAAGCTTTTTCTCTGAGAGCATCTGAGAGGTTTGCATGAAGCACTGATATCTGACATATGCAATTTTGAATAGGAGAGGAAAAAGAAAATGGCAAGGAGTTTTTAATTTTAGTGGTTTCAATTTTAATTTCCGTGCACTTTTTCAAAACTTGTCAGCTCAAATGCCCATCAACATCTTTTAGTCATCTGTAAGTCAGTATTCATATAAAATGTGCTTCAAATCCAAAGAATTTCAAATTTGCACTCCAAGCTTCTATGCCTAGATTTATGATTTCCTACACATATTAGATGAAAGGAAGGCCTTTTTTACTGTGGGAGTGCTGGAACACTGGAACAGGTTGCCCAGAGAAGTTGTGGGTGTCCCATCCCTGAAAGTATTCAAGGTCACCCTGGACGGGGCTTGGAGCAGCAACAAAGGAGAAGCTTGATGGTAGAGAAACAAAGTTGGACTATAGAAGAAACTCGGATTGAAGTATAGGATCAAGTTTTCTCTCAGCTCTTGGGGTAAATTCAAAGTTGTACAAAATGACATTTATCTGTGCTATTCACTACTGTAACAGAAAGTTTCATGAAAACTGTACAGAAGATAGTAAATTTTAAAAGAGATAAGAATTACAGCATAAAATCCATGGGATAGGTTACAACATGAGACACTCTCTAAGAGAAAATCTCTGTGTTTCAGCACTTCATCGGGGTAAGATTTCATGAAGTGCCAAAGAAGGCGGCAAAATATCATTCGGGACATTATTTACTGGAATTCAGCCTGGCCATTAGTAGGAACTGCCTTTGAACATATCATGTAGATATACCACACACACTTTCCCTTCACTGAAAAATTACTGTTTACAACAAATAAGCAATTGACAATCAAAATTGATTGAAAGCATCTTAAACATGTCAAGTATTTCATTGTAGATGATCTGTGATCCAAATGCTTCTTCCACCTTCGAGAGGGACAGAAGAATTCTTCCATATCATGATGGTTTAAAATTGTATCAACCAATGTTTTCTGCTGAAAAGATATCATCTATTTTTTTCTATTTTTGGAAGAAAATATTCCTAGACATACAACAGGTGAGAACTAAGTAATTTTAAAGAAACAAATGAAATGAAAATATTCTGTAAATAGAATGAAATGAAAAGCTGTGTTTTAAATAGGAGCTAAATATTAAACAGAATTTTTGTACCAGGCATTTGAATTACTGCACCAGCTCTTTTGCCCATCAAGAGAGGCATTTAGCATTTCAGTCTTTTCCAAGGTGTTCATGATCTGCTATGCTGATCTCTGTGTGTGCCTAGGTGTGTGTGGAGGGGGGGGCATATGAAGGGGAGTGTGTATGTTTGCTTTACAATTGTTGTGGCAGATTCATGCCTCAGCTCCACATTTTGTTTTAAAAAGGTCACACCGAGTGGATATGAAGTTTACTATCAACAAGAGATCGATTCCCAAATCATCCATTTGACTCTCCCTTATAAATCATGTGCTTTGTTGCATATTTTATCAAATATACTTTCAAGCCAGATGGAGGAAGGAGGATGTGGGAATCCCTCCACCATCTTGCAACTTTTATGTAAGTAGGTTTTCAAGAAAATCATCATTTCTCTTTTAAATATGTCTGGAACAGGCATGATGGTAGTGTCAACCTGTTGGAGTTTTTGTTGCTGGAAGAAGTTGTACAAAAGGATTGGTTTTTACATTGACCAGTTACTGAATCAAGCGCAGGAATACATTGGAAATTTAGCTGGGGGTTCCTTTTCCCAGCAGACTACTTCTAGAACGAGCTTGTACACTGAAGCTGACTCTTTTGCTCTCTTTTTGTTTCTTTCCTATTTTCTTGGCTTCTTTGCCACTATCTAGACAATTTTGGAACTTTGTTCCCAACTAAAATGGTTTCAATAGTCTGATTGTGATCATACATTTTTACAAGGAATTTTTAAAATCTTTCCTCGAGTCCAGAAAGTCAAGGACTTAGATCTTTTTCTTCCCTTATCAATATTGCCATGAAATTGATAAATAAAGACCAACTCTTTATTTTTGTTTTTAACCCACGTAGATAATTCCCATCCATTAATCCATTTTGTGGACCAATAGCTGCCATTCTGATGGAAGCTGTCACTTCTTAACAATAGGCATTCTGTGACTATGTTGACAGCACTTTGGGTGAAGATCCTAACTGGTCTTAGATATACATAGGGAGAAATTTGCTCAGCCAGTGTCAGTCTTAAGCATGCGTATCAGAAGATCTTTCTAGAGCTGGGAATTTTCCCATGAAAGGGATTCAGTTAGGGAAGAGACACTTGTGCCAGAGTTTTACATTCTTCTTGAACACTGCTTAAGGAACTTAGATGCCATGTCCATTTGGATCTCTGTCTGCACAGAACTTTGTCATGCCAGTGCTTTGAAATGCATCTTGAAGAGAATTCACTAGCACAGAATGAAAGAGAGTGGAAGGGGTTGGTGGGGCTAACCAGGCCCAACCCCCCTGCCTAAACCAGGATACCTAGAGCCTCTTGCCCAGGATTCTATCTGGGTGTACTTTTAATGTCTTCAAAGATCCAGGCTCCACAATCTTTCTGGGCAGTCTGTGCCGTGGTTCAGTCACCCTGACAGTAAAGAAACATTTACTGATGTTCAAAGGCAATCTCCTGTATTTCAGTGTGTGCCCACTGCCTCTTGTCTTTTCCCTCAGCATCACTGAAAAGACACTGATTCCCTCCCCTTTGCACTATTGCTTCCATATGTATGTGTGATGCCATGTAGAGGTATGTCAAAAACCTCCCTGAAGCCCAGGCAGATAATATTCCCTTCATCTACCAGTCAAGTTGATTCATCAGAGGAGTTTAAAGTGATGTTCAGCATGAAATTCCCCTGAAAAATCATGCTAACTACATTATTTGGTCATCTGTCATGTGCCTGGCAAGGATTTCCAGGAAGAGCTGCTTCATCAACTTCCTGGGGATAAAAAAGAGGCTGGCTGGTTTGTACTATGGCGAGTCCTCTTAATTGCCTTTTTTGAAGATGGGTGTCATTTGCTAACATCCACTCTTTAGCCTCTCTTGTCGTCTACATCTTAGCAAAACGCTTTTCCACTATGTCTGGCTAGGAAAAACTGTGCCAGCACAGAAAACATCTCCCATCGTGTTCTAGAAGTTGCACGGATGTCTGCCAAGTGTTTGGCAGGAAGAAAAGAAAAGTTGTCCAAAACAGCTTCCAATCGAATGTTCCTGTGATTGGAAAAGTCAGGAGAGTGCAAAGGTACTGTTTTCTATCAGTTGGCAAGGTGCGCACACAATCCCAGTGTTGTACAGCTTGCTTCTTCACCTTCCCGAAGCTGCCGCTCTCGCCGGCTGCCGGAGCCCAAGAAGCGGCTTCTTCGCGCAAAGACGATTGTGCCGCTCACAGTGCTCTCCTTAGCGCGGCTTCTGCCGAAAGACGCCCGGCAGCGGCTCTTACCTCCGGAGAGCATCCTACCTTCGTCTTTCGCGTCTTTTGTAGTCTACATCTTAGCAAAACGCTTTTCCACTATGTCTGGCTAGGAAAAACTGTGCCAGCACAGAAAACATCTCCCATCGTGTTCTAGAAGTTGCACGGATGTCTGCCAAGTGTTTGGCAGGAAGAAAAGAAAAGTTGTCCAAAACAGCTTCCAATCGAATGTTCCTGTGATTGGAAAAGTCAGGAGAGTGCAAAGGTACTGTTTTCTATCAGTTGGCAAGGTGCGCACACAATCCCAGTGTTGTACAGCTTGCTTCTTCACCTTCCCGAAGCTGCCGCTCTCGCCGGCTGCCGGAGCCCAAGAAGCGGCTTCTTCGCGCAAAGACGATTGTGCCGCTCACAGTGCTCTCCTTAGCGCGGCTTCTGCCGAAAGACGCCCGGCAGCGGCTCTTACCTCCGGAGAGCATCCTACCTTCGTCTTTCGCGTCTTTTGTAGTCTACATCTTAGCAAAACGCTTTTCCACTATGTCTGGCTAGGAAAAACTGTGCCAGCACAGAAAACATCTCCCATCGTGTTCTAGAAGTTGCACGGATGTCTGCCAAGTGTTTGGCAGGAAGAAAAGAAAAGTTGTCCAAAACAGCTTCCAATCGAATGTTCCTGTGATTGGAAAAGTCAGGAGAGTGCAAAGGTACTGTTTTCTATCAGTTGGCAAGGTGCGCACACAATCCCAGTGTTGTACAGCTTGCTTCTTCACCTTCCCGAAGCTGCCGCTCTCGCCGGCTGCCGGAGCCCAAGAAGCGGCTTCTTCGCGCAAAGACGATTGTGCCGCTCACAGTGCTCTCCTTAGCGCGGCTTCTGCCGAAAGACGCCCGGCAGCGGCTCTTACCTCCGGAGAGCATCCTACCTTCGTCTTTCGCGTCTTTTGTAGTCTACATCTTAGCAAAACGCTTTTCCACTATGTCTGGCTAGGAAAAACTGTGCCAGCACAGAAAACATCTCCCATCGTGTTCTAGAAGTTGCACGGATGTCTGCCAAGTGTTTGGCAGGAAGAAAAGAAAAGTTGTCCAAAACAGCTTCCAATCGAATGTTCCTGTGATTGGAAAAGTCAGGAGAGTGCAAAGGTACTGTTTTCTATCAGTTGGCAAGGTGCGCACACAATCCCAGTGTTGTACAGCTTGCTTCTTCACCTTCCCGAAGCTGCCGCTCTCGCCGGCTGCCGGAGCCCAAGAAGCGGCTTCTTCGCGCAAAGACGATTGTGCCGCTCACAGGGCTCTCCTTAGCGCGGCTTCTGCCGAAAGACGCCCGGCAGCGGCTCTTACCTCCGGAGAGCATCCTACCTTCGTCTTTCGCGTCTTTTGTAGTCTACATCTTAGCAAAACGCTTTTCCACTATGTCTGGCTAGGAAAAACTGTGCCAGCACAGAAAACATCTCCCATCGTGTTCTAGAAGTTGCACGGATGTCTGCCAAGTGTTTGGCAGGAAGAAAAGAAAAGTTGTCCAAAACAGCTTCCAATCGAATGTTCCTGTGATTGGAAAAGTCAGGAGAGTGCAAAGGTACTGTTTTCTATCAGTTGGCAAGGTGCGCACACAATCCCAGTGTTGTACAGCTTGCTTCTTCACCTTCCCGAAGCTGCCGCTCTCGCCGGCTGCCGGAGCCCAAGAAGCGGCTTCTTCGCGCAAAGACGATTGTGCCGCTCACAGTGCTCACCTTAGCGCGGCTTCTGCCGAAAGACGCCCGGCAGCGGCTCTTACCTCCGGAGAGCATCCTACCTTCGTCTTTCGCGTCTTTTGTAGTCTACATCTTAGCAAAACGCTTTTCCACTATGTCTGGCTAGGAAAAACTGTGCCAGCACAGAAAACATCTCCCATCGTGTTCTAGAAGTTGCACGGATGTCTGCCAAGTGTTTGGCAGGAAGAAAAGAAAAGTTGTCCAAAACAGCTTCCAATCGAATGTTCCTGTGATTGGAAAAGTCAGGAGAGTGCAAAGGTACTGTTTTCTATCAATTGGCAAGGTGCGCACACAATCCCAGTGTTGTACAGCTTGCTTCTTCACCTTCCCGAAGCTGCCGCTCTCGCCGGCTGCCGGAGCCCAAGAAGCGGCTTCTTCGCGCAAAGACGATTGTGCCGCTCACAGTGCTCTCCTTAGCGCGGCTTCTGCCGAAAGACGCCCGGCAGCGGCTCTTACCTCCGGAGAGCATCCTACCTTCGTCTTTCGCGTCTTTTGTAGTCTACATCTTAGCAAAACGCTTTTCCACTATGTCTGGCTAGGAAAAACTGTGCCAGCACAGAAAACATCTCCCATCGTGTTCTAGAAGTTGCACGGATGTCTGCCAAGTGTTTGGCAGGAAGAAAAGAAAAGTTGTCCAAAACAGCTTCCAATCGAATGTTCCTGTGATTGGAAAAGTCAGGAGAGTGCAAAGGTACTGTTTTCTATCAGTTGGCAAGGTGCGCACACAATCCCAGTGTTGTACAGCTTGCTTCTTCACCTTCCCGAAGCTGCCGCTCTCGCCGGCTGCCGGAGCCCAAGAAGCGGCTTCTTCGCGCAAAGACGATTGTGCCGCTCACAGTGCTCACCTTAGCGCGGCTTCTGCCGAAAGACGCCCGGCAGCGGCTCTTACCTCCGGAGAGCATCCTACCTTCGTCTTTCGCGTCTTTTGTAGTCTACATCTTAGCAAAACGCTTTTCCACTATGTCTGGCTAGGAAAAACTGTGCCAGCACAGAAAACATCTCCCATCGTGTTCTAGAAGTTGCACGGATGTCTGCCAAGTGTTTGGCAGGAAGAAAAGAAAAGTTGTCCAAAACAGCTTCCAATCGAATGTTCCTGTGATTGGAAAAGTCAGGAGAGTGCAAAGGTACTGTTTTCTATCAATTGGCAAGGTGCGCACACAATCCCAGTGTTGTACAGCTTGCTTCTTCACCTTCCCGAAGCTGCCGCTCTCGCCGGCTGCCGGAGCCCAAGAAGCGGCTTCTTCGCGCAAAGACGATTGTGCCGCTCACAGTGCTCTCCTTAGCGCGGCTTCTGCCGAAAGACGCCCGGCAGCGGCTCTTACCTCCGGAGAGCATCCTACCTTCGTCTTTCGCGTCTTTTGTAGTCTACATCTTAGCAAAACGCTTTTCCACTATGTCTGGCTAGGAAAAACTGTGCCAGCACAGAAAACATCTCCCATCGTGTTCTAGAAGTTGCACGGATGTCTGCCAAGTGTTTGGCAGGAAGAAAAGAAAAGTTGTCCAAAACAGCTTCCAATCGAATGTTCCTGTGATTGGAAAAGTCAGGAGAGTGCAAAGGTACTGTTTTCTATCAGTTGGCAAGGTGCGCACACAATCCCAGTGTTGTACAGCTTGCTTCTTCACCTTCCCGAAGCTGCCGCTCTCGCCGGCTGCCGGAGCCCAAGAAGCGGCTTCTTCGCGCAAAGACGATTGTGCCGCTCACAGTGCTCTCCTTAGCGCGGCTTCTGCCGAAAGACGCCCGGCAGCGGCTCTTACCTCCGGAGAGCATCCTACCTTCGTCTTTCGCGTCTTTTGTAGTCTACATCTTAGCAAAACGCTTTTCCACTATGTCTGGCTAGGAAAAACTGTGCCAGCACAGAAAACATCTCCCATCGTGTTCTAGAAGTTGCACGGATGTCTGCCAAGTGTTTGGCAGGAAGAAAAGAAAAGTTGTCCAAAACAGCTTCCAATCGAATGTTCCTGTGATTGGAAAAGTCAGGAGAGTGCAAAGGTACTGTTTTCTATCAGTTGGCAAGGTGCGCACACAATCCCAGTGTTGTACAGCTTGCTTCTTCACCTTCCCGAAGCTGCCGCTCTCGCCGGCTGCCGGAGCCCAAGAAGCGGCTTCTTCGCGCAAAGACGATTGTGCCGCTCACAGTGCTCTCCTTAGCGCGGCTTCTGCCGAAAGACGCCCGGCAGCGGCTCTTACCTCCGGAGAGCATCCTACCTTCGTCTTTCGCGTCTTTTGTAGTCTACATCTTAGCAAAACGCTTTTCCACTATGTCTGGCTAGGAAAAACTGTGCCAGCACAGAAAACATCTCCCATCGTGTTCTAGAAGTTGCACGGATGTCTGCCAAGTGTTTGGCAGGAAGAAAAGAAAAGTTGTCCAAAACAGCTTCCAATCGAATGTTCCTGTGATTGGAAAAGTCAGGAGAGTGCAAAGGTACTGTTTTCTATCAGTTGGCAAGGTGCGCACACAATCCCAGTGTTGTACAGCTTGCTTCTTCACCTTCCCGAAGCTGCCGCTCTCGCCGGCTGCCGGAGCCCAAGAAGCGGCTTCTTCGCGCAAAGACGATTGTGCCGCTCACAGGGCTCTCCTTAGCGCGGCTTCTGCCGAAAGACGCCCGGCAGCGGCTCTTACCTCCGGAGAGCATCCTACCTTCGTCTTTCGCGTCTTTTGTAGTCTACATCTTAGCAAAACGCTTTTCCACTATGTCTGGCTAGGAAAAACTGTGCCAGCACAGAAAACATCTCCCATCGTGTTCTAGAAGTTGCACGGATGTCTGCCAAGTGTTTGGCAGGAAGAAAAGAAAAGTTGTCCAAAACAGCTTCCAATCGAATGTTCCTGTGATTGGAAAAGTCAGGAGAGTGCAAAGGTACTGTTTTCTATCAGTTGGCAAGGTGCGCACACAATCCCAGTGTTGTACAGCTTGCTTCTTCACCTTCCCGAAGCTGCCGCTCTCGCCGGCTGCCGGAGCCCAAGAAGCGGCTTCTTCGCGCAAAGACGATTGTGCCGCTCACAGTGCTCACCTTAGCGCGGCTTCTGCCGAAAGACGCCCGGCAGCGGCTCTTACCTCCGGAGAGCATCCTACCTTCGTCTTTCGCGTCTTTTGTAGTCTACATCTTAGCAAAACGCTTTTCCACTATGTCTGGCTAGGAAAAACTGTGCCAGCACAGAAAACATCTCCCATCGTGTTCTAGAAGTTGCACGGATGTCTGCCAAGTGTTTGGCAGGAAGAAAAGAAAAGTTGTCCAAAACAGCTTCCAATCGAATGTTCCTGTGATTGGAAAAGTCAGGAGAGTGCAAAGGTACTGTTTTCTATCAATTGGCAAGGTGCGCACACAATCCCAGTGTTGTACAGCTTGCTTCTTCACCTTCCCGAAGCTGCCGCTCTCGCCGGCTGCCGGAGCCCAAGAAGCGGCTTCTTCGCGCAAAGACGATTGTGCCGCTCACAGTGCTCTCCTTAGCGCGGCTTCTGCCGAAAGACGCCCGGCAGCGGCTCTTACCTCCGGAGAGCATCCTACCTTCGTCTTTCGCGTCTTTTGTAGTCTACATCTTAGCAAAACGCTTTTCCACTATGTCTGGCTAGGAAAAACTGTGCCAGCACAGAAAACATCTCCCATCGTGTTCTAGAAGTTGCACGGATGTCTGCCAAGTGTTTGGCAGGAAGAAAAGAAAAGTTGTCCAAAACAGCTTCCAATCGAATGTTCCTGTGATTGGAAAAGTCAGGAGAGTGCAAAGGTACTGTTTTCTATCAGTTGGCAAGGTGCGCACACAATCCCAGTGTTGTACAGCTTGCTTCTTCACCTTCCCGAAGCTGCCGCTCTCGCCGGCTGCCGGAGCCCAAGAAGCGGCTTCTTCGCGCAAAGACGATTGTGCCGCTCACAGTGCTCTCCTTAGCGCGGCTTCTGCCGAAAGACGCCCGGCAGCGGCTCTTACCTCCGGAGAGCATCCTACCTTCGTCTTTCGCGTCTTTTGTAGTCTACATCTTAGCAAAACGCTTTTCCACTATGTCTGGCTAGGAAAAACTGTGCCAGCACAGAAAACATCTCCCATCGTGTTCTAGAAGTTGCACGGATGTCTGCCAAGTGTTTGGCAGGAAGAAAAGAAAAGTTGTCCAAAACAGCTTCCAATCGAATGTTCCTGTGATTGGAAAAGTCAGGAGAGTGCAAAGGTACTGTTTTCTATCAGTTGGCAAGGTGCGCACACAATCCCAGTGTTGTACAGCTTGCTTCTTCACCTTCCCGAAGCTGCCGCTCTCGCCGGCTGCCGGAGCCCAAGAAGCGGCTTCTTCGCGCAAAGACGATTGTGCCGCTCACAGTGCTCTCCTTAGCGCGGCTTCTGCCGAAAGACGCCCGGCAGCGGCTCTTACCTCCTGAGAGTGGCAGCTTCGGGAAGGTGAAGAAGCAAGCTGTACAACACTGGGATTGTGTGCGCACCTTGCCAACTGATAGAAAACAGTACCTTTGCACTCTCCTGACTTTTCCAATCACAGGAACATTCGATTGGAAGCTGTTTTGGACAACTTTTCTTTTCTTCCTGCCAAACACTTGGCAGACATCCGTGCAACTTCTAGAAAACGATGGGAGATGTTTTCTGTGCTGGCACGGGTTTTCCTAGCCAGACATAGTGGAAAAGCGTTTTGCTAAGATGTAGACTACAAAAGACGCGAAAGACGAAGGTAGGATGCTCTCCGGAGGTAAGAGCCGCTGCCGGGCGTCTTTCGGCAGAAGCCGCGCTAAGGAGAGCACTGTGAGCGGCACAATCGTCTTTGCGCGAAGAAGCCGCTTCTTGGGCTCCGGCAGCCGGCGAGAGCGGCAGCTTCGGGAAGGTGAAGAAGCAAGCTGTACAACACTGGGATTGTGTGCGCACCTTGCCAACTGATAGAAAACAGTACCTTTGCACTCTCCTGACTTTTCCAATCACAGGAACATTCGATTGGAAGCTGTTTTGGACAACTTTTCTTTTCTTCCTGCCAAACACTTGGCAGACATCCGTGCAACTTCTAGAACACGATGGGAGATGTTTTCTGTGCTGGCACAGTTTTTCCTAGCCAGACATAGTGGAAAAGCGTTTTGCTAAGATGTAGACTACAAAAGACGCGAAAGACGAAGGTAGGATGCTCTCCGGAGGTAAGAGCCGCTGCCGGGCGTCTTTCGGCAGAAGCCGCGCTAAGGAGAGCACTGTGAGCGGCACAATCGTCTTTGCGCGAAGAAGCCGCTTCTTGGGCTCCGGCAGCCGGCGAGAGCGGCAGCTTCGGGAAGGTGAAGAAGCAAGCTGTACAACACTGGGATTGTGTGCGCACCTTGCCAACTGATAGAAAACAGTACCTTTGCACTCTCCTGACTTTTCCAATCACAGGAACATTCGATTGGAAGCTGTTTTGGACAACTTTTCTTTTCTTCCTGCCAAACACTTGGCAGACA